>NC_140586.1:523973823-524719938 GCF_964204655.1 Triturus cristatus | reverse complement strand
TTAAGCATAAAATGCTTTGGGTTCAAGTGGCGGAACTTAAACAGCATCTGCCTCTCGTGAACGTAAATCACACTCTTGGTCACCAGCGAGTTGGTGTCCACGCTGTCGGCAACAGCTTACCTGATGTGGCAGCGAAAACAGCAGTGGCGACATATCTAGTAGCAGCAGTTACAAGATCCAAAAGTAAGATCGATTAGGACATCTTGGCAGCTATTGCTGCTACAGAGAAGGGAAGTAATTACCCAAGAGGTTTTCCTTTTCGGTACCATTATCACTTAATTCCTGATAACGTCCCGTATGTGAGAATTAATGACGTTGGTGACAGATTGTTTCCCAATGCGGACTGCAGACCGTCCTTGATAACAGCGGCACACAAGGGTATGGCCTCTGCCCACGCCGGCATGTTAGCTACTGTTACTCACTCACAACAGTGTTACTGGTGGCGCGGGCTGTATAAACAAGCTCGCACTTATGTTCTTGATTGTGACATTTGCTGGTCGCAAGGATAACAGGTACATCTCCATTGACAATGTCAAACTACAGCGAGTGGCCAATTCTTCTTAGTATGACTCCAGCGGTTTCTTGTCCTGCGAGGCTGAGAAATTCTGTTTTGCCTCCAACTCCTGCCATCTTGCCTGATATTGCCATCGAGATGCATACAGTTTCTGATCCTTTGTTGCCACCACCGGCTGGTGGTCCGTCTGTAGATACTGAGTATGCTTATCCCACAGAAGTGTCATTGCCTGTTTTACAATCTACCGCAGTTAACCAGTCACGTTTCTCCTTTGACACTAACTCTATGATTTCCAGAGCTCCATCAAAAGTTTCTATTTTTGCTGTTTGGTTTAAAAGACATTCTTTGATTCCCCCTTGGACTTACATTTGGCTGATGATCATATGTATCTTTTTGTTTATGTCCATTGGATTTGTGGTGGTATTTTTTCGTCTTGTAAATGGACACTACCTAAAAGAAAGATCTACAATTAGACTAATTGGTAGAACTTTGGCCCCCCATTCCTCATCACACATTATGAAGAGGGACCAGACTTTTGTGAATATTACTGCTTGACCTGTGTTAGATGGGATTGTGTGGGATGCTGTTAAATTTCAAATTCATGGACCCACTGAGGTTATTAATGTTCCGAATGTTCTTCGTGTTTCTATGGGTGATGTTGTAAAACAAAACATCCGCTCTGATGATTGGGATGTTCAGGCCATAGAGGCATTATTTTCTGATTTGAAATATTATGCCGCATTTGATGCTGAAGATTTGTATTTAGACACTGCTAATTATGGGGAACTGTTTTGCTATCAACATTATGGCAATCATTTCCTACATAAGGCCAATACTTTTCGAAATTTTGTAAATTATACGCAATGGGAAGATTGTCCGACGCCAATGCAAGGCAGCTCCAACACACTGGTGAACAAATTTGCATATTTTACTGATTTCGGTGTTACAAAACCTGACGCTTTTTATTTTAAAGAAGCAGCGGAGTCTGCCTCAAAGGTTAGGCTGACACACACTAAATTATTGTATTCCAAATCCCTTATGGATGATTTGGCGGTCAGGGGTTATGATCTGTGGAAAGCTACTATTGATTTTAAATCTGTTTGGGGTTCTAAAAGATGGCAGGTACAAGGAACAGAAGCATTGCATTGTGCCTGCCTCATCCCAAACCACATGTTATTTTTGATTTCAACTATTTTTCAGACCACCTGCTTTGGATAGGCTACCTCTAAAAAATTGAATTCTCCCTCTATTCCGGATCTGGGTGCTTATCCAAATTGTGATAATCATACAGATCTGTCCCTGTCGTTGCAGTCATACATCACTAATACGTCCTTCAATATTTCCAAATTAGATCCAGAAGGATGGTTAACATGGCAGAAGAGCTAAGATTCTTGTCAGCATCGTTTTCTGGGTCTGCAACCATGGTATATGCAGGTTCGCATAGACCCCCACTTTGAATCTTCCCACTCAGTTACTACCTACTCTGTAGGGAAGTGTTGTCAGAACTGGCTGCAACATTCCACCTTGGCATCTGTTAAACTTAATTTATCTAAATTAAATGACAAAATAGATTTGAATGATTTTGTTAAGGGTCCTGTGGGTGGCAGGTCCAAAAGATGGGTGTATGCTGTTTATAACGAAGTTTGGAAATTATTTCAAATTGAAGCGGCTTCCAGATTGAGAGCCATTGATCAAGCCAATTTGGAAAAAGTACTAGCTGTTATCGATAATAGCATTAACACCCTTTCTTACAGAATTTACACATTAGATAATATTGTTTCATCTGTTGTTGATATTGTACAGGATGATATGTCTTTTTTGTATCATTGTCAAAATCAATTACATTCTATAATGCAGTTTGCATGGACTTTGCAAACGTTAAAGTCTGGGAAAGTCCCCTGGGACTACATGAATATTTCATCTTTATTCCTTCCCTTTAATCTAACTGCGAAACAACAATTCATGTCCATGAAAGATGCAACATACTCATTACTGCATATTGAAAAGTTAGAACCTTTGCCTTTCTCTGTGGCCGAATTATACTCCGCTGTGTGGCTTATCCACAGGTTAATCACATTACCATTTCCTTTGTTTAAATTCAGTTCGTGCATGAAACATTATGCCCTAGGCTGATATGAACCTTTGGGTACTGCTTTTCTGCATGAAGTTTGGTCACTCCCATTTACATATAGGTGCATGCGAGAAGGTAAAGAAGTTTATTTGAAGAGTGAGGAATGCACTTCCACACCTGATCACTCTGTAGTCTGTAGGCACATCCAATTACATGGCGCATACAATATCCATGCACCTAATTTAGCATGCATCCTGAAAGGGATTCCAGTACCAGCTATTACACTGTCTTTCACGTTGCTAGCTAACACTAGTTATTTGCTTTTAAATAACGAGGCTTGCTGCGGGATGCTAGTGGGAATTCCCTACATTGTGACCGTTTCACAGAGAGTAGTCTGCTGTAAAAATGTCCTTTTCCCACCCCCGCATGGGCGGCTGGATGTATCCATCTGGACTTCCATTCCAACCTTGAAAGCAGAGTTCAACAAGATAAGCAGAATAAGGGCTCTATTGTCTTAAAAAGAAGTCACTCTAACTTCATCCCATGAAACATTTGTCCTTCACGTAGCAAACACCCGCACAGAGGTGCATGCGCTTTTAAAAACTGATCTCCCACTGCATTTCGGTGCCCTGATTCAAACTATATTTAATGCCTCGTCCACAACTGGCTTGGTGCATTTTTTCAAAATTGTGGGCTCCGGCCTCGTGACCTCCTTCCAAACTATTTTTGGTGTAATACCGGCATTTTTTCATTCTATTTTTTCCAGCGTCTTTGGCGGGCTCCCATTGAGTCTCGCCCTCACAGCTGGTGTGCTGTTGTTGGTCTGCTTACTGCGCAATGGCTGCACAATTTGTGCCACAAGACAGCCTGTCCCGGCTGCTCCATCTTCGTAACCGGATGCTTGAATACTATGGAACATTACCACTGGCAACCCTGAGCATAGCCTATGAATTGTCCTTCCGGTTTTCCTACTTTACTTGCGTACAACCTGTTTTTCCTTGCCTAGATTGTCCATTCGAATGGGCTCTGGATTTGTACTTGTCAAACTCGGTGTCTCCTGCCCCGGATTATGATCGACTGATGAGTCCCTTAGTGGCTCATGAGTTGGACTGTTCTGGTGTTAGGATTACGGCCTGTGGAGCGGCACATGGAGTCCTAGGGAATTGGGACGTCTGTACGGCAGCGTATGACTTCTTGGCGAGAAATTATCTTGAAGAACACGCCAGTTGTCCTCTGATTGTGCTAGAGGGCCCAGTTGTCGAAGATCATGTATGTTCGTTTACCTTGTTAGACTGGATGGTGGAAACGTTTACAGAACATTACAATGACTTCCTCTTGGAAGCTGTTGCTACTTACTGTGCTTACACATTGATGGATTAACTTGGATGTCGTCCAAACTTTCCTTGTACGACCCAACACATTTTAATTTTTTTTTTATTTTTTCTCTCTTTTTTTTAACATTTTGGCTCGCAGAAGCCTTTGCGAGATGTTAAGATTTTCCATTTCCCTTTTTTCCCTTTGTGTTGTTTTTTTTAACATTTTCTTCTTCGAACTTTCACTCCCCTTTATTTAGATTTCCAATACATGCACTTGGTTCCACTCTGTCGAACTTGAACTCTGCGTTCTGTTAATTGTATCCCTAATAGTTTGTGGTCCGATCAAGGGAGGGTGTAGTGAAGGCAGCATTTTAGATGCATACATTGCTATGTTAGCATAAGCGCCTTAGACGTTAGAAACGCCATCTTGCCACTTTTGCTGCTTTTGCACACGACACTGCAGATACATGTTATTGTTTGAAACTGCTTGCTTGCCTTTTCTTCACATGAGAACTGTCTGCTGTTCACATCCCTAGACGTGCACTGCGACCTTGGTCTGAACATTGTGTGCAGAAACAGTCTGAACCACCAAACAATGTATGTTTTTGAGTTCAGGTTGATCGGCCCACGCTCTAGCCATAACACGCACACAGCTGCAAATATCTGAAAGTTGAGAGCCTTTAATATTGCAGTTTGCATGCATTAGACACACATTCTGGAGAACAACTTTTCCAGGCGCAGAGCAAAGCTGATCCTGTGATGTGATTCACCTAAGCTGATCTTTATGGTATGGGGTTCCCCATTCAAACCTAGAGACCTTCTATTAGTATAATAATACTAGCTTACTAGCGAAGGGAGGGTGGTTGTATTCCACGGTCATTTGTAATATGATTTCTCCCTTCATTTTCTACGGTATTGTAACAATGCTGATGGTTTTAATTTTAATCATTTGTCTACTTATGTGCAAGTACTGCATCTTAGGACACATAGTTTATAAAATAAACATTTTAAACTTTACAGTGTCTCTGATTACTCTTGTTGTGGACTGATATGAGAATAATAATGAACAGGTATTTCTGATTCCCACCATTCCTGAGAGTACTCTAAGTCGCTTGTTCTGGGTTGTCTATACATTGGGACCTCCGAGAGAATACGGATAACGAATAGGGCACTGTTGCTAGTCGTATTTGGGTTCTGGGTACTGAGGTGAGCTTTTGGTACACCACAATTTACTGAGGTCCTGGATTCCTGCACATATTTCTGTGCATGAGCAGAATCCCTGCAACAGTCTACTTGCGAGAAATTCGTACTATGGGTGAATAATCAAAATGAATACCTGAGGTTTACCCACACTGTCTCAGCCACTGACATACCATTCCTTGATCTTAACATCAGACTAGACAATGGCTCATTAAACACCACACTGTATAAGAAGCCTACAGACCGGAATAGCTTATTACTGTGCAGTAGCTATCATCCTAAATCACTCAGGGACAATTTACCTGTGGGCCAGTTCCTCCGTATTAGACGAAACTGTAGCTCCATTACAGACTATAAATCAGAAGCACAGATTTTGGCCAGTAACCTGAGAGAACGTGGCTACCCAGCACGGCAGATTAGTACTTCTATGAAAAGAGCAAGGAATAACCCACGTGAAGCCCTTCTAGAGGTCAACACCAAGCCCCTTGCCGACACCCTGACCTGTGTGACATCATTCACTCCTGAATCTAACAGAATAAAACGCATTGTTAAAAAACATTGGAACATACTTAACACGGGAGACCTACAGATCCCTGTCCCTAGATTTGCATTTAGATGCACCAGAAATCTCAAGGACATCTTGATCAACACACGCCCGAAGCACATACACCATACAGACCAAAGACAACTTTGGGATTTGCCTCCAGTCACCGGCCACTACCCGTGTGGTTCATGTACAGTGTGTCGCTTCACCATTACCACTAAAGAAGTGTCCTTTTCGGAAACCTTTCAATGGAAAATGAATAGACACACCAATTGCAATACTACGCACTTGCACCTGTGGCCTGCAATATGTAGGCATGACATTACGGATGGCTAAAATTCGCATCACAGAGCACAGGAGTAACATCCGACGCCAGAGGGTTGCGACCAAGATGTACACACATTTCTAGGACCATAACCATTTCCCTGATTCCATCAAATGTCTGATATTGGAAGCACACCCACAGATCACGCACAAAGCTCTATTCAAGATTGAACAGAGATGGGTCCACAGACTATCCAATGACAGCAGGGGTCTCAATGATGACATTCCCTGGGCCAGTTTAGCTAACTTGTGATTTCCACTGCAGAAAAGGATTGTCTGCATGAGTGAGCGATACTTATTACAGGGTTAGTGACTTTCTAATGACCCGAGAATGGTCCAGGATTCCCGCTGTTATCTCGCACACATATCTTCTTATTCTCAAGTGGGCATTTCTGATTACCATCGCACCCTGAGTGGTTTTAGATAATGTGTTAGTCAACTTAACTTTAGTCCAAGATGGTGACCATTTACCTATAGTATTCATCATGACTGAGACTGAGCTAAGATGGCCGCCCCCCCCCCCCCATTTTTTGGACACAGTGGTCCCTCTTTATATTACCATCACGAATCACATGCGATACTTACCTCCGCACACACTGATTACATAACATCAGACAAGGACACTCAGTGACAAATATGAACGTCATATTTTCATAGGTCTGTATTACTAATTACATTGGGAATATATGAGCTCACGCCTAACTCGACCAGCAGTCTTAGATGGCTACTTTCCATCCATTTCGCACTAGAACATAGACTAGGCCAATTAAATTGAATATTGAGAATTTACACTTGACTTGATCAATAGTTTTAAACGGCTACTATCCGCCTATTCCGCACCATAACAAAGACTAGGCCAAGATGGCCGCTGTTATTCACAAAAGTTGTCCTTCTTTGAATTACTGCCATGTATAACATGTGACGCATAACCCCGCCCACTCCGTCCCCATGACACTGGCGTGGTATAACTTGAGACCAGTTTTGACAGCCCATTCCACCCGATTCCGGTGGCGAGGGTAGGTGAGCCTGCACACAATCTTTGGATTTTCGGTAAGTGTCAACTGGACTCGTCCACCAGCCCACAGTGTATGGTGCTATTTTACATTGGCCTCGGGGGCTGAGATCTCTAGGTGCTCTCCATGACCGTTGGTGCGCTGGCACTTTAGGCAGCACCCGAGGTTTGACTACTCACTGAGCGTCTTGTTGGTTTTGAGTACCTTGCGAGCTTGCCTTTGTGTGGGACACTCTGAGGGGGCATTGGCGATCCACCCCGCTATCTTCTCTCCTCCTCCATGTTATAACACTGTTCCCATGTGAGCACCTACGGATGGATATTGATTCATTCACTTACCGATCCCCATTTATCTTTCTTTATTTATTTATTTTCTTTCAACAGGACACTAATTGTTGGTGTCCCTTTTATCCCGCCGGAAATTGATGAGGCCACACTATTTAGGCCCTTAGGTGAGCATTCCCACAAAAATATGCTCCAGTGCTGCTTTGCTCATGTTTTTATGTTGTATTTGGTTTTAAAACACCTATTGCTTGGTCCTCTCACAATATACAGCACCTAGACACTATAACTGCGTGAGACATCACTTGTATATGCACACCTTCTAATATGTTGTGTGCTATTGTCACCAAGGCGTATAAGGCACATTATGAATGTCGAGGAAACATACAGCTATTATAATATCTGTCCTTTTTCTGACCTAGGTTCCGTGACATCAGTGGGACATTGCCCACTATATTACGATGTGGGAGGTAGGATTCCCCCCCCTCTCATTTTGAGTTGATAGCATTTGATACCCTGGTCCTGATGAATTACCCATGATCTTACTGACAACAGAGGCAAGAAACATGTCGACCAAATAAGAGTAGGACGTAGGCATCTAGGCACTTAACCCGTAGCTTTACCCCACTCTATTGACTTTTAATCAGGCAATTTACCTACCAGAATAAATACAATTCAAGGAATAATTGACCTGTTTTAACTTACTTACACTACATCTACACTACTGGGCCCCTCACCCCCCTGCACCAAATGGCAGGGACAAAAGATCTCCGACAAAGAGCCCTATTTATGGGAGCCCGTCAGGCATTGCAGCACCGGCCCGACGAGTAGCAAGCCCAAATGATGAAGCATGACACCTAGCTTGCTGGGTGTGTGAGGGCTCCAGTTCTGAAGAGGGATCTCCCCCTCTCACTTTTACTAATAGGATTCACTTAAGAAACCTACATATCGAACCTAGTACTCGCTGACCTTATATGTCTCCTCACCCTTAGGAATTGCATCCCTTGCTCACTGTGCCACTGGATTCAAGCTAGCCTGGCTGATGAAGGGTAATACCCAGAAACCAGTCCCAGGATGCTTGTTTCTGGTCCAGGGAGGACCTGTCTTGGTAGCTCAGTCTGGACTGTTCCCATGAGCCACAGGGTCAAGACTGATTTGCATATTGCTGGGTCTAAACTGGGGTGGCATGGTGAGCAAAAGAACAATGCATTTAACCCAGATCTCTTGACTGGGGGTGAATGTATGATTTATTCAGCATTCTGTCCATCATTTGTTTGCGTAGCACTTGACTTACAGCACCTTCTGGCCAGTGTCACTGCTGCAAGCATCAGCTCACTGACTAGTGTTTGGACAGTCATGCCCAACCGGAGGTGGTGAGACACCCCCTTCTTCTTTAACAGCGAGTAGCGGTTTTGCCTCTTGCTCTTGTTTTCCAGCACACTCTCAACCTCCTGTACTCTACGTGGTTTTCTCCATCCTTAGCCTTCCTTTGCATTTATCTGCTTCCTCTCACAGTGTTCTGGTGCACCTGGCTGTTCCCGCTTGTTGCGCTTTCTGTCTCTGGTGGTCACTGCTTTTAGTTTTACTACACTGTATGAATGACGGCTCTGTGTTAAGTTGTGGTATTGAACTTCTTATCTTAGTAGTATTAGCAATTTTCTGACTGACAATTAAGTGCGTCAGGAATTTTATTAACCACACACAAACACTTATGTCACTAGACTACGGAGACTGTTAGGGAACATAAGGGTAATGCTCTTTGCAATTGACAAGACACTACACTTACCTGTGCAGGTGTGGTATTTCCTGGAGTGTTGGGGCTTGGCGACCACCTGGGAAGGCAACCTTCCATTCTGTTATTGAGGGTGGGGAGGTTGCTGGGATTGCATGTTGAGGCTTCGGTGTGCGTGCGGACACCATTATTGGATTGGGGTGAAGTAATGGTTGAGGATGGCACCCACATTGTAGATTCCTTTTGGCCCAATCTAAGGTGGTGGAAAATTAGCTTCCGTGGTCCCTGCTTTACTTCCAGGTTTATTATTCCTATATAGGTGGGGTGACTGAAATGAACAGTTCATCAGAACACTCTCCCTATGTCCTTTGATGTAGCTATGTTTCCTAGTACTGTTCCCTCTCAGTTTTCTTGCCATTAAGATTACTTGGAGTTGTTCCATGGTTTGATCCTCTTCTGTTCACATCGGAGGTTTTTGCTTCGGCTTTTGACTCCTCAGCAGTGGTTTCTTTTCAAGGGCACTTACCAGCTGCTGTCCAATGCATCACCAGTTGGTACAGTAGCTGCAGAAAGGAATCACTCATTCCTCTGAGAAGTCCTTCAAAATGAGAAGGCTACCGCTGCATCCAGATCTTAACATTGGAGAGATTAGATTTAATCTTCCAACTCTAACGTAAGCAAAAGCAGAAAAAATGTTGGGATTTGAAAGGGTTAGATTTACTATTCAAACTCCAACATAAACAACATTAGGCAACGTGTTGGACTTTGGAAAGGATAAATTCACTATTTCCTCTCCCATTTCAGCAATTGTAGGGAAGGTGTTAAACTTTGGCGGTTTTACTATTCCCACTGCAATCTAAGCAACAGGAGGGAAAGTATTGGACTTTGGAGGGGTTTGATTTATTACCTCTCCAGCATGAGCAAAAGCAGGGAAAGTGTTGGACATAAGAAGGGTAAGATATACTATTCCAATTTCTATTTAAAAAAATAAATAAATCAGCTACCTAAGGTGAACATATTAAAACATTTTTTTAATTTACACATAACTAAAATTAAATGTAACTGAAAAAAAAGAATATTACAAAAATTATTTCACATATAAAACAAAATTAATACATTTCAAATAAATACACTTCCTTATCTTCTACTAAACATCAACAAAGAAACGTCTAAAATGAAATTAATTCAATGATATTGAAGTAGTAATTAAATAAATCAAATTAAATAGAAACAAGACCCTAGCGGGTATCAGAGTGCTTTACAAGCAGATATAGTAAACAGAACCTATATTACCAACAGAATAGAAAAATAGCTATGATCTGAACATATCCTACAGTAGAATAACAATGCATGAGCATAGATCATGTGAACTTAGACATGAGAATAGATTTCACTTCTTTTTTGAATGATACAATAAAGGGATTCGGTCTGGTTTCAGGAGGTAGAGAATTCCAAATCCTAGGAGCAATCCCAGAGAAGGCCCGGTTGTATGTGTTCTTGTTAGAAAATCGTTGTGGTTTTAGTAGAAAGTCATTAGCGCTTCTGGAGGATCTCTTACCACAAGATAGTACCAGTTTCTGTGCCAGGTAGCCCAGAGTGTTGTGGTGAATAGCCTTGTGCGTCATGCATGCGATTTTCAGTTGAACTCTGGCTTCAAAGGGTAACCAATTGAGGGCTCTAAGGTCTGGGGAGATGTGGCAGTTTCTTTTGGAACCAGTGAGAGTCTAGCAGCTGAGTTGATTGAGGCTCTTAGCAGGGCCGTCGTCGATCTGGGGAGCCCACAAAGGGCATCACTCCCATATTCAATTATGGGGAGTAGTCGAGCTTGAACTGCAAGTTTGAGGTCATTTACAGGAAGGAAGGGTTCAAGTTTTCGAAGGATATTCATTTGAAAGTTTGCTTCCTTTGTTGCGCTACTAATGTGTTTCTGCATTTTAGGTTTTCGTCGAGAGTAACTCCTAGTGATTTCGCAAAGTCAATAATATGAGGTTGGCAGTTGAGTGCCGTGATGTGTTTCAGCCAGTCGCTGATGATGGTCGCTTGATTGGGCGGAGTGATGAGGAGGAATTCTGTTTTGATGGTGTTTCATTTTAAGAAGTGCATTATTAAACACACTTAAAAATGAATTACCTAGAGTACAACAAATAATTGACATTACAAATAATAAATGAAATATTATACATAAATACCAGATAAATAGTTAACTAATAAAAAATATATTAAAAACAAATATTTATAATAGCTTCACAGCATAATCCCTTATGCGTCCAACAATCTTCTGGTACATTATAAATTAGCAATTAAACTACAGAAAATTTAAATTACACATTGAAAATCATAAAATACACTTAAATAATTAAAATAATAATAATCACTGAAATAATTTAGATAACTCCCCAACAAAACTACCAACTACTACAATATTAGAAAGTACTAATTAAATGTACAAACATTTTAATTACACATCAAAAGTTACAAACTATACTAAAAGTGTTAAACAATTATTATAAAAATACTAATACCTTAAATTAATATGATTCCTAATATATATGGCCCTAAACATGCACTACTAATTATTTTTATATATTACATCACTCATGACATGTTCTATGACATCACTGATAACAAGTCAGCCCCTGCGTCCAACCCCTGAGGACAGCTAACTTTTGGCTGTGTCTGGTATGGGTTTGGCTCAGGCCCTGGACTATGGCCGGGCACTACATCCAACTCCTTGTAGGTAGTAAACATCCACCATGCACGATGTTTAGCCATGTGCATCTTGCACTTGGCCATGGGCCCGGCCCTGCACCCAACCCCCACTGGTGCATATTCTCCCCCCCTTGCGTGCAAGCCAATGAGCGGAGAGAGTTAGGTGCTTATCCTGGTCCCCCCACATCCATTGGCGAGCATGGCTGAAGATAACAGGTGTCATTTTAAGTAAGGCAGAGCTAATAACTTTGTCAACAGGCCACAACACCAACACATAAAATGTTGGCCAATATGCTTTATGGAGTGGTCACCATATCAACATATTTAAAGCAAGCCTATTTTAAAAAATCACTAATAGTTATAATCAAATCTATATTGCATTAATTCATACTGGGCAATGTTCAATAAAAGTGATTGACTTAAAAAGTGATTTAAAGAAGGTTTTATAAAAAAATAATCAACATGTCTTTGAGGTTTTTTAAATAGGTTTCAGGCTACAAGATGCAGCCATAGAACCAACAACAAGGGTGCTCTGCAATCCAGCCAAAGAGCATAAAACTCCAGCTAAGAGTGTCTATAAAAACACGGTATGCTTCCCTGCGGTTAATGACCCAGGAAACTTAAAGTTTCTTTTGTTTAATTTTGAGTGGGGCAACTAAACTCCCAGCCACCTCCCACAACTTTATGAAAAAGGCTTGGTGGTGCCCCTCCCTCTTCAAGGGGTACCACCTAGCTCTAAAAATATAAACAAAAATCCCCCCTCAAAAGGTCATATGGGGTGCTCCTTAGCAGAACAGAATAAATGAGCGGCTCCTGCCACTAATTTGTTTTGAAATTGGTATATTTTTTTCTTAATTGGTATTTTGTTTTTGGGGGCCCATGAGGGGCACCCACACTTCCCTTTTTTTGTTTATAAATGTGGGGGGGAGCTCAGTGTCCCCACGGACCTGGCCACTTTGTTATTTTTTGGTCCCAACCACACCTAGGGGGCCAAGGTACCAACAACCTGCCCCCTTACATCTTTTTTTAAATATTTTTTTTCTAAAGACAAGTGACTGAGTCCCGAAACTTAAGATGGCTGCCGCCACATTGTTGATGATGTGGTGGCAGCCAATAAGATCTCATCTTGAGGTCTCCAAGTCCCGCGGATCCTCCATGGTGTGAAATATCCAATGTTTTTAATATCTCAAAAACTAGAGTATGGATTTAAACCAAAAAAGAAGCATGCTTTCTGGATGATCTACCTTTCTGCCAAATTTGGCGTAAATATGTTCAGTGGTTTAGGCTGTAGCTGTGTCTAAATTTCCCAATGAAATATTAATGGGAAGAATGCATTTTGGAGCCCCATTTTTCTCTGCCCACTTGACGGATCACCCCAAAAGTTTCCAGGAAGAAGCTGAGGTTGATGAGACTTTTTTGGAAAGGTTCTTTAATACTCATCAAACAGCGGCAAAGTCATTAGTAGACCAGTAACCCAGAAATGCTTTTCCTATGGAAACTTGGTCCTAACTATGATTATATTCACTGAGAAAAAACCAAAGGTTACAGGGACGTTATAGTTAGGCTGACATTTCACTCATACAAAACCAGAGTAATTTAGCAGTTAACTCTCGCCTCAGGCATCACATATTACATCACTCATGACATAGCCAGTGACATCATAGCCAGTGACATCACTGATGACATCTCAAATGACATCACTGATGACATAGTCTGGTGACTGTGATTGTTTCTAAAATGTTTATGAGTGTTAAATATATATATACACCAAGGTGTATTAATGAATCACTGGGTGTATGAGTGCCTGTATGGATGATTTAGTGGGTGCGTGACTGACTGTATAAATGAGTGATTATAAATGTCTCAGTGAATGCATGGATGAGTGATTAATTTGTGTGAATGGCTGTATCAGTCTGTCAGTTGGTGTGTAATTGTCTGCATGGGTTAGTGCGTAGGTACATGAGTGGCTGTATGGGTTATTGATTGGTTGACTGAGTACCTATGAATATGTGAGTAGGTATACAAGTACTGGTATGGGTGTGTCAATGGTTTTGAGAATAGAGTGTGAATGTTGAAGTGAGTGTATGCATGGTTCCATAGTGGTACGAGTGGCTGCATCAGAGATTCTGAGGATGATGTCATCAGTGATGTCATTTGAGATATCATGAGTGATGTAATATGTGAGGGAAGCTGGAGGACCGATTTAGTGGCAGCAGCAACAATACTCAACCAGAATGTCCTTTTAGAGGTGCAGACTACTACAACAGATATGGCTCCAGAGTTTTCATGAAAGGTCACGTATTGCATGGACTGTAGTGTTGTTATAACTGCAGGTGAGCAGTTTGTTACAGATATTCACAATGCTACCAAAAGTCATAGATGGTATCTTTTTCCTCCTTTTATATTTGTTTAAATTTCATAACAGGAGTTCATAGTGAGCAGCAAGGAGGAAAAACAAATGTGAAAGTCCCTCAAGTTCAATAGCAACACAACAACACTGAAGCAGAGAGTCCATTCAAAAGTCCAATCACAACTTCAAGATTTGGCTCCACAGTTTTCCCGAATGAGTCATACTGCATGGATTGTGGAGGTGTAGTTAGTGCTGGAGACCAGTCCATAATGGCCCTCTGCAATGCTGCAAAAAATAATAAATGTTTTCTTTTATTTTTATCCTCATAGTTTTTCTATATTAGCATGCATTTCATGCTCTTACAAAATGGGTATCTAATATCTATGTATTGTTCATTTTAATATCTTCCAATTTATTGCAACAATACTTACATATAACTTGCCGTATACAGAAGCCAAACCATCCCTCTATCAATAAACACACAGCAAACATTTGCCAGTTATCATAATTTACTTTTTAAATATGTCAACAGTCTGTGTTTAAATCTTCTAGTAAGTGCATCAACAACATATACAAACATGCTCTGCTTTTTACAGAACACTCTATTCCATTTTGTAATCTCTTTTTTAAAGCTATCAACTGAAATATATGTGTCTTGTTCTGCAACTCCTCCTTTTAACAACTCTTCATTTTGCCTAGAATTCTGCTCAGGACCAAAGAAACTAAACTGCACATCACCAGAAACCTTTTCTACGTCTGCCACACTACCATGCAAAAGTGCTCTACTTATTTCCCCTAAAACATAAAGCAGGAGTTTTCATATAATAGAGCCTCCTACCTAAAGTTCACATTGTTGAGTGGTATAACTTATTTTATGTTTTAAACTTCGCTTTGGAAAGATACATAGGATTTTTCTTAATATATCAATGGATTCCTGTCTAGTACTAGAAACACTACTACAATTCCATTTGTATAAAGTGCACTGAGTACGCCTTCCTCATACCTCTTCTGCGATAACTTTTTCTACATTTCTAGGTACCATCACCTCTTTTGGCTATAGGATTACCGTTCTTAATTTGTTAACATTGTCCTCTTTAATTAATATCATGAACTAATTTGTTATACTGGATATAGCTTTCTTCATTAAAGTAAGCCTCTGTAGAAGAAGTATGTATCCATTGTACAATAAAGGTACTTCTATTCACTAATCTTTTCTTATGGTTTTGCCTCCTCATGCAAAACACTATTTTGTCAAGAGTCTTCATTATATTTAGAATCAAAATGAAAAGTTTCCTCTGGTTTACCGCATCTCTCCTTCTACACTTTTTTAAATTTAACTCACTAAATTTACAAGGCTGTAACTATGCAATCATTATAACATGCAGCCATCTAAACACCCACTTACAACCCATGCACTCATTGAAATACTGAGGCACACATGTGCACTGATGAAACACTCAGGCTCTACTCATGTAATTATATAGAGAGTACACATAACTTGTGTCACTAACACCTCCATTTCTCAACCATGGGGTCAGAGTATCTCTACCCTGACCCATTATGTGGGCTTTCACACAGATTTTCAGCCCTGGGAACCATTCCCAATAGATAAAATGTCAGCTGCAACTTTCTATTCAGGTCAATCAGAGCATTCTCGTTGGCGAGTGCATTCGCGATTCATCTCAAAACCACTGCAAGATATCCGTGGCCAGAGATATCACTATCATTTTAAACTTCAATTACCCAAAAACTACTGAACAGATTTACACCAAATTAGCAAAAGGCACTTCCTTGAACCAACATCTACCTCCCTGCTAAATTTGGTGTAAGACCGTTCAGCGGCTCGGGCTGCAGAGGTGGCTAAATGTTCCAATGGGAATTAATATTACAATTGCAACCTTATTTCACTCTCCAAATTCTCGGTCCCCACTGCATGGATCACCCCAAACTTTCCCAATCATTAATACCCACTGTGACACTTTTTGAGAAAAATTTCATGCAGATTGGTCAAACAATGCTAATGTTATAGCCAAGTCAAAAATGTTTTTTGTAGGGAAACTAGTATCTAACTATAACTACCTACTGGCAACCGTCAGTAGGTAATATATATGCATCCCAGTGGTGGCCTATTTAGGTTATCTTCTCCATGTGATAAGTATTTTTTGTGTTTGTGTAGTTAATAACTTAGGCCCAATTTGACAAATCTACACAAAACATTTTTAAAAATGCTACTTTTGGGAGTTGAGAAAAAAGGGGGCCCCATAATAAATTATCCTCAGACTTCTTTAAGAAGCGCTACCCCAAAAACTGTTGAATGTTAATACATTTCATTTGTCAGGACATTAGATCTTAGTTCCCAGATTGAACTTTTTTTGATGTGGTGTAAATCCGGTCAGTAGTTTTTTTAGAAATTAAGAGTCAAAACATTTGTACATCTGGATGATTGGGTTAGGTAGGAGTGCCAGTTAAAAAATAGAGTATTCTGAATGGCCCAAAGAGCATTTTTTTCCTTGGGCATTCTTGCTCCTGCCATTTTTTTTAACTATATGGAGAGGGGCGTAAGGAGGGCCCCCTTGTCTTGCTTATTTTGGGCACCAGCAACCCCCATCTCCTGGTGCCATATTTAATATTTAAGAGGAGGGGGAAGTGAGCCCCCCTCAGTGAGCCAATTTTGGCAATGGGAACCCCATCCCCTGGGGCCAAATGTAACTGTTTAGGGGAAGGTGGGGCATGGCCTCCCACCACAAGCTGCATTTTGCCATAGGGACCCCATCCCCTTGGGCCCAATTAAAAAAATTAGAAGAGGAGGGCATGAGACCCCTGTCCCAGGCCGTATTTCTCCCCCGGGGACCCTACCCCGACCCCACTGTATTTTTTAGGGGGAGGATGGTCCCTCAAGCCTTCATAAGGCCCTGGGCACCCTATCTCTCAGGGCCGCCACTATACTTTAAAGTGTATTGGCCACGCAGCCTTCTTCCCTGAGCCTTTAATGGGCCCCGTAACCCCCTCCCCTGGTGCTGTTTCACATGCTATGTGCCGGAGAGCCCACCCTTGGACACAGCAGTTTACCTGCATGCACAAGCATGGGCAAGGAAACTTGTGAGTGCTCTCACCTGGCGGAACCATTTTTAAAACTCCTGCCAAACGGGAGCAAAAAGCTTTAAAAAGGCTCCCGACAGCTGGGAGCAGACTTTTGATCTGTTTCCCTGGCTGCACTGATGCGGGCAGGGAAACAGATCAAGATATTGTTCCAGCCCATCAATAATTTGAGATGTCATCAGTGATGTCATAATTAGGGGTGTGCGGAATTTGCGTAATCACGTTACGCAAATCTCCGCGAAACGGTAAAAAATCTCCCCGAACATGCAGAAATATCGTGAACACGCGGAATTGCATGTTCGCGATGCTTTTTTCCTGTTCAGAGTTGCTGTTTGTGTGCTCGGGGAGAAATATCTCGCGAACACGCATTTTGAGAACGCGAACAAGAAAAGATTGCGCGAAGTCGCAGAAAGCAGAATTTTGGGCAATTTCGCGTTCTCTGCGGAACGCGAAATTACCGCAATTCCGCAAGCGGAACGGAATTTACTGCCCAGGCCTATAAATAATGTTATAGACCATGTCATGAGGGATAAAATACGTGAGGTCATAAGCAGTGCATGGGGCAGTGCAAGTTATAGTTAGCTCTGCCAACGAAGGAATGTTGGAATTTAAACTGGAAATTTTGCATGTAAGGTGGTACTTTCTGTGATATTTTTGACTGAGAATAAGGTTTGCAGGAGTTGGTGGGGAAAGGTCTGGGCAAAGAGTTCCAATCCCTAGAGGCGCACGACAGTTTAACTATCTCGGTGTTCACGTTTAAGACTTCACACTATTTGAAGATATATTCGTTGCTTCTTTCTTCTCCTCTCCACCACAATCTTGGTGCTACTTTTTTTTTAAACTAGAGGATATGGCAGGAGAACTGAAAAGACCTTTTTAGTCTAAGGTAATAGAAACATACAATGAACTTATAAGATGGTTCTCAAATTTATTATTTCTTTTCTCCCCTGCTGAACTCAATAAAAGACTGTGAAAAAAAAAGAATAAGAGCAACAAAGTACAAATCAAACGGGGGACTAACTGGGTAATGGAATGTTTAGGTAGTTAATGTGATGAGCAGTATTTGCTGGACATTTGTTCATTCCTCTTTAATCAGCAGAAACTGCCCAGTAAAAGGAACAGTTTTCCCACTTCCATGTTTGTTACTCGTTTGAATGAGCGGTTGAATGGAGGCTGCTAACAGACTTTTACAAGGATGTCAAACCAAACTAGTTTTTGCAAATTATTTCAATCTCAGCAGCTGTATCGTGGTTTATATTAGTCTGCCACTTACAATGCCTAAAGCAGGGACCTCACTTATTTCTAGAAAGTAAGTGAACTTTACAATTCGGTTTTTCTCCATTTCTTTTTTATTTTCTCATTCACGCATCTATTGACTTCACTCTGAATGATGGCTTTAAAAAACATGCTTATGTCGCAAAATATCACTCAGTTTTTGCAGCTACATTCAAAGCATATATTGGGCCACAAGATTGGTTAACATTTCTTTGCGCCAGTAGAATCGATACGTGAAATTGTAAAAGAATGAGGGTTTTGGTTTGAAGAGCTAATTTCGTTCGGCGTTCACGGTATGTGAATGAGTTGCTTTCTCACTTAGAGCTTTTATTCATGTGTAATCACTCTCTAATCGACTGAAATGCGCACCACATACAGTAAGTATATGTCATAAAATAATAATATTGAGATATTTATATCACTGAATGTAAAGTTCTGTCATTGAGCAGTTACTCATACTTTCCGGCTATTAAAACAGTTATGGAATATAAAAATCACACTTTGTGGAAAGTACCAGCACAGGGATTGGCTGAAGGTCCTACCTTGCCAGTCATACTCTAGTTAGTTCTTTGCTGTAGATAGAACAGTTTTGACTCTACCAAAGGATGTTCTGAATTAATGTATTTTTAGCACTGCCTAGGGAAAGTCACTATCATCGTTCAAAAAAAATGTACACCTGTTCACCTAGGGACTCTACCTGATGAAAGCTTAATGAAAATGGAGGTATCCCTGAGCTGTAATTACAAGGAGAGGAGAATTAAATAGGGAAACTGGTACTGATTCACCGGGCAATTCATCATTTCTCAAGGTAACCTAGGGCCCCACTTGTAATCTCTGTTTACTGGGCTCTGGATTTACAAGTACCATGACTATTGGTTAACTCCAGGAAGGGCGCAGTTACTGGGGGAGCCAAAGGGGACATTGTAATGAGGAAAACGGTGATATGAAGACACACATTACAAATGGATTTATTGACAGGAAAGATAAAGTGGTTACAAAGTTAGTTATAGTGAAAAACAATTTAAAGAAAAATAACAGAAACAAATCAGCAGGATTTTTCGGGAAACTGGCTTTTCTATGATCCCCATGTTAACTTTACCCAAGATTCTGGCCATTTGGCAGAATCCTACATGTTTGCATTTGGGTAAAGACGAACCTGGGGGCATTTTAACAAGGCGACGCTATAAAATGATCGCTGCTTTTGCTATCGCGTGTTTTGCTGACTTAGCGCCCGTTTACAGCACGCCTAACTTTGCATCGCTAATGAGATGCAAAGCAGGCGTGTCTGTGAAACCAACCAGGGAAAATATCGCCAAGGCAGCTTCGCGATATTAACAAGGAAGGGTAACGATTATTTAAATCGCATTAAGTATGCCTTAACGCAGGAATTTAACGTCTGTTAAATTCCTGGCTAAGGCATACTTAACATGGGGGGTGGATTCTGTGGCTCAGATCACAGTCCCTATCATCTAGGATATCGCCGTTTTCCATCATGGAAAACAGTGATATCCACACTATCTCTGGAATTTTTATTGCCTCTGCGATGCACGTTGTTGATAACGAGCTAACCGGGCGTTAAATTCCAGAGATAGCTGGCGATAAATATGCAAGCGCTAAGCGTGCTTTGCGATATTTAGCACCGGCCATTGTTAATATGCCCTCTGGTACTTTTGAGCTGTCTAGACTGCCACGATTGTACAGTAATATTAGGTTTCACAAGGAAATGAAAGTGCCATAAGTTCCTACGCAAAAGTCCGTCACATTCGACTCACTTTAGTATAATTCCTAGTTGCAAAAGCTCAAGAGTACCGAAATTGGGATACCACTATAAACATTGAAATACTTCATATTCACAACTGAAACATTTTGGGAACCATTTCTTAAAACATGTTTTATTGCTACTTGGACAGTGATGTTTTTGCTAATCCATGGCAAAGCACATCTCCTAACTAAACAAAAGTTTATTTTTCCAACTTCACCTCCTTTAAAATCAAACACTCCCATACGAAGATTTTAGGACTTGGATCTAGGGATCTTGTTTGAGCCCTAGAACTCTCACCTAAATAGTGGCAATATCATACTTGCATGCCTCCTCAAGGCTAATGGTGCTCTACTAGGGCCATCATGCACAAGACTGCTCACCTCATGCAAAACAAAACCCACCCACATCCTGAAAGACATCCATTGGTTGTATTGTAGCATTTGTAATAGGGCTTAATTTTTCTATGGGGGCACAGAAGCTTTTACCCACACCGATGGCAAGCTACACGGGTTTATGTGCATGGTTGGAAAGGCGTTGTTTTGAACCTACGTGAGAAGTCTTTAAATGTTATGCATGTTGACCACTGTGGAAGTGTTAGATTTGACGGAACTTAGAGCGGTCTTCCACCAAATGTTTTGCCTACTTACCTCCTGTCGCTGGAATTCATTCATTTTTATTGGCTTTTAAGACTCTGCACTTTACCACTTTAACCAGTGCTAAAGTGCCTGTGCTCACTTCTTAAAACATGAGAAAAGTTGCCTACATTTGATTAAGACATTTAATTTACTTTTAAGTCCCTAGTAAAGTGGTAAGCCATGTACCCTAGCCCGAGCCAGTAAATTAAATGCTACTAGTGGGAAAGCAGCACGTATTGTGCCACACATTTAAGTAGCCCTTTAAAACAGGTCTCAGGCCTTCCATTGCTGCCTGTGTGCAGTTTTCAGCGATAAATTCAACCTGGCAAAATAAACCTTTTGCCAGGCCTAAATCTACCTTTTTAATACATAAAAGTCACCCCTAAACAACTCTGAGGGCAGGGTGTAATGTATTTAAAATTATATGTACTCAATAATTCATTTTTCACTCCAGTAAGGCCTATATCTCCCATAGGATAACATTTGGAGTACCTTATTACAATTAATAACTGATGACTTTAGTTTGGGGACAGGTAGAAATATCATGTTTGATCTCAAAAGAATTGTAATTAAAATCTTCTTTCATGGTAAAGTTGTGTTTTATGTCACAATTATGAAAATGCAATTTTTAGAAAGTTGCCATTTTCTTGTCTTAACCATTTAGTGCTTGCAGACTATATTCTGAGTCACATTACTGTGAATAGAGTGGCAGTTGGCCTTCGTCTATTTCCCCCAGACAGTGAGACAAACGGGCCTAGTGTTGGCAGAAAGGCCATATTGCCAGGATTGGAGGGGCAGAGCTGTTCACTGCCCCACTTACATTTCTGAACAGGGGATGAAGGAAGTTTAAGAACCATGTGGAGGAAGTCTAGAAGTTTCTCCCACTTCAAAGACTCGCACCAGGTATAAATATTGGGACTTCAGACCAACTCTTATTTTCACTCCTGGACTTGATGAGGGCCTCCTTAAGGACTGCCTTGTACTTCAGAATACTGCCCGGCTGCTTGAGGCCTGCTTTGCACCTCAGGGCCACCTTGTGCCTCTGCACCATGGAGTGCATGCAGGGGGGTACATGTGGTGCCCCCCTCTCTTCATGCTGATGAGTACAGGCCCCAGCTAGAGCCGCAGGACACAAGGGTTCGCTCTCCTGTAATGGAATCTATAAGGAAGTTGGCACGGAAACTGCAAAGTATAAAGACAGCATTTATTAACCCTTAAGGGTGGTCCTACAATCCACACAACACTCTTCAGTATTGCATAGAGTAGCACAAAGAACTTACGTACATGGTCCCCTTTTATACACAATAGAGGAGCTCATAAGTGGGTGGATACAACATGAGGCCGAAGAACATTACCATTTATGGTCATTTTCGATACTGAATCAATATGTGGGCGGAGCTAACACACTCCTTGAGCCCGCGAAAACATGGTCAAGCAAGGCTAACTGATAACAGATGTGGTCAAGTCTGGGCATGTACCAGATGGACAAAAGAGCTATTTATAGACTGTTACTAGGCAGATTACAAGAGCAACTAACACAGAGGTTGGACTCTTCTCGTGGAGAACACGTGGAAGCATGACAATACAAAATGGAGTCCGAACTTCGGTCAACATAACAGAGAAAACATGATCTAGAGGAAGGGGATTAATGTCTTTAGTAAATGCTTAATCACATCGTTGTTTCAATTTACAACAGACGACCCTTTCAGCATTTACTGAAGACATCCGGTTTATTAGAATAATCATCATATATGTCAATTGTCATCATTTCTTCAACTTCTTTAGCTAGACGTTTCTGGGAGCAACATCGGCAATAGCTTTCTTGTCAGGGATACAGAATGATACGCATAGGGAGCAGAGCAAGGGACCACATTGAACACAGATACAGCACGAAAACAGAACTGCTACAATAATGCAGAGACCAGTTAAAACCTTCCATCCCCAGGCAGTAATTAATGCCCAAAACCATCCAGAAAAGGATCAAGTGCCGTTTTCTGTATGGATTTCAGCTGCAATTTTATGTAGCTTGTTGATGGCATTATAAACTGATGGCGTATGATCAGGGATAAACACACAACAGCTACTTCCAATAATTTTACATGCTCCTCCTCTGTCAGCTAGCATAACGTCTAATACCATACGATTCTGCAATGCAACAATTCTAGTAATTTGCAATTCCTCCGTAAGATTCCCAAGAGCAGCAGCAGTCTGATTTGTCACAGCCTCTACCACTCTTGTTAATCTTCGGATCTTCCTACTGTTCAGGGCAGCTCCAACAAAGAAAAACAATCCTAAGTTAAAATCAATATACTGTTGCAGACTGGTATCAGTCTGATCTACATCATCAATTGATAAAGTACGTTTATACCTATTTACAGTCACATTATTCAATAATTTCAGATCCTTATGATAAGATGCGGGTGCTAGGAATACAGGAGGTAATAGAAATGATACATAGCATACCCCAGACCACCCAGCCGGTAGACGGTAATAACCTTTATTTCCACACACAAAGTACGTATTATGGGAGGCTAAAAAGGTACTATTGTTCAACCCATCAATGTTCAGAACAGTAATACAATCACTAACACCAACAGGAATAAAACCCACACTCTGGACACACAGGTCCGCTTGGGCTTGTGCTACTTGAATCACAAATTTGTCCTTTCCCACAGTGTCTCTTGTGTTCGTGAAGATGTAGGGAATGGATTCATTGTCTGGTCGGTACTCTTCCCACTCCCAAATTGTCCCATTCGCTTGCGGATACCCATTCTTATCTTGGTGACATTCTTTATTGAGTCTGAAGAGCAATCGTCCCACTGTCGGTTTCCGAGTGGCGAAAAGCAAAGTATACCATGCTCTACAAGAGCCATTATGAGAGAAAGGAAGTGGTATAAATGGCGTTCCTCCTTTCTTCTGATGGGCTGGCATCATCCCACATATCCAACAGTTCGTAGCGTTCGTAGCAACGTGGGTATGATGCAGCATCTGGATTAAAGTGTTATTCAAATAAGACTGTCGATGCTTCAACTCTTGATACGGTAATGTATAAAAGTAGTGCTCCTCAGGCACCGGAGTTGTCAACACAAGTATTTTCCGAGCGGGAGTTACATCCTCCACAAACCATGTGGTTATCCCAACAATAGCTACTGTCAACATGAACCCTAATGCACAAAAGATTTTCTTTTTCTCCATGTCAAAAATAAAAACCCAATATCTTCCTGAAACTAAAAGTCTGTCAGAACTCTTCCCCTTGGGCAGCGGTCGATTTCTTCACCAGCGGGCCAAGACGGGTGTCGCTACACTAATGCAGGGCTGATCCCCCCCCTTGCCTCATCGGCTCTCCGTTTCACTAACCCAAGGGCCGTTCTGACAGTATGTCCCGGTACTGGAGAAGTCACTTCCTTGGTCGAAGATGATATCGCCTTCCTCCAGGAGTTGCATGGTCCGGAAAGAGCTCCTCAGTGGCGTTTGGCTCCGCAGCACGGCCTGTCTCTGCAGCCAAGATTTCTCGTTGATCGGTCAGCACGGCAGGTTCCACCAATCCGGGCGGCACCTTCCTACAGTGCAGGGAATGGATCCAATTCTTTCTGTTGGAGACTCGCACAGCCGTCCTCGTTGCGAGGAGGACCTGCTCAGGACCCACCCATCTCGGTTCCAAGCTGTTTGTTCTGTCAAATATTTTCACCATCACGTGGTCACCAGGTCGAAGACCATGTCCTTCACCGGTGGACCGATCAGGGAGCGCCTCTCGGACCTGTTGATGAATAGAAACCAAGTTATCCGTTAACTGTGCCAGATAATCGTTCATCATTACACAAGGTACATCATACACAGCTTTAGGTTTTGGTGGACCCCAAATATTCATTGGGCGTCTAAAGACAATCTCATACGGCGTAAGGCCAGTTCGAGAGTGTGGTACCGATCTAATTGACAATAACGCCAGTGGTAGAGCATCTGGCCAAGTCAAAGACGTCGAAGCTTGAATTTTAGCGATCTTGAGCTTCAGTGTACCATTATACTTCTCGACTAGTCCCGCAGACTGAGGGTGGAATACCGCGTGAAACTTCTGGGTGATGCCCAGGCCCTTCAAGACATACTTTATAACATCCGCTACAAAGTGAGGCCCATTATCACTCCACAGAAGTCTACAGACGCCATATCGAGGGAAGAACTCTTTCAACAGCAGCTTCGCAGTAGTCATTGCAGTATTGTCTTTCGTAGGGTACGCTTCAACCCATTTACTGAAGGCGCAAACCACTACTAGAACATACTTCAAATTGTTACAACGCTCAAGCTGGATGAAATCCATCTGCAAAACCTCAAAGGGTGCAGTGGGTGTCACGAATCCTCCTGCTGGAGTTCGAGTACCCTTTCCTGGGTTATACCTCAAGCAGATCATACAAGTCTGCACCACCCTCTTTGCCGTGCTAGCAATCTCTGGATGCTCCCAGACTTGGGTAAGAAATTTTACAATTGCGGAAGCTCCAACATGTGCTAGCCCATGTGCCATCTGAACCATAGGTTGTACAAAAGCCGTGGGTAATTTCCATCTATCCATCTGCTTATTTCTCCAGCAGCCCTCGTCATCCAGTTCTCCCTCACTAGCCCATTGTTCCCGCTCTTTGTCAGAAGCGGCCCTTTGCATTTCCCGCACTTCCTCCTTCGCATCATGCCATCTTTCCACCTGTGACTTTACTACATACATGGCAGTAGCACCGGGCTGCATCGCAGTTTCCCGTGCTACTCGATCTGCCAACGCATTCCCTTCTCCAACTTTGTCAACTACTTTCCTATGGGCGCTACACTTAACGATGGCAATTTTCTTTGGGTATGTCAATGCAGTTAAAAGATTGTGAACTAACTCTCCATGCATTATCTGTACTCCATGTGACGTTAAAAACCCTCTCTCCTTCCAGAGTAGGCCGAAGTCATGCGCTACTCCGAAGGCATAGCGGCTATCTGTATAAACATTCACACACAATCCTGTACTGAGCTCACATGCTCGTGTTAATGCTATCAGTTCCGCTGCTTGAGCTGATTTCTGTGGTATGCGTGCAGTCTCCACTATCGTTTGCAACGTGGTAATTGCATACGCTGCTGAAGTCGTACCATCTGGTAGCTTCAGACATGATCCGTCCACCCACAGTTCTCCATCTACATCTGGAAAGGGCGTATCCTGGAGATCAATACGACCCTTTGTTTGTTCCTCGGTCACAAGAATACAATCATGTGCTCTCCGCGCCTCAGGCTGGGTTTCGGGGTATGGCAACAATGTTGCTGGGTTTAACGTTACACACCTTTTCAACGTAATATGAGGAGCCAAAAGCGTCAACTCATATCCCGTTAAACGGGCACTGGTCAAATGCTGCGTCTTCGTTTGATTAAGCAGGGCATCGACAGCATGGGGGACTAATACCAACAGCTTATGGGATAACACAATTCCCTCACTTTGGCGTATTGACACAGCTCTCGCCGCAACCGAGCGAAAACACCCTGGTAATGCTCGGGCGACAGGATCAAGTACAGCCGAAAAATATGCACAAGGGCGCTGCTTATCGCCGTGCATCTGCACTAAAACTGACAATGCACATCCATCTTTCTCATGCACATACAATGAAAAGGGTTTTGCATAATCAGGGGTCCCTAACACTGGTGCTGAACAAAGGGCCTGTCGTAGTTGCTGAAAAGCAGTATCACACTCATCTGACCAAGGGATTGGGATAGGCGTGTCCTTTGTCAAGAGGGCTAACAATGGTTTAGCTATATGTGAAAATCCCAATATCCATTGTCTACAAAAAGAAACAAGACCCAAAAATGCACGCACGTCCTTCTGCGTGGACGGTCTCGGTGTGTCCAAAATTACTTGGATACGATCCGGTGTGAGTGCACGTCCCTCCTTAGACAAAAGGTGACCCAAATAAGTCACCTTTGGTCTACAGAATTGCAACTTCTTCCTAGATACCTTATGATTGCGGGATGCTAAAAAGGAAAGTAAGGATAACGTACTTTTTTCACACAACTCCAGGGTGTCAGCCGCCAGCAAGATGTCATCGACATATTGAATGAGGGCGACCCCCTCGAGCAGAACAAAGGAATCCAATTGTCTTTTCAAAGCCTGACTGTAAATGCTAGGGCTTTCTGTGTAGCCCTGGGGGATCCTACAAAAACGATAAGATCTATTATTTAATGTAAACCCAAAAAGATATCGGCTATCTGGGTGAATGGGAATGGAAAAGAAGGCATTCTTCAAATCGATCACTGAGAACATAGTCGCCGTAGGCGGGACCAAAGTAAGCAACGTCGTGATATCGGAAACCACTGGGTACTGAGGTATCACGATCTTGTTTACTTCTCTCAAATCAATTATAAACCGGTAAACTCTGGCATCCGTGTCCTTTTTCAGTATGGGAAGAATCGGACTGTTACAGATGTTGTAGGGAACTTCCTCCACTACCCCTACCGCCATCAAATCCTGCACTATCTGTATGAGAGCCTCCTCGCCCTCCTGGGAAATACGGTACTGTGGGAGGCGTGGTAACACCGCCCCCTCCTGGACACTAATGTGGACCGGTGGAATCACCATTCGTCCCACATCAGTATCCGACGTTGCCCACAAAGCACGAGGGAGGGTAGCTAACAGCGCATCCTCTGACATCGCACACATCCGTTCAGACCGGGGGTAATTGTCATTCAATATTACCCGCACACCAGCAGGGGAACAGCGGATCGTAGCCCTAAAATGCTTTAACATATCAAGGCCCATAATGTTGTCCGGTGTGTACGGGGCAAGCAGAAACGGACAGGGTGCAGAAAAAGAATCAACCTTAAACATGAGGGGCTGCGAAAGAGGGCTTCGGGAGAGTGTACCGTCAAACCCTACCGATGTGACCATTAAGCCGGATGGGGGAGCCCCCGGAACCAATTGCTTAGACAGCGCACTACGTGTCGCTCCTGTATCCACTAGGAACTGATCAGTAGAGCCCAAAACCTCAGCCGATACATAAGGACCCTTCTGATCGACCGGCACCTCAACTGATTCTAACCCCCATCCAACGCATTCCTATGCATGCTGAGAGTCATGGTACCCCGATCGGTCAATCCCCGACACTTGATACTAATGCTGGCGATCGAAAACATTTGATCTATCTCGGTGCTGCCCAGCCGAGTCAAAACGAGCCTGTTCGATAAAAACTCCCTCTAAAGTTCGAGAAACCCCCTCTACCTCGCGGGCCACCCTGAGTATGCCCCTGACGCGAAGCATGCAACACCGGGCAGTCCCTAGCCCAATGACCCGATTGCTTACAATACGCACATTGGTTCCTATTCAAATCAGATCGGCCCGAGGGAGGACCATAAAATCCTCCCCTACCTCTATTACTACCCCGTCGGGGCGGGCCATATACTTGTGCCAACATCACCTTTGTTTTTAAATCCTTCGATTTCTTTTCCTCCTGGCCCTTTGCTTCTTGCTCCTGACGCTCATAATACTGGGCGATAGTCAGGAGGGCCGTCGGTGTTGCGGAAGACCAAGAACTTTCGCTCGCTTTTAAACGGGTCGCAACTGCCGGCAGCAGATTAGCCACATATTTATCCGCAAAGAGGTGGCGACCCGTATCATCAGTAAGCGACTAGCCACTAAAATCATGAAACGTCTCCTCGAAACGCGTGAAGAAGTCCGCAACCGACTCGTCAACTTTCTGTTTACATGAAGCTAACATATTCCAGTCAATCTTTTTAGGGGGGATAATTGTCTTCAACTTAGTCAGAATAGCAGCAGGGAGGTCTAAGATACTCTGGGGTGGTTTCTGCGCGGGCTTCCGTTCCCTATCCTCATCCTCAAGGTCAGACCACCGAGCCTTAAAGGCAACTACATCATCTACCTTTCGGACAGATCGCCACATATCCGGTGGTAGAATAAGGCCAAAGAACAGGTCTATATCTGCTAAGGTCATAACGCAAGAATTCAAGGCCCCCTCGACTTCTTCGTAGAAGGCCGCTGGATTCTTGCGGGGATCAGGCAATGCATTCTTTAAGGCCATAACATCAGTTCTATGCCAAGGAGTATAAACCCAATTATACACAAAATATCCCTTAGCATCGGTGGAGGTAATGTCCGAGCTAGTCCCCGCTCCTTTAGGAGGAACATACAAAGGCGCCGCCTCTCGCATTGGTTTAACATGCACTATGCCATCCTTATCTGACTGGGAGGTGGATGAGTGGCCTTCTGCTGTACACGGATCCGACTGCTTCACCTCCCCTGCTTGTTGGCGCGCTTTTCCTTTAAGGGCCAGCACCGCGTCCCGCAAAGCGAACAGCCGCCGAGCCGTGTCAGGAGCCTTAGAGGGAGAGAAAACACCATTATGCAATGCTTTAGCATCCAATGTCACATCATCAGGCTCAAAAACACTGGAATATTTCCGGTAAGCAGCAGTCACTTCATCAGCAAAGTGACCCAAAAAATACAATTTCTCTCTCTCCTGCCACGGCCCCCAAGTATGGAACAATTCATCCAGGGACACCTTGCCCTTAAGTGCACGGAAGGAAACTTGCCGAAGCTCAGCCATTTGCTCAGCCGACAGCATGGACCGCGTATCTACCTTACCCGGAACCGGGTCAGAATCTTGTGGCCTCGGAGCAGATGCGCCCACATAAGGGGGCGGAGAGCGATCTAGTAAATAAAAATCATCATCAATATTATTAAGGACAGGATAAAGTGGCTGCCGAACAGCATATTGACCCGAGACTTGCAGCCTACGCTCTTTCTCTTGTCTCTCCGTTTGTTCTTTGTCCTCCCGACGCCTCGCTTCCTGTGCTCGAACATGATCATTCTTCCGTTGTTCTTTATCAAACAGCGCTTTCTCACGCTTCTCTCGCTCACGCACTTCCTTCATCCACAACCGCACACACTCAAACATATCCTGCCGAGCACGCCGTTTACACATACACTGTTCCACATACTCAATCTTACGTATATCAAACGATCCATACAAAGGCCATCGCAACTCAGGATCTTTTTTAGTATATTTCCTCCATACTGTGCTGTACATTATAGAAGAAAGACCATGCTTCACATACATTTCCCTATTAGGAGTCCCCTCTGGGGGAGCTGGAGCAGATTCCTCGAGGTTCAACCGGTTTCCAAAACAGCAACACCACTTACGGAGTGCGCTAAAAGCAGGCATGCTCAGAAATAATGCAAAATATGCAATATTATAAAGAAAAGGGCACTTAATCGTTGCGCCGTTCAAGATTACACAGCTCCGGAGAAATCTCTCCACATTACCTGCCTATATGTGTTGCAACGCATATATTTTCACAAAGACAAATACAAAACATGACTAGTCATCACAAATCAAACTCAAATAGCCAGATCAGGCTTCAAAAAAAAAAACTCGGAGCAAGTACCGTACAACGGTTCTTACCAATCAAGAGTCCAGATTCCAACTGCCAAGCTCCAAAATCGCCCAAATGGCTTTCACGGCAGGACCGACAGAAGAGGTCTCAGTCGAGGACCGGCGCCACCCAGACGGTCAGCTCGGAAGGGAAGGAAGAAAAGACCCTCGGGATGCCAGGGCTAAGACGCCGCTGGCAGTGATCACGTCCCTGGCCAAATTCCTCACCTTCGTCGCGACCAGTCCTTCGAGCATCCGAGTCGCCGATGAGCCCCACGTGACGGGCGCCAATTGATGAGTACAGGCCCCAGCTGGGCCCGCAGGACACAAGGGTTCGCTCTCCTGTAATGGAATCTATAAGGAAGTTGGCACGGAAACTGCAAAGTATAAAGACAGCATTTATTAACCCTTAAGGGTGGTCCTACAATCCACACAACACTCTTCAGTATTGCATAGAGTAGCACAAAGAACTTACGTACATGGTCCCCTTTTATACACAATAGAGGAGCTCATAAGTGGGTGGATACAACATGAGGCCGAAGAACATTACCATTTATGGTCATTTTCGATACTGAATCAATATGTGGGCGGAGCTAACACACTCCTTGAGCCCGCGAAAACATGGTCAAGTAAGGCTAACTGATAACAGATGTGGTCAAGTCTGGGCATGTACCAGATGGACAAAAGAGCTATTTATAGACTGTTACTAGGCAGATTACAAGAGCAACTAACACAGAGGTTGGACTCTTCTCGTGGAGAACACGTGGAAGCATGACAATACAAAATGGAGTCCGAACTTCGGTCAACATAACAGAGAAAACATGATCTAGAGGAAGGGGATTAATGTCTTTAGTAAATGCTTAATCACATCGTTGTTTCAATTTACAACAATGCCCCCCCCAGTTCCTGCAGGGCATGGAATTGACACTCTATGCACTGCAGGAACTGCGTTTGATGCTCCCATTGTGGTGCCTTTTTTGAAAGGCACCACCATGGGACCAACATAGAACTGGCCGCTAGAGACTTTAAAAGTCGTACTCTGGCGGGTGGGTTTTAATGGCTTTGGCAGACTTGGGGCAAGGTGGCAGTGTGGCAGCCCTGCTCTGAGTCCGCCAAAGTCATAAGGCTGTTAGCTACAGGATCCAATATGGCTGAAAGATATGTCAACCCACCATGCTTTTGTGCAAGTACTGATAATGCACATTCACCCTTCTCATGACAAAATAGTTTATCGTTTGGCATTGCCATTGCTGGTGCAAGGCACAAACACTCTCTCAATTATTTGAATGCTGCATAGCATTCTTTGTTATATGGTACCCCATCTTGCATGCCACTGAGTGTAAGCATTACTAAAGGCTTTGCAATTAAGGACAAATTCAGACTCCACTGACAACAGAAGCCAACAATTCCAAGAAACATCCAAACCTCCCTCTGGGTGGTTGGTAAGGCTCATTGTCAGAATTGCAGAAACGTGTTCTTTTGAGACTTTCCTCACACTTGTTTCAAGATGGAGTCTTCTCTTTTACAGTATCATATTTTTGTTAGAGATACCTTATGACCACTATCAGCTTGATGATTTATTAGAGCAATTTTATCATGTTTATAGTCCCTTCCTTTTGGATGCAACAAATCCTTTATTAACTGCACTAAGATTGCTACAAGACAACTTTAATTTCTCTAGATCTTACTAAAAGTTGAAGGACTTTCTGTCTACCCTTATGGAATTCTACAGCCGAAGAACGTTATTTTGAAATTGAAACTCAAAGAGGAATTGACTCACTTCTTGTAACGAAATTGAGAAGAATTCTTGGCATAAGTCAATGATTGTATACCATTCTGCAGCTGAAGGAATTTGGAACACAATTGCTGCTGGATTCAGTGCCAACGGACAACATGGGATGATAATTCTGTTTATCTTTCTTAGGTCCTGAACAATTCTCCACTTTCTACTCATTTTTTTTTATCCCCATCACAGGAGAATTATAAGGACTACCAAGTAACTCCCAGAGGATTCCCTGCTCAATGATTTTCTCAATCACCAGTTTCCTTCCTCTGCTTCTTCTTTAAAGTCCATTCTGTTTAGCTCTAGGAACAGTTGCATCTGGACTCACTTTTACTTTAACTGCTTCAGCATTTTTTATAAATCCAGTCACCTTTCCATAAAAATCCAATACCTCATCATTGACTGTATGTCTTAAATCAAAAGGCAAGTCTTGTTTTGTTAAAGCTGTGAACAACTGAACTCTAGTTTCTTGTGATTTCATTTTGAACACTGAATCCTCATCTTGGGTTTCAATCTCAACACCATCCGGTGTGCAATGAATCATACAATTGATCTTGCAAGGCAAGCACCTACCCTGCAGATTCATAGGAATTGTATCACACAAAAAGGATTGGTGTTTATTTTCCATCTGACCACTGACCACTTTTAACTGGTACATCTGCTGCTGTTGTCTGATTACCAATTTTCTATTACTAATCCCTTCAACTTGGATTTCTCTTCCAAACTGGGATAGGTTTAGGACTTCCATAGAATGAACTGTAGAACAGGTAGCCCCCTATTGATAACAAATGAAATGGAATTGCCTGTGACTTCTCAATCAACATATGGAGCAGCTTGGTCTACCTCTAGGACTGCTCCAAGTAAGCAATCCTCCTTCCTGCAGGCACCGTCGTTGTGCATTGCTTCCTGCTGAATCATAATCAGAATTAATGGATTCTGTTGTACCCTGCACTATATGGCATTTTCTTTCTCATATTTTACCGCATCACTGGTGCTGTAGGCATCAACGTTCAAAATGATTTCTGATTCTACACACTCTGACTCTGCTTTGACCATCATATATTTCGGAAACTGGGGAGAAGCTCACATTGAATTTTATTTGGATTCTACCAGCACTTGCATTTCCAGTGTCCGATTTTCCCATGGAAATGACAGGCAGTATTTCTTTTCACCAGTTCAAAATTCACATTCATCCCATCATTTATTCACCTTTCCAGTTACACCACCTTGAATTTGCTTCACTCCTATTTTTGCCTTTTGCATTTGATTCATCCCATTCAATCCAGGCTGAACATAATTCATATTGGAACACATTTGGTTCCGGGATCCTCTCTCAAACCACTTTGTCTGAGCAATCATCAACTTTTCTTTGCTCTTTTTCTGTTTCACATCAAAGGAATCACTACTGTACTTCACTAGCTTCAAGATTTCATGTATCATTTTTGCCTGCCAGCATAATTTGCTTTCTTGAGATTGCTAAATTCTGGTATTAAACCCATAAAGAAAGCAGAAACTAAACCTAAACCACTGACCCCATATTTTTCAGGATCATCGACTCTGCTGTGTTTGTTGAAAATATGCATGGGTCTTTCATAAAAATGCACTGCCTCTTTTGGTTCCTGTGAAGTTCTCCAAATGTTTACCTTATTTTTTATACTTTTTGGGCACTCCATTCTTCAAATGCTCAATCATCTGTCTGTACTTGTTGGCTACTTGTTCAGAAGGTGCATTATTGGGAGCAACCCTAGCTGGTTCTTCAGATGGTCATGCTATGACCGCTTTTCGCTCTGCCCCCATATCACTAGGAACTGCAATCTCGAATAATGAATTTAAATTAGCCCCAGCTCCTGTGAAATGCTTGACAACCAGTGCACTTCTTTGTATCACTTCGCTGGTTCCTCTTGCAATTTTCGAAAATTTCTAATAAAAGCATAACGATCAGCCTTGTCTTTAGCAGATGTACAAGATTACAACCATGCACTTCCCATAAAAGAAATTTTCAATTAGTTGCCATCCCAGCATCTAAATCATTTGCTATACCCCTTGTTGTACCTTTAAACACCTCAACTTTCTTTTTATTCGCTGTCCCTTTCTTTCACCTTTCCTTGTATTTCTTCAAGTCCATTTACTTTTTTTTAAATTAGATCCTTTTTTTTATAATTCTTTTTATTGATGCTTAAATCGATTACCATCAACAGAAAACACTATGCAGGAAAAAGTACAATATACCTTGTTCATGATGAAGGAAAGTTCCCATATACGCATTCAACAATAGTACGATAGGATTAGAGCTTTAAACATCTTTGTTATCCATAGTATCACATGTCCAATAGACTGACAGGTCCCAAAAAATGAAAGGAGTGAGAACAGTTCAGGTGGAAGGAGGAAGAAGGAAGAGCCCAGAGAGGAGGAGCAATAAAGTACAAGTCTGTGCCCACTCCCCCCTCCACCCACCTCAGTAAACATCTCCCTCTCCCCCTGGTCCAATCTGATAATCCCTATTCTGTCTCCTATGGGTGTAGCAACAAGTAGGAATGGAGTGGCGGCCAGATATGTTTGGGTCTGGATGAGGGCAGTTGCAAGGTAATATATATGTGACTGGTAGTTTCACAATATATTAGGTCCGGCAGCCAGGCCTTAGTTGTAGGGAACGTGGGAACACCCCAGTATTTAGAAATTTGTCCTTTGGCTGGAAGCAAGGTGATAGTGACAAAGCAGCGACTACTGATGCTCAATGGTTTGACGTATCCGAGAAAGGCAAGTAGCGGGGATGGTGTTAAGTCGTCATCTATCATTAACGCAAGGTATCGAAAAATCTCTTGCCAATACCGCAATATGGGGGTGCAATTCTATGCTAGATGGGTGAAATCAGGCTGTTCCACCATGCACTTAGGACAGGCTTGGGTTTCGAAGGGATCCATCCTGGCTATCAGCCTGGGTGTAATGTGTGCTCTATGTAAGTATTTATAGTGTAGGAGCTTATCCGATAATTACCAGAAATAAAACGGGTCTGTTCACAACAAAACATCCATGTTTCATACGATAGTGAATGCCCTTGTTCTCTCTCCCATGCTGCGCGCGCTCCCACCCACACCGGTGGTCTGAGCGTCTGAGCCAAGGTATATAATCGAGAGACCAAGTGAGTGCCATCAGCAGATGTAATGATAAGAGATAGCAGCAGAAATTCAGCTGGCTCTGCTGTGGCAGAACGAAGCTCAGTCTACATGAATTTGGTGTTTTGTGCAAGATAAACCTGTCCATGTAAGGGACATTTTGTCCCCCACTAGCCCATCAAGAGTGCGCAAATGGGCCTCGGAGAATAAGTCTCCGACCGTGCACAATCCGTATCGAGTGAAAGTTTCTTTTGTTGATTTTTCCAGGGTTGAAGACAGCCATGGATTATCATGGAGGGCCAAGTGCAGAGAGTATAGAGGCTAGCGTTTAAGTAGTGCCGTAGCTATTCCCAAGCCCAATATGTGGTCTGAAGAGTCTGTATTTCTGTAGGTAATCTATGAAGGTCATGTGGGATAATGGTGTTAGAAGAACAGGGACTAGCCTGCGACCATTTGGGTTTTAGGTATTGTAATCTTTCGTGAGGGTGATACCAAAAACATGTATAATGCTCCTGTGCCACTAGATAATATAAATAAAAATCCGGGTCACCGAAACCCCCACGCTGATAGGGCATCGTTAGTGTTTGCCATTTAATATGTGCCCGGCCGCCGGCCCGGACCAGTCTTTTGAGCATGCTGCGCAATGTATCTAAACATTTAGCAGTGAGGGGAACAGGGATGTTTAGGAAAAGATATCAAAAGTGGGGCAACACCACCATTTTAATAATGGGGATCCTGCCAGCAGTAGAAAGTAGAAGTTGGATCCATCTGTCGATTTGAGTCGACAGCCAGTCCATACCCGGGCCATTATTGAGGCAAACGACCTCAGATGAAGTGCCATGTTAGATGACACCACCGAGGTAGCTCAGGGGCTCGTCACACCAGTGAAGGGGATAGTCTGAGGTGAACTGGTTTGTTGCATCTGTCAACGGGAACATTTCAGATTTGCTCTAGTTAATTACCAACCCAGAGAAAACCCCAAACCGCTGAATCTCGTGGAGGTGAGGAGGAAGATTCATACTGGGGTCCCTGATGAGCAGTAGAATGTCATCTGCATACAGTGAGGCCAACAATGGCCCATGATGGAATCTCAACCCACATTGCAGATGGTGTTCCTGCAAGTGGCGCACAAGAGGGTCCATGGCTATGATGAACAGTAAGGGCGAATAGGGACACCCTTTTCTGGTACCTCGCAACAGGGCAAATTGTCCGGTAAAGTCGCAATTTACCCAGAGCCTAGCCACAGGGTCCGTTTGAAGTAAGCTCACAAGATCACTAAAGCCCTTAGGAATACCCAGTTTTCAAAGTGCAGCATATAGAAAAGACCACTCTAGTGAATCAAACGCCTTTTCGGCATCAAGTAGTATAGCCGCTGTAGGGAGGCTGGGATCTATTTGATTAATGACTGCAAAGATCGTGTGCAGGTTGACAGATGTAGATCTATTTGGACTGAAGTCGGACTGCAATGAGGAGAGATCTGGTCCACCAGCAGTGATAGGCACATTGCTAGGACTTTGGTCAGTATTTTATAATCCTGATTTAGCAGTGATAGAGGTCGATATGAGGCGCATTGAGTAGAGGGTTTACCCGGCTTAAGGCAAACAGTTATAACAGCCTCACGCATTGAAGGGTGAAGTTGTCCATTTTCAAAAGACTCAGCATACACCTCCAGCAAATGGGGAAGTAATAGAGATTTATATGTTTTGTAAAAGATTCTGGTTAGTCCATCAGTACCCGGAGCATGGTTGCCATTGAGATCATCAATGCCCTGTGACAGCTCCTCCTCTGTAATAAGCGACACTTGAAGATGACGCTGATAGTCCTCAAGCCAAACCATTGCCACCTCCTCAAGATAATTAGTGAGAGCTTCACCAGAGGGGGGAGAGCAAGTGGTCTATAGGCGTGAATAGTAGGCAAGGAGTGTAGAAGCGATATCAGCACTGTGTGTATGCACTACTCCATCATCCGTGTGCAGTTGTGTGATAAAACAGGACTGGTTCTGAGGGCGAAGGAGCCTGGCCAGTGTCCAGCCCAGCTGTTCTCCCTCATCATATATTCTTGCTCCTGCATACTTTTCAAGATAATTGACCTCACAAGCTGCAAGGTCTTGTAGCTCAGTGAGCAGCTTTGCACGCTGGTGCAGTGGAGGACGGGGATCTGCCGTCGAGGCGCACTCATCCAGGTCATGCAGCGCATCCTCCCCTGTCTTAAGATAGCGGCGGATTGCTTGCACGACTTCGGCCTGCTTAGCTATGCATATGCTCCATATATAGACCTTAAAGAATTCCCAGAGTGTGCCATTCTGGGCCATAGAGCCAATATTTAACTGGAAGTATTCAGCCATGGCGTCCCTGATATGTGTTTGGAATACACTATTGAGTAGGGCCTCAGCCGGGGAATCACCAAGGGATAGATGGACGAGCCACACCAGGGAGAGAAAGCATGAGCAACATGGGCGAGTGGTCCGATATGGTTCAGGGGAGGTGCTCCACAGAGAGGGCATGTATCAGTAGACTAGGAGAAAAGTACCAATGGTCTATGCGAGACCAGGTCCCGTGCGGGGCCAAATAGAATGAAAAGCCTGTGTCAGAGGGGTGCAGGGTGTGCCACGCATCCTGCAGTAATGAGGAATGCATTAGAGTATGGAGTGCCTGAAGAGAGCCTGGTTTAGTGATCTGTCCCCAGCCCGTTGTGTCAAGTGATGGGGTCGGTGTGAGGTTGAAGTCGCCTCCTATTATGATGGAGTCAACTGAGAAATTAGCAATATGCGCAGCAACAGAGGTGAAAAATTCCAGCATGTCTGTATTCGGTGCATAGATGTTAACTAGAATAATATGTTCCATCCCGAGAGCGCCAACCACAAGTAAATATCTACCATCTGGTTCTGTAATTACCTTGTGTGCTTGAAAGGGAACCGTTTTGCGAATGAGTGGGCATTCTCCCATGGAATATGCGCTGTAGCTGGTGAAAAAACGTTTTCGCCCGAGTTGGAGGCACATCGATCAATAGAGTTAGGGGCTTAGTGGGTCTTTTGCAGAAACGCCAGCTGAACGTAATGTCTTATATGGTACGATAGTACCTGTCTTCCCTTACGGGGGTTGGTAAGGCCCCTAACATTCCATGACATACATTTCAGCTCCAACCCCCGGGGGCTCTTAAATATCGCTGTCGTTGTAGATCTGGAGTTGGAGAGTGAACATGTCGTAATGAGAAAGCATAAGTTGAGTGGAACCATAAAACATACTGTCTCCTGAAAGAAAAACACAATAAGGAACTGTGGAACCTAAAACAGCCCAAATCCCACCCTCCCACTACCCACATCGGATAACAACCCAACCAATATCTGGTGAATCCCATATCATCCCCGAGTATCATTAGATCGCCTTTGCGGGAGGCAACGCTCATGGAGACCGCCACAATTATAGTGTAGGAAAGTTAAACAATACAAAAATACTCTTTTGTTCAGCCAGGGCTCATGAAGAGAGGGTGCAGTAAATAGAAGAAACTGTTTTCAGCAGAACAAGTAGTTATGTTAGGTGCCAATGAATCCCACAACATTCATGATGCAGCAGAAGGAGAGTGCGACTGGGCTGCTGCCTCCTGGCCCTTCCGGGAAGGTGAGCTGGACTTGTGCTGCTTCCAGAAGTTGATCGCGTCAGCAGGTTCTACGAAGATGTGATTTCTGCCGTTAAGGGTGATGCAAAGTTTTGCTGGGTATAACATTGCATATCGAACCTTCCCTTTCTGCAATGTCTTGAAATTTGCGGTGAGCTTCCTGAACCATGGGGGTAAAGTCTGGAAAGAAAGAGAGTGACATGCCCTTATGCTGGATGGAGCCCTTGTCATGAGGAAGCCGTAGTACAGTGTCTCGGTCGTGGTAGTTTAATTTCCGGGCTATAATAAAGAGAGGAGGGATGCCAGGAGCAGACCTCGATGCCAACATCCTATGCGTGTGTTCAATTGCAAATGTAGAGGAAAAGGCATCCCTTCTAAACAAATCCATCAGTAACCGCTCCACATAACCAGCCATGGGGCCCGTGTTGGTTGTTTCAGCCACTCCGGCTATGCGAATGTTGTTAGGTTGCGATTGTGCCTCCAAATCTTCCACCTTGGGGGTGACCGCCTTCTGGATACGCTCAATATGCTCAAATCTCTTGGCAATGGTAGGTTAGGTGTCTTCCAGCTCAGATATACATTGTTCAGTAGCTTCTAAGCACGACCCGTGGCGTTCCATGCAATTATGCATATCATCAAGTCTGACAGCCAATGCATCAAACCTTGCATCGATGGCCTTAAAGCCAGTGCGTAGCTCCACCATGATGGCTGCTATTCTATCAAATGACGAGGATTCCGATTCAGAAAAGCCAGGCAGGTCTCCACGTGGTGGAACACCGCCAACTTCCAGGCAAGTTGTCTTGGCGGCGTTGAAAGAGAGCTGGTGTTGTTTAGGGTCGCTGCTCCCCATGGTGATGTGCAGGCTGAGTACAGCTCAACCAAAAGAAGCAGGCGCAATGTAGGCGCAGATAGTAAGATATGGCACAGTGTCTGGGCTAGCACTATCACACCACCCGTTTGCCAACGAGTACTCAGTTATCAGGTTACTGGCCCTCAGCACGAGGTGTTGTTGTCGGAAATTTGCTGATGGCAGGACATTCTGTATCTCCCCCTTACGGCCCAGCCCTCCAAGGGCCAGGTCTACAGCCCTATGTCAAGAATTGTCAAAGTGGCACCTTACTCTTTCTGCACCCTCCTGATCCAAAGTAGCGACAAAATACTGCACCGGTTATATCAAAGAGGCACCTTCCATTTTAGCATCTAAGCTGTTTTTTTCTTTTTTGGGGGCGTGGGGCAGCAACTGGCTTTTATTGAGCTAATGTGAGAGTGTGGGAGATCCAGAAATATATGGCAATAAACCCAGCCCTCTAGTCGGCTGGGACTCCCAGACATAAAGCGCAGCAAATGTGGACCCTGCATCTGCAGGCCCACCGCTGCCATGATCTCAGTTTACAATGCGGCCACTCAGTGTGCCTGAGACCCCGCCCTCAGGCTCACCCATGGCCCCTGCCACTGCAGGGCCTCTGAGGACTGTGTCAGGTCTCGGGGATCGAGGGCCACCACAGAGCTGCCGCTGTGTTCACTGCTCCGCCATATGGTCCGGAATGCTCTGCGACCCTGCAAGCATGCCAACCCTCAGTTTCCACAGTCGCGGGGCTTGCGGCACGACGCTGGACAGCGGATTGATTGCGGAGGCTCCGCAGCTGCAACGCCGAGTGACCATCTTGGTGCTCGGCTCGACCACGCCCCTTTGAGTCAAGATCCGTAATAGGCACTCTTAAACTTAAAGTGATTAGGCCCATTACTTTAATTTCATCATGAATCAAATTCATTTTATAATTTCACTTTATTTTTTTCATTTTACTGATGTCTACTTCGCATTCATCTGCTAACTCTTCTAATTTGTCATCTGAATCATTTGCTCATCTGGCTGCTTTTTTAATCAAATGTCTAATTTCTTCAGCATTATATGTCAACTAGGGGTGGGTGGAATTTGCAAAATTCACTTTCGCAAATTATCGCGAAAATGTTAAAAATCTCCGCAAACACGTGGAAATATCGCGAAGATGTGGAAGTTTTTTTCCCGCCCATTCGTGGTATTTTCTGTGTGGTCGCGGCTCGCCAACTTACCCATGCGGTTGCTCGTGGGCGCGGCCATCTTGTTTTCACTTGTCTCGCGGTGCATGATCGCGATAAGAAAGACGTGATCGCGCGCGTGATCGCCTTACCTGAATCCCCGCGTTCGCCGACAAGTTTTCACGATCCGGTCGCATTCTCCACGAGATGTTGGATTGTTGGTATCCATTTGCGCTGTCTCGCGACAGTTCGCGCCCGCAGTAACGTCATGCGTCGCGCGATCACGTCTTTCTTCTCGTGATCATGCACCGCGAGAAGAGTGAAAACAATATGGCCGCGCCCGCAAGCAACCGCATGGGTAAGTTGGCGAGCCGCGAACACGCAGAAAATACCGCGAACGGGCGGGAAAAAAACTTCCGCATCTTCGCGATATTTCCGCGTGTTTGCGGAGATTTTAAACATTTTCGTGATATTTTGCGAAAGTCGCTTTCGCAAATTCCGCCCACCCCTACTCTTCGACCACCACTGTGCTAACAGGTGGATCAACTTGAACCTGAGTAGCAGATTGGTTATCCCTACTAGTACTAGGCACCACTGTCATTTCTGTTTCAGGTGGTGCACTTGGTATCCCAACTGTAGAAGCTTGCACTGTAGTGCCATGCCCTCCACTCTCCCATGACAGGGCCAGAGCCAGAAGAACCATTTGCTCCCGCTGCTCGAGCTGGATATGGAGGAGGTTCTGGAATTCAAAAGATTAAGGAAATTATCCTCCACACCAGAATCACTGTCACCCCCAAAATCCAGACTTGTAAGGTCCTTAAGCAAGGCTGTATTCTTTCCCCTCTCTTGGTCAGTTCATACACAGCAGACTTGGGAATAGCTATGGAAGATGGCATTCTTGTCCCTCCTAAGCTGGGCCCAATCAAGCTTCATATCTTCCAATACGCTGATGACATCATTATACTGGCTCACACTCAAGTAGGCATCCAGGTGGCATTGGACAGTCTAATCATCTACAACTAAAGAAACTATCTCAAGGTAATTCAGAACAAGACTAAGGTTGTCATCTTTGGGAGAAATAAGATAAAGAAACATCTCACTGGGTACATAGGGAATAAAACCATCAACACCGCAAAGAAATACAATTATCTGAGGGTATAGTTTTCAGAGAACTCTAATACAACGCACATCTAAACTTCCTGAAGATGAAAGGCTCAGCAATCATCTATTGCATCAACCAACTAAATAGGATACTAACTAGAGTTTCAGCCACGCCCATACTCAGAGTGGTGAATGCAACCCTTCTTCCTGCTCTGCAGCATGGTCACCAGGCCTTCCCTGTGTGCTGAGCACCAGCCTTGATTTTTATTCATTGCACAATGCTCAGAAAAATATTCCAGCAACCATGCTACATCTATCAATCAAGGCTCAGACTGGAATTTTGGATGGCAAAACAAGTAATAGCTTGCAAATCAGCCACACAGAAATACTATATTAGGGTCCTGAAGGCATCCACCAACTTGCTCAAAGCCCACCTGAAAGTCATCTTTGAGACCCAAGGTAACCCCTGGCCCCAGTATCTGCACAATGCCATTATATCCCTCCAAATGTATTAATTGGTGCCAAAGAATGGGGAATTTCTCTACATAGCCTGGAAAAAAGCTATACGCAGGCAGGTGTAAACTTGGTACCCTACTCCCCCGAACAACTCGTATCTGTAGGGGAATCCTCAATCTGACCTTGCAGAAACAATAAACGAAAGGGCCTGCAGAGCGATTCTGTATATGAGACTATTAGGTTTACCAGTCACAGAATTTAGTCTAGCAGGGGCCCATCACGGGGGGGACGGAGCCCGCAGACTCTGTGAACACAAACACAAATCATGATTGCTCCTCCAGTGCTCCTGCCCCAAGTTAGATCAACCCAGGAGAAGTCTACTGAAACCAATCCTTCTAGCACAAGGCATTCAAATCTGCCAGGAAGCATCAGTGCTATGCTTTTCTCAAGCCAGTCCATGTGTTCTAGCTAGGTGTGGAAAGTTTGTAAATTATCTTAGAATCTTGTTGTGCCTGAAAACGAGCAACACACAAGTTCCCAGGATGGTACAAAAATTGCTAACTGACTGTTATACTCATCAGATCTGAATGGGTTTACTAGATCTGTAAGGGGGAGTTAGCCAGGTTGAGGGTGCCCGAGGGAAGACCCACGGTCAGTTGTGATTATAACTACCCACCGGTGTGGCTGCTAGTGGAGCGTGAAAAGTATGATCAAAACCTCTGCTATCCCACCGAGTTAACATGCCCTCAAGAGTTCTCATAACCATACTACACCTATCTCTACATGTATCCAACAAAGAATCCTGTCAACTCACCCTAAATGTCTGAGATGTCAGACTACATCAGAATATGATCTACCATAGGGTAATTTGCATAAAGCAATTTACTAAATGACGATTATTCCAGATTCACTTATGCCAGAGGTGTTGGGTTATATCTGGCTTCATTAATATTTGCACAAAGACCCTTGAATGGAATTTTCCATCAGTGTCACCTTTTAAACTAAGATTCAGCCTGCACAAATATGGGAGAACATACTTTGGTCCCCCCGGGAGTGAGTGCCTGGTATGGGGTAAGTGGGGATACTGGATAGTGGGTATATCATTAGTGTAGAGTTATGTTACCGGGTTAGTCCCATGTAGCGAAGCAGCTAATTTCTTACCTATTTTTCAGCTGTGAAATTTTGCACATATTTGCAGGCAAGACAATGTCGGATTAGTTTCTCTGAAACTACTTTGTTGGCACATCTAGCTTTGCACAGCATTATCACAATGCCTCGCACATCATGTGGAAGGCCTCTTAACGCACTATGTACAAATGTCATCCTATCTTCATCCACGGGGTGACAGTGCTATCTACATATCCATAGCATCGCTCATCTACACGAACATCGCAAGGCTGCTTTCTAATATAAATAATGAACATCCCGATAGATTGGCAGAAGAGACACTTCAGCTGACACTGAGGGTCCCTGAGTGCTGAGACTTCACCATGCAATGGTCCGACATCTCCGTGAGGGGCTGTCCAGTTCGTGACCAAGACGGGCTCCTACATTCTCTCTCAACAGGTAAAAGGGGTGGCTCGTCCCTTGGGGAGATTTTTGGCTACACACCTACACACATGCTAGGCACACGCATAGTAGGGTTTGCATAGTAGGAGTAAGCCTGATTAGTGCATTGTTTATATGACTGCCAAAATCCTCTGCCCCGACCGCTCCCGCTTCCGCCTCCCAGCTACACGTCCCACCCCCTTCCCTACTTAATGGCAGCTGCTGTGGGGGAGCGCGAGCAAGAACCCAGACCCTCGGTCTAAGATATGCTCTTCCCCAGCATGCCCGCCGTGCCGTGCTCTGCCACTGACCCCACCAGGCAGGGTTCGAGACCGCGCCGCGCCACTTGTCATGCCGCTGGTATAGCGATTTTTTTTCCTTGCAGTTTGCCCTTGTATATTTTATTTTTATTTCACTTCTGTTTTACTCTGTGTTGTGTTAATCTGCTTTCTTGTGCCCTTGTTGTACATTCTTATTCTGTTATCCTGTTGTATTCTCTTTTGCCTTATTGCTCTGCCTGTCGTTAGCGCCCCCCGTTCCCGCCAAAATCCTCTACCCCCGACCGGCCCCGCTTTCACCTACCAGCTACACGTCCCACTCCCCTCCCCTACTTAATGGCAGCTGCTGCGCGGTCACGTCACTGGTGCGCCAAAGGCGTGCCTATGGCAAGCCCGTCTGCGTCCGTCTGCAACCCAACCACGAGCAGCACCAGGAACCGTGGACCTCCAACCATCCACCGCTACAACACCACCACCCTCCTCGTGCTCAACCCCGGAAGACGCGGAGACTGCCAACTGGCCTCACCAAACGCAACCCACGGCCAGTTTTTCTGCCTCCACTGTCGCCAGACCTTCACAACCACCCCAGCCAACAACACTCCCAACGCCGGCACCGGCGACACCCTAAGGTGCATCCTCCTCAATGTTCGCTCTGTACACAAACACGGCATAGAAATCTGGAATCAACTTGACTCTCTCTCGCCTTACATCGCCTCTTCACAGAAACATGGACCAAAGCCTCCTCCGGCCCGACATCAAAAACACAATCCCGGACGGATACAAGATCCAGAGGAAGGACCGCCCAAGTCACCCAGGTGGGGACCTCACCATCGCCCACAAGAACAACCTCCACCTCACCACCTCCAGCAAAACCTTCCTGCATTTCCAGATCCAGACCAGCCCCAATGCCACATTCCGAGGGACCCTTGTCCACAGGCCACGCAGACCCCGGACACCCTTAGCCACCATCATCACAGAGTTCATCGCACCCCACGCCATTGCACCAATGAACTACATACTCCTCTGAGAGCTGAACTTCCAGCACAACAACCCCAGCGACCACCACACCACCACACTCTGTGACAACCTCGCCGACATCGGACTTGAACAGCTCGTAACCACACCAACCCACAGAGCAGGACACACCCTCAATGTCATCTTCGCCACAGGAAACAAAGTCCACTTCAGCCACACAACGCAACCGCTATGGACCGACCACCACTGCATACACTCCACAGCCGACAAACCCAAGACACTCAAACTTGCACCACGCCCACCACGAAGGAACTGTAGCAAGGTTACCAATAAACAACTCCACTCCTCCCTCACCCGAGACGACCACACCTGGGCATCTGATGCAAACAGCGCAGCCAGAGAACTCCACACCTGGATCTACAACTGCACAGACGAGCTCGGCCCACTCCACCACCCCGGTAAACAGTGACCCAGGAAAGCCGCTTGGTTAACCACCAACCTCCAAGATCACAGGCGCACCTGCAGACGCCTGGAGAAGAACTGGAAAAACACCAGAACAGCCGACAGCTACTCCACATACAAGGATGCCATGACAAACTACCACAACCAAATCAAAACCACCAAGAGGAATTTTATCCACAACAAAATCCTCACCAGCTCGATGAACTCCAAGGAACTCTTCAATGTCATCCAGGAATTCAACAACCCACGCAGCGAAGCCACAGACATTACCCCATCCCAAGATCTCCGTGACAAGCTTGGAACCTACTTCCCCCTCAAAATCAAAAACCTCTACGACGACTTCACCAAACACCCACCAGACGCCACAGCAGGTCCCACGCCCCCCAGAGACACCAGCTGGCCCACCATATCCAATTGGACACCGATCACTACCGAAGACACCTCCTCGACCATGGAAGGCATCCACTCAGAAGCCCCCACTGACCCCTGCCCTCCTCACGTCTACCACAGAGCCTTGGCCGCCATCGCACCCGAACTACAACACACCATCAACACCACCTTCAAAACTGGCACCTTCCCAGATGGTTGGAAACGCGCAGAAGTGAGACCCCTGCTCAAAAAGCCCACGGCGGACCCCAACGACCTAAAAAACTACTGACCCATCTCGCTCCTCCCCTTCACGGCCAAAGTCGCAGAGAAGATAGTCAACAGGGAACTGACACGATTCATTGAAGAGAATGTCATCCTCGACCCATCCCAATCCGCATTCTGAAGCAACCACAGCACTGAGACCGCCCTACTCACCGCCACAGATGACATCCGCACCTCGTGGACCAGGGCCACTCCGCAGCACTCATCCTACTTGACCCATCAGCAGCCTTCGACACCGTCTCCCACCGCACACTAGTCGCCAGACTACACAACGCCGGCATACAAGGACCATCCCTGGAATGGATCTGATCATTCCTCACAGGAGGAAGCCAGTGGATCAGACTGCCACCCTTCCTCTCTGATCCTACAAAAATCACCTGCAGAGTCCCACAAGGTTCGTCTCTGAGTCCGATCCTTTTCAACATCTATATGAAAACAGGAGTCCTCGTCCTTGGAACCACCTTCGCAGCATGGGACCACACCTGGTGGCCGACAGCCCTCGGCAGTCCATCGACCCCCACAGACCATACCAAGAACCTCGGCATCATACTCGACTCATCACTTACCATGAACCGACAGGTCAGCGCCGTCACCTCCAGCTGCTTCAACACACTCCGAATCCTCTGAAAAAACTTCAAATGAATCCCCCATGAGTCAAGAAATTCAGTCACCCACGCACTCATCACCAGCAGACTGGACTATGGAAACGCAATCTACACCGGAATCAACAAGTCCCTACTCTGCAGACTCCAGACAATACAGAATGCCGCCGCCAGACGATTCCTAGACATCCCCAAGCACGAACACAGCCAGCACCTACGAAGACTCCACTGGCTCCCCGTGGAGAAAAGAGTCACTTTCAAGATCCTCACCCACGCCTATAAATGCCTACGCAACAACGAGCCAGAACACCTCAACGACAGAATCAACTTCCACGTACCCATTAGAACCTCGCTCTGGCCGAAACCCCGCGCATCCACAGAGTGGTAGGACAGGCGGAAGATCCTTCTCCCACATCGCAGCCAAAACCTGGAACGAGCTACCAGCAGACTTCAGACCTGCCCCCTCTCTGAACATCTTCAGGAAGACACTAAAGACCTGGCTCTTCGGCTAAGCAGATCTGCTGAACCCCCCAAACCCCTCAGCGTCTTGAGACCCTCACGGGTGAGTAGTCCGCTTCTTATCCCCTGATTGATTGATTGATACATACACTATTTGAGCACCATGGTAGAACAGTATTTACTATTTACACTTTTGGTGCTAGTAATCACTTTCATCTGCTTCTGTTTACTGATTATCGCAGCAAGTGGTTGCCAGAAACCATTCGCTACCTGGTAAGGTTTGGGGGTGGGGGGGTCAGTGGCACTGTGAGCTAACTGGTCTCTAGGCCAACATATTCTGCAGGGGTGTCCGGAATCAGTCTAGGCACCAAGCCCCTAGCTTATGTTGTTCAAACAAATGCGCAGATCCTATGGATTAGTAGAAACCACACGACAGTAGGGAACCTGAGTATACATAAGATAAAGAGTAGTATGCACCTTATGATCACAATGAACCTAAGACCATATGAAAGTAATATAGCCTTGCTAATGAATTTGTTCTTTTATGCTAGGAATCCTTTTAATGTGTATGTTCTGTGCTTGTTTTATCCTGTATTTTACTGTATGTTATATTTATTCATTTATGGTTTTTATTGACTAAAACAAAAAGCTTTATTGACTATTGCCACTTTTTTAGAACATTCCTCATTAGTCTCGCTTACAACGATCTCAAAATTACCACAAACTAATTAGCGAACAACCACCAATCCCATTGCGGCCTTGTCAAAGGTCAACCTATCACAGTGTGGCTCTCTCAACAACCAACTAATCACAGCAAAGTTTTGTGGTGATATCTCACCAATCCCAGCTCCCTGGTTGACTAACCAATCACAAAATGATTTCTCAGTGAAAGAGGAAAACAATTGCAAAACCTTTCTAAATCATGCAACAGGCAGAGATGTTGAGTGAGTAAAAAGATGCCAAAATGGCAAAAATCAGAAATTATTAAATAAGCAGTAATCAAGAACTGTTTTCATTTCTTTTTTAACCATTTATCTATTCTTTGAAGGCCTGGATACTACCTACTGCTGATGTAATACACCACATGAAGGAGGAAGGAAGTGGAAGAACAAGCAAGGCTGGCAACCTGAGCTCAATCTACATACTCCTTAAAAGTCTCAGATTGCACCTTCCCCTGCTAGGCTAATGCTAATCAAAGATTTGAGAAGGGTTTCATGTGCCAAGCCCTGTTAAGCTTCCAAAGATTCACAAAGGCGGGCAAACATCAATCAAGCAAGCCCTAGTCTGGATGAGGCGCCGACCCTACCCAGATTGGCACCATGTGCTTGCAAGGGTAAGAGATGAATGGCTTTGTAGGTTCCTGCCTGACAGGACAGGAATGAATTGGCCTTCCTAGTATTACCCTGCTATCTTCACCCTTCAATGCAAGAGCAATACTTTTCCTAGATTCCACATACCCTTTTTCTTTCTATTTTACATAAAGAGACATCCTCCTGATCACGACATCCCTCCTGGTCAATTCCTCTTCTGCTACCAACTATTATTAATATTTATTATTATTATTATTAGCGCACTTATAAAGCTCCTGGTTACACTCAGCCAGTGTGTCCCCGCGCTACGGTGAGAGCCGCTATGGTAAGCTACCGAACCATTATCCTGAAGGAAATAAATGAGTCTTCAGATTTTTCCTAAAAACGCCCTCTAAGGGCTCCAGTCGCAGACTCAGTGGAAGTTTATTCCAGAGTTGAGCCACCAAAAGGCGAAAGGAACGACCCCCCCATCCTGGCTCTCTTCACAACCGGAACACATACCAACCCTCTCCCCTCAGACCTTAAGCGGCGACTTGGAACATAAGGAGTGAGAAAATCGAGTAGATAGGCCGGCGCAGTCCCATGAATAATTCAGTGGCCGACACACAACGCCTTGAACCAGACTCGTTCGCGAATCGGTAACCAATGGAGGGAGGCAAGATCCGGCTTCGATGGGGCTCTCCTAGGGCGCTTCAGAACTAGGCGAGCTGCTACATTCTGCACACACTGGAGTCTCTGCATATATCTCCCTGTTACACCCAGATACAAGATATTACCATAATCGAGGCGAGATGTCACCAGGGCATGGACTTAGGTCTTCCTGGCTGCAATAGGCAGCATATCCAGTGTTTTGCGGAGGCCCTTCAGAACTCCAAAGCAGGCGCCCGCAACCCGTCTGGTCTGGTACTCAAAAGAGAGATTAGAATCCATCCATACCCCAGGTTTTTAGCCTGGGCACAAGGCACCGGGGTAGGCCCCAGGCTCTGCGGCCACCAGGCTGACGACCACACCGATGGTGCTCTCCCCACCACCAGCACCTCGGTCTTCAGACAGTTCTTATCCATCCATGATGCTAGCTCTTGCAAACATGCCACAAAGTTGGGTGCTGCCGAGTCCTCCTCCTGTGTCAGGGAGACCACCAGTTGGGTGTCGTCAGCAATGGATACAACCCTAATCCCGAAACCATCCGCCATCTCTGCTAAGGGAGTCACATACAGATTGAACAAGGTTGGGTTCAGGATTGAACCCTGAGGTACCCCCTGCTTCAAGCTGATGACCCCAGAATAGTGCGCGCCCTGCCTCACCTGAAAACTGCGCTCCGCCAGAAATGATTTTATCCAGCTTAGTGCCCTGCCTGACACACCTCCCTTCTTCAGAGGGTGCACTAGAGTGTTATGGGCAACCATATCAAAGGTGGCACTTAGATCCAAAAGGATCAAGGCCGCCGTCTGACCCGCGTCCACAAATTGCCTAATGGTCTCTGTGGCCAATAGCAGGGCAGACTCTGTTGAGTGGCATTCCCGGAAACCAGATTGGGTAGGATGTAAAAGATGAAATTTCCCAATATGTGCCTTAACTTGTTTATTCACCACTTTCTCCGCGATCTTAGCGAAGTAGGGCAAAAGAGAGATTGGGCGCAGGTTATCCAGGCGGTCTAAAACTAAGTGTGGCTTTTTAGGTAGAGGGAGTACCACTGCCTCCTTCCATCAACCTGGAACTGTGCAGGTCCTAAATGAAACCTCCACAAGGTGTCTAATATAGGATTCCAATGTTTCTATGCACCCTCTAAGCATTATTGGGAGGCCGGGTCTTTAGGAGAGCCCGACTTTACGCTCAGGCAGATTTTGATCAGCATTTCTGGGGTGGGGGGACACTAAAACTGTCTAGTCCCTCACCCTCATTAAAAGGCCCTGCCTCATCCAAAATATCCTGGTCTACTTGGGCAGAGTCCGGGAAGGTGGAATATATTTTCTCCACCTTATCTGAAAAGAAATTTGCCATACGGTTGCACAGCTCTATTGAACCTATTGCAGGTGCTGCCACTGTAGCAAGGGAGGATATTTCCTTATAGACCCTAAATAGTTCCCTGGTCGAGTTGCCCGCAGACCCAATTCTTTCCAGATAATACTCTGCCTTCGTTCTTCTAATAAGTCCATGGTAGCCCTTCAGCATGGCTTTGTATTCACTCCTCCCTAGGACGGAAAAGTCCTTCCTCCAGTGTCTTTCCGCGCGTTTGCAGTCTGCCTTAGCCTTTCTCAAAACGGTATTGAACCAAGGGGCAGATTTCCGAGCTCTACCTGATAGTTTTCGTGACCAAGGGGCCGTACTATCAAGCGCTTCCCCAATCCTCCTATCCAGGTCTAGACAAACGCTATCAGCATCCTTTCATCCCGGTGGCCCCCCCTGCAAGAGGGCACTATTGAACTTGCCTGGGGAAAAACCCGCCCATTTCCGACAGGTTATTCCCCTTCAAATTCTCCTGCATCTTAGGCCTTGGCAGCCACATAACAAATGGGACCAAGTAATGATCCGTCCAAACCATAGGCTGAGGCAGACCGACCACTAACTCATCCCAATTTGTAAAGATGGGATCAAGCAGATGGCCCTGCTGATGAGTAGGAGAGACAGCTGTTAATCTCAATTGTAAAGTCGCCAATTCCTGGCGCAACTCCTGTGCCGCCACACACCTCGCATCTTCCAGATGTAGGTTGAGGTCTCCTAATACAAGGAGTTTATTATAGCACAAGGCTGGTTGAGTGAGGTATTCAATCAAACTCGATGAAAAGCGGGAGGGATATCCAGGAGGACGATAGATCAGAAGACCTTTCACAATACCGTTACTCGCCACCGTAATTGTAAAAAGGCCGGCCTCACTGTCAGCAATGTTAATAGGCTCGAGTAGGCATTGGATGGCATGTTTAAAAATAATTACCACCCCCTCACCTCTGCCAGAGTCCCTGTCAATTCTACTAATCGCATAACCACTCGGCAATGCCTCAAGCCTCTCCGGAGCAGAGTCCTTGTCCAACCATGTCTCGGTGAGAAGCATTATATCCACCTGACTGTCAATAAGCAGGTTGTAAATCTCTTATCTGTGTTTCCTAAGTGAACGGCAATTCAACAGACAGCAGATCAAAACGGGGGGCACCTCCTTCCCCTCTTTCCCCAAACTAAACCTGAAAGAGCAATGACTACAGATCCTAACCGAACTTCCACCTTGCATGCTATGTGAACATAACTCCGCCATTTGGGGACGAAGGGCAAACAGTTCATGGGTGCTATACCGTAATTTAATGCTGGAACAACCAGGGGGGGTGGCCCAGGCCCCGGTCGGCCGCGGACGGGTGCAGACGGGCTTGCCTTTGGCACGCCTTCGACGCGACGGTGGCGCGACCGCTGCGCGCGGCCTCTGCGCGGCCTCCGGAGCATGTGCCCTTATAGCTTCCTGGTCCCAGTCCCCTAGACCGCTAACCGCTAACCACCCCCGGAAGTGCCTGGCTCTGACCTTCCCTGCCCTCCGCACAACGGTACTGATTATCGCATCGGACCGGGGCGGGAAGGAAGCAAGATGGAGCCCAGGCAGTCACCCTCAATCCCAGGTAAGCACAGAATGCCCCAGCAGTGTTCAACAAGTTAAAACAGCACTCCAATATTCGCCTCAAATTAAAAATAAATACTTTACTTTAAATACTTTCAAGACTGCAGCCGGTAGACACCAAACAGCTCCAGGGTACTGCCACTGCCCTACCACTGCCCTGTTCACTATTGGCAACATGTCATTTCCTATGGCGTAGGTTGATAAGGAAAGCTCCTCCTAGCCAGTCATATGTTCGCTGTACACTATGAGCTCCAGGTGACACCTAATTGCATGATTAAACAAGGCCATCCCATCCAGGAACACATGGGGGTCTCTTTAACACCCATCAGACAGGTGTAGGAGGGAAACACTGAGGACCCACTCCACGATTCAGAATGGACATTGGTGCTTAAATCGCCACAGAACATCTCCTGTAATGCAAGATTTAGGAGCATCCTTTATACAGTGCTACACAGGGCCGACCTAATGCCATCCAAACTGAATTGCATATTCCCAGAAGCTAATGTCACGTGCCCCGGATGGCATTCCCACACTGCCGACCTCCAGCACATGCTCTGAGGCTATATTACAATAAGTGCCTTGAGGGCCCAACAGACGTTTTTGCCCAGCTTTGCACGCCCCCAGGCACTTTGATATTATAGAAGGGGGAGCAGACACTTGTGCATCCCCTGCAGTTATACCGATACCTCTGGCACACTTAAAGCATCAGCACTACCTTCAGGGGGTGTTTCCTCATTTGCATAGGGGTATGCCCTATGCAAATGAGGGAAATCCATTGCCTTTGCACCCACGCCATATTGCAGATGCGGGCATAGAAGCAAAGAAGCTCTCAGGGGGGTGCTCACAGTGTGCCACTCTATAGGTGGCGCACTATGATTTGGCTCTCTTAGAGTAGCCATCTGGAGGGTAGAAAGGGGGTCCTATGGACCCCCCAAACATCCCCGTGCAGGTGAGTGCAGCAGTTTGCCGCCTGCACTGTGAAAGCATGGAGCGGCTGCCAGCAGCTGCTCCATGTTTTCACATGAATGGTCTGCCCTGGAGGCAGCGCGATTTCACGGCTGCCCTGGGGGCAGCGCATACATCGTAATAGGGCGCATTGCCATTATTTGTGCCAGGCGCAACTCTCAATAGCCGCACCCGGTGCAAACAATGACAATGCGTAATACGGCCCCTGTCGTTGGGCAGAGGGCAAAAGCACCAATCGACGCTATGAAGAGGCCTTTGTAAAAGTCCCTTAGCGGCAGCGTGGGACACCATGCTCACGCAATTGCAAGAACTGACATGTGAGGACAACCCCCTGCCTCATGATGGCCTAATACAGATTCCCCCCAACACACTTAGACCACCTTGCCAGTTCAGACCCATATCCTCTGGCCCGCTTGCACCCTGCCACCTTGCCGCAGGCCTTTGCCCTCCCTTGCCCACTAACCACTGCCACTCTTCCGCCAAATTGCATATCACTCATACTGCTTCATTATACCCCCCTCACCCCTACACAGCTGGCTGGAACCCAAAGATTTTTCTGATGTATGAAACTGTACCAGTTGTAATTGATATGACACTTTAACTTTGACAAGTTGTGTAAAAGTAAAAACCAGATATAAGGAGTTGAAAAAAAAGAGACATCCTCCTTATCTAGAAATTTCACCCAGAACAACTTCTTCTTTCATTATTGCCAGTGGATGGCACTTCAGGGCAAAAAGAGACAATGGTGAATGGAAGCTTACTCTGCCACCATTGCTTTAGCCAGGATAGCAGCATGGCACTAATTTTGTAGTTCTCATTTTTTCAGTTCATAGGCTTGCTGACCATTTGCATTGTAAAGATATGACACATAGCCTGTCTTTTTCGGCATTAAAAGATGAAAATATGCCAAGCCCTGCCAGCCAGGAAAATAATCAAACTATCCCCTACAATAGTAAGTCTGATCGCAACATATTGGGCTAGCCTCGCTGATTCTTGCCCTTAGATACTAGAATTACATTTAAAAATGTGTGTATCACCCTTAAAGTCACCCACCTTGATCTGCCCACCAACATGAGTAATCAACTAAAGGCCTCTAGAGGGAAGAGAAGTACCAGAAATCAAACGTGTATGATTCTGAAAATTCAGAAAGTAAAATAAGAAAATGAAACTACCCCTGCCACTTTAAGGTGGAACAGAATGTCTCAAGCTACCATTGCTAATTCATGTGCAATTGGTCCCATCCTGCTGACTCTTCTCATTGCAAAGATATGATCTACAATCTTCCTTTATCAACATTAGAAGATAAAAGTATGCTGAGCCCCTCTACAATAAGGCTGGTTGCAATGTCTCGAGCTAGCTCTGCTGAATCCTAGGCAATTGGTACTGTTTGATGAATTCTTCCCATTGTGAAAATATGGCCTGTATCTGCCTTTATCTGAATTAGGAGATGAAAATATACTGACCCTTCCAGCCAGAAACATGTGTAAATCACCCATTAAGCCATACACCTAGGTCTGCCAACCAACCTGAGAAACAAACATAAGGCTTCCAGAGGGAAGGGAAATACAAGCTTGTATGATTCTGGAAATCCAGAAAGGAAGTGAATCCAAGACCCTTTGTCCGATCTTCTCTTCCTTGACTCCTAGACTCTGCAACATCCTGTCTGAAAACCTGAGGGCTAAGAATAGTAATCTTCTCCACTTCAGAAATACTTTCAAGCTCAACTATTCAGAACTTATCTTTAGACCTTTTCTCATGGACAGTCTGTGTTCTGCACTTCAAATAGAAAGGCCCAGAGTTGTGCCTTGATCGACATTACCAGATCTCCACCATGAGCCCAAAACAATGATAGTTTTAAATACATTACGGTATTTCTATTTGTTTATATTCAGGACAAAAGTGAAATACATTCATAAATAATGTACATAGTATAAAAAGTACACTACACACAGTACCTGAGCATTCATTTTGGCTACTAATTATGTCAAATGTCTTTGATTTATACCTACAGGTTCATGGTTAATTTGTGATTCCTGATAAAAATAATTGCCCATATAGATATCAAAGAAGGAGTTCCATCAATGTTTACTGCTATATATTTGAGATAGCTTATCAATTCCCCTTCGTACAGCAACCAGACGGCTGGGGAGGTTTTAAATCTTATCATATATATTCTGCTGTGCATCCTGATTCGGAAATCTGACCCATGCAAGAACCCAGGTCCCAAAGTACAAACTCTGACATATAGGGCACCAGCAATTAATTCTTGCAAAGCATCATTTCTTTGCTCTGCTTCCATAAAACTGCCATCATTTTGCATAGGTGAAATGGTGTCATATTGTTCAGGACTGAGGCTCTCGTGCTTCTTAATCACAGTGGAAGTGGTGCTTTCACACCTCAAAAACCATGTGTACTATCCGAAAGGACACCAAGAACATTGCTCCCAAATGACCAGGTCCCGACAGCATGTACAGTCATGATCCCAAGCTTCTTGATGGAGATTAGCAACCCTCTGCGTCACTAGATGTTAGCAAATGCTGGTGCTGGTTGGAACAGACCTGCAAACACTTCCACACTAATGGTCAGGTATGTTTTGAGTGCATCTGCCTATTTTGTCCAGCTTCTTCTTCGCCAGTAGCCTGGAAAAGGACCAACAGCCATTGTCCAGTGCTTTAGTGAACTCTTGAAGAATTCTACACACTGGGTGCTGCATCGGCCTCACAGGTGCAACCGTGGGCTCTAAGGCAACTTCAACTTGTTTTTTTACTTTTCTCATGCTATCCTGGTGTTTTACCGGAAACTCTTGCACCTGTCAGACCGTTTACCCCTCACTGGCTGATACTCATCTAACTTGTCTGATGCACACAAGCATTATCATGTTAATAGGCTTGATGGATATGAGCTTCTCGAAGAAACTCCACATGTAGTCACATTTACAAAACGTTTTAAATCCTTCGTTAATATCGGGATGCCACATTCTCTGAGAACTACAGAAACATGAAGAAGTTATAGTGTTTAGATCATAGGCCTCTTCAAATCGTGAATACTTAATGTCATCTGGGTTTTCCTTTTCCTGCACTATTATACTGGTTCAATCATGTGGAGAAACAAAGAAAGAAACGTACGTCCATCAGTAAAAGCATTATGAGTCTTCTTGTTCTGGATAAACAAACAGTGGCTGCAATACAACACAACAAACAAAACAACACACATTCCCTGCATATTATTTTACGTGTGGAATGCTCTTACCCAGGACTGGTTAATCAAGCCAATGTAATTGATGTTATATTCTGGAACAAGTTGTTGGCCATGAGACAGGCTCTTTCAGTCATGGATATGTGGCCGGATGTTGACATTACCAACATTACGTTCCAGTTATTTGACCAACTTTTTGGACGATGGTACAGTATCTATACAGTGATCATAGATTTGCATGACATAGTTACAAGCTGAATTAATAAAGGCTGTTCAACCTGTAAACATGTTTAGGGCCTATCTTCCAGGGGGCGTATGAAGGTAATTGTACACATTCTCTGTGCAACAAGTTCAGTTTGGGATACAGAATATTGAAATGTATGCAAATTAAGAGATTATAACCCAATGAAAATACTATCAAATTAAATGTGATGCAATTTCACTTAAAGGCTAGTCGAACCCAGCTGCCAGATATTTTTTACTTAATTTCAAAACAGGTATTTTACCGCTTGAAATGATAAATAAAAATGAACCAATGTTATCAACTCCCATTCTTAAATATGCTTCCAAAATTCTTCCTTGTTTACCTGTTTCATCCTTTTCTGATCAACCTATTTGGCATAACACGTCTATTTTAATTAACAATAAGCCAATTTTTTGGAAATCCTGGAGAACGCGTGGCCTTATTTGGGTGCGCCAATTGTTCCACCATACTCAGATCATTTCCTTTGCTTTAGCTGCTATTTCTTTCAATCTACCTCTCGCTTTTCGTGCCAAATATTTGTTATTGACACGCGCATTACAACAGGCTTACGATGCTCATCTTGCTGTATCTCCTTCATCAACTCACACACCCTCTGATACTTCCTCACTGAATTCTTTAGTTCTTAAACATTCTAAAGCTTCTAAAATATACGCTTTTCTTCACACTCTGTCCTCTCCCCGCATTAAAACCACGATAGAAGAAGACTGGGAAAAAGATTTTGCAGCCTCTTGGCCTATTGCGTTATGGGACAAGCTGTGGTTGAAGATTCGTAGATCTTCCAGGGCTGCTAATACTACTCAGACACTATTTTTTATTTACAATCGTTTATTGTTTTCACCATTAACCCTCAGCAAACATTTCCCAGATGCCTCTGACAAGTGTTGGTCCTGCTCCTTACCATGTGCAGATCATTTTCATATGCTTTTCAGTTGTCCCCTTGTTCTTAGTTTCTGGAAGCAGGTTTGGTTTCATATTAATAAGATTTTTTCTTCCACTCACAACTTTTCTTTATCTCACATTTTCTTAGGGAGTCTCTCTCCCATCTGGGATCATTGCACTTGTAGAGTTAGAATAATCGACTTGCTATTAGCAGTAGCATTTCAGCAAATAACTAAAAATTGGAAAGATTATACCAAACTATCTTATCAGGCTTGGTGGTATGCTGTTTGTTACAATCACAGATTAGACACGACTTTTGTTTACCCCTTAACCTTAGCTATTAAGCGAAGGGAATTGTGGAGCCCAGTTACAGTTTTTTTTTACTTGGGTGCTCGTACCTCTCTGTCTTTATCCCCGTTACAGCAAGAAGTCCCTAAACCTCCATGACTTCCTGTTCTTTGTTAAACAAGATACTCCTTTCTCTTTTTTTTTTTTTTAACTTTTCTTATCCTTGTAATGTATATCTCATATCCCTTTTCAATGCCCTATTTCATACCAGTTGCCAGTTTTTGCTTATAATTATTCTCAATCTTTGATGTTTCATATTATAGCCTATGTTATTGCTATTACTTAACCTGATATATGCTTTTGTTTGTTATCTTTTTTTTGTTGTCTTATTTTGTAAAATTTGAGCATTTTCTTAAAAAAAAAAAAAATGAACCAATGCAGTACAGATAGTTTTTTTTTAATGCAGGACTGGTTTCCAGCATACAATATATGCACTGTTTCTGTGCACGGCATTGAGAGTGAATCGGTAGAAGATATATTAGACCATGGTTTTTAAAAAAATGATTCATTGTGACGACTGCTATGGGGAGATTTGACCTGTAGCAATATCGGTCAGATGACAGGTAAATTACAAAAATCAAAGCAAATAATTTCTATATTATGGGGACTTAATGTACATACATTTTTAAAAAAACTGTGAGGTAGGGGTCAGGATAACAATAAACATGGAATCTCTGGATATTTTGTGTTATGCAACATTCATCCCCACTACAATCACTCTCAACGAATGGCAGGCCCTGCCCTAGACTATCCCTCTTCAGCTCTTCCCTCTCACTTCCTGTTCACCCACCTGCAGGAAGTGAACCTTGTCTTTAGGGGTCAGGGTCAATCTGCAGGGTTCTAATGTATTGACACTCCTATTCATAGAAAAAACAAATAGCCCTTTTCATGCAAATAAATACACCATTTTGCACCCAAGTTTCTGGGATTTTGACCAATGGAGATTCAACCTGCCGTGAATCAACCATCAAGGAAGCCCTACAGATTTTGATGGCTTCCAAAGCATTGTCACCTTTCATTTCTGTTCTTCATCGCCAGTCACTGCATGTTGAAATGTCTTGAAATTAAATTCAATCCTCATGATGGGGAGGCTATAAGTATGATCCCTTTAACTGCTATTACTTCCAGAGGTTCTCATCCTTTGTTAGTATGCTCTAGCATGCAATCTTGCATATTGATATCCGGTTATTTGCGTCAAACCGTCAATTGACATGCCTCTACATCTGTTGCTTGCATTTCTCTCAGCTTCTGAGTTCTGTAACTGTTTGCTAAGGTGACCACTGGTGGAACCTGCAATGAGCTTTCACTTTAAACATCAGATCAGTTGGAAATTTAGATATTGTGCAAAGAGGAGTGGAGTGAGTAAGTGACTAAGTGCATTCTGAAGCGAGGACTGCACAAACTACAATTTGAGGGAAGAGTTGATTGAACAGAAAATGTGAGTCTTAATGAACTTAGGGAAAGTACAGTGGGTGGTGATCTGCCAAAGAACGACAGGCTTATGATCCCAGAGTGGACGACGGGTCAGGACAGATAGGACCCTATCACTTAAATATGCTCACCTAAACCAGAGAATGATTAACATGGATAAGGCATGGATTGGGCCGAAATATTTTGGTGTCCAAGGAATATAGTCCATAGTAGCCTGATGGGAAAATCATAGAGCTTTGTACTCTATCCATTGTGCATCAAGCAACTGGTGAAAATGTTCACAGGCTTCTGATACATGATCAATCTTAAGCAGTTTGAGGATGAGTATGATTGTCATATTCTGAAGAACATGCAGTTTCATTATCATTATCATTCCTAGATGTAAACACAAATAACAATCATTAGCTTAGTCTACTCTCGAAAGTATCCCTGCTCTGATGACAGGGGCATAAAAGGTGATGGGAATGTGTGAGAGGACGGATGAGGGTATACACAATTACTTACTATATCGTGAGCGGCGAGATCCTACAGTGCTGGTCCGGAAGGTTGAAGGACCCTGGAAAGAGAGAAAGGACATAAGAGGCAGTCAGGAGAAAAATAACCATTTCCCACACTCCTTGAGGTAAATCTACTGTTTACAGAGCAGAATCAGTTGTGCTCTGGCACAGATAACGCTGTTTTTGTTGGCCTCCTCTAAAAAAGTATCCAAGCTTGGGACCCAGCTATCTCTCTTGGTGCTGTCTTCATGACAACACCACCTCTGGGGCCGTCAGGAGCAAATTCCCTGCTATGTGATCTTCTTCCTGTGAAGCTCTGAAGACGACAATGTTGTTACTGTAGTTGAAACGTTTCATGAAAGACAAACAACTGAATTCAAAACAGGCACCTGGATTCATGAAATCATATAGATTGTTTTCCCCTCATTATTCAAGTATTTAACAATCCAAATCATCAGATTCTCAGTCAGAATGTTTCACCCCTTAATTTGCTCACCAGGGCTGAAACAATGACAATGACATAATATAAATGAAGTAAAGTAGCCTACAATCCATACATTTACAAGTGAAAAATATTAGAGAATATTTCATAATTTACCTATTAAGATGTATGAACCTTCCCAAAACAGATCAGTGTCTTTCAAAATTCAAAAACAAATTTGCATTAAAATGTAGCACTTTCTAGTAAGTAAGATAACAGCTTTTATCAAAGCGTTGGTAACTGTGTCATGATACAAACCTACAATTTCAAGGAGACTGTGGGTGACACTCAGGCTGTGGGACCATTCGAAGTCTCTGTGATGCCTATCTCTAGAAGTGGCCGAAAGTCTTCTTGCTTAGTGCATTTCTTCCTGCACAGTCTTGTGAAGGGACTGAGCTAGCGGTTGCCCAGTCTCATTGATGTTCATCTTGACCTGCAAACGCTTTTTTTTACCAAACCCTGCTGAGAGGGATCGGCAGGAGAGACGGACCCGGGTCCGACCAACCCCCGCAATAAGACCGGCGGTGCTGAGGAGGTCTGTGACCGCAGGTAGAGAGAAGCGGAGCGGGCGGACACGCCATCGAGAACTCCTGGAGCTGTGGTGGAGATAAGCAAGACTCGTCTGCCTCGAGTGGTGAGCCTGTATTGTGAGGCCACAGAGTTGAGCGGTGCTGGGGGGGAGTGAGTGGATCGTCGCTCCCGTATGTGCCCGAGTTGATGCATGCAGGCGCCGTGGACTGGTGAGCGGTGCCAGCGGTGAAGGCGACCTGCGATACCGAGGCGCGAAACGGGTGAAGACGCGGCCGCCATTTCCCCTCGATGCCGCACAGTGTGGTGAGAAGTGCAGACCACCCAGGAAGACATTGAAACGGCTATTTGGGGGCGGCGGGAGGCATAAAAATGGGGAGACATGCAGGGCAATGTTTATATACCAACTCCCCCAAACTCTGAGTCAAACTGGAATCTGCGCTGCCTGACTTCAAAATGGCGCCTGCGGAGGACATAATGCCTCATGATAACTCCGTGCCATCTCAACAGTCAGTCCCTCTACATTAGCGGCGGGAGGCATCCCCTACTCCCCGGTGGGCGTTCCATCTGAGCTTTCGGCAGTCCAAAAGCCCTGTCGCATTACGGATAAACCGGGGCATAAAGCCTCACAGTTTCACACATCGGCAACTACTCATCCTTTGTGAATAATGCTGAAGCCCCTAATCTGATCACTCATAACCCCCTCCCCTACCTCTTCCCTCCCTCACTCTCTTTCTATCTCCCCTAGTGCTTTCCTTTCTCCCCTGAATCTCTCTCCCCTTGCCTGCTTTTTTCCCTATGCCTGAGCTATGCTTCTGTAACTTATAAATATATAGATATATGTAAATATGTATTATATAATTGTCCAAGCGTAATTGCTGTTAAAATGTAATCCTGAGTTATTTTACTATTTGTATATTTAGAACTCTAATCACTCGTATATGTAGTAGACCTTTGTACTTACTACCATTCCTATGTGATTTTAGAGTTTATCCGTTTGCATCTCTTCTTTGTGTGACTTTACAACTTGTACATTTGCAATTTTTTTACTTTTCTCTTCTGTTTGTATCTCTTCCTTGAGTGACTTTACAACTTGTACATTTGCAATTTTTTCAGTTTGTATATCCTATGTAACTCATGTAATCCAAGGTCCTTATGTAACGCAACTGGTTCTTTTGTAAAGCGCTCTGACACCTTTGGGTAATGTTCGCCCTATATAAAATCGCATTAAATAAATCTGTTCTTCTGTTTCAGAGCTAAGCAGGCAAGCTGTGGACATCTTACCTTGCAATACTTGTTTCATTATAGTCGCCTGATAGCCCTTGTTAATGTTAATGTTAATGATATTTATACAGTGCAGCAGTTACCCGGGGGTGTCCTGGCACTAGTTACATCTCCTTTAGGCAAGGCACGGGAAATAATTATTGGGCAAAAAGCCAGGTTTTTAAGCTTTTCCTAAAGATCAACAGATCTTGTGCCACAATATTGTGTGAAATCTACCTCAGCAATTGAGAGTATGGTCTGGACACCGCCCAATTGTACACAAGTGCCTCAACTGCCTTTAGAACTGCCTGGAGGATTTGTCATTTTCTTGTATCTGTCTACGCACACCATGTTCAGATATACTTCACAATTCACAATAAAGGATGATTGATATTCTCCAACTCATAGCTTCTCACCATGTTGTTCTACTGTTTTTTACTGGTGTTTGCACAGTTGTAATTGATTGTCAACAATCTAGCTTAGTTGTTCTTTAAAAACTAAACGGACATGAAACATGATTTTTCCTTTTAGCACATGCATATCTGCAGGTGTTTACTTTTTAGGTGATGGAACTTCATGGTAGACTTACCTTTGAGGTTTAACACTATTATATTTCCCACTCATATCTGAATGCCAACCCCCTAGAGTGCTGCTCTGAGGTCTAGAGAGGTACATTTGTTCAAGTACATAATAGCAATAGACCAGCCACTGTTAAGCAACAAACTTGTCAAGTACTTTCAAATCACTTGGTCAGCCATTGAAGCATTGCTCAATTCACCTCCCTCTGAAAATCATGTATAGATAGTTATCTGCACTGTTGTATGGTGATGTAGTATTTGCAGATGATGACCAAGCCAGAATGGCTAATTGAGAATGGAAGAGTTTTGTGTGATCTGCTGCTTGCATGGTCCATCTGAGTGATCTATTGGTGATGTGCTTTAACTGTGTGACTATATCACTTAACCTGGGTTTGTACAACATCTGCAAGTAGTTTGCTTTGCCGCAACCAAGCATATTCAGCCCTCTGCTGGACATTGTCTTTTATATGCTTACCCTCATAAGGGCTTTTTTGGCTATATGTAGGCTCTTTTCTGACTTCTCACAAAATCGGTGTGTCATGTTGTCTGTCCTTGCTTCTTGGACAACCCTTCTTGCTAGCCCCAGGCAGGATTTCTGCACTGTGTCATGCCTGAGCGGACTCAATGCTCATACTATGTCTTTATAATCTGTCTTCCTCCTTGGCCTTTTGTAGTATTGTGCCTAAGCCATACGTTCATTATCAGAGGTGTTATTTAATTGACATAGACTGCAAGTCATTGTTAATAGTATTCCTTCTTCATTGCTAAACGTATGAAAATTGCAATATTTGATGGGCATCCTAACCATGATGACATAGTCAGTAATTTGCTCTTCATCATCTGCACCTTGCTGAACTTAAGTCTCCAATAATTTGGGTCAAAGTATGCATTAAATGCCTTGGTGGCTTCTTGATATTTTTCAATATTTTTGCCAAGGAAGTCCTCTATTAGTCTCCTAACTGTTTTCCTCCAATATGTTTTAAATTATTCAAGGGATATGTTTGTCTCTGATCTCCTAAAGAGCCTCGGCAGACTGGTCAAATGACTTTAATCGCACTCTATTTGGAGCACAAGCTTCTGTTGGTTTAACTTGTACTTTAAAAATGATATGACATTGTATGTGGGCTGCCACTTTGTTGATATTTAATACTGTGCCAACAGATGTCTCTATACTCTCCCAGATGCAATGCCATTTGTTTCAGTATCCATACCTTATTGTGACAAGTGGCTTTTTCTTGCACGTATTATTTTATGCCTGTAGTGGATATTCATGACACTGAAGGTCAACTTGTGATACTTGTCCTGGTGTAGATTGTTTCTCTTCAGTGTATGAGAGATACCTGTAGTTTGCAAGGTGACACGAGTACAACGCAAAGGCTTCAGTAATATCTACAAAGCCATGCAAGGGCCGATTTATGCTGCCATGCATGGTTTTTAATGGAATTTTATGCATGCAGCAGTTTGCGGTGCATTAGGTTATATTTCAAGCTGGGAGGTGTTCCCATGCATCCAACCATGGATTTTGGCAAATTCCCAGATTTACTAAAGCAATTAAACCTAGGAATTCACCAACATGCTACACCTACCCCATTGAGGCATATGGAGGAGAAATATCTTTATCTCTCCTTGTTATTTCCTCTTTCCAAGTTTAATGCATTCTGCGGCACATCTAGATAGGGAAAATGCTCCTACAGATTGATTTTCTGCAGGAGGGTGCCCCTCCAGGCACAAAAACAATCTTGACTGTAATGCAGGCACCTTGCACCACCATACAATGATGCCTGTGGTGTGGAGAAGTGTGAAGTGTGGTGAAGTCCATAGTAGCCTGATGGGAAAATCATAGAGCTTTGTACTCTATCCATTGTGCATCAAGCAACTGGTGAAAATGTTCACAGGCTTCTGATACATGATCAATCTTAAGCAGTTTGAGGATGAGTATGATTGTCATATTCTGAAGAACATGCAGTTTCATTATCATTATCATTCCTAGATGTAAACACAAATAACAATCATTAGCTTAGTCTACTCTCGAAAGTATCCCTGCTCTGATGACAGGGGCATAAAAGGTGATGGGAATGTGTGAGAGGACGGATGAGGGTATACACAATTACTTACTATATCGTGAGCGGCGAGATCCTACAGTGCTGGTCCGGAAGGTTGAAGGACCCTGGAAAGAGAGAAAGGACATAAGAGGCAGTCAGGAGAAAAATAACCATTTCCCACACTCCTTGAGGTAAATCTACTGTTTACAGAGCAGAATCAGTTGTGCTCTGGCACAGATGACGCTGTTTTTGTTGGCCTCCTCTAAAAAAGTATCCAAGCTTGGGACCCAGCTATCTCTCTTGGTGCTGTCTTCATGACAACACCACCTCTGGGGCCGTCAGGAGCAAATTCCCTGCTATGTGATCTTCTTCCTGTGAAGCTCTGAAGATGACAATGTTGTTACTGTAGTTGAAACGTTTCATGAAAGACAAACAACTGAATTCAAAACAGGCACCTGGATTCATGAAATCATATAGATTGTTTTCCCCTCATTATTCAAGTATTTAACAATCCAAAGCATCAGATTCTCAGTCAGAATGTTTCACCCCTTAATTTGCTCACCAGGGCTGAAACAATGACAATGACATAATATAAATGAATGAAGTAAAGTAGCCTACAATCCATACATTTACAAGTGAAAAATATTAGAGAATATTTCATAATTTACCTATTAAGATGTGTGAACATTCCCAAAACAGATCAGTGTCTTTCAAAATTCAAAAACAAATTTGCATTAAAATGTAGCACTTTCTAGTAAGTAAGATAACAGATTTTATCAAAGCGTTGGTAACTGTGTCATGATACAAACCTACAATTTCAAGGAGACTGTGGGTGACACTCAGGCTGTGGGACCATTCGAAGTCTCTGTGATGCCTAACTCTAGAAGTGGCCGAAAGTCTTCTTGCTTAGTGCATTTCTTCCTGCACAGTCTTGTGAAGGGACTGAGCTAGCGGTTGCCCAGTCTCATTGATGTTCATCTTGACCTGCAAACGCTTTTTTTTACCAAACCCTGCTGAGAGGGATCGGCAGGAGAGACGGACCCGGGTCCGACCAACCCCCGCAATAAGACCGGCGGTGCTGAGGAGGTCTGTGACCGCAGGTAGAGAGAAGCGGAGCGGGCGGACACGCCATCGAGAACTCCTGGAGCTGTGGTGGAGATAAGCAAGACTCGTCTGCCTCGAGTGGTGAGCCTGTATTGTGAGGCCACAGAGTTGAGCGGTGCTGGGGGGGAGTGAGTGGATCGTCGCTCCCGTATGTGCCCGAGTTGATGCATGCAGGCGCCGTGGACTGGTGAGCGGTGCCAGCGGTGAAGGCGACCTGCGATACCGAGGCGCGAAACGGGTGAAGACGCGGCCGCCATTTCCCCTCGATGCCGCACAGTGTGGTGAGAAGTGCAGACCACCCAGGAAGACATTGAAACGGCTATCTGGGGGCGGCGGGAGGCATAAAAATGGGGAGACATGCAGGGCAATGTTTATATACCAACTCCCCCAAACTCTGAGTCAAACTGGAATCTGCGCTGCCTGACTTCAAAATGGCGCCTGCGGAGGACATAATGCCTCATGATAACTCCGTGCTATCTCAACAGTCAGTCCCTCTACATTAGCGGCGGGAGGCATCCCCTACTCTCCGGTGGGCGTTCCATCAGAGCTTTCGGCAGTCCAAAAGCCCTGTCGCATTACGGATAAACCGGGGCATAAAGCCTCACAGTTTCACACATCGGCAACTACTCATCCTTTGTGAATAATGCTGAAGCCCCTAATCTGATCACTCATAACCCCCTCCCCTACCTCTTCCCTCCCTCACTCTCTTTCTATCTCCCCTAGTGCTTTCCTTTCTCCCCTGAATCTCTCTCCCCTTGCCTGCTTTTTTCCCTATGCCTGAGCTATGCTTCTGTAACTTATAAATATATATATATATGTAAATATGTATTATATAATTGTCCAAGCGTAATCGCTGTTAAAATGTAATCCTGAGCTATTTTACTATTTGTATATTTAGAACTCTAATCACTCGTATATGTAGTAGACCTTTGTACTTACTACCATTCCTATGTGATTTTAGAGTTTATCCGTTTGCATCTCTTCTTTGTGTGACTTTACAACTTGTACATTTGCAATTTTTTTACTTTTCTCTTCTGTTTGTATCTCTTCCTTGAGTGACTTTACAACTTGTACATTTGCAATTTTTTCAGTTTGTATATCCTATGTAACTCATGTAATCCAAGGTCCTTATGTAACGCAACTGGTTCTTTTGTAAAGCGCTCTGACACCTTTGGGTAATGTTCGCCCTATATAAAATCGCATTAAATAAATCTGTTCTTCTGTTTCAGAGCTAAGCAGGCAAGCTGTGGACATCTTACCTTGCAATACTTGTTTCATTATAGTCGCCTGATAGCCCTTGTTAATGTTAATGTTAATGATATTTATACAGTGCAGCAGTTACCCGGGGGTGTCCTGGCACTAGTTACATCTCCTTTAGGCAAGGCACGGGAAATAATTATTGGGCAAAAAGCCAGGTTTTTAAGCTTTTCCTAAAGATCAACAGATCTTGTGCCACAATATTGTGTGAAATCTACCTCAGCAATTGAGAGTATGGTCTGGACACCGCCCAATTGTACACAAGTGCCTCAACTGCCTTTAGAACTGCCTGGAGGATTTGTCATTTTCTTGTATCTGTCTACGCACACCATGTTCAGATATACTTCACAATTCACAATAAAGGATGATTGATATTCTCCAACTCATAGCTTCTCACCATGTTGTTCTACTGTTTTTTACTGGTGTTTGCACAGTTGTAATTGATTGTCAACAATCTAGCTTAGTTGTTCTTTAAAAACTAAACGGACATGAAACATGATTTTTCCTTTTAGCACATGCATATCTGCAGGTGTTTACTTTTTAGGTGATGGAACTTCATGGTAGACTTACCTTTGAGGTTTAACACTTTTATATTTCCCACTCATATCTGAATGCCAACCCCCTAGAGTGCTGCTCTGAGGTCTAGAGAGGTACATTTGTTCAAGTACATAATAGCAATAGACCAGCCACTGTTAAGCACCAAGCTTGTCAAGTACTTTCAAATCACTTGGTCAGCCATTGAAGCATTGCTCAATTCACCTCCCTCTGAAAATCATGTATAGATAGTTATCTGCACTGTTGTATGGTGATGTAGTATTTGCAGATGATGACCAAGCCAGAATGGCTAATTGAGAATGGAAGAGTTTTGTGTGATCTGCTGCTTGCATGGTCCATCTGAGTGATCTATTGGTGATGTGCTTTAACTGTGTGACTATGTCACTTAACCTGGGTTTGTACAACATCTGCAAGTAGTTTGCTTTGCCGCAACCAAGCATATTCAGCCCTCTGCTGGACATTGTCTTTTATATGCTTACCCTCATAAGGGCTTTTTTGGCTATATGTAGGCTCTTTTCTGACTTCTCACAAAATCGGTGTGTCATGTTGTCTGTCCTTGCTTCTTGGACAACCCTTCTTGCTAGCCCCAGGCAGGATTTCTGCACTGTGTCATGCCTGAGCGGACTCAATGCTCATACTATGTCTTTATAATCTGTCTTCCTCCTTGGCCTTTTGTAGTATTGTGCCTAAGCCATACGTTCATTATCAGAGGTGTTATTTAATTGACATAGACTGCAAGTCATTGTTAATAGTATTCCTTCTTCATTGCTAAACGTATGAAAATTGCAATATTTGATGGGCATCCTAACCATGATGACATAGTCAGTAATTTGCTCTTCATCATCTGCACCTTGCTGAACTTAAGTCTCCAATAATTTGGGTCAAAGTATGCATTAAATGCCTTGGTGGCTTCTTGATATTTTTCAATATTTTTGCCAAGGAAGTCCTCTATTAGTCTCCTAACTGTTTTCCTCCAATATGTTTTAAATTATTCAAGGGATATGTTTGTCTCTGATCTCCTAAAGAGCCTCGGCAGACTGGTCAAATGACTTTAATCGCACTCTATTTGGAGCACAAGCTTCTGTTGGTTTAACTTGTACTTTAAAAATGATATGACATTGTATGTGGGCTGCCACTTTGTTGATATTTAATACTGTGCCAACAGATGTCTCTATACTCTCCCAGATGCAATGCCATTTGTTTCAGTATCCATACCTTATTGTGACAAGTGGCTTTTTCTTGCACGTATTATTTTATGCCTGTAGTGGATATTCATGACACTGAAGGTCAACTTGTGATACTTGTCCTGGTGTAGATTGTTTCTCTTCAGTGTATGAGAGATACCTGTAGTTTGCAAGGTGACACGAGTACAACGCAAAGGCTTCAGTAATATCTACAAAGCCATGCAAGGGCCGATTTATGCTGCCATGCATGGTTTTTAATGGAATTTTATGCATGCAGCAGTTTGCGGTGCATTAGGTTATATTTCAAGCTGGGAGGTGTTCCCATGCATCCAACCATGGATTTTGGCAAATTCCCAGATTTACTAAAGCAATTAAACCTAGGAATTCACCAACATGCTACACCTACCCCAGTGAGGCATATGGAGGAGAAATATCTTTATCTCTCCTTGTTATTTCCTCTTTCCAAGTTTAATGCATTCTGCGGCACATCTAGATAGGGAAAATGCTCCTACAGATTGATTTTCTGCAGGAGGGTGCCCCTCCAGGCACAAAAACAATCTTGACTGTAATGCAGGCACCTTGCACCACCGTACAATGATGCCTGTGGTGTGGAGAAGTGTGGCTCAATGATTGGAGTGGCAGACCCTGATGCAGAGGTCTAGCCTGGGACCAGGGTTCAATTCCCCACCTCGGCGGGCTTGGGCTCAAAAATTCCACGGACCTGATAATTCTCGCCTCGGTGCCTATTCCAATCATGGAGTCCCACTCTGCAACTCTGGGCAATAGCTTGCTTAATCTCCACAACAGCCCCCACAACGCTAAAGGATGCCTGGCCTCCACCTTGGGGGTGCCCAGGAGTGGACGCCTCACAAGAAAAGCCAGGATGGGTTCCACAGTAGTATTCGTACAAGCGCCTTGAGACCCTTGCGGGTGAGTAGTGCACTATACAAGTGTTGGTAGGAATCATACGGTGTGCCTGAGCAAGGGGAGAGCAGAAATGCTCCATATCTCTATAAATATGGTGCTTTTCTGCTCTCTTAACTTCATTCAAAACAGCGCAGCAGCTTAGCTTTCTGCCCTGCATGATATATTCGTTCATGTGCCCCATAATCTGAAGTGTGGAATATTCTAGAGATGAGCTACACAGAGGAAACAGGAGTATCCAGCAAGAATTTTTTTTTTTTACCTGGGGGCAGCAAGATCTGCAAAGTGTAGAGTCTAGCCTGATACATACACAGTGAACTTCTTCCTTAATTACATGGCCATGGCTTTGACTTGCTTGATGGCCCATACGTAAACTCTTGAACACGATTCTTTTCCTGACAGGGAGCCAGTGAAGGCTGGCAAGATGGTGGAGGAGATCAGATTTGCAGAGGACCAGCAGAAGGCGAGCTGTTGCATTTTGGAAGATGACTGGGAAGAAAAGAGAAAATAACTTCTTGTATAACAGTTTATTTATTTATTTATTTTATTTATTTTTGAAGCTTATAAAGTGCGCAGCTACCCCCAACGGGGGTATCCTGGCGCTACGGACAGATGGCAGTAATGAGTATCTAGCGTGGCTAAGGGTTGGAGAACAGCCAGGTTTTTAAATTACGCCGAAACAGGCATTCGGATTCAGTCATACGAAGAGATAGTGGCAGACTATACCAGGATTTAGCAGTGATAACTGCAAAAGCTTTGCCCCCCGTTCTGGAGCGACGAAAACGGGGAGGGCGGAGAAGGCATAGATGATTAGATCTAAGTGATCGATTGGCACTGGACAAGCCTGAGTCTGGCTCTGAGATATGCAGGCCCTTGCCCTTTTATTGCTCTAAATGCCAGGACCGGAGATTTGAACTGTATGTGGCTGGTAATAGGCAACCAGTGTAGCTTCTTCAGATGAGGGGAGATTGAGTGACGATAGGGGATATTACATATCAGCCTTGCCGCTGCACTCTGTACAATCTGCAGACGTTTAATCAAATAGGCCGGAGCACCCACATACAGACCGTTTGCATAGTCCAAATGTGATGTTATAAGAGCATGAATGACAGTTCTGCGTGTGTCCATAGGCAAAAAAGGGAGAATTTCACGAATCATGTGCAGCTTACCAAAGCATGCAGAGGTGACCTTATTTATTTGAGCCTTGCAAGACAATTCATTGCCAAATTGAAAACCCAGGGTCCTTGCTGAGTTTACCAGTACAGGGGGAGGGTTCAACTCAGGAGGCCATCAAAGTAAAGGTAGGGGTGGGTCTTTTTGATTAAAAAACAACACCTTGTTTTATCCGAATTGAGCCGGAGAGAGTTAAGTGCCATCCAAGATGAGATGTTTCTCAGGCAACGTCTAAAGTTGGAAAAGCTAGCGTCAGAAAGATCTATGTAAAATGTAAAATGTAATTTAAATAAGGAATGATTTTCAGAAAGACTTGAGAAGTACCTTGCAAGTAGTGGCCACATTAATAATTTGGGGAAGAAATCACAAATTCCCATAAAAAATGACTCCAAGCTGTGTTCCTTGTTGGTGGTTGTGGGCAGGGAAGTAAGTTGGGATGGTCAACAATTCTAATTCTAAAAACATAAGTGGGGCCTCACATAACACTCCCCTCTATTTTAATGAGTAGACTGACCTCAAAATAACAGCACTTAAGAGACCAATATAAAAAATGTTTTGTAAAGAGCCACATTTTTAAGGTTTTGCTAGAGAAACTGAGTGAGGGAATGCCCCACAGCTAAGATGCAGGCACCCTGAACAGACAAGGTATGACAACAGACACGGGGGCATGAGCAAATCTAGCGACTGTGCATAGATTTAAAGGAGAGGATCCGAGTATCCACATTGGCTGATATGGGGAAATAGATTCTCCAGATGAATGCATGGGCAGAACATTCAAGACTACATGATTGATACAGGGGAAGCCGAAGTAAAATCATTAACAAAGGATCCACTCCCTTTACCACTCTGACTGCCTGGCTCTGAAGGATCTGGATATGTTTTGCCAGATACTCCAATAGACAAGGATTGCGTTTAATTAATCCATTTGCAAACACATGGCAGTAACTGACTGTCTTCCCCCCTCATAACTGAGGAATGGGATCATAGACCAGAAAAGTTCTAGTCAAAGATTTGTTTTAAGCCTGCAATTCTTGGCATGGTTTCCTCCTAATCTTTCGTTTCTGCTGACTTTGTATTTTGCTGGCCTTGGGTGTCTGCACACTGTATCACTGATAACCAGTGCTAAAGTGTTTGTGCTCTCTCCTTAAAACATGGTAACATTGGCTTGTACCGAATCGGTATATTTAATTTACTTATAAGTCCCTCAGAAAGTGCACTACATGTGTCCCAGGCCTGTAAAGTAAATGCTAATAGTGGGCTTGCAGCACTAATTGTGTCACCCACTTAAGTAGCATTTTAAACATGTCTCAGGCCTGCCATTGCAGCCTGTGTGTGGGCAGTTTTAAACTGCCATTTTGACCTGGCAAAATAAACCTTTTGCAAGGCCAAAACCTTTTTTTTAATACATAAAAGTCACCCCTAGGGTAGGCCTTGGACATCCCAGAGGGCAGGGTGAACTGTATTTAAAAAGCAGGACATGCAGTTTAAAGTTTTACTTGTCCTGGTAGTAAACAAATCTTAAATTCATTTTTCACTACTGCAAGGCCTACCTCTCTCATCGGATAACATTGTTATTACCGTATTACATTTTTTAATAAGTGCAGTTTGTAAATGGGAACAGGTAATCCCTTCATGTTTGGTTGTTCCTGGAATCACAATTTACATTCTAATTTATGGTGAAGTCAGATTTAAATTGCAACTCTGAAAACGGCACTTTTAGAAAGTTTGCATTTTCTTCTCTTATCCATTTGGTACCTGCAGCTTGTCTGTGGGTCACATGCCTAGGTGTGGGTGACAGTGAGCTTTGTGTATTCCTCCTAGTCAGCCACACATAATTGGGAGCTTAGGTGTGACTGTATGGGACATCAGTGGCAGGAAAGGATGGAGGAGCTGGACACAGCCCCACTAAGACTTGAATAGACAGTGTCCTGCCTCCACAAAAAGGGCTGTATACCTCCTATAGTTAGCCTGAAGCCATGGCCAGGAATGCAGAGCATCTGTGCACTTCAAAGGCATGCCTCTAGATGCTTCTCCCAACTTCAAAGGCACAACTGTGTATAAAAAAAGTACCTCAGACACCACCACGTCAGTGTCCTCTGGACCTGTGGATACTCTGCCAGGAAGGACTGCTCTGCTGCGACAGCTGCTCTAGAGGAACTGCTGTCTTGCGGTGCTGACCTGATGCCCGCTGCCCTCTTACCTGGTGAAGAAGAACTGGACCTGCAACCTCCATCTTAAACCTAAGACCCAAGAGTATTTCAAAGGGTTAGTCTGCTGGCTTTCTGAGCTGAGCCTCAAAGACACAAAAGGTCCAGCTGCAGCGAGATTCTAAATCCCATGTGGTGCATCTTAGGCCTTGGGCCCTTGGTGTTGCTCACAGGCTCTTAAAATCATTCTTTTGGGCTCTTCATAACTGCAAAAGAGCCTGTTCACACTGAGACCACTCCTCTCTCACCAAAACTGAGCGCAAGCCACTGCCAGCCTGTCTCTTTGTACAGCAGTATTGACCATCCACGGGGGACCGCCAATGCAAAGCACCATCCCATCCATCCACACCACCTGGCCTACACTTCACACCACGCCAACAACTGGCCACGCTCTCCTTGATCCCAGCAACCCTTTCCAATACAAACGGGACTCTTGGCACAAAACTTGAGAAGGTAAAATTTCATCTGGGATAATCTGGGACTGTATTTGACCCCCACTCCATTGCAGTTGGCCTTGAAACTTTGACTTTGACCGGGTCCAGTGTGACCAGATAGCCGCAGTTGGTGCTTTGTGCTTTTAGGCACTTTTTTCACTTTATTCTTCTAAAATATATGTCTCAAATTTTACTGATTGGCTTTTTTTATTTTGGTCTCGTTTTATTTATTAAATCCAGCTCTATTCTTATGTATAGTGTTTTCACAGTTTTGTTGTTTGAAGTATTGCACAAATACTGTACATATTGCCTCTAATCTACCAGGGGGTTGAGCACAGGTTAATTTGAGGTTGGCTTGTGCCCTAACCTGACTGAAGGATTGTGGTTGCTGCTTGACCAGGGCTCAAACCCCACTCAAACAGTATACCAATTTCTCACAATCTAGTTTTCCTTGTGCTGCAATTTCCTCACATTTTTGCATTCTATTTCAGCCTCTTGCTCACTGTCCATTCCCAGGTACAACTCTTACATTGTTAAAATTAATGTGCCAGACACATAGGGGCTCACTAGGATGGCGGGCGGATTTGATCTGCCCGCCACTGTAGCGGTGATTGGGTCCGACCGCCATGCGTGCGGCTGTCCCGCCCATCCAATTAAGATGGGACCACCACCGCTGCGGTCGGATTCCACACCCTTAACATCACAGCGGTGGCTGCTGACAGCAGCGCCGCTACGATGTCAAAAAGAGCATGTTGTGCATTTCACTGCACTACGTGGCAGGCACGACACTGTGGGTGCACTTGAGTACCACCCCAGTGCACCCACTTCTCCCCCAACACAAGGGGGCCCCCAACGGGCCCCGGAAGACATTCACTGCCAGCCTTTCAATGGTGGTTCAACCTCCACGGAAAGACTGGCTTCCATCGGCATCATAATTGTGCTGGCGAAGCCTGCTAGGCTCCACTGCCATTGTGAGCATGCTGACCGCTCCGCTGGGCAATCGTGGCGATTGCTACTGGCGGAAAAGCGGTAAACGGACTTTCCCTCACCCGCGGTACCCACCGCCATCCTAATTGGGCGGTGGGTAAATCCTGTGCGATTGCAAAAGGACTGCCACAGCCTTATTCAGTTCACCCCCTCACCTCCCTGTCACACTTTTGGAGGAAGTGGGCATGTCCATGAGATCAGTCAGCAAGTTTCTTATATCTTCGATCCGCTCAACGCTCGCTGCCTCAGCATGTCCCCTGACTCTGCCTTACAACTTTTGTTTTGTTCTGTGCCCCTTTGTGGCTTTAACCCACTGTTGTTGTCTCAGTTTATTCTTTTCTGTCTGTAATTGAGTTTATTTACGCCGCCTGTAAATTACTTTTTTTCAGCCTACAGTCTTATTGTTCACTCAGTTGCCTTTCCTTGCTGTTCTGGGTCATTTCATAGAGCCACGCCCTCCTTTCCTGCCCCTTCGCTTTTCCGCTTCCTGCTACCCTGCTCCTTGACACCCTTTCCAAGACTTACTTAATGGAGGCCGCAGCACGACAATTTTGTTTGCTGTGCCTGCAATCAGTTTATAATTTTCAGCCTGTAATTAAGTTTATTTCCACCGCTTGTAATTTAACTTGTTTCTGCCTGCAGCTTTATTGTTCACTCAGTTGCTTTTCCTTGTTGTTCTGTGCCATTTTCAGGAGCCACTCGCTTCTTTCCCACCTGTTCACCCTTCTGTTTCCCGTCACCCTGCGCCCGCACCCTCCCAAGATCCACTTAATGGGAGACACAGTGCCACCCCATTGAGAAGATCCTCAAACCACTCCACACTCGCTGCCTCAGCTGGTCACCTGACTCTGCCTTTTATTTTTCTCTGTGCTCCCCTGTGTCTTAATCCCTCTGTTGTCACCTCATTTTGCGGCCAGTAATTCTGTTCATTTTGCCTGCTATCAGTGTATTTTCTTCTGCCTAAAATTGAGTTTATTTCTGCCGCCTGTTATTTAGCTTGTTTCTGCCTGCAGCGTTATTGTTCACTTGCTTGCTTTTCCTTGTTGTTCCAGACAGTTTCCAGGAGCTGCTTGCTCCCTTCACCACCTGTTCACCCTCCTGCTTCCTGCCACCCTGTGCCCCACTCCCCTTCCAGGACCTACTCAATGGAGGCTGCAGTACGACCCCATTAAGCAGATCCTCGATCAACCCAATGCTCGCTGCCTCAGCAGACACCTTGACTGCCTTACCGCTTTTGGTTTGCTTTGTGCTCCCCTGTGTCTTTTTCCCTTTGTTGTTGCCTCCTATTGCGGCTGGTAATTCTGTTCATTTTGCCTACAATCAGTTTATTCTTTTCTGTCTGTAATTGAATTTATTTTTACCACCTGTAAATTAGCTTGTTTCTGCCTCTAGACTTATTACTCACTTGGTTGATTTTCCTTGTTGTTTTGCGCTGTTTCCAGGAGCTGCCTGCTATTTTTTCACCCGTTCACCCTCCCTCTTCCCGCTGCCCTGCGCCCGCAAGACCCTGGACCTATTTAGTGGAGGTTGCGGCCACACCACCATTGTGCCAAAGGTAATACCCCATCTGCACTCATTGTGCCTGTACCACGATCAGCGCAAGGAACCCTGGCTATCCAGCCACCCACAGGTACTCTGCTGCAGAGCTCCGAGACCTGGACCCCAGACACCACAACAATAAATGCTACATCAGTTCTTCTTGGTCAGTGGTAGGTCATTTCAGCTGCTGCTGTCTTTTCACCTGCAAAGTAGGACTGACCGCCTTCAAGGATTCCAGTGCCACCCCCATTTCACAACCCGACCGCCCGAGAACCACTCCAATGCCTCCTGCTCAAGACCCGATCTCTATGCAAACATGCCACTGAAATCTGAGACACCCTCACCCATGATGTGGTGGGCGGAGCATCAGCCGATGGCAGCTTGATTCCGTCTCTCTGTCAATTGCGGAGACAAAATGCAACAATTCCGGAGTTCGGGTGGCTGAAAGACACACCGGAGAACCAGGCTTCGGTCCCTGTTGGGGCACTGCTCCTGAGGGTGACAGTGTCGCTGATAGTGGTGTGTGGATTTGTAAGGAATATCGTCTGTTATTTGGCCGATGGGAAATGCTCGAAGGCTCAAAATGGCGGATCACGAACAACTTCTACTACGGAGGTCTTTGCGCGACCAACGAGGATACTGAATGCCCTATAATGCACCCAACTCATGCGGTACTGATCGGACCCTAATCCCAACAAGGTTTTTGCACCTTTTAACCGCGTTTTGTCCCTTGCGGTGATTTTTTGTTCCTTGAACGTAGCCTGGTGTGGACGTGTAGCCTCTTCATCAAGTACACGAAGATCAGAAGTAGTTCATTGAGGTTTTATTAGGTACAAGCAAATGAAGAAACCAAACCTCATCCAACAGCATCAAGAGTAACAGCTTCTCTCCTATTTGAATATCCTCTGCACATCATTCAGTGTTCTAAACATCTCTAGGCAACCTTACCATATTCTAAGTTCTATATTCTAGGCTTACTAAGAACACACTAATACTAAGAATACCACATCATCTCCCCCCGAATAAACACATTAAAGAATACAAAGTAATAAAAGATACAGAAAAACTAAGGTACACAATCATGTAGACGAAGAGGAATCTTTTTTACACGTTTAGGTCTATCACAAACAACTTCTTTTGGTAAAACAGAGTTAGACACAATTTCTTCATCAAATTTACTTGTGATATGTCCTTCTTTAGAGATGTTGGAAGGCAAAACATCAATCCTGCTAAGATTCCAGATTTTGTGATCACTGGTTTTAACGGCGTTATCAAATAATTTAATAATTTGAAAAGGTTTACTAAATTTAGAATTACAACTAGATTTCCTTGGAGATTTTATCTTTACCCAATCACCTACATGTACAATCGTTTTCTTAACAGCTTTTCTCACATAATAGTGAGATTTACGTTCAAGCATTTTCTTCTTTTCCTTTTCTTTCCAGTCAGGTATGGGATCAGTGTTGTTACCTGACAAAAATCTTTTGTCACTAACCCAATACGGAAGCAAAGAAACATTTTCTATTCTCCCTTTAAACAAACGAAAGGGACTGACACCTGTGGAAGAGTGAGGTGAAAACCTATATTCCCTTACTTTTTTTTTTATTGCAAGTTCCCAAGAGTCACCACAAGACCGAGCTTGCTGAATTTTTTCTTTAATTACTTTTATGAACCTCTCCACAACACCATTACATTGTAGATGATAGAGCGCAGCTCTCTTGTGTGTAATTCCCCCCTCTTTTAGGAAAGATTGCATGCTATTAGATATGAATTGTACTCCATTATCTGACAGGATTGTCTTTGGATACCCTTCATGTTCAAATAGTTCACTTAAAAATGTTATTACAATACCAGATTCAATAGAATTAACAATTTTGAATTCTGGCCATCTAGAATACAAGTCAATGCATACTATAATGTATTGATCTTGTGATTTTAATTTTATTGGTCCTAAGATATCAATGGAGATGTCAGACCAAGGTCCAGCAGCCTTCTGCCTAATAACAATAGGTTGAGTCCTGCATTTTAATGATTTGTCAGAGTTGCAACAATCAACACAATCACGTACTGCCCTTTCTACATGCGTGTCCATAGCAGGCCACCAGTATGCTTCTCTTAGGCTTTCCTTTGTTTTTGCAATTCCCATGTGTGAAGAGTGTGTATTACTCACCAGTTTATCTCTTAAAGGGTTAGGAGCTACCAGTTTACTGCCACATAAGAGAAGGTTATCCAAAACAGCCATTTCATCTTTTACATGAAAGAAACCTCTCGCGGTTTCATCACACACATTTTTGTGACACCAACCATTGTTGACCATATGAATTACTTTTTGTAAAATGGAATCTTTAGTAAGATTTTCTCTCCATTCATCTTCTGTGATCATTCCCTCACTAACTAAACATACGTTCATTTCTTCATCAAAACTCTCTCCACCAAACAGGTCAGTATCATTGACCTCTTCATCGTTCTTATCTCCCAGTCTCGAAAGGCAGTCTGCAAGGATATTGTTTGAGCCTGGAACATGGAAAATTTCAAACTCAAACTCTTGTAGAGCCCCAACCCATTTTCTAATTCTGTGTGAAACAAAATCTATACCCTTATTGGAGTAAACTTCCTTAAGGGGTTTATGATCTGTGAAAACTTTAAACTCCTTCCCCCACAAAAATTTCCTTAATTTCCGTATAGCCCAAAAAACTGCTAAAGCCTCTTTCTCAATTACAGAGTACTGTAATTCTGCCCCTCTTAATGGTCTGGAAATGAAAAGTATAGTGTTTTCTATTTACCTTTTGTTTCAATACAGCCCCAATGCCGGTTGCACTGGCATCAGTTAAGAGAAACGACATTTTAGAAGGATCAAAACTGTCTAAACTATGAGCATTATGTAAATAATTTTTTATACAATTGAATTCTTCTTCACAATTTTTACACCATAAGAATTCATTACCTTTCTTTATAAGGGTACGGAGTGAGACAGTTTTTTCAGCAAATTTTGGTACAAATTTATGGTAAAATTCAGCCATGCCAAAGAATTTTACCAGCTCGTCTTTGTTAGAAGGGGATCTTAGATTTAAGATGGAGTTCACTAGAGAAGGTTTTGGTTTGATACCATCTTGTGAGACCAAATGTCCTAGATATTCTATTTCTTTTACATTAAAGTTACATTTGTGTCCACGAAGTGTTAAACCAGCTGATTGCAATTTCTGTAAAACATCTGTTACCCTAGTATCATGTTCCAAGACATCTTTACCATATATTAATATGTCATCTTGATATATTTTTTACACCTTTGACATTATGCAAAACACTTTCCATCACCCTTTGGAACACAGAAGCTGCAGATATCAATCCAAAGGCATCCTTACAAACTTGAATGTGCCAAAGGGTGTGACAAACGCTGTAAGATCTTGAGAAAGTTTATGGAGTTTGACTTGGTGATATGCAGACGTTAGGTCCAGCGAAGTAAAATGCTTAGCTTCATTGAGGGAACACAGCATTTCACTAATATTGGGAAAGGGATAGTGATCGACAACAACAGCTTTGTTTAGTTCTCTTAGATCAATGCAGAGACGGGCCTCTCCATTGGCCTTGCGGGCCATCACCACCGGAGAAACCTATTCAGTTGTTTCTACCTCCTGTATGATTCCCTTCACAATCAGTTTGTCTAGTTCATTTTTCATTTGTTCTCTAACGAGCAAAGGAACATTTCTGGCTTTTGCTATTTTAGGAATAGCATCCTTTTTCAGAACAATTTGATGAACATATTTTTTTAAACAACCTAAATCATTTCCAAAAAGAATAGGGAATTTTTCGATCCATTCACTTGATTTGTTTTTAACTAAGGATACCTGAGGAATTTCTTTCAAACACACAGAGGGATTTTCATTTGGATCAAGAAAAACATTTAATTCCTTTTGATGTATCCAGCTGATAAGAGAGTCTCCTTTCATAGAAACATAAATCTTCCCAGGAATAATTCTTCCTTTCAAGTCTATGGTCCCTATAAAATATCCTAGAAGATCAATGGTAGTCCCTCCATACCCTTTGGGTCTCACATCCGGTTTATACAGAGTGACTTTATCTTTGAGTTTGTTTTCATAAAAGGACTTTGGAATCAGTGTAATTTTCGCTCCTGAATCAAATATCATCTTTACTGGGGCATCATTTACTAAAACTTCTTCACACGGCCCCTCGGAGTGATTTTCATGTACTTGTGAAACAACAATTTCATCTAGATCATCTTCAAATAGATCTACCTCTACTTCTCTTATTTTCATTTTAGGTTTGCTGGTTTTACAGCATTTAGAAAGATGTCCTCTTTTCCCACAAACTTTACAAATTGTTTTCCAACCCGGACAATCCTTATAATTAGCCAAATGTCCGTTGTCGCCGCATCTATAACATTTTCCTTCAAATTTTTTCTCATTGACCGATTTTTGGGGTACAGATGTTTGAGAAGTTTTGGATTTGACTACTTTCTCATCATGTTTTACGATCTTTACCTCAGTACAGTTTGATTTTTCACCTGAGTCATTTTTTTTAAGAACGTCAACACAAGCTTTACTGTGTTCATTGCTCTTTGCAATGACAATGACTTCATCCAAGGAAGGATTGTCTTTTTGCCACAACGCATCTCTTGTTTTTTCTTGTACACAACCTAACATGAATTGATCCCTTAGACGTTCATCCAGTGTGTTACCGAAATTGCATGTAGATGCTAGTTTCCGAAGAACAGTAATGTATTGTTGTACCGACTCTTCTTGTCTTTGCATGCGCCTACCAAAATGGTATCTCTCCAGTACAGTGCTTATTTTAGGAAGATAGTGAAGATCTAATTTCTTTATACATATCTCATATTCATTTAAAGAATTACTTTCTTTATCTGACAGTTCTGGAAGATGTTCGAAAACCTCCTGTCCTTCCGAACCTAGACAATGCATGAGTAAGGAAGTTTTCCTTTCTGCACTTAAGGAAGTGCGACAAACTCTAGCATAGTGACTGAAAACCTTCTTCCACTTCTGCCATGGAATTGGAGGATCTTCTGGTGACGTCAAGAACAATGGAGGAGTTGTGACGTTTTGCATATTGGATGCGAAGGATTTAAAGATTATATATTTTTTAAATAATCTTGTGGTCTTCTATATCTTAAATACAAAATTCTGTAATTTAGATAAATTTTATATTGTGTTGATGAATTTCTCAAAATACATGAATAAATAAATATATATATATATATATATATCCACAGTCACTATGAGGTTACACTTATCTCTAACAAAAAGTAGCGAGAATAATTATCTAGGCCCAAAGCGTCAGGCAAAAGCCCCACAGATCAGGCAATGCATGTGAGACAACTCTTCCAGGAATATAATTACATCATAATGGTGAGTGAACTCTTCCTGGAACGTGATTACATCATAATGGTTTCAGGCCTTTTCCTTGTGCGTGGTAGTAACTAGGCCAAAGGCGTCAGGCACAGGCCTTTAAGGTCAGGCAAGACGCGTATGCAGAGTCTCATTAAATAGAGGCCTTGAATTACCTATGCCGCTAGCAGCTGACAGTCTTAAAAGGTAACATGCAAGATCCTACCGTTGTTTGTAGCATCAAGCTCTCTTGTTACAGGAACATTTCAGAAGAGTCAAAGCTTTCAAGATGTGCTCTGTTGAGATTTCTTCTTGATTTGCGTAGGTAATCGTCGCCAAAATGTGGAGGTGTAGCCTCTTCATCAAGTATACGAAGATCAGAAGTAGTTCATTGAGGTTTTATTAGGTACAAGCAAATGAAGAAACCTCATCCAACAGCATCAAGAGTAACAGCTTCTCTCCTATTTGAATATCCTCTGCACATCATTCAGTGTTCTAAACATCTCTAGGCAACCATACCATATTCTAAGTTCTATATTCTAGGCTTACTAAGAACACACTAATACTAAGAATACCACACCTGGCTCTAAAATGGCGTCTAAGGGAGGAAAGCGAGGAACATCTTACCGGCTACGGCGGTGATCCAGAATGAAGGTGAGGTGACTCATTGATCATCGTTGCAGATGCAGAGTGAGCTGTCTGTGAGGTGCTTTTTATAGCGGGGCCATCTGCAGCTTCCTCACGAATGCTGACGAACAGTGCCTGACTCTAAAATGGCGGCCGTGGGAGGACGATGAAGTGCGCATTTATCCCCTCTGAGGTTGCCGAGTGGGACAGTGTTGATGCAGCGCCAGTTCTACATGTGGAGTGGCTCAGTATGAGACCAATTTTGCCTCCATGACGATCGTTGTTGGTATGCAGTGTAATTATAACGGTGCTAAAGAAGAGGTGTTGTGAGCTTGCCTGATTGCCCTCCCATACATTGGTTTCTGGATGTTCTCTCCGGTATCGATCTACGCTGAGGCTCTTTAACTGCTACAATTCCATACTACCGCTTTCTCTCACTTGCAGTGATCCTTTGCTGATGCGGCAATGAATGTCTAATTTTAGACAAGTATTGGTTTTGGTGAAATACCGATGATTATCAGGAGTGTTATTTTGCACAGAGATACTGATTTTGTGATGACTCATATTGCCTGTGTTCTGACCGTAAGATATCGCCACTTGTAACTACACAACCGTTAGAACCTGCACTGGACAGCTATGGCGCCCCCCGCTCTTATTCTGCTACATTGCCCTGCAGCTCAGCCCCCTGCAAGTAGGTAAAACTACTTTCGAGGAAGACCTGCTTACCGCGACAACGGTATGGAGCGGAAGGAGGGGAGGGGCCTGGGATCATTGCCGAGGTTACCTGAGGGACTGGGATATCTGTGGGATACTCAGGAGCCCCCGAGTGTGAACTTCCCCTTCACCCAATGGCTGCTATATGAATAACAAAGCCGAGAGAGTCCAAAGGGCATGCAGCTCACGGACGAATGCGCTACAGGGACTGACACGGAAGAACCCCCAGTCGGGGAGACCCTGTTACAATGAGTGCCTCTCTCTTCCAACCCAACTCCCTAAAATGGCCCCCATAAGTATGCCCTTGTCCAAAGCGCTCCTACTCTCCTTGTTGGGGATGGATCCAGCATCTTTGCCCTGGAGTCTCAGAGACCCCTCTGAGAGAGTCCACAGTGACAAGAGTGTCACACATAGTGAAGGTCTGGGATTGATCCCCTTCCCACTGGGAACTGTATCCTACCCTGCCGGATGTCGGACACTGTATTCATGCTGGGTTTTCTACCCCCTCCCCCCAACTCTTCTCTCCTTCAGTCTTCTGAGTGTGCCTGTGACCAAAGCACTCCTCTCCCTTTTTTGGGGAGGGATCCAGCATCTATGCCTTGGAGTCTCAGCGACCCCGCTGAGAGAGTCAACTGCATCAAGGGAATCACACATAATGAAGGACTGGGAATGACCCCTATACCGCGGGGAACCATTTCCCACCCAGCCAGACGTCAGACACAGTTACTTCCTCATCTCCATACTGTGTCTTCTACCGCCTCCCTCCAAATTTCTCTTCCCCTGCCTACTTTGTTTATCCTTATGCCTATGCTCCGCTTAATCTCCCTCCCCGCTACCCTTTTACATTACCCCCTTATCCTTCTACATGCCTTGAACCAACGGATGTACCCTGTAACGTATGTACCTTCTGTAACAATGTGTAATTTGTAACCTATGTAACTCGCCTCATGTAAAGTGCTCTGATACTTCCGGGTCTAGCCAGCGCTACATAAAACTCAAGTAAATAAAAAATTAATAAATAAATGTGATTTTCATCCTAGAGACCTAGCTCAACCCCTTCTCCACCCCTGCCACAGCTACACCCAATGGCTACAGGATGACAGACCGGGACCGCACCAACAAACGGAGGAGGAATCACCATCATTCACAAAGAAATAATGTGCTGCACCACCACTGGAGACAAGACCACACCGATCATGGAAGAAATACATTTCCAACTCCATACTGCCAGTAGAAACACCATCAGAGGCACCACACTTACAGGCCCCAGAACCATGCCGTTGCTTCTGCTACACCATAATTGATTTCATCGGCTCACTAGTCATCGAATCCAAGCACTATATTTTCCTCGGGGATCTCACCTTCTACCTTGACGACCTGACAGACACCAACTCAGCTAGCTTCCTCGAATGCATTTGCAACATTGGCCTCACCCAGCTGGTCACCGACCCAACACACAGCGCAGGACATACGCTTGAACCGATCTTCATGGCCAGTAACAGAGTCAAATGCAGTCATGTAACAGAACTTCCATGGACTGCACACCATCATCCACTTCACCATCGCAGGTTCAATGGGCATTGCCAACAGGCCACCCAACACCAACTTCTGCAACTGGAATAAAGTGACACAGACCCAATGGATGTATACCCTCAACATCTCCCAGCCTGACCCCGGAACCAACAAGGAACAGCCAGTCCAGAAATTCACCACCTGGATCACCAACTGCACCAACCAAGTCACCCCCATCAAACCAGGCAGCAGATCCACCAAACAAGTCCGCTGGTACACCCCAGAAATTAGGACAATGAAATGCAGCTGCAAATAACTGGAGAGAAGATGGCGCACCATGGACCAAGCCACCTTCAGGTCAGCCCTCAACAAATACCACCAATGCCTCAAAGACACAAAAAGACGCCCTAGCAAACTGCATTAAAGCAAGCTCCAATCACACCAAGAAACTCTTCACTATTGTCAGAAAGCTCTCCAGCCTGAAAGCCATCGAGAACATGATCTCCCCTTCACAGGAACTCTGCGACGGTCTAGCGAAGCATTTTTACAAAACGATATCCTCCATCTACAGGAACTCTGAACGTCAACCCGTTGACCTCCACCGCCTCCGCCCTCCAACAGACTCCCCCCTACCATCCGCTCACTACATGGGAACAGCTCACCACACTGAACACAACAGCCATCATTAACTACATCCACTCTGGAGCACCCATGGAACCCTGCCCCCACCACCTCTTAAACCTTAGAAGCAAAAATATCAGCCGCCAATTCACCACTTTCCTCAACACCTGGAGAGAAACAACCTGCTCAACAGCTTTCAATCTGGTTTCCATGCCAACCACAGCACCAAGTCCAACCTGATCACCACCACTTTTGACATCTGCACCCTCCTCAACAGAGGAGAATCGGCAGCCCTGATCCTCCTCAGCCTTTCCACAGCATTCAGCACGCTGACCAAGAGACTGCACCACATCGAGATCCAGTGAACTCAAAGAATCCGCCTACTTCCCATCATCCCTGAGCCACAGAGCACCATCTGCTATGTCCATCTAGGCTTATCCATCAGCCCACCCTCTTCAATACGTAAATGACACAGTTAGCCAACATCGTCAAAACCCATGATCTCAACATCATATCCTATGCCGATGACACCCAGCTCATTCTCTCGCTCTCAGCAGATCCACCACCACTAGGTCCAACTTCCACAACTGCATTAAGAATGTAACTGACTGGATGAAGAGCAACTATCTAAAGCTCAACATGGACAAGACCGAAGTGCTGATATTTGGGAACAAGGCCTCCCCGTAGAATGACACCTCATGGCCCACCAAACTGTGACCCACTCCCACACCTAAAGACCACACCCGTAATCTCAACATCAACATGGATAGCAAACATCCCATGAAATGACAGATCAACGCAGTCTCATCCGCCTGCTATCACACGCTCCACATGCTCTCAAGAATCTTCAAATGGCTCCCTATCGGCACAAGGAAAACCATCACTCAAGCCCTAGTTACCATCTGGCTGGGTTATGGCAACGCACTATATGCAGGTACCATCATCCAACTCAAGAGGAGACTCCAGACTATACAGAATCCAGTGGCCAGACTTGTCCTCTTCCTGCCCAAACTGACCCACATCACCGCCCACCTCAGGAACCTCAATTGGCTCGTCATCCAGAATATATGCCCATTTCAAGCTGCTGACACACGCCTCCAAAGCCCTCCGTGACCAAGTACCACCATACATGAACCACCGACTGAACGTCTACCAATCCTCCAGAGACCTAAGCTCCGCTTCCCTCGCCCTCACACAGACACCACGCATCCGCAGAAGCCGCAGTGGAGGCCGTTCCTTCTCTTAACTCACCACCAAGTCCTGAAATGGCCTTCAATTCCACCTCCGTACAGCAACAATTCAGGAAGACACTCAAGACCTGGATTTTCTACTGAGCCCAGCAACCTAGCGCCTGGATACCCTCACGGGTGAATAGCAGCCTGTAGAAATACGGACTGATTGATTGAAATCCTCATTTCGACTTGACCGTTCAATCCAATAAAGCTAATGAGGGGATTAACCACATGATGAGTTAGAACCCTTTTTATAACTTGTGTAGATATTGCTGTATGTTAACATGCTTTTCAAGTCTGTTGAGACGATAGCCAGTGAAAAACATAGCCTTTCAGTAGTTTAGCATCTTCTCTCACTTCTAACAATATTTAACCTGATATTGTTTGAAGGGAAAAAATGACATCGAAGACGTATTTAATTTAATTTATATATATATTTCTGTTATTAATTTTATTCAAATTGATGATCCACATTGCATGTTTTATTGTTTTCCAAAAATTTAATTTCTGGTTCATATTGTCATTAATCCCAATGCACAATATTCATGTAGAACGATGTAAAAGGTAAATTAAACTTTTCCTCATAATAATTAATTCTGCTCTTCAATCACTTGCCCCTAGGCTTGAAACAACATGACATATGGATCTTAATAATGATAATAACTCTAATAATAATGATAATAATCCTAAGAAGGAGCCCTGGGTATTTTTGCTGACATGCCGCTGTGTCAACAGTAAAAAGTCTGAGAAATTATATTGTAATGAAAAATAAACCCGGTTTAGGTAAAAGACATTCAGAGGGAGGACTATGAGACTGCGTTGACATGCACCTCGTTCAATTAATGGATTGTAAAATTAACCAAATATATGGTATGATGAATGTGGGGACAAGAAGTACACAATTAACCTGACCACCGATGTGTTTCTGAAAGGTCCCTGCTAAACATCTCCTTGATGTCTCTGGCGTGACAACGAAAAGTATGTCCAGAACTGATACTTACTCATGGGTACCTGTACACACAGTGGAAGAAGAGAACCTCTGTTACCCTGGGGTATGTTTGCTGACCTCGATTGGTTTCAGTCCAAGGGTTCTTTTAAATTAGCTTTGCATTCTAATGTTTTGCACATTTCACTTGGCACTAAACATCCTACCTAGGCCTTTCTGGCTCTAAAGAAGTAGATCAAATCATCACTAAAAGCCACTGATCAAGTACTCACTGTTCAAACATGTATCATGAGGATGTATAAAAGGGCCACCGGACTGGCTTCATCGCGATAACGCATGATGTCTGCTCTAAAAATGGTGGCCAAGTGATATCTATAGGTACCTTCGAACCATGACACACTCTCCACAGAGACGTTTCCAGGCATGGGAAAAGTGGCCACTTACCCAGGGCCCCCACGCTCCAAGCGGCCTCCTGGTAAAGTGAGTGCGGAAAGTCTCTCCTTGTACAATTCCACTATTGCACGCTGTGTTGTCCTGTGCACAGTTAAGAGCTCAAAGGCTTTATTTGGACACTTAAAAGGGCCACCTTTCAAAGGCATTACAAATCTGAAAGTAAAAGAGTTCTGTTTTTAGAAACTTGCAGTAGTGCTAGATCTAATAATACTATGTGCTGTTACGAAACGGAATGGCTTAGTCTATGCTCGTTCCAGCTTTCTTTTGGTGCTGTTTGAATTGCTGGCAACAGGGAGTTAGAGCTAATTCAGTCCTCATTTTTGTATGTATAATTCAATTTCGTTTGGCATCACAGGTGCTTGAATAAGCATAACGTGCAAGAATTTCAAATGAGTTCCAAAATACATGTTGTCCAGGTCCCCCAAAATTCTAAAGACGTCTCTGATTCTACAGAGCTAATCTATTTCTTAACTGGTGTTTATTACTTGAACCGCATGGAAGCAAATGTGGGAGAAATTCTATTAGAACTGCCGTAGAAGTAAAGTACTTCAAGCGCTTCAAGTGGAATGCTTTTGGGAAAACCCTTAGCAATGGTAAAAGCATACAAATACCCAGGTGTGGGAAGGAACGCCTAAATATCCTTCAGAGAGCACCTCACCACCAGAAGAGCCCTCTCCAGCAAACTTCAGTTTGCTTTCAAACTTCCACAAAAAAGTTTGGCAGCACACCAAAATACTACTTGTGGCAGGCCAGACGAGCAACATTTCTTCCATCATTGACATACGTAGCTGTTAAAGGGGAGCGACACAACCACACAACCTGCTCCAACCTCCCCTCCTTGAACACCTCTTCCAGCTTCAGCAGTATACATCTCAACCACAGGTCAGACTGGAGCTTGGCCTCTTCCATCAAAGTGTGGATAGGAGCGGCGCCCTCATTAAACATGGCTGGAAGCTGAGGGCAGCACCACAAGCTTCACTGGCTGCCTTGTGTTGGTCAGAAATGAGGAAGCAGTCCAACCATAAAAACTGGTGGCCCACGGTCCTTCAGCAGGCCATAAACACCTAAATCTAGACAATGCCTGGAACTTAAAAAAATAACTAACAAGACTGCAAACCAACAATCTCAGATCGTTGACAAGGGAGAGTTTGCCCAGAAACAGCATGAATGGGCAATCCTGCACTCCAACACCTCCAGAAGTACGCAACCATATCTGACGGCCCAAATTGCAACACTCATTCAACATGCATTACTAATTCTTGGACTCGTCTCAGTCTAAGGACTTGGTCCCCTGTTCGAAGCAGTCCAGTTCAGACAGCCAAGAAACCTTACTGCGTTTCAAGTGTGTGTCTAGTCGTATTACCTCTTGGAAGAGGTGTGGCGCCGCGCCAGGGCGACTGACTCCGGAATCTGGGGATCACGGTTCGATCGCCGGCGGCAGGTTAGCCCAGCACCATGTGACTCTGCGCAATAGCTTGCTTAATCTTCTCGACGGCCCCCAGCGCGTAGAGACCCTTACGGCTGATTGTTCGCGCTTTACAAATGTGGATTATTATTATTATTATTACCTCTCAGTCGGAAATTGCTATGTCCAGGTTTGAGGGCCCTTCAGACCAGGGCCGCCCGACGGTATGGCCCTTCGGAATGGTCATAGTATAGAGTTATCATGCTAGTATAGAGTTATTTCTGCAACATGTAGCAAAGATGTTCTCTCAGCAATCACCAGCTCCTCCAAATTGAAAACTGACGAATGACTTTAGCTGGCAGCAGTCTTGACCTCTTCATGAGCATCCTGCAATGAACATTCTGCAGCTAATTTAACGCAATTGTAACCTGATTTACCATCGCCTCTACGTCTGTTTTTTCTACAAAATATTTAACATAGTCATTGCATAAGTTATCAAACTTTAATTTTATCCATACCTGTTTATATTACAATGATTCTTAATTGACAAAAAAGATTTTTACTTAACTTACTAACTAGAAGAAAAGTACACCACATGCAAAATTTCATACCTGAAAGGTTTGTTGAGATCAAAAACATTTCATCTCTAAGCAAGCAAAAGTAGAGCACTGTCTTGCAAGAAATTGGCCAATAAAATGCCAAACCTGATACAAATTGGACAATCGGACAGCCTCGTATACTGTCTGGTTCCTGATGATGAATAATTAGGGACTGACTCCCATACACATTTATTTACCCTCTTATTATAAATAAACAGGCATGCAAATCATACATCTGCAAATACACATCTTTACAAATCACAATCAGAGTTTCTGGGTAAGAATTCTGACATAGCTAGAGGTGTGTCAAAATTCAATGCAACTTTGGAGTTGAAGTAATAATGAACATAAAAAATCCAGTCCAAAATTTGGTAAAAGAGAGCTGTTTGAAAACCAAAATAAAATAAGGGAGATGTGTGAGGGTTTCAAATATTAAATAAACATTGTGATAAGATGACTGCTAGATGTATTATTTGAATGGATTTGCTGTTACTGATTGGCCAGCTTCTGAGCTAAATATAGGAATGATATCTGTTAGACCTGGCAGCCTTGGCATGGTTTCCTCTGTCTTTTTGCCTCTGCCTCCTACATTTTTGCTGTGAGTGGATTTCTTTTTTGCTGGTGTGGATGCGTTGGGCACTTTGCCATTGCTGATCAGTGCCAAAGTGCAAGTGCTCCCTATGTAAATTGTGCATATTTATTGGAGTTTCCATGGTTGGCTTGCTTGACGTGCTACTAAATCCCCAGTACAGTGCACTGTGTGTGCCCAGGGCCTGCAAGTCAAATGCTGCTAGTGGGCCTACAGTACTGATTATGCCACCCACACAAACACCCTTTCAAAAGGACCACAGACCTGCCACTGCAGTGTCTGCTCTCAGTTTCTACTGCCATGTTGACCTGGCAAGTGCACCCACTTGCCAGGTCCTAACTTTCATTTTATTACATGTGAGTCACCACAAAGGTAGGCTCAGGGTGCAGTGTATGTGAAATGTAGGACATGTACTGGAGGGTGTAACATGTTCCAATAGTGAACTACAGGGTAATTCGTTTTTCACTATGGAAAGGATATCTGTCCCATTGGATAGAATGGGAGTTTATTTATAACATCTTATAAGTGTAACTTCCTGTTAGACCTGGCACCATTGGCGTGGGTCTCCCTTCCATTTTTTTCTGTTGCCTCTTGTGTTTTTGCTATGTTTTTGCTGGTCTAGATGCTTTTGGCACTTTGCCACTGCTGTTCAGTGCCAAAGTGCAAGTGCTCCCTGTTGTAAATTGTTGTAATGAATTAGTGACTCCATGATTGGTTATGTGATTTACTTGTCAGACCCTAGTACAGTGTAGCATGTGTGCCCAGGGCCTGTAAATCAAATGCTGCTGGTGGGCTTGCAGCACTGGTTGTGCCACCTACAGAAGCAGCTTGTAAAATATGGATCAGGCCTGCCATTGCACCCACTTGCCAGTCCCTAAACCTTCCCTTTTCTACATATTAGTTACCGCTAAGGTAGGCCCAAGGTGCCCCTATGGACAGGGTGCATTGTATGTGAAAGGTAGGACATACCCTGGTGTGTGTGGCATGCCCTGATAGTGAATTACAGCCAATTTCGTTTTTCACTATTGCAAGGCTACCTATTCCCATATGCCAGAATGGGCAGTTTGATCATAACATCTTATAATCCTAACTGACCCAGGGAACAAGGTAGAAAAACGAGTTTAGTATGCCTGAACTCAGAATGTTCAAATACATCTTTTAGTGTGGGTGATTTTTACATTCTGTGTTTGAAAATACCACTTTTAGAAAGTAGGTATTTTGTTGCCTAACCATCCAGTATGCCTCTGCCAGGTTTGTGTATTCCATGTCTGGTTTGTGAGTGACAGGGGGCTGGAGAGGGCTGTGGCTCCAGCAGTCTGATCAGCCAGGGCTGGGCTGAACAGGACCTGGGTTGAAAAGAGAGCAGGGGGAGGAGATTTCCTTTCACTTGCCTGAGCCTACATAGAATAGAGAGTAGGGGGAGGAGATTTATTTTCAGCTACCTGGGCCAGGTCTGCTTTCAACAATGCTGTCTCCACCCCCTGCCAGGAAGCTGCACCAGGGAGGACAGAACTGGTTTTAACTAGGTACAGACACTCTCTGCCTTCAGAGAACACAGGATTTAGTAGTATGAATATTGGGGCCCAGACCTCAGAACTTTAGATCACTTCTGGGAATCAGTACGGACCTTTGCCGAGGAGAGAAACAAAGAAAGCTGAAGGAGGAGACTGCCCCTGTGCTGTTTGCTGTTTGGGGTTGGCCTGCAGTCTTTACTTATTGCCAAGGAAAGGAGAAGAGGAATTTTGTGTGTACTTTATCATCTTGAGGAAGATCTCCAAGGGCTTGAAGCTGAGCTTGCCTCCTGTTCTGAAGTCTCAGGGACACAAAGACTTCACCACCAGCTCCCCTGAATTTCCTTGATGAGAATTCTGCCTGCAGAGAGGTGTCTGCTGCTGTTTTTGAGGACCTCTAGAGACTGCGTGACGCTGGGATCTGGAAGCGTGACACAACGAGGAAGAAACGTGTCGCTGCCGCAGCAGTTGCCGTCGCATCGCCGAAGAAGCGTGTCGCATCGCCAGAGAAGCGTGTCGCTGCCGCAGAGGTTGCTGTCACATCACCAGAGAAGCGTGACGCAGGGCCTGTCGCGGCTCAAGAGTCTGCATCACCTCCTCTCCGGTGAGGAACCGACGCATCACCTCCCCTGCGCTGCATTAAGAACAGATGCATCTCCTCCCCCGAAGCAAGGAACTGATGCATCACCTTCCCTGCGACCCTTTTGTTTGCTTTGCCTTACGCATCCAAGGTACTTTGAGAGTAAAGTGTTGCATTTACCATCTACATTGAACTAAGCTATTTCTACCATTTTAAAGTCATATTCATGATATTGTATTGTGGATTTTTGTGGTTTGGTCTTGTGTTAAGTCTAGTAAAGATTACTTATTTTTCTAAACTGGTGTGGTGTCCATTTGCAGTATTTTCACTGTATTACACTATGTGTTCACACATGCTTTACACACTGAGATAAGCCTGTCTGCGCGTGCCAAGCTACCATGGGGGTGAGCAGGGGTTATTTTCGGAGTGTATCCCCCTTTTCCTGACTAGAATCAAGGGTCCCTATTTGGACAAAGGTGCAAGCCATTGCCAACTATAGACCCCCATTTCTAACACTTCGCATTGCAACAAGGTATAAAGATGGGGTTTAGTGTGCCTGAACTCAGAATATAAAAATACATCTTTTAGTAAAGATGATTTTTATATTATGTGTTTGAAAACACCACTTTTTAGAAAGTGGGTATTTTCCTGCGTCCTGTGTGTCTCTTCTGGTTTATGGATTGACTGTCTGGCTTTGGAATGATGTGCATTCACTGTAGTCAGCCAGTTGGGGGGGTCGAGGTGTGGCCTGACTTTCCTCGATGAGTCAGAGCTGGGCTGAATAGACCTGGGCTGCATTTAGAGTAGTGGGAGGAGATTTCCTTGCACCTGAATAGGCCTCGTCGAGCTTACACAATGCTGTCTCCACCTCCTGCAAGGAAGCTGGACAGACCAGAGAGGACAGAACTGGTTTGGGCTGAGCACAGGGCCCTTCTGCCACAAGACAACAAAGAAAATGCAGTATAAATATTGGGGCACAGACCCCAGAACTTTAGAAGTCGCTTGGATCAAGGAACTTGCCAAGAAAAAGAGCTGGGAAAGCTGAGAGGAGAGAATACAACTTTGATGTGCTTTGCTGTGTTGACATGCAGTAGCTGCTTCTGTCTTGAGCAGAGAAAGGACTTGAGTGAACTTTCTGTAACTTTTTATGCTGAGTGTCTCCAAGGGATTGAAGTAGAGCTTGCACCCTGTTCAAAAAGCCTCAGGCACAGCAGAGGGCAGTGCTGCACTTTCCACCGTAAACCAGGTTGCACCAACGCAACCACCACCACTGAGCGGCTGCTTGCACCGTGACCTGTGGGCACCACACTCCGCACGCCGCACCGCTCCACTTCACACTGCAACCGTGACGATTGCCACAACCGACCTGCACCTATGCGGACATTTTTGAGGTTATTCTTGCAAAGCGCATATTTTGATATGTTTGTTGGATTTTTGTCATTTTTGGTCTTGTTTGGTTTAGATAAAGATTAGTTATTTTTCTAAACTGGTGTGGTGTCCATTTGTAGTGTTTTCACAGTGTTACTGTTTGTGTGCACAAATGCTTTACACACTGCCTCTGAGATAAGCCTGTCTGCTTGTGCCAAGCTACCAAGGAGGTCCCCATTCATTGGATTTTTCTGCTTGAGTGAGCAAGTATGTTTGCAAGAAACTTTTGAAATAAAGCTCCTGATAGATTTTCTTGAGATGAAATAAAGACACATCTTTCACTCTGAAGTCAGAAGCAGTCCAGACAAAATATTCAACAATCATTAAAAGAATGAATCTTAAACTTGAAAGTAAGAGATGGGTACCAAAACTGTATGCATTGATTTATTAAAAATTACTTGTTTTATATAGCGTTTTATACTGCACTTCTGCTGTAGCTAGGTGCTGTACATAAAAGCTCTCACATTTAACAAATTAAATTATGCTCAGTTTACTGACACTGGAAGGATGGAAGGTTGAGTTGGCCTTGCCACATTTTAAACTCTGAGACCACCAGACCACTGCATGTTTGAGCAGCCAGTGCTTAACTATTTGCACCATCCTACTTCCTGAATGGATATGTGTATCACAATATGTTATACTATGTACGTACCAGCATTTGGGGGTGACACCTACTGTCTGCAATATATGACAACCTGTTTCACGAAAATAGAAAAAGTAGATGTATGCCAAAGACAATTTGATTTTCTGCCTGGCGAATGGAATGCTTAAAGAAAGTATATCACCTTTTGAAAGCAACGCCTGCATGCTGTGCTATAAACGATAACACATGTAGTGTCTTTGATTTTATGCACTCCAGCACCCTCTCAGTTCTGGACGTACTCTAAACAGGAATTACGTAGTCTGTTGGAAAGTGTTAATGTGTATTATGAAAGTTATGATGCAATGCGTGCAGAGTGTGATCGCACGTTGAAGATGATACCTGTTACAGAAATCTGTGCGTGGTGTGTTCATTTGCATGCTCCGGGCTGGGGAAGATGCTACAACTGGCAACGAGTTGGGGATACATGCCTCGAAGAAACAAGACTGCTCTCCCTAACAGTTTCCAACAGTACAGCAAACTGCTCATGTGTGCCACGTGCGCCCCGAATTGATGCAAAACAGTATGCGGTTGGAGTATTTGAAGTCAAAGCCCACTCCATTCCATACACTGCCATCGAAGAAGTAGAATGCTCTGTGGCTAGCACATTCAATAAGGCTAAAAGAAGAGAGACTGCACGCACCATAATAGAGAGTCATCATCCATACAAAGCAAAGTTCTGTGATTTTAATGATGAAGAAGCCATACGCCTCAGAGTCATTGATGGCTGACTTTCAGATTCCTTCAGGAGACACTTGTTGCGAGAGACACTCAGTTAAGAGAAAATGTTAATGGCTGCAAGGGCAGAAGAACAAGCAGATCAACAAACTGTTGATATGGAAGCAAGAACAGTGCAGAATGAATAAGCATTGATCATAAAAAGCAAGCATAAGCACAAAATAGATAAACAAAAGTCGACATCTCTTATGAAGAAAAAGTTACACAGCAGATGGGGTTTTCATTTTCCTTTGAAAGTAAATGTCCAGCCATAGGACAGATATACAAATACTGCAGGAAAGAAAACCACTTCATAACTGTCTGCAAAATGAAAGAGAAACTAAATGCACCACAGCAGCAGGAAAATAATATAAAAGCCAGAAGGTTCCAAAAGCATTCTGGCCATGCCCACAATGTCAAAAGGCAACATCAGTTACGACAAGTAGAAACCAAGCACAGCAAATAATCATCAAGGTTATCATATAAAGGCTCTTCAATGTCATTATCAAGCTCTAGCAAAGAAGAGAGATGTGCGCTGATGATATCAACTAAGGAACGACATGCTCATGTAAGATTAGCTGGTTTTAACGAAAGTCCAAAGAAGAATCTCCAAACAAAGTGACAAAATTAATTTGGACACTGTCCTAAAATTACATTAAAGGTGAACGGCTGCCCCATAACCTTCATCATAGACGGTGGTGCATCAATTAACATCATACCAGCAGAAACATTTAACAGCCATCTCCTGTGCCACGCCTTACCCCATCAACCACGAAGGTATGCACGTGGCCTACTGCCAAACCATTACCTAGTCAAGGGTCATTTACAGAAACCATGCAACATAAAGCAACGTCAGTAAAAGTGTCAATTCATGTCCTTCATGGAACTTCATCTAGTGCTTGCCTACTTCGTTTTGCCTCTGCTGCTGACATAAGACTGATATCTCTGAACTACAACATCCATCTCAGTCAGTAATTGTGAGTCAGTTCCCATCGATGTTTCATGGACTAGGAAGAGTCAAGAAAATGAAAGTGGAACTTCATATTAAAGAGGACATTTACCCTGTTACCCAACAGCACTGGAGAGTTGCTTTTTACCTACAAGAAGCCGTTGAGAAAGAACTACAAACACTGTTGAAGCACAACATCATTGAACGCTTCACTGGTCCCATGCCATGTGTTTCACCCATAGTTGTGGTGCCAAAGAAGGACAGTGGAGGTGCAGTGCGCATTTGTGTTGATATGCGCCAAGCCAACAAATTAATCAAGAAAGAAAGACATGCTGGTCCCCAGATAGTGGCCATGATCATGCAGCTCAACGTAGCCAAAGTCTTCTCCCAACTTGACCTGAAGAAAGGATACCATTAACTTGAGCTGGAACAGAACTGTAGATACCTTACTACTTCTTTGACTCATATTGGTTTGTTCAGATGCGAAAGACTGAGTTTTGGAGTATCTTTAGCTGCAGAGATATTTCAGGATGTTGTTCACTGAGTAATTGAAACTGTTACACATGCTTTCAATTACAGTGATAAAATACTGTTATTTGGGACAACACAAAAGGATCATGACAAGGCTCTTACACAAGTGCGTCAATTATTTGCTGATGCAGGTCTCACTCTGAATGCAGCAAAACGTGAGTTTCACAAAACCAAACTTACATTCTTTGGGCACCTATTCTCTCATGGTGAATGACTCCTGCCCTGGGCAAAATTCAAACATTTTCCTACACTTGCCCCCTCAAGATGTAATCATGCTGCAATTCTTCTTAGGAATGACCACAAACGCTCAATATACATTTGTGACTTTGCTACAGTGAGTGCCCCATTGAGAGACTAAACAAAGCAAAATGTCCCATCCCAGTGGTCTTCTGAATGAGGACAAAGTTGCAAACAAATAAAACATGCAATTGGGAATGAAACTGAAATGGCCTATTTTGACCCCAATTTACATAATGAGATCACAGTAGATGCGAGCCCAGTGGGGCTGGGGGCAATCCTTCCTCAACACAATGACCATCCGAATACCCAGAGACACACTGTGACCTATGCCAGTAGAAATCTCACAAGGAGGGACAGGGGCTATAAAAAAAAAGTCCAGCATACAGGCCCTGGACAGTTATGAAGAAAAAAGGGTATGCTGTTCCTATGTGGAATGGAGGAAGCAGGGAGGGCAAAAGGGATTTAATAGGAGAACACATAGTTGGAAAGGAAAAGCTCCAATAAGGAACAAGGGCCTTCACTCACCCCCAGGAGTGTCATGCTTCATCATTGGGCAGCTCCTCACTGTGCCTGCGCTGCAATGCCCAACAGGGCCCACGAGGGGGCTCTTTGCCGGAGATCTTCTCTGGTTGCAGACGTGAAGCTAAAAGATCATGTGGGGGCATATGTGCAGTGAGTAGAAGTGGGATAGTACACTACAGGATTCTCCAAAAACAGTTTTTTCACTGGGTTCCTGTGCTATAGGTAAAAACACTGACAAGAAAATCATAGCCGAAGAGGGGAAATTATACCCGATTCAGTTCAGGATGATGTGTAAGGTGTGCAGGGGGTCGAAATGTTTCATGCCCTATGTAGACGAATCTAGGCATTTCATCAGGACGAAGGGATCCTCATCTGCTCTAAAGGGACAGCGTAGGTATGTGTGAAAAGAGGTCACATCCCCTGTAGTAAAAACAATTGATTATACTGAGGTAAAAAATTGTCTATACCTTCTGGAAAAATACCTGGAGGGGATAAAGCACAAGTACAAAATGGTAAATAGCCACAGTCGCAAATAGTTGGGAAAGACGAGTGCCCAGGAAGGGTAAAGACAAGGGGAGGGCACCTGCGCAGGACATAGTATAAAAACATTACTGTATGTTCAAAAATGGACAGGAGGTCCAAGTGCAAACAATTCCACACATCAAGCAATCATGCATGTTATCGATGAACTGGTGGCAGTGCCACATAGCTGTATGTTGAGTAATAGTAGGCTGTACTGCGGAGGAGGGTGATGGTGTTCCACAGCAGGAGTATACCACATCATGTGTCCATTACGAGCCCGCTCATGCTAGATAGGGAGAGTAAAATGTGTAGAGTGACTCACCTAGAAGGGGGGAGAGGGGTTGATTAGCCCCAATTGTAATGTGCCAGGGTACTCGCTGAATTGCAAGAAAAACAATGCCTGCAGCATAAAGGAAAAGTGATGAATCAGCGATCGAGGAGCCAGAGTGCATCTGGCATTGTGGCCTGTAAAGGCGCATAGTGATTTGTGGCTCATCAGTGGTGGTACAGGGGTATGTCTGGCAGCATAGCCTGCAAGGATCTAAATACTTGGCCTGGCAGTATAGCCTGCAAAGCTCGAAAATCTCGGCACTGACATGAAGCCGATCCAGCAAGAGTGTGAGTGGACTTCAGGAGGTATTGTAGGTAGGCAGGTAATGTGGGAACTGCAGAAGACAGAGATACGGCATTTAGTCACTTGGAGCCAGCTGGTGGCTAGGCTAGCCCGTGGGGTTTACCCAAAGGGGTTTGCCGATGCCTGGAAGTGTATATGCAGCGGATGGGGCCATATTGGAACGGAGCAGCGCTATGGGGAGAGTAAGTATATACACTTAATAGAGGTGGGTTATGGCTCCATGGAAGGGCAAGAACGGCTAAAACATAGCCAAAAAGGTTGCGTGCCATATTTTCATGCAGTGCATTCAGGTTGGGGAGCACTCTAGAAATTTGAAAAGCGACACGGTGTATGTGAAAACTGCCAAGGGGATCGTCAACAGTACGAGGTAGTGCATACTAGTATATACACATGCAGTGTAGACTGATGAGCTAGTTAATGTTGGGAGGGAGAAAGGCCCGGTGGCTAGGAGAGGGGCTGGCAGGGAGGGGTTTGGGGGATGGAGGGGTTTCATGCCTGGCTAGAGGAGGCAGAACAAAATGTGGCAAGGGTGATGTACCTCGCCAGAGTGTGTGAATCAGCCATGGAAGGCTGCCATAATCAGTCTAGTAACGACATGGCAATGAGTGGGGAATGAAGGGATATATGAGAGAACTGTCAATGTTCAGAAAGAGTCTTAAGAGGGGGGGTGAGTGTGTTATCGTGCCACCTCTCCCCAAGGCATGTTGTCATTCAGCCCCATCTGGTGTGTAGCAAGACGGAAAACCCTTTGTTGCTCCCCATTGAGGAGGGCTTGTTGGGTTATACTGGTGTGGGTTTCAAGGATTGTCTAGTCAATCTCATTAGCTGTGTGACTCATCTTAGTGTAATAGGTCAGCATTTTGGTCATTGTCCTCCTGCATCTGATATTGCTATGGTGCTCTGTTATTCTTTTTTTTACCGCCTGTGTTGTCATCCCAATGTAGCATTTCTGACTGGGACACCTGATCATGTACACTCAGTTCCTAGTGTTACAATTAGTGTGACACCTCTGGATCCATGTGTCTGCAGAACCCAGATCAATTTGTTTGGAAGGTTGTGTGAGTGAACACACGCTACATGAGCCACATGGGTAGTGGCCTGTAACCGGAGGAAGGCCCCAGCGTGGCAGTTGTTGCAGAGTTGTTTGGGGAGGTGGTCTGGTGTGTACAACTATATCTTTGATGTTAGCGGTTCATTTGAATGCGAACCGTGGGCTTGTGGCATGGTCCCAGTATTTATATGTGATTTGACTGGGGGGGGGGGCTGTAACACAGGTGATGACATTAGTGGTCACCCGTTCTTGTGGTTCCAAGAGACCCTCCCTGTTATTGTTTCTTTCCCTTTTGTATGCCTTTGTACCACATCCTTGGGATAATTTCTAGCCATAAGCTCAGCGATTGGGCCTGTTGTTTGTAGTCGCCAATGTCACTGCAATTGTGACTCAATCATAGAAACTGGCCGAAAGGGAGATTGTCTTGCAGGTGTTTAGGATGGTGGCTATCGTACCTGAGCAGGCTATTGCTGTCTGTGGGCTTTTTGTATGTCTTAGTGGTGAGCCTGCCTTCATTGAGTGAAATGGATAGGTCTAGGAGATTCTTGCTGAATATCAGAAACCGATCAAGCCTATTGACCCAATTGCAAAACTCTGAACAAGTGTCTAGTGTACCTTCCCACAGAATCAGTATATCGTCGATATACCGCTGCCAAATAAGGATGTTGGGTCTGTAGGGATTGTTCTCGCCCTTAATGTACTTTTTCGCAAAATCGGCCATATAGTGGCATGCCAGGGTGCCCATTGAGGTACCCTGTGTCTGATGGTATAACTGGTCCTCAAATTGAAAGTAGTTCTACTTGAGGGCCATAGTCGCACATTCCATGATGAAACTGGCTGGAGTGGGGGAGGTCCAGTCTTCACCCTAAGGATGGTCTCTCTTACCTCTAGGGTTGCATCTTGGGTATGTTGGTGTAGAGGGCCTCTACTTCTAGAGTGACTATAAGGTCAATGGAGGTGTCCTCCCCTAAATCCTCTAGGAGGTTAAGAACTGCAGTGGTATCTCTGAGGAAAGATGGGGTCCTCATTACCAATGGTTACAGAAAATGGCCACAGAACTGTGACAAGGGTTCCAATTTGGACCAAATCCCTGACAATATGGATCTCCCTGGGTGGTCTGGTTTCCTTATGAATCTTGGGTAGTGTGTAAAAGTAAGGTATCCTGGGGTGGTCACTGATAAAGAATGCAGACTGCTTTTTGCTGATCCAGCCTTGTGCTTCTGCCGTAAACACCATTGAAGCTAAATGGGTACTGAGATGTCCTGTGGGGTCTTCCTTAATAGGGGTATAGTGCTCACTGTTAGACAGTTGGCGTTTGCATTCCTGATTGTAGTCTGCAGTGTTCTGGATGACGATGGCCCCTCACTTATCTGCTGGTTTCATTATGATGGAGGTGTCATTTCCAAGGGTTTGCATGGCTGCAGTCTCTGCTTTGGACATGTTGTAGAATAGGTTCTTACGAGGATAGTTGTCCACCTCCTTGAGGACTGCCTATTCGAAGGTTAGGACCTCTGGGGGCATCATGCCTGTTGCACGGATGAAGGTGGAGGTGTTAAAAGCAAAACGACAATCATGAACATTGCCTGCACCATCTTGTCTGGTGGAAATTTCTAGGTGCACATTAGCTGCAGTCATTTTAAGCTATCACAGCCATTTTGTATCCTGTTGGTCACCTTTGTTTCAACCTGCCCTTAGTAGCATCCCTCTGACACTCTGACCGACCTGGTATGTGTGCTTGGGGCTATAAACTCTATTGCCACAACAAACCTCAGCGCCACTTGCTGACCCAAACTCGTTTTTCCTCTCATCTCTGTTTACAGGCAAACCTTTGGACACTCTACCCCTCACTGCACCTAGTTACATAAACAGGTTCCATACACCAAAAAGACTCTTGCAACATGATTTATTGCACTGCAAACAGAAAGACTTGTTTTTACCAACAATGGGACCTGTTTTTATCAACAGAACGGACTCTTAGATCTAGCCGGTCTCACATGTTTTAGACCCTAAAGCAAGGTCCAGCTGCAAGATAAGATTGTCTGTTAGACCTGGGTGGGAAGAGAATTACTGTTGGGCTTGTTTGACAACCTGCCCGGGGCGGGGACTCCAAGCTTTTGTAACCATGTTGATGAAACAAATGCATTGTGTCAAACCTATATAAAACGAAGAGCCAAAGGAATTATCAGCAGAACACCTCCCTCAGACATCCCGGTGTCTGCAGTTGACGTGATCTCCTCATGAGAAATAAACCTTTTTCTTGTCTTCCTGTTTCCAGCGCTTGCCTCATTATTTTGATAGCGAACCCAACGTGAATTAGAGGTAGAACCCTGCACCAGGCAACATTGAGGGTCTTAGAAGACTCGCTGCCTTTCACAAATTGGCACCCAACTTGAGGGCCCATCAGCGACGCGTGGGTCCGGTAGAGAGGTCCTAACGACGGAGTGAACGACTAAACGATTGGGGTATACCTGCCTGAGAAGACCATTGTCTGGCTGCCGATCGACTGAACTTCACCGGTTCTGAACGGACCTCTCTCGAGTGACCTGCGGTCCTGACTGGGACCTTAGAGGAACGCCGCATTGATTGTTGGAGTGAGAGGACAACCAGGCACTGGAAGGGGAAGACGAAGAACTGTCCATACGGTCTGGGTAAGGTCGTGAAAAAATGACTTAAATTGATTGATTGATTGAATAGTTTCATTGAAATACTAATATTCCTTTTTTGATATTGAGTTATTTGAGACATTCCCTGCTTGCAAACAATGAATCATAGGAATATTCTCTCTCTTTGCAGACATCGAAGGACAGGTAGTGCAGACTTTTTATCTAAATTGATTGAGATATTCATTTTGACCGATAACTACATCATGCCTGTTTTCTCTAGATTGTTTGATTGTAATTGTTTTGAACCGGACCGTTTGTTAGAGGTCAGTCAGCCGGCGCCGCCGGAAGGCACCCCTAACAAGGACATGTACGTAAAGTATGGATTAGCCACCGCAGCTTATAGCAAACTATGGCATAAATACACTATGAAGGACCGGGTAAATCAGTGGCCACTGACGGGATCTTTCGATCCCGCTAAAATAAAAACGTTAGAATTAGCTCTCCACAAAAAGAAAACTCGACCAGCCATGTTTGACAGTTTTGTTTTATGGCGAAAAGAGGCAGCTCAAAGAAAGAAAAGAGACGAAGCTAGACAAGATGAAGAAACGCGAAAATCAGCTTACCAAGGCTGTTAAAGGTTAGAAGAAAAACTAAAAGAAAAAGAAATCGATAAAAAGGAACAGGAATCAAAAATATCAGGTCAATGCCCTGTTAGAACGCCTTCGACTCTTTACCCCGAGTTACCGGCAAAACAAAGGATAGATGATGATTTATTGTTAGGTCCCCCAATCATATACATGCCACCCCCTTATGCCCCTACTCATCCCGAAGTACAACACCAGGACCCCCAAAGTATAGCCGGAGGTGGCACGATCACCTCAGTCTCCACCGCCTCTGCTCCCACCGAGTCACCCACACCAAATGCCTCATCAAAGGATACAGTAGTAGAGGTAGGAGCAAAAGAAAAAGGAGTTCCCAGGGTCCCGCGATTAAGTAAAAATGAGCGAGCAGGCATTGATAAAATAGTTAAATCCCTCATAGATAGGAAGGAGACAGAAGAGTATGTAACTGGCATATGCAACTCCTATGTTGAAAATCACAAACGATACTTTATTGGATGTCTCTGTTACCACACTCTTACTGCATATGAAGAGAAGTACCAAGATGTAGGGCCCGAGCGACTAGTAGCGCTCTATAGGAAAGTAGACACCGGAGATGAAGGCGACAGAGATGTTACAGAACTCTTTTCAACCACACTGGAAGTATTCCGTCACCTTGTGGAACAAGGACGGATAGATAAGGACAGGACATCTAAGATAGCAGGACCCCCGGTGGAGAAACCAGACAGCATGATGCCGATAAAAGAAGCTGCCCCTTATTGGGTACCTCCTAGAGGACAATATGAACCATCAAGACGCTTAAGGAAGAGTGGTCTACAATTGGGTGTATCAGCCATGGGACAGACAGGACATTTTGACGTTCCGTAAATCCTTACCGGATTTAGGAAAAAACCCTACCGCCTTTTACACCGAGCTAGGTACCGCTCTGGGATCAACAATAATGACACTTGCCGACATAGACTTGTTCTTCGGGTTATGTTTGCCAGCAGATGTGTGGAAACAGATTAGGAAAATAGACCATACCGAACTGCTTGGTCATACCTGGGAACAACTCAACACACTAGATAAACAGCGGAACCCTGGTCAAAAACCGGATAAAGCAACATTGGACCTCCCTGACAAAATAGTGCAGAAAGTGAAAACGCTGATCCCAGAGAAAAAGATAGACTGGTCAGAGTATTTCTCCAGATTTGAAACGGTGTTCTCCGATTATAGTGGACAAGACATGTCCACCGCAACCGGACACCACTTATTTGTGCAGAACTACGTCAAAGGACTACTGCCAGATGTATCCCAGAAATTACAAGCCAGCGAAAGTAGTTGGTCAGCATCTAAACCGGCAGCCATTCTCCGAATGGCCCAGTACTATGAGCATCAGAGAAAACGAAAATGACAGGGCTACAGAAAGGAAAAAGATGGACTTGAAGGAAAGGGTGATGATAGCACAACTCCAGAGGGCGAATACAGGAAGGGAGCAATATAGGGGAGGATATCAGCAGAATACCCCTAGAGTACAGCCACCTAGAAACAATTCATCGACATCATATGTAGGACGCCAAGACCTAGGACAGGATCAATGTGCATTTTGCAAAGAATATGGGCACTGGAAAACCCAATGCCCGGCTTTGTTAGGAGCTGGTAGGGGCAGGGTGGCAAGGGAAATAGCAATTGGACAGAGAGGAAGAGGACGTGGGAGAGGGTACGCGAGTGAAGCAAACGAGGAAAGGCCAGGAAGAGTGAATGCATTTGACCATCCCAAACAGAATCAGTACCAACAGACAGATTATGACAATACGTACGACTTTGCATAGGACAGCCAGGGGCAAGGGAGGGATCCAGTCGAGCTCTATGTTGATCAGCAAGGCCCTTATGTTACCGCTGAGGTCCTGGGCACAAAGTCGCCATTTTTGGTAGACACGGGAGCAACACGTAGTGCGCTATCCAAACGACTGATTCCAAGGGCACCCTTGTCAGACTCACATGTGACCTCAGTAGGATTTGACGGTGCGCTCACCACCAACCCTTTGTCCCGACTGATCCCTTTTAACCTTGACAACAATAGCGTCGAAACAACATTCCTCCTCTCTTCTAACACCCCAGACGCCATTATGGGTCTCGACCTTTTGAAACACTTCCATGCGACTATCAGATGCTCACCAGACGGAGTGCGTATCATCCTGTATGACAACCCCCAGCGTCATAGAGAGAACCCTTCTCAGCACATGTTTCCCATCTCCGAGACTGACACATCCCTACTGGACACTTTGCCATCACACTTATGGGCTAGGGCTGATTCAGACGTAGGACGAATGATGATTGACCCAGTACACGTAACAATACGACAGGACGCAACCCTACCGAAAGTACCGCAGTACAAAATATTGCCAGAGGGTGAGAAGGCACTGACAGAGATCATACGCTCTTTGGTAGAGGCAGGGGTGGTAGAGGAAGTAGTGAGCAACGTTTTTAACAGTCCCATACTACCGATTGTAAAGAGACAGGGAGAGGGAGACGGAAAAGCCTACCGCTTCATCATTGACCTGCGGGAGATAAACAAAATCGTAGTGCCACAATACCCAGCAGTTTCCGACATCACGACAATTTTGACTTTAATCCCCACCGCTGCACCACCTTCACTGTAATTGACCTCAAAAACGCATTATTTTCCATACCTATACACGAGGACAGCCGCTATCTATTTGGATTCACCCTAAACTCCAGTTCGTACAGGTTTTGCAGAGCACCTCAGGGGTACACTGAGAGCCCAAGCATCTATAGCCAGGCGCTTAAAAGACAGTTGGACACCATGCAATTGCCAGATGGAGTGACACTAATGTAATATGTAGAGGACATCCTTCTAGCAGCAGACACCATACCAATAGCTGTCACAGCCACCATCAAACTACTCCATTTTCTTGCTGAGAATGGTCACAAGGTCTCCCGAAAGAAATTGCAGTTCTGTAAATCACAAGTGACCTATTTTGGTCACCTTTTATCAAAAGAAGGGAGGAAACTCACGCCTGACAGGATCCAGACCATTCTAGACACCCCTGTCCCCAAAGATCAGAAGCAAGTCTGCTCTTTGATAGGTCTCACCTCATTTTGCCGACAGTGGTTACCAAACTTTAGCCTCATTGTCAAACCCCTTCTCTCCCTCCTAGCTAAAGACATCCCCTAACCTCTCCCCTGGACCCCCGAATGCCAGTCAGCCTTTAAAGAACTACACAATGCCCTTTGTTCAGCGCCTGTCCTAGGAATCCCTGATTACTCCAAACCATTCTTCCTCTACACGCACGAGAGGGAGGGATGTGCATTGTCTGTCCTAACACAATCAATTGGTCACAAATAATGCCCTTGTGCATATTTCTCTGCCACCCTCGATCCAGTAGCCAGAGCGCTGCCAGCGTGCCTGTGCGCTGTGGCATCTGCAGCAGTATCGATACGCCAGAGCAAAGGAATAGTGCTCTCCAATCCAGTCACTGTTTTAGTACCCCATGCAGTCGACACACTACTAAACCAGACCAAAACCCAACACTTGACTAGCGCCCGACTTACAGGATATGAGTTGACCCTGCTAGCACCGCACAGTACCCCTACCCGAAAATGATCCTAGCGTGACTCCACTACACGACTGTGTGACACTAACCGATGAACAAACAAAGAGTAGAATAGATCTCAGAGACACCGCCTTTCTAGAACCAGATGGAGAACTATGGGTGGATGGTTTGTGCATCAAACTCCCCGACGGCACCACCTCAGCTGCATACGCTGTCACCACAGCCCGAACCGTTCTGGAAACAGCCCGTATTACCCAACGTTCAGCCCAGGCTGCAGAACTCATTGCCCTCACACGAGCATGTATCCTAGCGACTGACACGACAGTTAACATATACACTGACAGCCAATATGCCTTCGGGGTGGTTTACCATTTTGGAATCTTATGGAAAGACAGAGGGTTCCTGACTTCACACGGTACACCAATCCTGCATGGAGATTTAGTCTCCGCCTTGACAAAAGCAGTCCTCCTCCCCAAGAAGTTAGCAGTGATAAAATGCCAAGCACATATTAAAGTGACTGATCTCATTGGACAGGGAAATGCACTAGCAGACGTTACTGCCCGAGCCACGGCAGGAGACCAGATCACAAGCTGAATAATGGACTGATGCTAGGACCGCTGTAAGGGACAGACAGACTACAGGCACACAAGACGAATTGACCGAGTGGGAAAAGGTGGGACTAAAAGACGAGGAAGATTGCTGGAGAACTAAAGACGGAAATAAATGGCTGTTACCCAATGCCTACCTCATCCCCATATTGACCATGGCACATTTACCAGCACACATAGGCTTCACCCCCACGATTGAACTAATCACCAGAGTATGGCATAATGTCAAGATAGCAGAATCTGCAAAACGCCTAATACAACAATGTATAGTCTGCCTAAAACACAACCCAGGGAAGGGGACAGTAGTACCACGTGGAGGGTTTGAAGTCCCTGACCACCCCTTTGAAATCCTTCAAATGGATTACATCCAACTAGAGAGATGCCATGGTCTAAAATATGTCCTGGTGGTTGTGTGTGCTTTTAGCAAATGGGTGGAGGCATATCCCACCCGCGACAATACCGCCTTAGCCACTGCAAAAGTATTGCTGAAAGAATTCTTCCCTCGATATGGCCTTTGCAGAATTTTGTGGAGCGACAACGGCCCCCACTTTGTAGCTGAGGTGATACAGAACATACTGAGAGGGTTGGGGGTAAAACAAAAGTTCCACGCCATCTTCCACCCCCAATCAGCGGGCCTGGTAGAGAGACACAATGCAACATTGAAACTAAAACTAGAAAAGAATAGATGCCACGATCGGGTTGAAATGGCCCGACGCCCTTCCATTGGCATTGCTATCAATGCGCTCCACCCCAACCAAACACAGACTGACCCTGTATGAGGTGGTCTTTAGCAGGCCTATGAGCATTTGGGCGGCACCAAGACCCACCTCCATTAAAGATGTCCTGAACATATTAATGTCGGATTATTTGCATAAATTGACAAACGAGCTAACAATTATCCACCAACAGGTGCAACAAGCCTTGCCTGACGTATCCAGGGGCCCGGGACATGAAATAAAACCAGGTGACTATGTATTGATTCACAACTTACAAAGAACGAAGAATCTGGAGCCTAGGTGGACGGGCCCCTGGTAAATCCTGATCACCACTCAAACTGCCCTCCGAGTGGAAGGAAAACTAAACTGCCTGCACGCTCATCATTGCAAGCGAGTCCCTGCAACCCTGGCAACTTGTGAAGGGGTGGAGGTGCAAGAGGAAGTACTCGCGAAGAACCGACCAGCTCTGAGTTGCTACCCACAAGAAGACACCCTCGAACTATCAGAATTTCCCGATCCCACGGTGCCATCCAAGAAAGGGTACAACCTAAGATCGACGAAAGGAGGGAGCTCCAACAACCAGGCCACTAACTGAGTCAAGGTCTCAGATCGGTAGCACAGTCAAACAACGCTACCAGGAAAGCGCCAGACAAAAGTCTGTGGTCCTACCAGTTGTTGAGCTCCTCGAAGATGATGGAAGAAACTGAATACCTGCAAAGCCACCGCAAAGACACCAAGACTGCTAACCTGCACAGCACAAAGACAATTGCACTTTTAGCCGCATTTCTCACCTGTCTCCTGCTAATGGTCACACTCTGGATCATTGAAGAGAATGCACCTCCATACAGAACATTGTCACCCACCATGCAACCAATCACCAAGAAAGAACACTACCTGGTATCACTACCGCCACATCTCCGAGAACGATGCAAAGAATTCTGGAACAATTATTTTGTGTAGATGTTGCACCAGCACAATCTTGCCACCAATGCTACGAACTGTTGGGTCTGTGGGCTGTTACCACATGCCACTGAACATTCCATCCCTTTCATCCCTTCGCCCTTTTCTATTCACGGATCTTGCCTTGCCTGGATGATGCTCCTACAAGAAAGTTACAAAGACAATGCCACTTCTGATGGAACAATTGCCCAGTTCTACAACGAGTTCTGGCGAAACAAAACAGGAAGAACAGCCTCCCCCTTCTGCCCTCACACCTTCAATGCGACATTCCTGATGAATGTCCCCTCCAAAGAACGAGTGGGAATGCAAGTGTTCAATAATCCTAACAGAGCCACATTTTCCTACTTGAAGAAAAGAACTGCTGCAACACTGACTGTGGCCCTATCTGTGGTGAACGTCTCTGGCCTTGTATGCATTGAAGGCCGTGGGACTAAGAATGTGGGTCACAGCACCTGTAGCATTGTACGGACTTTGAATACTGCCAACCCTCCAGCGCTTGTTGCATCACCCAATATGTACTTTGTTTGTGGAACCAAAGCCTACACCCGGCTCCCAAGAAACTGGAGGGGCACGTGCTACATTGCCTTTGTTTTACCACCAACCTACACAGCCCATGCAGAGCATCATCGAGAAAAGCGTTCTAAAGACACTGATCAAGCAGACTCTGCCTCATCACAGTTCCTCGATGCAGCAAAAGGGCTCATACCGCCATGGGGTCTGATGGCAAACAGCGGAGCCATCAGACATCTGTCCCAAGTGGTAGAGACCGCCCTGAACGTCACTGTTGGCATCCTCACCAACAACACTGCTGAGCTCCAAGCGGTCCGTCTGGTTATCCTGCAAAATCGCATGGTCCTGGACGTGGTACTAGCGGACCGTGGAGGAGCATGCCGCCTCATCGGTGCCAGCTGCTGTGTATACATTCCTGATAATTCACCTTCTGTCTATGAAGCAATCGAACATCTCCATAGAATGTCTTCAGAAATTCATCAGGGATCAGAGACTTGGACAATTGGAAGTTAGCTTTTGGGCATCTTGAAGGAGTGGGGTTGGAAAATATCAATGATTCTCTTGGTCCCAGTATTGACAATATGTGGCTGTTGTTTGGATATACACTGTATACCACCTTTGTGTTCTCTTTGCATAACTACCTTGCACCCGAAGACTATGGACACTCAGCTAAGAAAAATGAGAGTAATGTATGATCAAGAGATACAGGACATTATGGAGATCGAAATAGACTGACAAGCTGGCTAGTTATGTTCAAAGGGGCCACTGTTAAAAGCAAAACGACAATCGTGAACATTGCCTGCGCCATCTTGTCTGGTGGAAATTTCTATGTGCACATGAGCTGCAGAAATTTTAATCTATCACAGCCATTTTGTACTCTGTTGGTCACTTTTGTTTCACCATGCCCTTACTAGCATCCCTCTGACCCTCTGACCAACTTGGTATGTGTGCTGGGGGCTATAAACTATATTGCCACAACAAACCTCAGCACCACTTGCTGCAACAAACTCGTTTTTCATCTCATCTCTGTTTACAGGCAAACCTTTGGACACTCTACCCCTCACTGCACCTAATTACACAAACAGGTTCCAAACACCAAAAAGACTCTTGCAACATGATTTATTGCACTGCAAACATCAAGACTTGTGTTTACCAACAATGGGTCCTGTTTTTATCAACTGAACGGACTCTTAGATCTGGCCGGTCTCACATGTTTTAGACCCTGAAGCAAGGTCCAGCTGCAAGATAAGGTTGTCTGTTTGACCTGGGTGGGAAGAGAATTACTGTTGGGCTTGTTTGACAACCCTGCCCGGGGCAGGGACTACAAGCTTGTGTAACCATGTTGATGAAACAAATGCATTGTGTCAAACCTGTATAAAAGGAAGAGCCAAAGGAGTTATCAGCAGAACACCTCTCTCAGACATCCCGGTGTCTGCAGGTAACGTGATCTCCTCATGAGAAATAAACCTTTTTCTTGTCTTCCAGTTTCCTGCGCTTGCCTCATTATTTTGATAGTGAACCCAACATGAATTAGAGGTGGAACCCTGCACCAGGCAGCATTGAGGGTCTTAGAAGACTAGCTGCCTTTCACAGAGGGATTGTGGAGGCCCGAGTTGGGGGTGTCCATGGATGGTTTGTCCAGACAAAAGCATGGAGGCAGATCTTCCTGAAGAAGCGGTGTAATTCTTGAGCGGTCCTCAAGTTGTCTTCTTTCTGTGTGGGGACAAAGCAAAAGCCGCTGCATAGGATGCTTACTAACATCTCTGTCAGGGCTCTCGTTAATAGGTTGACAATCAGTTTTTCTTGTTTGCCGTTTGCCTCCTTGTCTGTCGGGAGGTTTCCGTCAGTGGTTCCTTGCCACTATAGGGAACATTTTCAGAGTTCAGACTTTTTGCAAGATGGCAGCAAACTGTGTTGCGCTTTTGCCAACAACTCACTGTGCAAAACAGTGTATTGTAGTTAGTTACATCTATTTGTACAGAATCTTTTTAATTTGTTTTTTACTGTTTAGTGTTTGCACTGTACAGAGTAGTTGCATACTGACAGTTGACTAAAGAATTCCTTGGGCTCTAGTGGTGCTTGAGGTTCACTACTAGAAAAATATGCTTGGTACACACAGGAAGATTCGTGCCACCCACAGCAGGAGCCAGAGCGGGAGCACAACTGCCCGTGAGGGCTTAATGAGTGCCCATCATTGTTACCTCCTCTGCATCATCTAACACTGGGATGCTGAATAGTACAGTTGTTATCAGGCAGGTTTATATGGCTCCTAAGCCAGGTAGCAGCTCAGCCCACCTCCCAGCTGTTTTTAGATGGTTCGAGGTTCATGGATGAATACATAGACATCATCACTCAGCACCGCTCCCAAGAATACTAAGTCCACCAATCCAACGTCCGAGGCCAGAGGCAGAGGTCAGATGCAGGCATCCTGTGCCCTCACAAAGTGAAGACTGGTGCTCTCAGGCTGTGACTGATGACTTGCTTGCTCAATGTCTATTCCTCCTATGAGATTTGTCACTGCTGTTTTGCTCCAAGCTAAAGATGATCTCTTATGATGCTACAGTGGCATTTCAGTAGGTAAGTCTAATGCCAGCCTGTCAGGCATTCCACATATGCGAGCCTCAGTAGCCTCATGTTGCCACATATTGGCTGTCACAAGAAGGTGGAACAGAATCAGGCTGAGTTAATTTAGAATTAAATATCCCAGAAGCCCCTGCTCTTCTCTCTGATCCAACTGATTTGTTTTTGTAGAAAAGAGTGAGCCCCACACGAAATTGCAAGTGCTATGCTCCACAATAAACAGGCAGGGGGAGCAATGGACGGAGCAGGGAGATGGTGTGGTGAGCAGCGGGAGAAATGACAAGGCAGTAGAGGAGCGGTGTGAAGTGGTAATTAAAAGTGAATTAAAAAAACGAGAAACCCAAGCAGTATGGTGGGGTGGGAGAAGCGACAGATGAGCAGTGTAAGAAAAGTGTGGAAGGGGGTGTGGACTTTGGTGGAGATTCAGCACATGAGGAGAGAGAGCAATAAAACACAAGGTCTTGCAGGGGAAAAAAGAAAAACAAAATTGTTCCCTGAATGTAACAAGGGAATGTAAGCGATGGAAGGATACAAGCCATCCAGTCAAATATATGACAAAGAAGCTATGCTCCAGGAGAGAGACAAACACATGTGAACAAAAAAAAGCCATTGAATGGGAAACAAGCACATGAAAGTGACAAGAAAACAAACCAACAGTAAGTAGAAGCAGGCCCACATTTCTCTGTAATCATTGCCATTGTCCACAATAGGTATTTGAAAACATACAGCTAAAAGTATCAGAAGGCTAAAAAAGGAACTCTGAAGCATGAAGAATTGAGATTGAGCCCAATAGATTTTGCACTATCAATATGAGTATTGTAATATGGTTTAGGAACAATCCCTGGAAGAACCATTTGACAATACATAGGCATAACTAGAACATTTTGTACTAAACTAAAGCATAATTCTAATATTTTGGCATTCATAGTTTTATGAAGAACACTTTTATTGGAAACATGTCTGCTGAATGTTTGACCTTGAATGTTCTTTCAAAATGTTAGAAGTTATTAATAAGCCATTTTAAACTGCTTTGAAATGCTAATATGAAATAATTTGTTGTATGAATAATTAAAATCTTTACACTATACAAATATATCAAAGACAAAAACTTGCAAAATTGTGAAAGTGAATGTCACAATTCACTTAACGTTAGTGTCCTTCTGAAAGCGATTGAAAGGTAAATGTTGAGCTAATTTATATAATTAAAAAGTTTCTCAACCTGCATCATGTACTTGACAGACCTACAACTCAGCTGGATGTGAGCTCTATTGAGACAAGCAAGCAATGCTTGGCGGTAAGTTAAAATTCTTGAAGATAAAACATATGGTTTAAGCAGGGATTGCTGTACTGAGTCCAGTGTTGGGCAAATGCAGACGGTATGCAGTACTTATTTATCGTGGGATCCACAAAGCCAGCAACTTATGTCTTCACCATAGAGCACTCATGGAGGAGCATTGGCCTTAGTTGGAAAAATTCCAAAGCGGTGCTGCAGAAGTCGTGATTTCAGTTTTAATGAAAATGGCTATGCTAGGATGTGACACTCCTTCCTATTACTGCAAGAATTCCTTAATGTCCGTGCATGTGAACTATTGGCAAATGTGTTTATGTCCAGTTCATTGGAAAGAAAGGGCCAGATGTATGTACATAGCAATGTATGTAGGAATCGCAAAATATTTTGTGATTCTTTAATATTACCTATTGCAATTTGGTAAACTGCGAATCGCTATTGGGTAATATGACTCCGTTCATTCCAATGGGCCTACAGGCACATAGGAATGACGGTATTGCATTTGCTAATTTGCGAATACCAAATTGGTAATCGCAAATTAGCTAAATAAAAGCCAAGTGTGCCCGGGGGCCTAAGGCCCCCCTAAAGCACCTACGGACATGTGTGGGCAACAAGGCACTTTGAAAAAAGCATTTTCTGTGCATTTTTCAACATTTGCACATGGTTACCATCAACTTGAAGTTGATGGTACTTAGTGTTTCCTAAATGCACAATTCGCATTTAGGAAAGGCTTCTTACATGTGCATCAGGGATTTGCAAATTGCGATTCCCTATTTGCGTTTGCAATTTAGGTAATCGAAAAAATTGGGATTACCTAAATTGCAAATGCAAAGCCTTTCATACATTAGGAAAGACCTGTTTCCGTTCGTAAATGGGCCAATTCTACTAATCGGCCCGTTTGTGAACTCAAAAAGGCTTGATGCATCTGGCCCGCAGTTTGTACTTTTGTTTACTTTTCTTTTAAATATATTATGGCTTATTGATACTGTCCATGCATGCTTCATCCTGTTTTAGTTTTAGTGCCTTCAGTGTAGGAGAGACAGCCATGAGCTCTTTTGTTATGATCTTTTATTGTATTTCTTTTGCTCGATTTTATTTTGTGCATCAATTTGATGTAGGACATGCGTTGCACGATTGCATTGTTTAAGGAAATCTCCAGCCTTAATTGTGATTGTACCAAGTTGGGAGGAAGACAGCATAGTCGTTTGTAGATTGTACAGGTTGGCAATTGATCTCAATACCTACTGATTCGCGCAAAGCAGCAAGACCATGTGCCAGAGTTGGTTGTGTCTTGGCCTTCATGCCATTGAGGAGTGGAGCACAAGATGGACATTGAAGTTTATGCAATAATGATTTGTATGCCTTTGCGAGGGAACGACCCATCAGTGCTAATAAAATACCATGTGCTTTGAATGTTCCCTGGTCGTCAAAGATTATGCCAAGGTATTGATATTATTAGACTATTTCAATTGATTCATTGTGGAGATATCAAGTTCCCTTTTTCTTGATTTTCCTCCCAATGATCATTGTTTCCATTTTGTCAGTATTGATTTCAAATTAGTTGGTGCAGTAGTAAGAGCTTGGAGAGTCTAATGATCTTTGAAGACCCATGGGAGTTTCACTAAGTAGGCCTTGTCATCCGCATACTGCAGAATTGGCAGCCCTTGGTTCCCCAGTCTCAACGGGTCTACTGGTAACTGATTAATGGTACATTGCAGATAGTATTCTTCACCTTTTTCAAATGTACCTGACCTATTGTGGGCTCAGTTAGGCTGCATCATTTTGGTGCATGCATGTTGTACAGAACAAGTATATCACAAAGCCAAATATGTGTACAATGGGGCCGACATTCACTATCTCAAGATAAAAATGAGACTGTACTGCATTATGAAATCAAAGAAGTTTCATTACACTGGGTGGTAATTTAAATCATTGGCTCCTTAAACTGTGTTGATGGGAAAACCTGTAGCAAATTTGCTGAGTGTTGTAATGCGGTTCATTTTATGACGTGTAGGAGTGAGGATTGACTGCAATCCCTGGAAAATCAAACACAAAGTATAGGGTCTAAATGGTCAATTTGGCCATTCGACTACCTTTGTAACCGCTGTGCTCCCACTTCATGTATAATGTGGCTTCCATGTAACGAAGTCACTTCCCAGCAACTTCTTTTCATTACATCTCTTGTCAATATACATTATCCTATAGTCCACATTGCATTGTAAATTATTTTTAGAATGCCTTTTTGCTTGATCTGAGTGTTCATGTAACCTTGAAGCTAATTTTCAGTAGACTAAACTTACCTAATTCAGTGTCATACTCCTAGTGGCTTGTCCCTCATTGCGTGGAGATGTGAATGCCGGGACAGAGGCCAGCATGGGACAACTGGCCTATATTTTACCATTTGTGGTCACAGTCACATGCCAGCATTCTAATCTCTGTTCCTTAGTGGACGGCAGGTCACAATACCCCCAAAAAGTGCACATTATGAATTAGATATTGTAGGCTGTCAGATATTGACAATGTACATTCTGTGAATGGTTGCCACCTGCATCCCACTCCACTGCCTGCAACAATGTAATAATTTCCAACCACAAATCTCTGTTGTTAAGTATTTATGCATACTAATGTGATTCTCACCGGCAGGGGGAACACCCTTTTGCCCCTCTTTTACCTTTAGAGTCTTCAGGAATCGTATTGCGTGCATTCTGATTCCTAATGGCAAACACGAATTGCAAAGCACTTTTTGTTCATGCCAGATGGGATCTTTACATCCGCAAAGTAAATTGCACTAGGTTGCAATGCAAATTGTTTTGGCATCAAACCCCTAGTGGTATATTTTTAATGAGTAAACTCACATATAGTTTAAACTGAGAGCTAGATTTATTAAGAAGTCATGCAATGCACATCAGCCACTAAAGATGCTGTGCTGCATTGTGCAGAAGGGAGGGAGCAGAGCAGTGCCACAACTACTAAGATTTGGTGCTGTCTTCCTTTCTCCCTGTGCTGAAGTACTTTTGGCAGCCATGCATCAGCACAGATACCCTTGCGGCATGGTCTGCATTCCCTAAAATGTCGGTTTGTTACTGGAAGGTAGACTCTCCCCTTTTGAGTATGCTTCAAGGCTTTTCCCACTTTATATGTGTGCCGTACATTGCAGTATGAAAAATGAGGATACATTAAAACGTTTCTCCTTTTTGTGCCTACTTCAAAGAGGCATAGGATTTTGGTGCAAATCCCTATCTACTGCCCTTTGCAGTAGCAGCTGCTACCGGATATGGGTGGTGAGATGGGGGAGACAGGAGACAAGGGACAATGAAGAAGAAGGAAAAAAACACTTACTCCCGATAAGTCCGCAGTCCCACCTTCTCCCTCTCCGTGCACTACGAATCTCACCCTCCCTCTTCCTCAGCTCACATTAATACCCCCACCCGTCCCCTCCTTACTCCTCCCCCCTTCCCAGTGACTACCATTCTGGAATAATACCATACAACGAATCAGATCCTCCTAAAGAACTCATCAATACCCCTTCACATCCCCTCTCCACCCCCCCCCCTTCTCCACGGACTATCTCATTGAAAAACCACCACAATTCGAATCAGCCCACGACACGCCCCAGGACCCCACACAAGCAATAACCCCTCCTCACCTAACCACAGCCCAGGCTATCAATACGATAGCTCCTACAACCAACCACAGAATCTATGAGATTCTACTATCCCTACAACAAATCAAAGAGGACAGCCGAACCCTTCATGACCTAGTGTTGCAACAACCCAAGCCACAAGCGAAACTCACTTATCGGCCATGAACTAGCCCCCTGCCTCAGTCGCTCCCCATATGGAAAACTACCTTACTCCAAAGCTTCATCACGTCCGACAAGAAAATAATTCCCCTGTCACCGAAAATCTAACCTCCTTACTTTATTCCTACGAGCTACCTACCACACCCCCTGAACCTGCACACACGGATAACATGCAGGTACTGTCCTTAATCCAACCCATCTATTCCAATGCCTCTAGAGTTACAAGTCACACTCCCAGAGGTATTGTTGAAAATAACCTCACAAGAGTATCCATCTTTCACAACCGCAACACTACCCCAACCAAGGCCCAGCTAAAATGTATACTACTAAATTGTAGATCGGCAGAACGTCATGCCGCTGGTATAGCTGACCTCATTATGACCAAACCTTATAATTTTAATGGAAACCTGGCTAAACTAAGCCCATCTTAGACATACTAGTTCCCCCAAACTAATACGTCACAAGACTAGATAGACTTGATAGGTCAGGGGGTGGTATTGCCTGCTTCCATAGGAACAACCTCTCTGTGAACTGCTCCAACTCTCTGGCGCTCTCCTCCTGTGAATACCTTTGCCTAGACATCACAAGCAATAACAAGCCAATATGCTCACTACATGCATTCTACCATCCTCCTGGAAACAACCCGATCTTCATCGAACACATAATGGACATCCTAGCCACTAATATCGGATCTTCCTGGGGACTTCAACCTCCACTGGAATGATCCTGACGACCCAGAGGTCAATAGCCTCAAAGCTTTCCTGTCCGACCTTAACTTGTCCCAAATCTGTGACAGCCCCACCCACGAAAAAGGTGCAACCCTCAATCTAGTAATCTCCAAAGCAGACTCTACCCAGCTGGAATCGATCCTCCCCTGCGACTGATCCGACCATCACATAATCACCTTCCATATCAAGGTAGTAGTTAAACTTCTCTCTGTCCAACCTACGAGAACGAAAATCTGGAAGAGGAACTTAGAAAATGTCAATCCGACCTTACTCACAACCGCTAGTCACATCCTCACACCCCCACCGGATGGATTAAAGGATGTTCATGATTTGACCAATCACTATTTTCACTATATGAACAGGGTACTAGACAACCTAGCTCCCCTACAATTGAAAAGAGTCACTACAAAAGACTCTAACCCCTGGTATGATGGTAGGTTAAATAAAGACAGAAGATCACTGAGAGCAATTGAAAGACAATGGAGAGCCGCTCCATCCGCTGCCCACCTCAAATTACTAAGAAGCACGAGAAATGCCTATTTCAGAAAGATTAGATGATCTAAAGCTGACTTCATTTGTAAACAAGTAGACTGAGCCAAGAATCGTCCCAAAATACTGTTCTAAATAATCAAAGCTCACTCTAATGGTGTCTCCCACTCCACCCAATCTAATCCTGAAACACTCCCCAATTGCGAAGAACGTGCCTCCTTTTTCACAACAAAAACTAAAAACTTAAAGGCAGACCTACTTAACAAAATTTATTATCCCATACCAACCCACACATGATCTCCTCACTGACCACACCAGGGACCCTGATTAACTGCTCTGCAAAGCTCGACCTCAAAAACAATGCCTCCTGGACCGCCTTCAACTTCTACAGCGAAGAATCTATCTTAAAAACACTCACAGCTCTGAATCCCTCCAATCACTTCACAGACCCTCTCCCAGCAACCCACTTAAAAGCCTTCACTCCACTGCTAGTGCCCCTTTGGACAAGGATTATAAATACCTCTCTTCTGCAAGGAACCATCCCAGATATCCTCAAAGTTGGTCAGGTATCCCCCATTTTAAAAAAACCATCGGCGGACCCGTCATACCTGAATATCGCCCAATTTCCAACATCTCGACCTTGGCCAAACTACTAAACATTTGTGTCCACATGCAGCTCAGTAACCACATAGACCACTTCAACCTGCACGATCAATTCCTATCAGGCTTTCGATCATGGCACAGTACCGAATCAGAACAGGTAATTGCGGCTGCACACCTTCCTTTATATCTTTAAATTTTTGCTGAAATTGCCAAAATATTGCGTGCAGGACAGCGCCGTGTATCATCCCACCACGGTATAACATAGATACTGCAAAAAAGTGCCTTAGTTCGCGCACCAAGCTGCCGCACTGCTTGTAGAAGAGAAATGCCAAAGTGAACCATGTCATCCGTTGTAAACCAAGTAATCCACTGTAAACCATCCAGTAAACTGTATTTTCATCCATCTTTGCTTTTAATTATGGAATCACTCCGGAGACAGCAATATTGACCAAAATCATTTATTTTCGCATATTCAGATGCCTTCTGTCACCCATCCAGGCTTAAACATTGGCATGTGCTGTCAATAAAATTTCGATGCGGACACATTTAATAACCCAATGCATTTCGAACAATTATGTTCTTCGTCAGGGGTTTGCTGTGAAAACAAAATCGAAAATCACTTTTTAACTAACCATACAAACATGAGCTCTCAAAATCTCACAAGATGTTAACGACACTTGCATTAGTCCAAGCTTTAACCTCTTTGAATCTACCATGCTTTTTGTTGCCTCCCCATTGCCATAACTAAACCGAAAATAGAATGCAAACCACCTCTCCTGAGTTACCCACTACATTCAAGTAAAGATTCCCCTGTTACCTTAAAAGTGCTGAATTCGGCATACTCGACCTTTCCATGCCACGCTATTAGCTGAGAGATCAAACATCATTCTCTCTCCCCAATAGGCTCCGTTTTTAACTGGTTCTCACACGTGAAACTAATGCCATTTCTAAATTAAATAAAAAAAGAACCCTTGCATCAAGCTCTCTGACGCATGCGCGTTGACCAAAACAGAATCCTACCAATCCCATAATGCACTCTACCCTCTGAACAGAAACCGTAACTTCGTTTCTGTTCAAGTGTCGTTAACATCTTTTATTGACAGCACATGCCAATGTTTAAGCCTGGATGGGTGACAGAAGGCATCTGAATATGCGAAAATAAATGATTTTGGTCAATATTGCTGTCTCCGGAGTGATTCCATAATTAAAAGCAAAGATGGATGAAAATACAGTTTACTGGATGGTTTACAGTGGATTACTTGGTTTACAACGGATGACATGGTTCACTTTGGCATTTCTCTTCTACAAGCAGTGCGGCAGCTTGGTGCACGAACTAAGGCACTTTTTTGCAGTATCTACAGTACCGAATCAGCCATGACCCACATAATCGATGACGCATTACAAATTTGGGATAAAAACAAAGCCTGTTTGCTAATCCTGCTTGATGTATCCTCAGCCTTCGATACATTCAAACACAACAACTTACTAGACCTCTTGAAACATAGAATGGGTCTATCAGCTATGGTGTTAAACTGGTTCACTTGCTTCCTCCAAAACAGAACACAAAGATTCAAGATCAACCAATCTCTATCTAACCCCTCCCCAATCACTTTGGGAGTACCCCAGGGATCCTCTCTCTCCCCGACACTCTTCAATCACATGGAATCACTCAGTGAGCTTCTCAACTCTTCAAATATCCAATATCACATGTATGCCGATGATACACAACTCTACACTAAGGTCCACTCATTTGAAGACATCAAGTCCCTGAATTCAACACAGGCCTGGATGGCAAAGAACCATTTAAAACTAAACACCCTAAAAACAGAATTTCTCTTAATCATTCCCCCAACCAAACAACCATCATCCGCGAGTGGATGAAGCACCTAATGGCTCTCGATGGTCAACCTCTCATCACTGATTCCACTAAATCACTAGGAATAACCCTGGACAATAAGCTAAATATGCAGAAGCACATCAGCGCTGCAACTAAAAGGGCACATTTCCAGATGAACACCCTGAGAAAACTTAAACCCTTTGTACTCGCAAATGACTCTAAACAGGCAGTTCAAACTCTAGTAATTCCCAAAGTGGACTATAGGAGTGTTGCTCTCTGCGGCCTTCCCAGATCAACAACCGCCCCTCAAAGAGCCTCAATCAATACAGCCGCTAGACTCATCACAGGCACCAAAATAAACTGCCACATTTCCCCTGACCTGTGTGCCCTCAACTGGCTACCTTTTGAGGCCAGAATCCATTTGAAAATCACCTGTATGACACATAAGGCATTGCATCACAAAACCTCGAGATACCTAGTGCAGAAACTAATACTATCGGGTGGTAACAGATCTACTAGGAGCTACTTAAACCACAACGTTTCTCCAAGAAGAAAACCTACAACTGTATGTTCTCAGGAATGGCTCCCAGGATTTGGAATGCCTTGCCCCCAGAAACAAGACTTAACCCATCCGCAGCCTTTTTTTAAAAAGAAGTGAAATTGATTCTCTTGGCCAAATTTACCTGAACATTTTTTTATACACTCTTGAAAATATTTGCTAGTCTCTAATTTTTTACCTCAACTGTACTCACATAATTCACTGTACTTATATGAATATGTCGATATATTGCCCTGTAAAGAGCTCTGATACCCGCAAGGGTCTTGTTTGTGCTACACAAAACCCCCAAAATAAAATAAATACCTAAAACGCCGGCTGTCTCTCCTCCATACTCCGTCCTCTTCCTTCTTCCTGCAGTCCTGGCCAGCAGCAGGAAGCAACTTGCTCCCAGGTTCACCTGAGCCAATCACAATGTTGTGGATCTGCGCTCAGGTGGGGAATGGGAGGCTTTACATGTTCCTCACCAGGCTTTGTAATGCAGCCTGGTGGGGAAGATGAAAAGAGTGCATGACTGTTTGACCGGCCCGTGGGGCCTTGCTGTGCCCAGCCCCGCCCCCCAAAAGCCACTGACTGCAAAGGAAAATCAAAATGAATTAACAATAGTTATTTTCATTTTAGTTTTCCTTTTGTTCAATGGGGCAACGCTCCTCCGCCATAGCGGAGGAGCCGCCACTGGCCCTTTGTAGATAGGGATTTGAGTCAAAACTCATTGGTGGTTGGATAGGAATGCCCATGCACCACCTATGGACCGCCCCCTTGACGCAAAGTAATTCAAGGAAGCTCATTTAACAACTTTGTGTTATTTCGATACTAACGACCAATGCAAATCCAGATTTGCGTTACATAGTAAATCCAACATTAATAGTGGGGGGCAGGTTTTGCAAACCCGACACAAAGCATCAGTACCTTCGGGCCTCAATGTGTTACGCAGCGGAATAATCTTGGAGCAGCCACGCCCAGTATTCCTATTAATTTATCCTGTTTATGGATTTTGTTTTTCATTTCATTAGTCCAACGACTCCTTGTACCATTAGTCCGACAACTCTTTCTAACTAGGAATACTTTTGTGGTTCGTTTCGGCATTATAACTTGGCCTATACGCCTCACCTGGCACCGGAAATCCAAGCAAAAAACGATATGAATGAATACAGAAATTGTAACTACGCTGCCCTTGTTTTTTCTTTGACTGTTTCAATGACGTGTGTCCAGTGTGGCTCCAACAACTCGATCTAAGAAGGGGTGTTCTCTTCGGTCCCAAAAGAGACTGTGTCAGTCAACAGTGAATGGTTCTTATTTTCTTAAAGAAACGTCTACGCTCAAAATTTCAATAAACCATAATTGGCCGGTCACTAAAGCCGAAAATGAATTAAAAAAAAAAAAAGCATTTTAAATGGGAAGCCTTTCGCAGAGAGAGCATGGATGAATGTGGGAGCTGCCGGGGCTTTGTGCCCACGCGCCCAACTGTCAGTCCTTCGGTACTTCTTGTCAGGCTGACTAAACTCGGTCATCCTTCAACCCAGTTTAAATTAACAGGTAATTTGTAAATGTCACTTCGGGTTAGGCCACTCATTTTGTTTCTACTCTTCCAGTGCAAAATCTGAGACTAATTTTTCTTGTCTTCTTTTAATAGGATTTTCATTTATAAATAGAATTATGTTCTGAAAATAAATTACAGTAAGTGATGCACAGAACTGCTCGCAGGATGGACCTTCCTAGAATTTCAAGCACCTCCGCTTCTAAAGAGATTAATCGAAGACTTCAAAGGTTGCTACATTCGATTAAAGCAAAAAACATTTTTTGTCAACTGTTTAATCTAAGTAGCTGAAATCATATTCGGAAAGATATGCTTTCAAAATCTAAATGAATACACAAACAAATAAATGAATTTAAACCAGGGTCGTTACACTGGGTACGTTTCCGCAGTGTGACTGTATTAAAGTGTTCCAATTAGGTGACGCATGGTTGAAAGTTTCATTATAAAACAGGATTAATTAATACAGGTATTTTATTTAATGAGCTGCAATGTTTTGAAATTACTGTGGAATGACTTCAATAGGTTGTCCATGTGCACTCAATTAAAGCAAAAAGAGAAAATGATAAAGGCGTGATTAATTACTGTAGGAAAATAAAAGTTTGCTAAACACGAGCAAGTGTATATCAAAATAATACAAACATGTTTTTTACTTGTATGGTATAAAGCCAGCGTGCAAAAAACAACGCAAATTCAAACAGTTTGGTTTCTTAATAGACACTAAGCCTCTCTTTATATTCTACACAGTTGCGCAGATCGAGAAAATACAAAGGGGCCTAGTAATAAACTGCATTTTGTAGTACATGAAATACTACAACAGTAATACTTTTAATGCTACAAAATGCTATTTACTAACCTATGTGAGGAGAGCTCCGGCTTCACCACTCTTTTTTTGGTGCAGGATACCTCCATATGTGCAGGATACCTCCATCTGTGCAGAGATCTCCAGGCACATAGGTTTACATTTTAATTATAAATGTGTGTTGGGGCAGGAGGTGTCAGGAAGAGGCAGGAAGAAGTGACTGGAAAAGGGAGCTATTTACACCTAAATTAGCGAAGGGAAAGGAGGGATTTAGGTAAGAACTTGTACATACAAACACCCACCCACAAACGAATATGCCCTCTGCTATTCACTAACTATACTGCAAAAGTTACTACCACCGAAAAGGTCCCAAAGCAGAAGTAAATGCACTCCAGGTTGGCTTTGTAGTATACTCAAGATCACACATGGCCAGTCAAGAGAATCATGGATCCATAGTCTTTAAAATAGTGCTTCATAGGAAGAAATGTAAAATATATACAACTATTTTTTTTAAATGTATATTTTGTTTATTGTTGAAAATATATTTAACTAATACATATTATACCAGTTAATAACCTGTTTCAATTTTAGTATTTCACTAAACTTTTATACTTTTGTTAAAACATTACAAATAAATAAATTAATTCTATACATAGCCCGTAATACATTTTAAGAAATATTAAGTAGCAATAACATTTTTACTGTAGGACTGATTTAAAAAAAAAATATTATTTAACAAATATTATTCAAAAGTAAACAGATTAATTTTATTAAATTATTTAATACACACGTTAATGTGCTGTAACATATTTGTGTTATTAGTTCTAGGTTTAAAATGTGAAACTTATTTTACATTAATATTTCACATTAATATTTCAAAAGTAAACAGATTAATTTTATTAAATTATTTAATACACACTTACGTTAATGTGCTGTAACATATTTGTGTTATTAGTTCTAGGTTTAAAATGTGAAACTTATTTTACATTAATATTTCACATTAATATTATACATTAAAATATGTTTAACATTTTAGTTTTAATTTTAATGCATTTTTTAAATTCTGCCTTTACTTTCCCATAGGGAGACCTCCAAAATGGTGGCAAAGATCTCCATCTGTGTGAAAAGTTATGAACTTTACAGTCATAAATCCTGATGGAGGAGGTTCCACCAGAGGGTATAGACATGGAAGTCTGCAACTAGAAGTAACTTTAGACTTGACAATGGTGAACAGCAAACCAGTGTACAGTTATTACCCAGTGTATTAGTAGATTCACATGAGTATGTTTACATGTATAAATTTACCTTTTGAATATGGCCCCGAGTGTGAACAAGTTTGGCTGCACAGTGAGACATGAAGTGAGAATGAGGATTTCCAGAGCTGTCTTGTGAGTCAGGATCGAGTATTTTCTCAGAATTCAACATGCATTGGCAAGTCAATAAGTCTCCGCTCTAAAATGCTCAGCTATTTGCTTTGCCAATACTTCTTTCTCAATTGCATGTGCATGCATCAATATGTATTTGCATGCATTGCAGTCAGGCTGTTACAAAATATCCATTCCAAGATGGTTTTCGATGCACATGCATGCATTGTGATGCATGCACTTGTCATGAAGCATGCACATGCACCCATTGTGCTGCATGTCTGCATTTGCATCATAATAAATTAGTCATTTTTAATTACTGATCCAATGGGATGAACAGCCATGTAAAACTGGTAAATTAAAATAAAAAAACATAAAACAACTAAACAACTTGTACAAAGAACAACAAAGTGAAGAAATGTCCAGGGCGCAATTTCCAGCTTCAGGGTATGGTAAAAATTCAAAAATTATATATATATATATATATATATATATATATATATATATATATATATATAAAAATGCGAGACACAGAGACGGGAAGATGGACCGAGGGGCACATAATCACAGGGAGCCTGGGGTGATGGGAGCATCAGGAGGAAGGAGACAGAATGCCTGGGGACAAACAAGGTAACATAACAAGGGAACACTTGCACTCCCGTGCAGAACTGCAAGAACAATAAAACAAGAACTGACTAAGCCAAAATGATTGCCTACTTTAGATCAATGTACTTAATCGTTGTTGAAATGGCTGTATTTGTGTTACATGTGCAGATGGAGAAAAAAAGCACACATGCAGACAAAGGTTTATGTAGAAATTGGTGTAACTTAGATTAAAGAGTCTGAGACCTTAGACAACAGACTATCTCCAAGATACATACACATCCTATATCATTCACTTTAGTTTATGCTTTTATAAAAGTGAGGTGACTAGAACTATCACTGAATAAAATAAATAACTTTAAACAATAAAAAGCGTGATTAACATGTAGGGGAGGAGGACGGAAATTTTCGAAGAATAAACAGGGCCTTCTTTCGTGATATTCAGCTGACATACTTGCTTCCACAAAGTACATATTCTCTCTCATACACTATACCCACCAAGACAGATATGACCCACAATAACACGTTGAGTCATGATTAGACCATGGATCATAAGTGATGCTTCCACTAGGGGTGTGCATAATTTGAACAATTTTCTTTCATGTAACTACGCAAAAGTTCTGGAAAAGTATACAAAATTGTGCACAATTACATGAGAGCAAATCAGTGTTTTAATACCATTTTCACATGAAATGGGTCCCTGCATCAACTTTTTGATGCAAGGTGTCATTTCACACTAAAAAAGTAGTGCTAAAACACAGTGGCCGCAAACAGCTCGTGTTCTGGTTGTTGGAATTATTCGTGCAACTGTGCAACATAGAATAATGGAGTTATTTCAGGAATTTCAAACATAACTTGAAATTCCCGAAATCACATAAATTACGCCTGCGCAACTTAAATTTTACCCAGTCCTAGCTGCCACAAGTCACACACTTAATCTACTAATCAATAAGTAGTATAATAAATGTATCATTGTGCTGCTCACTGTTGTTCTTTGTTTTGTTTGAGATGGAGATAAGGAATTCACAAAAGGTGTCCACATGCAAAGAATAACACAAGCATTTGCAATGCAAATATGTCTCGCATTTGTAAGTTAGAGTTATTGACATTGTAATTGGCAATGTTTTTTACCTACACGTTTTGTTTTTGGAGTGAATGCATGTAGTGTGCAAAATCCCTTGGAAAGGTCCTGCACTTCATAATAAATATATTGAAAAATACGCATAGTGTGGATTGTGTCAACAATTTCTTGGCACGTACCTCATGGGTGAAGTGTCGCCGCACGTGCACACCGTGGTGCTTTACTAATGCGAAACTCATTAATAAAAGTAGTGCTTACTGACTAACCAACGCGATCGGAATCGGCGCATGTGAATCCGAATCCCGGCTTCTCTTTAATTTTCTAGACTATTTGACTCACTCTCCTGCGTCTTGGTTATCCCCCAAACACTGGGAGGCAATGAAGTTTGCCAAGGGGGCGGGGGCAGGGGGTCTTTTGGGGTACATGAAAATATATTCATTGCCTAGTTGTCAAAGGTCGCCCGGTGCTATTAGTTAAAAGTGTGCAGATTTCATTAGGATATTAAGAGTACTTTACCCGCATCTATGAGAAAATCGACATTAGCTAAACAAAATGCCAGAATGCGTGTCAGTTTTCACAGTGTTTTAGACAGTACTGGTTGCTTAGTTTCATTGCATTAATTTTTGTATTTACTCTTTTACACAGCATCCAAATACAGTTGAGCAAATGTGTCCAAATATAATTTTGGTACTGCCATGGAATGATCAGCCAAAGAGGTACTCGATGAGCAGGTATTTAACTACACGTTCAAAATGTACGCTATTGTGGCTGTTGTTTGTTTGTACACAAAAACCTCTCTGAATGTGTTTATTAACACGGAGCTTCATCTACCAGACAGTGCTCACATTGGGGCGACTAAAGCACTGAACAAAATGTATTCATTTATCCTGAGTGTGAAGGCACCCGGAAGGCTTAGGTGCCCGCCCGGAGAGGCTAGGGATCCCAGCATTTCTACAGACTCTACCGTACTCCTCTGCACCAGCGGGGCACAGCTCAGAATCTGCCACTTCTGCTAAGAATAGGTGAGGGGGATGAGGTTGGGGCATGTGGGAGTTGCAGGCAGATTTTCAGGTTATTGAAAGTGATGATTCTGACGTGAAGCAATGGAGACTGACTTTGTCTGTTTGTCTGCACCAGTCTATTTCTCTACCATCTACCGGGCTCACTGTCATGTATCCATTCATCTCTCTTTGTTAGAGGTGCGTGAGCCAATATATTAATTAACAGGTAGAGCCAGCCGGAGACGAGCCAAGCGTATACGAGCCAGTGGGCGAGCCGTTAAAATTATCTGCATGTTAATCATACAGTAAACATGATGTAAATGTGCGATAATGTCTCTTCAGAATTCAAAAAAGTGCATTTCTTTAGCGCGTCACCTCAGCACACAAGATTATAGCACTGAATTGAGAGGAAGTTATTAAAAATGCTCGTTTTAAGCATGAGTTAAAACACTGCCGCTCCTCCCGCCCGCCAACAATGCCATTTATGAACTAAGATGCGTCAGTCGCCATGCATACCCTAACATTAAAATCTAGTTCATTAAACACAAGAAGTTTTTGTACAGCATGCATCTTGAACTCGCATATTTCAAGGTGGCAATAAAAAAGATGAAAATGGAAGTGCCGGCAGGCAAGAAAACACGAACGGGAGTGGGGGGGATGGGGGAGGGTGAGAAGTCACAGACTGAGGGAGGGGGCGGTGGGGTGGGGAGACAGGAAAGAAAATAGTGTTAGGAGTAAAGGGGACAATAGCTGTGGAAGGATACAAATGATGAATGAGGAGGGACTAACAAGCCTCAAACCAATCGGAAGGCAGCATTTAAGACAAAAGCAAATGGGCAGAGAGTGGGCGGAGCTTCCATGAAGCTTCCATACTACAGTATATACTGCATGCCTCGCAAAGTGAAGGCTGCGCATTCGCGCTGCAATGCTAGGCGAGTCCTAAAACATCAATTATCATTATGAAAGAGATGTTCATTATCATACTCTGGTTAATGTCTTTCCTGCACCAGGAAAACCAGAGGGATGTAATTCATTAACAGGCATCTCTTTCACCGAAAGTATGACATGCCCAGCAGTGTCAGAAGAGAGGCATGCAGTGTACAGCTCTTGGCCTCATAGTAATAGCAAGAGTCCAACCTGAATCTAGCGAAAAGTGAGCATGTGTGAGAGAAGTGCATAATTTAAGTGTAAAAGTGTGTGGCTGTGGATGTGTAGGTGTTATACAGCAACTATGAGAGGCAAATGAAGCAACTGAATGTGTATCAAACTGTCTGTTAAATGTACTGTATGTTGCACAACATGAAGCATGTACCAAGTGTGTAAGTGCGACAGCCAGATTTTGTGAGTGAGATCTACAGAGCAAATGCGTGTATAACAGCGGCAACTAGGAAATGTGTGTGAAAACAGGCAGAATGTAGGCATGGAGTGAGGCAAAGTATGACAGAGGTGGAGAGTAACTTACAACTAGATGCAGAGATTGCCAAAGTGTATTTCAAAGTACATGGAAGTGTGTGTTTGAAGAGCAGGACCAACCCGACCAAGAGAATGTCCAGGCATATAAGAAGGTGGGCCATAAGAAGGGGGTCCCCAGGAGCACCAGTACAGGGGAGATCAGAAGTGATTCAATGCCAGGGATACCTTTAGTAACAGAAACTAATGCCTGATTATGACTATGCCACAATGGTGGTGTGGGCACCGCCGCAATGGCGGTCCGACACCCTAATACGAGTTTGTCAGTCAGACTGCCAAAGGACTGCTGCAACTGCTGGGAATTTGTAATCCCTCGGCGGTTTTGCAGCGGTGGGAAGCCGCAATATGCTGGCGGTGCTGCTGCGTCACTGGCAAGCAAATTCCAAGTTTTCATGGTGGTGAGCCCATTATGAAAAGGGTGGTGGTAAGGAGTAGGGCTCCCTGTTGCCTCAAGGCCTGGGGATGCGTGCAGAGGGGCACATGGTGTGCCCCCACGTGTGCATGCATCCCCTGTTCCTGCACAGCATGGACTTCACAGTCCATGCCGTGCAGGAAAGGGCTTTGGTGCTCCCATTGCAGTGCCTTTCTAATAGGCACCTCAGTGGGACAGCCAAAAGACTGCCTGCCAGACCAGCAGAAAACTCCTAATATAGCAGGCGGTCGAGTTTGGCAGTGTGGCAGCAGGGCGCGGGACTGGTTGCCCGCTCCCACACCACCCAACTGATAGTCTGGGCCTAAGAGGTTTGTAAAGGGTTCTTAGTTGTGTGTTATAGGCCACATTTTTCAGCCTACTTCAGAGAGCAGACAAACCAGAATCAGCATTAGTAGAAAACATGTAGTATCTCATAGGGCTGCTGAAAAGTCTGAGTTTGAGCAGAGCAGCAATCAGCATTAACAGATAGGTAGAAAATGATGCTAGAGTTCACAGAGCCATCAGCCGGTCTAAGTCTCCGAAGGCCTGAAAAAAGGTGTTTCATCAGGGGCAGCCTGGATTATTCCATAGCAGTCCAGTTTTCACTTTGCAGAATGATAATGAGGCTATTTTGGTGAGTGTGGCGGCCTAGACAATAACAGTGCACAGGTTGTATGATTTGTTATGTGTTAGACCTGGCATTATTGGCGTGGGTCTCCTGTGTATTTTTTGCCTTTGCCTCCTGTATTTTTGCTCTGTGTCGGACTTCGTTTTGCTAGTCTAGATGCTTTGGGCACCTTGCCACTGCTGTTCAGTGCCAAAGTGCAAGTGCTCCCTTTGTAAATTAGTGTTATGGATTGGTGATTTCATGATTGGCATATTTGATTTACCAGTCAATCCATAGTACAGTGCACTGTGTGTGCCCAGGGCCTGTAAATCAAATGCTGCTAGTGGGCTGCAGCAGTGGCTGTGCACCCCACATAAGCAACCTGTAAATGTAACTCAGGCCTGCCATTGCAGAGCCTGTGTGCAGTCTGGTACTGCCATGTCGACCTGATAAGTGCACCCACTTGCCAGGCCCTAACCTTCTCTTTTCTTGCATATTATCTAGCCCTAAGGTAGGCCCAAGGTACCCTTGTGGGCAGGGTGCAGTGTATTTGAAAGATAGGACATGCCCTGATGTGTGTGGCATGTCCTGATAGTGAAATACTGCCAATTAAGTTTTTCTCTATTGCAAGGCTACCTGTTCCCATACGATAAAATAGGAAGTTTACTTATAACATGTTATAAACATAACTACCCCTGGGAACAAGGTGGGAAAATAAAGTTTAGTATGCCTGAACTCAGAATGATAAAATGCATTTTTTAGTGAGGGTGATTTTTACAGTCTGTGTTTGAATATACCACTTTAATAAAGTAGGTATTTTCTTGGTTAGCCATTCAGTGCAACTCTGCTAGGATGTGTATTGACTGTCTGGCTTTGGTGTGACAAGGACTGGGGAGGTGCAGTGGCTCCAGAGAGTCTGGATGAGTCAGGCCTGGGCTGAATAGACCTCGGCTGCATTTAGAGTGGTAGGAGGAGATTTCCTTTCACCTGAATTGGCCTGTTCTGCCTTGCACAATGCTGTCTCCACCTCCTGCCAGGAAGCTGCACCAGAGAGGACAGAACTGGTTTTGACTGAGGACAGGGCTTTTCTGCCACCAGAGAAGAAAGGATTTTGCTGTATAAATATTGGCGCCCAGACCCCAGAACTTTAGATCACTTCTGGGAAATCAAGAGGAACCTTTGCCAAGGAGAAGAGCTGGAGAAACTGAGGAGGAATACTGACCCCGTGCAGTTTGCTGTCTGGGGTTGGCCTGCAGTGGCTACTTTCTGCCAAGGAAAGGGAAAATGACTTTGCTCTTTGCTGTGTCCCCTGCTTGAGAAAGATCTCCAAAGGCTTGAAGAAGAGCTTGCCGCCTGTTCTGAAGTCTCAGGGACGCAAAGACTTCACCCCCAGCTCCCATGAACATCCTTGCATGGAGTTCTGACCTGCCAAGAGGTGCCTGTTGCTGTTCTGGGCCTCTGGAGGTTGTTCTGGCTGTTGGGAGCTGGAAAAAGCAATGCAGCAATGAGAAGTGTGATGCATCTACACCTGTTTCTGACACATTGCCAAAGAAATCGTCGCAGCTCCTGCCCGTGGCTCAAGAAATCCCCACACCCCACATCGAGTGCACCGATCTCCAAAGTCTGAGATCACTGCACCGATTCCGATGCAAGCCCTGCTGTGCGGCTGCACGAACCCACACATCTTCCCAGATCGTCGCATTGAGGTGCCAAGTCTGTTGCACCGTTGGGGGATGCAGTAAGAAACTGATGCATCACCTCCCCATGCAGTAAGAAACAGATGCATCACCTCCTCTCTGGTAAGGAAACAACCCATTACCTCCCCTGCACAGCAGTAAGGAACCGAGGCATCACCTCCCCCGGAGCAAGGAACCGACGCATCACCTTCCCAGAGTGTAAGGAACCGACTCATCACCTTCCCTGCGCCCCTTTTTGTTTGTGTGCGCAACGCATCCAAGGTACTTTGTGTGAAAAGTGTTGCTTCTGCAATTTGCTTTGCTTTGCTCCCTGTTGCCTCAAGGCCTGGGGATGCGTGCAGAGGGGCACATGGTGTGCCCCCACGTGTGCATGCATCCCCTGTTCCTGCACAGCATGGACTTCACAGTCCATGCCGTGCAGGAAAGGGCTTTGGTGCTCCCATTGCAGTGCCTTTCTAATAGGCACCTCAGTGGGACAGCCAAAAGACTGCCTGCCAGACCAGCAGAAAACTCCTAATATAGCAGGCGGTCGAGTTTGGCAGTGTGGCAGCAGGGCGCGGGACTGGTTGCCCGCTCCCACACCACCCAACTGATAGTCTGGGCCTAAGAGGTTTGTAAAGGGTTCTTAGTTGTGTGTTATAGGCCACATTTTTCAGCCTACTTCAGAGAGCAGACAAACCAGAATCAGCATTAGTAGAAAACATGTAGTATCTCATAGGGCTGCTGAAAAGTCTGAGTTTGAGCAGAGCAGCAATCAGCATTAACAGATAGGTAGAAAATGATGCTAGAGTTCACAGAGCCATCAGCCGGTCTAAGTCTCCGAAGGCCTGAAAAAAGGTGTTTCATCAGGGGCAGCCTGGATTATTCCATAGCAGTCCAGTTTTCACTTTGCAGAATGATAATGAGGCTATTTTGGTGAGTGTGGCGGCCTAGACAATAACAGTGCACAGGTTGTATGATTTGTTATGTGTTAGACCTGGCATTATTGGCGTGGGTCTCCTGTGTATTTTTTGCCTTTGCCTCCTGTATTTTTGCTCTGTGTCGGACTTCGTTTTGCTAGTCTAGATGCTTTGGGCACCTTGCCACTGCTGTTCAGTGCCAAAGTGCAAGTGCTCCCTTTGTAAATTAGTGTTATGGATTGGTGATTTCATGATTGGCATATTTGATTTACCAGTCAATCCATAGTACAGTGCACTGTGTGTGCCCAGGGCCTGTAAATCAAATGCTGCTAGTGGGCTGCAGCAGTGGCTGTGCACCCCACATAAGCAACCTGTAAATGTAACTCAGGCCTGCCATTGCAGAGCCTGTGTGCAGTCTGGTACTGCCATGCCGACCTGATAAGTGCACCCACTTGCCAGGCCCTAACCTTCTCTTTTCTTGCATATTATCTAGCCCTAAGGTAGGCCCAAGGTACCCTTGTGGGCAGGGTGCAGTGTATTTGAAAGATAGGACATGCCCTGATGTGTGTGGCATGTCCTGATAGTGAAATACTGGCAATTAAGTTTTTCTCTATTGCAAGGCTACCTGTTCCCATACGATAAAATAGGAAGTTTACTTATAACATGTTATAAACATAACTACCCCTGGGAACAAGGTGGGAAAATAAAGTTTAGTATGCCTGAACTCAGAATGATAAAATGCATTTTTTAGTGAGGGTGATTTTTACAGTCTGTGTTTGAATATACCACTTTAATAAAGTAGGTATTTTCTTGGTTAGCCATTCAGTGCAACTCTGCTAGGATGTGTATTGACTGTCTGGCTTTGGTGTGACAAGGACTGGGGAGGTGCAGTGGCTCCAGAGAGTCTGGATGAGTCAGGCCTGGGCTGAATAGACCTCGGCTGCATTTAGAGTGGTAGGAGGAGATTTCCTTTCACCTGAATTGGCCTGTTCTGCCTTGCACAATGCTGTCTCCACCTCCTGCCAGGAAGCTGCACCAGAGAGGACAGAACTGGTTTTGACTGAGGACAGGGCTTTTCTGCCACCAGAGAAGAAAGGATTTTGCTGTATAAATATTGGCGCCCAGACCCCAGAACTTTAGATCACTTCTGGGAAATCAAGAGGAACCTTTGCCAAGGAGAAGAGCTGGAGAAACTGAGGAGGAATACTGACCCCGTGCAGTTTGCTGTCTGGGGTTGGCCTGCAGTGGCTACTTTCTGCCAAGGAAAGGGAAAATGACTTTGCTCTTTGCTGTGTCCCCTGCTTGAGAAAGATCTCCAAAGGCTTGAAGAAGAGCTTGCCGCCTGTTCTGAAGTCTCAGGGACGCAAAGACTTCACCCCCAGCTCCCATGAACATCCTTGCATGGAGTTCTGACCTGCCAAGAGGTGCCTGTTGCTGTTCTGGGCCTCTGGAGGTTGTTCTGGCTGTTGGGAGCTGGAAAAAGCAATGCAGCAATGAGAAGTGTGATGCATCTACACCTGTTTCTGACACATCGCCAAAGAAATCGTCGCAGCTCCTGCCCGTGGCTCAAGAAATCCCCACACCCCACATCGAGTGCACCGATCTCCAAAGTCTGAGATCACTGCACCGATTCCGATGCAAGCCCTGCTGTGCGGCTGCACGAACCCACACATCTTCCCAGATCGTCGCATTGAGGTGCCAAGTCTGTTGCACCGTTGGGGGATGCAGTAAGAAACTGATGCATCACCTCCCCATGCAGTAAGAAACAGATGCATCACCTCCTCTCTGGTAAGGAAACAACCCATTACCTCCCATGCACAGCAGTAAGGAACCGAGGCATCACCTCCCCCGGAGCAAGGAACCGACGCATCACCTTCCCAGAGTGTAAGGAACCGACTCATCACCTTCCCTGCGCCCCTTTTTGTTTGTGTGCGCAACGCATCCAAGGTACTTTGTGTGAAAAGTGTTGCTTCTGCAATTTGCTTTGAACTGAATGATTTCTACCATTTGAAAGTCATATTTTATAACTGTTTTGTGGATTTTTGTCATTTTTGTCTTGTTTGATTCAGATAAAGATGACTTATTTTGCTAAACTGGTGTGGTGTCCATTTGTAGTGTTTTCACTATAATACTGTGTGTGTTCTCAAATGCTTTACACACTGCCTCTGAGATAAGCCTGTCTGCTCATGCCATGCTGCCAAGGGGGTGAGCAGTGGTTATTTTAGAAGTGTATCCCCCTTACCTTGACTAGAAGCAAGGGTCGCTATTTGGACAAAGGTACCTACCTCTGCTAACTAGAGACCCCCATTTATAACATTGTGTATCCACCCAAGGCTACAATGTTCTTAATTTACTTTTGTGCAAACAAAATGGCAGGTTAAGTCTAGACATACAACAAGTGTGTTCTTGGTTGTAATACTCTTTCAATAATAGAACCAACATAAAACATATACTACATTTTGAAGATGTATACTGAAATATGGATGTTTTCTGTTCTTTTTCGTCATGCAGCCATTATTCAACTTCAGGTTCTTTCGAGTTTTGTCTTCCCACCTGTCTGCTTGTGATGATAATATTATTAACAGTAAAGATCTATGTTTTAACACAGATTGAATAATATTTTTCTTGGTTATTGGTTCAAGAAATAGAAATGATATTGTTGGATATGAACATGTTAGTTCTTCTTTACAAAGAAGCTTTGCTATGTGCCTGGCTGTTACCAAAATAACTGCTATGATGTACTTTGAACACCAGCAAAGCAAGTAGAAAGACTTCACTTTCACCTCATTAAAGCATTAATTTTCTAGGATTTGCCCGTCACCATGACAATAGTTTGTTTGTTTGGGCTATTTATTCTTTCACTACTTAAACAACATAGATTATATGTTATATACATGGCCAAAAGTTAAATAGTGGGGCTTCTCTATTAAGAGCTCAACTATGAGTCTTGCGGGGGTGTGGCGGTGGTGGTCTTCAGATGGTCCTATTAAAATGAGGGTGGTCGGACTGTCATTGGCTCGTTTTCATGGCTGTTCCTACTCCATGAAAGCCATGGTGGAGAGGAAACAAAGGGAGGCCCTACATGGCCAATTAATTGAGTCATCCATCATTGCACTCACATATTCAGCCACTCATTCAACTGTGAACAGACTACCCATTTTGCTCGGTACTCAAGCTGAAATGATGTCCACCTCCTAAACTGGCCTACGGGATCATGTGTTAAGGACTTTTCCATAAATGGAAGAAGTGAAAAGTAGGGTACACGGAGTTTGTGAATTTCTTAATCATATAGGGCTTCATATGGTTAGCATAAAAAGTTATGTTTTTGATGAAAAGGTTTCACCATGGGGCAGAACAGATACTGCTGACTGGAACATATTCATAATTTAGTTAAAAGGTGTTGCAAATGGGTCTGTCCATTTAATACACCCAAATGTTTTTGCTTTTTGAACACCGGGTTTTTGAAACTCTCTCCATGGATGCCCATTTCAGGTCATCTTGAATATCTTCACTGGTAGACCATTGTTAATTGCAGCAAATTCAAATGATTGTTCATTTTTCATAAGGTAATCACTGGAATTTCTCACCCCTTTTCCCCCTGGATTCTCTTGACTTATTAGCCTTTTCACAAGCTGCATTAGTCACGTAAGGCTGCGTGGCTTTCCAAAAGCCCCCATTAAACTGCAGGGCCTGATCCAGGACAAGGCAATGCTGCTGCCCACATCTTCTGCCCATAGAGCAAATATTGCAGGCCCGGTGTCTCTAGGCCTGGAATTATCGGGTCTGAAGTTTTCAGACTTGATTATAATTGAGATTTGGTGGTATTATCACTCTGAGTGAAGGACCTCACATCCTAATAAGGGCCTAGTATGTTTTTTCAATAATCCTGATCACCACTCATGTAAATGAGAGATGTATATGCAGGCTAATACCTTTCCACCAAGCAAACTAATGGCAGACAATCCATTAAACTGTATCTTTATTGTTATATTCCTGGAGCGAAATACAATCTAATCTGCAAACAACATTTGATGAAATTTGTTAGTTACTTTCCAGTTTTAACCAAATGTGAATTTTCATGACCCCAGACTAGACTAGACTCACAGGCTCACTTGATAATTGAACTGTTCTTTGAAAAACATGGTGTTGAGGTATTCAGGTAGGATAATCACATATATATTGTTTAAAATATCAGTTGACTTTGATTGTAATACATCTTAAGAAGTTGTGAATTTTATTGGCTGTATAGTAATATAAAGATTTACAGATGTCCAACTATGGAAATGTGCACCAATGCATAAAACATTGTAAGAGGTTGGAGCTAGAAGTGTGCAAGAGGAGTAGTATTGTTTAGCAGAGGTGAAACGAGTTAGGACACAAAAACATGGATTAATGTAATAAGGAACAGCATGAAAAATAGGAAACAAAATATATTTATGTATAATCTTAGCATCACTTATTTATAACATTTGGAATGTACCTACCTAATAAAAGAAATGTCTAGAACACTCTGCTTCACCTTCACACCACAGAACCTGTAATACTAAGGTTCAGTGGCCTAAATGAATCAGGAGGTTGGAACAGATACATAGTGTTCACTACAAAGACCTTTGACAGAGAGTTTGAGGATGAAGACAACATTTGGGGAAGAGAAGGCATAGAAACATCATTCAGCACTATTGAGTGAGGAATCATCTGGTACAGAAGAATAATTTGAACATCACTTAAAGGAAAAGCCAACAGTATCGTTGGTCATGATACTAGCAATAAAGGTTTAAAGTAAATAAAGGCATATATGGAGAAGGCACCTGAGCTCCGGACTGCTAGATACCTGCTCCTGTTATCAGCACCAGATTCTCTCTACCTTTCTTTCACTATTAGAAGCTCATTGCATCCATTTCACTGCCACTACCAGGTCTGCTGCCCTCCCATTGCTGCCTCTGCCAAAGCCTTGTCTACACCAGGACATACTTAATGCAGTCTGCTTTGCTACCATGCAGTGGGCGTGAAAGCAAGCACGTCTGCACCCATCTGTGCCTGGACAACCCCCAAAGCCAGGAACCTTGGCCCTCACTCGATTCAATGCAATGCCCTGGATTCTGGAATAATGGACCAGGTGCCTCACAAGAGGAGGAGCAGTAGGGTTAAAGTAGATCCTTCCCACCTGACTCAGAATGCTGATCAGTCTCCTCAGGGAGATGATCTTGAGCCTGAAGCAGGAACTTTCCCAGAGGAGCTTGAACCTGACCAGGTTGAGTTCTTGGGGACAGGGGGCCCTTCCAGGTCTGATCTGAGCCAGGAGCAGAAATCCTGCCCCTCTCTTGAACCCCTCAGAAAGCAAGCTGCAGATGAGGCTTCTGGGAATGCTAGTGGCACCCATAAAGTTTATTGGGATGATGGACTCCTTTACTCAGAGAGTAGAGCCCCCAAGCCTGGTGCATCCAGGAGGTTGGTTATACCTCTGAAGTTTAGGGGCTTCCTATTGACACTAGACCATGATATTCCCCTAGCAGGACACCTGGGCCAGAACAAGACCTGGGACAGAATTGTCCCTCACTTTCACTGGCCCCACATGTCTAAAGACACTAAGGAGTTGTGTCGTTCCTCTGTAACCTGCCAAGCCAGTGGCAAGGCAGGTGGCACTAGAAAGGCCCACCTGATGCCACTACCTGTGGTTGGGGTTCCCTTTGAGAGGGTTGGGATTGACATTGTTGGTCCCATGGATCCTCAGACAGCATCTGGGCACAGATTTATAATGGTGGTGGTGGATCATGCCACTGGGTTCCCAGAGGTAATTCCTCTAAGGACCACTACAGCACCTGTAGTGGCAAGATCTCTCTTGAGTGTGTTCTCAAGAGTAGGCTTTCCTAAGGAGGTAGTATCTGACAGGGGTGCCAACTTCATGTCTAGTAACTTGACTACTATGTGGAAGGAATGTGGAGTGAACTCCAAGTTCACCACATCCTATCAGCCACAATGCAATGGTTTAGTTTAGAGATTCAACAAAGCCGCAAAGGAAATGATTAAAGGACTCCCAGAGAAGCTTAGGCGAAAATGGGACCTACTCTTGCCCTGCCTTTTATTTGCATACAGGGAGGTGCCTCAAAAGGGGTTTGTTGCAGCCCATTTGAACTTTTGTTTGGACACCCTGTCAGAGGTCCATTGTGTTTTGTGAAGGAAGGATGGGAGTTACCTCTCAAACCCCCAAAGCAAGACATAGTGGACTATGTACTTGGTCTCCGCTCCAGGATGGCTGAATACATGAAAAAGGCCAACAAAAACCTTGAGGCTAGCCAGGAACTGCAAAAAGCCTGGCATAATCAAAAGGCTGTACTGACTGTTTACCAGCCAGGATAGAAAGTGTGGGTGTTGGTGCCTGTTGCCCCAGTAGCCCTCCAGGACAAATGGAGTGGCCCCCACACAATTGCTGAACAGAAAGGGGAGGTTACCTACTTGGTAGACCTTGGAACCCCTAGGAGTCCCCGAAGGGGACTTCATGTCAACAGACTTAAACCACATGTTGACAGGGCAGACATGGTCTGCTCATGGCTACTGATGAAGGACAGGAAGAAGAGAGTGAACCACTCCCTGACCTGCTTTCTCAGAACCCTGATGATGAGTCAGTTGATGGTTTAGCCGTGGCAGGCAGCCTCACTGACTAGCAACAAACTGACTGCAGAAACCTTCTCAGCCAGTTTAGACATATGTTTTCTCTGACTCCCAGTCAGACCACCTGGTGCACTCATGAAGTGGACACTGGGGTAGGGGTGGGCGGAATTTGCGAAAGTGACTTTCGCAAATTATCGCGAAAATTTAAAAAATCTCCGCAAACACGCGGAAATATCGCGAAGATGCAGAAGTTTTTTTCCCGCCCGTTCGCGGTATTTTCTGCGTGGTCGCGGCTCGCCAACTTACCCATGCCGTTGCTCGCGGGCGTGGCCATCTTGTTTTCACTCTTCTCGCGAGAAGAAAGACGTGATCGCGCGACCAATGACATTATTGCGGGCGCGAACTGTCACGAGACAGCGCAAATGGCTACCAACAATCCAACATCTCGTGGAGAACGCGACCGGATCGGGAAAACTTGTCGGCGAACTTGGAGATTCAGGTAAGGCGATCGCGCGCGCGCGAGAATGTATTATTTTACAGCGCGAGCAAGAAACAAATTATCGCTAAGCTGCGGAATGCGGACATTTTTACATTTTCGGGCTCTCCGCGGAACGCAAAAATTTCAAATTATCGCAATTTCCGCGAGCGGAACGTATATTTAGCCCAGGCCTACACTGGGGACAGTCTACCTGTGAAGAATAAGATCTACAGGCAACCTGACCATGTCAGGGACTGTATAAGGACAGAAGTCCAAAAGATGTTGGATTTGGGTGTGATTGAACCCTCAGTTAGCCCTTGGGCTAGTCCAGTAGTCCTGGTACCTAAACCTCACACCAGTGGTGGGAAAAGAGAGATGAGGTGTTGGTGTAGACTACAGGGGTCTCAATGCAGTCACTAGGACTGATGCCCATCCCATCCCCAGGGCACATGAGCTAATAGATACTTTGGCCTCAGCAAAGTTTCTAAGCACATTTGACCTGACAGCTGGCTACTGGCAGATCAGACTAGCTGATGATGCAAAGCCAAAGACAGCATTTTCTACCCCTAGTGGGCACTATCAGTTTGTGGTAATGCCCTTTGGTCTGAAGAATGCACCTGCCACTTTTCAAAGGTTGGTGAATCAAGTCCTTACAGGCCTGGAAGACTTTAGTGCAGCATATCTAGATTATATTGCTGGCTTTAGCTCCACCTGGGAGGATCACCTGGTCCACCTGAGGAATGTTTTGGAGGTCCTGCAAAAAGCAGGCCTAACTATCAAGGCTACTAAGTGCCAGATAGGGCAGAGTTAGGTTGTGTATCTGGGCTACCTTGTAGGTGGAGGCCAGGTTCAGCCATTGCAGAGCAAAATCCAAACCCTAATGGAATGGATTGCTCCAACTACCCAGAATCAGGTGAGAGCCTTCTTAGGCCTGACTGGGTACTATAGGAGATTTGTCAAGGGGTATGGATCAATAGTGACACCCCTGAATGTCTTAACTTCTAAAAGGATGCCGAAAAAGGTTCAATGGACAGCTAGCTGTCAAAAGGCATTTGATGACCTGAAGCAGGCCATGTGCACTGCTCCCATTCTGCAGAGTCCTGACTACTCCAAGAAGTTCATTGTCCAAACAGATGCTTCTGAATTGGGGGTAGGGGCTGTACTGTCACAATTGAATGATGAAGGTCAGGATCAGCCAGTAGCTTTCATAAGCAGAAGGATGACCACTAGAGAGAACCGTTGGTCAGCCATTGAGAGGGAGGCCTTTGCTGTGGTTTGGTCTCTGAAGAAGTTGAGGCCATACTTGTTTGGTACTCACTTCCTTGTTCAGACAGACTATAAGCCCCTCCTATGGCTAAAATAAATGAAGGGTGAAAACCCCAAACTGCTTAGGTGGTCCATTTCCCTACAGGTGATGGACTTTACAGTGGAACATAGACTTGGGAGTAACCATGGCAATGCTGATGGACTCTCTAGGTATCTCCACTTAGAACATCAAGACTCAACTGGTCAAGGTTAGTTTAATGTCCCTGCGTTTGGGGGAGTTGTGTAGGAGAGTAGGATCTGCTTCACATGGGTACCCCCAATTTTTGCTGGTGTTTCACAGTTTTTCGACCTTAGTCTGGCTGTGGCCCTGCTAATCAGGACCACAGCCTAGCTGCTTCCTCTCTAAAAGGGTTTTCATGTACATTAGGTCCATATCGAATTGGATTCTGTAGTGCCTTATAAGCCCCTAGGGCATAGGTACCTCAGAGGTCTACCAGGGGCTGAAGCATGCATTATGCCACCCCTGGGAAGCACTCCAAAATGACACCACAGGTCTACTACTGCAGCCTGGGTAAGGTGGTGCTTGCACCCCTTACTGTGGTTTAGGCTACCTATATCACTACCATTGCACACACATATAAAACCTATAAGTCACTCCTATGGCAGGCCTTAACAATCCTGAAGGAAGAGTGCTTGGTTTTTATGTGAGAGGGTGCCCCTGCATGAGCAGAGCCCCTCTGCAGCGTTCGGAGTACCTCCTCTGATGCTGTTTGTGGTGCAGCCTGACATATACTCTTAAGTGCATTATAACCTCGCGGTAAATGCTAACTTTGGGATGGCTGCACGGAAACATATCGTGTTTGGTGTCAAACGATTTGGAATACTACCTCCCCACCAGTTCTGGTGGTGGGGGTAGCATTCCACCCGTCTAGAGGGAGAGACATGTTCACACTGGTCTAACCCGGTAGGACTTTCTTGAGCCCTGGCATCACAAAATGGATACCTCTGCCACAGACACGGGTCTGGCCTCCTGCTGCTGACCGAAACTCCAGCAGGGGAGGCCTGGACAATAGGTTTCCTGTTGCCCAGACAGGCAGATGTGTATTGGGACTGGGCGGGAGCACTCTCTGGTGCTTTGAAGTCCTGCACTGGGGGCACATTTGGTGTCCCTGTGCATAGTCCAGTTAATCCAGTTGCAGGGGCTACCTGCCCCTGCTCTGGCGCAAAACTGGACAAAGGAAATTGGTGTAATCACCCCCTTTACAAACCCTCCCATAGGTAGGTCCCTAGAGTATGTCCAACCCCCAAACTTAGTATAAGTATGGGAACCCAGTCCTTGCGACTTTAGATTACCCTGGACGAAACTCTGCAATATATATCCTGAACCTTCAACTTTCTATCCTGACTAGAAGACTGAAGAAATCTCCCTTGGGGTCAAGGAGTGACTGCCCTGCTTGGCAGGCACCAAAGAAGCAACTGTCCTGTCTGCAATTTCGAAGCTCCCGTTGGACGCCGAAGTCTCTGCATCACCAGAGTTGGATTTTCTGACTTCCCCAAGGCTACCCTGAGTCCACAGCAAAGCTAAGGCCAGAGGCTATCGTGGGTGACGAGGAACCATGACCCCTGGACACCGCATACTATTGCTGGTATATCAACTTCTTGTATATTCCTGAAGTTTTGCTTTGGGCTCCGAGTAGCCCCAGCCTTGAGCACCAACTGCACCGAATATCTCTGGCCTCCACTCCACGAGTGACCCGTGGGCCAGGTTCCAGTGCGACCGCTTGAGGCTCCTTCGCGATCACCAGCCCGTTGGCTCGTGGGTTCTCTTCTGCTTGGGCTTTCCTGGTTGCTCCAGATGTGCCCTGACTTTCCCTCGCTGGGTGAGTCTCTCAGACCTTGCTGGTCTGCACCGATGTCCTTCTTCTCTTTCCACAAGACTTGCTTTTGCCAAGGCTTGTTGGGTCCAATCTGGTCGCCGACACGGTAGCACCCGACAGACTTCGTGTGATAGCTCGAATACGGCTCGTGGACTTTGTCGATGCCTCCTGGACCTCGTGGCTGAAGAGTCAAGACACCCGTCAACTCACCTGAAGCACCTGACATCTGTGGGCATTGGTCCATCCTGCCCTCGGTCACTGGCTAGTGACCCAGACCCTGTCCCCTCTGCTTTCAGGTTCCTTCTATCCTAGATCCAGGCTTGGATCTCTTCGGACACTTCTCCTCTTCACGGCAGCAGCATTTCTTTGCCAGCTTCCATTGCAATCGACGACGCGACCCGACACCAAAAGACCCCTATGCACCCGGCTTCCCTGGGTGAGGTAACGCAAGTACTCCAGTGCTCCCGTGGGTGCTAGCCCTAGAACTGCTTAAGTCCAAAAGGGTTTGGTCCTGACTCCATTCTAAGTGTCCCTAATCTTTAAATTTCCAACCACGACATTGCCCATAGAAGCTAACGGGAACCCGCGGTTGTGTTTACCCACTGCACACAGTCCCCGTGGCTATCCTGGCGGAAGAGGGGTGAAACCCCAGAACCGGTCCTAGGATGCTTTTTTCCGGTCCAGGGAAGACCTGGCTTGGCAGTTTGGGCTGGACTGTTCCCATGAGGCAAAGGGTGAAGACTGATTTGCATATGGCCAGGTCTAAATTGGGGTGGCATGGTGAGCAAAAGATCGATGGATTTAACCCAGATCTCTTGACTGGGGGTGAATGTTTTGATTTGTTCTGCACTCCGTCCATCAATTGTATGTATTTTGCTTTCTTGCCCTAAGTGCGCCAGGCATGCCCAGACGTGGGTCCTGGGCTCACTGTGCCACTGGAATCAAGCTATCCTGGCTGAAGAGGGGTGAAACCCCGAAACCGGTCCAAGGATGCTTGTTTCCGGTCCAGGGAGGACCTGGCTTGGCAGTTCGGGCTGGACTGTTCCCATGAGGTACAGGGTCAAGACTGATTTGCATATGGCTAGGTCTAAACTGGGGTGGCATAGTGAGCAAAAGAACAATGGATTTAACCCAGATCTCTTGACTGGGGGTGAATGTTTTGATTTGTTCTGCATTCCTTCCATCAATTGAGTGTCTTTTGCATTTTACACTGGAGGCTCTTTGATATATAGGCCCCCCGGCCCAGTGGGACCTTTTCTCCAGGCCTGGGGAGATGCTATTATCTCCTGCGCGGTTAGATTTGTCCACTTTATGGTCTTGGGTGACCTTAATATCCATCTGGATCACGCGGACAGTAGGGATGCGCATGACCTGCTGGATATTTTACATCTAGCTCAACTTGACCAGCATGTCGGCCTTCCTACTCATCAAGCTGGACACATACTTGACCCTATATGTACCAACTTCCCTATCTTATCAAAGGCCCCTTGCCCGGTCACCTGGTCGGACCATTTCATAACCCACTTCTCGTGGGAAGTGTCTAATACTGAGCCTTTAGCACGCTCATGCTACAAATCAGCCTTTGGTAAAATTGACCCACTTGAACTTAATATGGCCTTGGAAGCTTCTAGGCCTAACCTGATAGGGGCGCTTGAGGAGCGTTTGGCTGGGTTCTCTAGATGGATCTTGAATGCAGTTGCTACGGTGGACCCACAACGTTCCACTAGGTTGGCTAGCGAATCTCCATCCAAACCCAGGTTCAACCCAACCCTTAAAGCCTTGAAACATGACTGTAAGATCCTTGAGCAGGTCTTGCGGAGGAGTGGGTATTGACAAGCGGAGGCTCAGAGATAAGCAGAAAATATACTATGCAGCCATTACGTTGGCTAAAGGGCAATTCTACATGGCCCTTATTGCATTAGCCAGTAACTACTCTAAGGAAATTTTCGTTACTGTCCAGAGCTTCATGTCCCCTCTTGCCCAAGCTAGTGTGGCACCATCTTCACCTTCCTGGTGTAACACTCTCTCCTGCTGTTTTAGGGATAAGATTCGGGCTATCCAAGCTGCATTTACTCCCCGCGACATAAAAATGGAGGCATCTTTGGAGTGTCAACCTGTTGGCACAGCTCATTCCATGTCGGTAGGCAAGTCGACCCATTGGACTGTCTTAAAATCCTCAAGGGTCGAAAGTATGGCTCGCCCTCGGACCCATGTCCTGCTAGGATACTGGCAGCAGTTGCAGGGGTTGCAACCACAGAAGTGAATACCATCATTAACATGTCTCTCCAGAAAGCGGTGGTACCACAGGCTTGGAAGGAGGCTACGATCTTGCCACTCCTAAAAAAGCCATCACTGGACCCCCTTTGTCCTGGGAATTACCAGCCTATCTACCGCCTTCCTGCTTTGTCAAAGGTGTGTGAGAAGGTGATAAAATATCAGCTCACTGATTTTGTGGAAAGGGAGGCGCTCCTGCATCCTGCCCAATCAGGGTTCTGGGCGTCCCACAGTACCGAAACAGTGCTGGTTGAGGTGGCGGGATAGCAGCATTAATTTTGCTCGACTTCTCGGCGGCATTCGACACGGTCCCGCACTCACTTCTCCTTTCACATCTGGCCAAGATTGGTCTGTCAGGTGCCATGTGGGGCTGGCTCTGGTCCTTCCTGGAAGGGCGGGTTGAGCAGATCTGGATTCCACCGTACTCCTCCTCCCCTCAGCCAGTAACAACAGGTGTCCCCCAGGGTTCCTCCCTTAGCCCCCTACTTTTTAATATCTATGTCACTTCTCTGATTTATCTGGCGGAGGAGCTGAGGGCCAAGGTGATGGCCTATGCTGATGACACCCAGCTGCGTTTTACTTGGGACAAAGATGCGGACTCTGTACTACTGGTTCATCATTGCCTATCTTCCATATTTAAATGGCTGGCGGAAGCGCAGCTTAAGTGTAATGAAGAAAAGTCAGAGATTCTGCTATTTGTAAATTCCCCCTTAACTTCAGAGAGCAGCTCTGCCCTCCTGAGTTTCCAATACCCCCCTCGTCAGGAAAGCCAGCCAAAAATCTGGGGGTATGGTTCGATGAAGGTCTTTCCTTCTCGACACACATCAAGAACCTGGCTGGCTGCTGTTTCGGCCTGCTTAAAACTCTCAGAAGATTCTTCCCCTTCTTACCTCACATGGCGAGGAAAACGGTCACCTGTGTGCTAATTATGTCACGGCTGGACTATACCAATGCCCTTTATGCTGGTATCCCGGGCTACCTGTTGAAGAAGTTACAGGTGGTTCAAAATACGGCAGCCAGAATTTCATTGGGCATGTCGGCTAGGAGCAGTACTCGTCAACAGCTGCGCTGTCTCCACTGGCTCCCAATGGTGGATAGAGTCAAATTTAAACTACTAGCTTTAGCCCACCGTGCTCTCCACAGCTGTGGTCCTCTCTACTGCAGAGGCGTCTCTCCTTCTATGTTCCCACTCACTCCCTGCGATCCTCGTCTTTATGTTGTGCTCAGGTTCCTCGTTTCAAGCTTTAGAGGATAGGGGGCAGCTCATTTGCAGGGAAAGCGGCGGTTGCTTGGAATGCTCCTCCTCTTGCCTTGCGTACCATCCAGGACCCAGTCGTGTTCAAGCGGAAATTGAAAACACATATATTTCCCTGAAGCTCTCGGCCCATACCCCGCTAGGCTCCGCGCCGGGACACTCATGAGTAGCCGTGCGCATTACAAAATCATATAACATAACATAACTATAACATCCCTGAAACCTGTGGTTTTGTTCAGTGAATTTCTAAGGTTATTTAAATGCTTATTACTAACTATAACTTCCCTGAAACCTTTGTTTTTTCTAGTGAATTTCTAAGGTTTTTTAAATTCAAATCTAACTATGCCTACATAGGTAGGACATGTACAGAAAGAGGAAGAAAGGCACAAAAAGAAGCAAGAGAAGTGCAGAAAGAGGCAAGAAAAATGCAGAAAGAGGCATCAGAAGTCCAGAAAGAGGAAGAAAGGTAGAAAAAGAAGCAAGAGGAGTGCATAAAGAACTAACAGAGGTGCAGAAAGAGGCCTACTTCGACTGTACCTTTCCACAGACTCATACAAGGTAGCTTAATCACTAATCTTTCTCCCAAGATGTCACATTTCTCTTGAAAGTTCACTATTCATCGACTGCTCAGAATGTTAGGCCTACCAAATGTAAACAGCAATCCTAACCATATCACTGTTGTAAGTCTCACCAAGTTTGTGAAGGTATGCATGCATTTGTCTGTGCTTTTACCTAGTGGCATGTTATATAAAAATAAACATACAAATACTTGAATACCCGTGTTTCAAACAGCATACTCTGTAAATTTGTGTACAAGAAGAAGTATGTATTTCTTTCTCATAATACAGGGCACATGGGTATGCAATCATATATTTGAGGGGCTTTATAATACCTATATACATAAGACATGTCTGCCTGTGAAACTGAATGACAGGGTAGAACTGAGAAGATTTGACCACCTATAGGAGAAGCTACCCACTTTTCAAACTACTATCTTCAGATGCATAACGCATGTGAGAACACATGCACAAGTAGACATATATCTCAGTCATGAGAGCACACAGACCTTTAAATTTGACAGCTTGCACTTCCCATTTGAGTAAAGAAAGAGGTAAGAGAAGTACAGAAAAAGGCAAGAGAAGTTTAGAAAGACGCCACAGAGGTGCAGAAGGAGACAAGAGAAGTGCAAAAAGAAGCAAGAGAGGTGCATAGAGAAGAAAGAGAAATGCAGAAAGAAGCAAGAGAGGTGCAGAAAGAGGCAAAGGAGTTGCAGAAAGAAGCAAAAAAGGTGCATAAAGAAGCAAGAGAAGAAAGAAGCAAGGGAGGTGCACAAAGAGGCAAGAGTGGTGCAGAAAGAGGCAAGAGAAGTGCTGAAAGAAGCAAGAGAAGTGCAGGAAGAGGCAAGAAAAGTACAGAAAAAGGGAACAGAAATGTCGAAAGAGGCAACAGAAGTACAGAAAGAAGCAAGAGAGGTGTAGAAAGAAAGAACAGAGGTGTAGAAAGATGCAAGAGGGGTGTAGAAAACTGCAAGAGAAGAGCAGAAAGAAGCATCAGAGGTGCAGAAAGAGGCAAGAGAAATACATATAGAGGCAATAGAGGTGCAGACACAGGCAAGAAAGTTGCAGAAAAAGGGAAAAGAAGTTCCAAAAGAGGCACGAGGGGTGCAGAAAGAGGCAAGAGAAGTGCTGAATGAGACACGAGAGGTGTAGAAAGAGGGAAAATGAGTGCAGAAAGAGGCAACAGGGGTGCAGGAAGAAGCAAGAACTGTGCAGAAGTAAGAGAGAGAGGTATTGAAATAGGCAAGAGAGGTACAGAAAGAGGCAAAAGAGGTGCAAAAAGAGGCAAGAGAGGTACAGAAAGAGGCAAGAGGGGTGCAGAATGAGGCAAGAGAAGTGCAGAAGAAGCAACAGAGGTGCAGAAAGAGGCAAGAGAGCTACAGAAAGAGACAAGTGAGGTGCAAGAAGAGTCCAGAGGTGCAGAAAGAGGGAAGAGGGGTTCAGAAATGGACAAGAGGGATGCAGAAAGAGGGAAGATATGTGCAGAAAGAGGCAGGAGGGATGCAGAAAGAAGCAAGAGAGGTACAGAAAGATGCAAGCGAAGTAAAGAAAGAAGCAACAGGGGTGCAGAAACAGGTAAGAGAAGTGCATAAAAGCAACAGAGGTGCAGAAAGAAAGAGGAAACAGGGTTGCAGGGAGAGTCAAGAGAGGTGCAGAAAGAGGGAAGAGAGGTGCAGAATGAGGCAGGAGGGGTGGAGAAATAAGCAAGAGAGGTAGCGAAAGAAGCAAGAGACACAAGGGGACCTCAAGGGGACCTCATCGCCCCACCAGCAGTGCGCCAAGAGGCGCGTTTGCAGAGTGTTGTAAAAAGGGGCATTATCTCGGACCACCTCTCAGCAATCCCACTGTGTGGGGCTTACTGGAGGTACCTGGTGGGCTACTTGGCCCCCAAGGACCCTTAGGATCGAAGGGGACTCAATCCCCCAACCCAGATCGCACCAGGGGGCATGTTTGCAGTGTCATGCAGGGAGGGGGCAGGGCCTCCGGCAAGTTGAAGGTTTCTTTTTTTGTTGTATCTTAAGATTGGGGTCTGTGTTGCCCCCCTTCCCTTGAGCCTTATGGGACCCGGGGACCCCATCACATAGGGCCTGAGCCATTTAAAAAAAAAATGAAACGGGAGGGGGCCATGCGGCCAACCTCCTGAGGCTGATTACGGCTCCTGGGACCCCATACTTTGAGGCTTGGCCTTTTTTTTAAAGGGGAGGGGGACCCTGCAGTCCCCCTCCCCAGGCAGAGTTCGCCCCGGGACCCCACCCCACAGGGCCTGCCATTCCTTTTTTTTTTAAAAGAGAGTGGGGCCAAGTGACCCCCCTCTCTGGCCTTTTTTGGCCCGGGGACCCCATCCCCCGGGGCGTGGCCATTTATTTATTTTCAGGGAGGAGGCGTGCTGTTCTAAAATAAGCGCAAAAACAACAGTTGATGGACAGAATGCAGAACAATGTCATACATTCACCCCAGTACAGAGATCTGGGCCTAAATCCATCTTTTTTTGCTCACCGTGCCATTCCAGTGTGAACCCAGCCATATGCAAATCAGTCTTGACCCTGTGCCTCATGGGAACAGGCCAGCCCGAACTGCCAATCCAGGTCCTCCCTGGACTGGAAACAAGCACCCTAGGACCGGTTTCGGGGTTTCACCCCTCTTCAGCCAGGATAGCTTGATTCCAGTGGCATGGAAAGCACGGGACCTATGTCTGGGCATACCCGTCCCACTCGGGGTGACAAATGCAAAAACAACAGTTGATGGACAGAATGCAAAACAATGTCACACATTCACCCCAGTACAGAGATCTGGGCCTAAATCCATCGTTTATTTTGCTTACCATGCCATTCCAGTTTGAACTCAGCCATACGCAAATCAGTCTTGACCCTGTACCTCATAGGAACAGTCCAGCCCGGACTGCCAAGCCAGGTCCTCCGTGGACTGGAAACAAGCATCCATGGACCGGTTTCAGGGTTGCACCCCTCTTCAGCCAGAATAGCTTGATTCCTGTGGCGTGGAGAGCATGGGACCCACGCCTGGGCATACCCGTCCCACTCGGAGTGACAAATGCAAAAACACCAGTTGATGGACAGAATGCAGAACAATGTCATACATTCACCCCAGTACAGAGATATGGGCCTAAATATATTGTTTTTTTGCTCACCATGCCATTCCAGTTTAAAACCAGCCATATGCAAATCAGTCTTGACCATGTGCCTCATGGGAACAGTCCAGTGTGAACTGCTAAGCCAGGTCCTCCCTGGACTGGAAACAAGCATCCTAGGACCGTTTTCGGGGTTTCTCCCCTCCTCAGCCAGGATAGCTTGATTCCAGTGGCATGGAGAGCACGGGACCCACTTCTGGGCATACCCGTCCCACTCGGGGTGACAAATGCAAAAACAACAGTTGATGGACAGAATGCAGAACAATGTCAAACATTCAGTACAGAGATCTGGGCCTAAATCCATCTTTTTTTTTTGCTCACCATTCCATTCCAGTTTGAACCCAGCCATATGCAAATCAGTCTTGACCCTGTGCCTCATGGGAATAGTCTAGCCCGAACTGCCAAGCCAGGTCCTCCCTGGACTGGAAACAAACATCCTAGGACCAGTTTCGGGGTTTCACCCCTCTTCAGCCAGGATAGCTTGATTCCAGTGGGGTGGCCTAGTGGGCAAAAGAACGATGGATTTAACCCAAATCTTTTGACTGGGGGATAATGTTTGCATTGGCAGCATTCCGCCCATCATTTGTTTGCTGTAAGACTTTTCACCCTAAGTGGGATGGGTATGCCCAGACGTGGGTCCCTTGCTCACTGTGCCACTGGATTCAAGCTAACCTGGCTGAAGAAGGGTGAGATACCCTGAAGTCTCTTCTATGGGTTCACTACTGGAAAATACTTCCAGGTTTATTGACCACTACCTTAGACCGTATGTGGTAGCACTCCCTGCCTTCCTCAGGGAACCTATACATTTTCTTACCATTATTGATGGGATACATTGGGAGGACAATTACACCCTAGTTTCTCTCGATGTGAGTAGCTTGTATACAAGTATTCAACACGAGCTAGGTCACCAGGCAATTCGGCATTTTTAAAAAACAAGATCTATCTCCCTGCTCCACCACTCACAGATGATTTAGAATTTTGTTTGATTAACAATTTTTTTATCTTCGAGGAAACCATCTACAGGCAGTCACAGGGCACTGCGATGGGCACCTGCTTTGCCCTCAGCTATGCACATTTATTTATGGGCTGGGGGGAGGAGCAGGTTTCCCCGCAAATGGCGGAATTTGAGAGCAGTGTAGTCCTGTGGCTGCGATACATTTATGATATTTTTTTCATTTTGAGTGGTAATGAAGAGTCAACCAGATGTTTTATCAACAAGTTGAATGTGAATACGTTCAATCTTTTTTTCACGGAGGATATCAGCAAAAGTTCCATGGAATTCTTGGATGTATACGTAGATGTGACAGGGGGTACATTAGAAACTAGATTATTCGAAAGAAGACCGCTTGGAAAAGCACCCTCAGTGCTAGTAGCTCACATCCATGAAATCTCATGTACAGTATCCCCTATGGGGAACTTCTGCACACTAAAATAAATTGTAGCACTGGTGCTGCTTATATGCGTGAGAAGGAAATCATGTGCAAACAGTTTAAGGAACGGGGGTACAGTGAGAAAATCATTTCTGAGGCTGAATTCAGAGTAGAAAGGGCTACTAGAAACGAACTTCTACACCCCAGCAAAAAGGAAGAGAGTAATGAATGTATACGATTCATAACTACGTTCTCAGGCCAGGCAAATGAAGTACGTAGGATTTTTAACAAACACTGGCATGTGTTGTTGACGGACGATAATTTGAAGAAGAATCTAGGTAGCAATTCACATTACGTCCTTTAATGCATATCAATGATTAATGTGTATTATTGGCCCACTTGGCATGATTGTGACCTGTTGCGGATAATAGATTGCTTTCTGCCCAGCTTTTTTTTTTTTTAAGTGTTAGAGCTTTGGAAATATTCAATTGAAGGTGACATGCACTGGACCTTTCATTATCATGGAATGTGATCCTTAGCTTATTTATCAAGTGTATAAACTGTATATATTGACAGATATATTACTGGAATACATTGTTTGTATATATTGTATACAAGTGATTTAGGATATCTCCTATGTGTATACAATGAGCTTTGCACATTACAATATGGCCACCACAGTTGTTACTATTGTACATACACTGATGGGGTTAGTCCATCTTCTATTGATTGGGAGGAAGTGGATATATTCATGTGTGTTTTGGGCTTCTAGGAGCGTGAGAAAGGCGGAAACCGAAAAGCATTGTTTTTGAGTCTGCCATTAAAGACTTTGCAATACATCGAGGTGTCCGAGTGTTTCCAGTGACTCCTGTGTATATATATATCTGAAAGGGAAGGTTTCTGGTGGTATATATGTATATATATATATATATATATTACCTACTGGCAATCGCCAGTAGGTAGTTATAATTAGGACCTATTTTCCATAGGAAATCCGCAACATTCTATTTGGAATAACGTTGGCGCCGATTGACGAATCTTCGCAAAATTTTCCAAACTTTTGGCAAACTCCGGTCCGCTCCAATCCGGAAAAGCGGGGGCGGAGAAAAAAGGGGGGTCCAAAAATGCGTTTTCCCCATGCATTTTCCCATAGGACCTGTTGACGCAGCTACAGCCCGAACTGCTGAACGGAATTACACCAAATTTGGCAAAGAGGTAGTCCTCAGTTCAGATTCGTGCCCTTAAATGGTGTAAATCAGTTCAGTAGTTCCTGAGAAAATTAGAGTTAAAAAGATAGATATATCTGGGCAGAGCAGTACATCATCCAAGAAGCGTTGGCAGCCATCTTGGGACCAATATACATCATAGAAACTCATTAAAAAGCATTGCAGTTAATAGAAGGTTTTAAGACTTTAGTTACATTATGAATCATTTGTTGATGGTACCATACTCATTTTAGGAATTGTGGTGTGTTCTAAGGTGATTTTACCATGTGAAAAAGCCTTCTGCTGTGATATCATGAATCATGTTTGAGAGAAAACTATTTTCTCATGCTTTTCCCACAGAGGTTTGGAAGGTGATCTATAAGCTAAACTGAGAGCATATTTTCTGTAAATTCACATTATCTTTCTCAGTCATGTGAGAATGAAGTCTGACATTCTCAGTAAAACATGTACATCCAACAAGGGCAGAGACTGTCAGTTGATTCCTATGTGTTCTACTACAGCTTCCAAGAGTGTTCTAAAGAACAACTAGAGCGCTAACAGTCCTACTTATGACAAACGTATTTCACACCTGAAGCCATCTTGATTGGAATACAGTGGTAACTCTTAAAACATTTAATTTAAAAAGGAACAAAATGAGAGGGTTCATTTTGCCATAGAAAGTATGATTAGTGCCGCAGAAAGAAAAATTAGGGCACATTTTGAGTGACTTCTCAAATCCTCTTCTATTTCATTAAAAAACTCTGACATGCAGGCTGAAACATGCACTTTGAATACTAGCAGCAGACTTCCCTGGTGAGCAGTAGCTTTGCTACAGTGATCTAATGAGCAACTAGAGTGCTAACATTCCGAATTTATGGCAAATGTGTGACACATCTGAATGCCTTCTTGATGGAATCAAAGTAAAAAACTGAAAGTATTTCCTACTGAGGAGACTGAAGTAAATGAGGAAATTAGGAAACTTCATAACAAATAAATCTCCCAAGATGGCCACCAGAGACAAAAGAGTCCAAATGTAGCCCAAATATCACCCAGATGTAGCCCAAGTATAGCCTAATGACAGAATGTCCCAAAGTGTTCTTAAGAACAACTAGAGCGCTTACTGTCTTACTTATGACAAAAGTATGGTACACCTGAAGCCATCTTGATTGGAATAAACTGGTAACACTTCAAACATTTAATTTAAAAAGGAACACAATGAGGGGGTTCATTTTGACATAAAAATTATGATTATTGCTGAAGAAAGAAAAATTAGGGCACATTTTGAGTGACTTCTTAAATCCTCTTCTATTTCATTAAAAAATTCTGATATGCAGACTGAAACATGCACTTTTAATATCAGCAGCAGACTTCCGTGGTGAGCAGTAGCTTTACTACAGTGATCTAATGAGCAACTAGAGTGCTAACATTCAGAATTTATGGCAAATGTGTGACATATCTGAATACCTTCTTGATGGAATCAAAGTAAAACACTGAAAGCATTTCCTACTGAGGAGACTGCAGTAAATGAGGAAAGTAGGAAACTTCATACCAAATAAGTCTCCCACGATGGCCACCACCAGAGACAAAAGAGTCCAAATGCAGCACAAATATCAGCCAGATGAAGCCCACATGTAGCCCAATGACAGAAGTGTGCAAAACACTTATTTTTTGTGTATTTGCAGTTTTATATAGTGCAGACTTGTCAGGTATTGGAGTGCGTTACATTAGCATTGGTTACATCACACAAGATCAAATTCAGTTTGGTTGTAGACATGGGGAGATTAAGTGATTTGACCAGAATCACAGAATGTTGAGCTGAAGCAGAAACTCCAACCTGGTTCCCCAGTTGCAAAGTCTGCAGCTCTAGAAGTAACAGCACATCCTCTCCCCTAGGTGCAACATTTAATCAAGTGGTCAACTGGATAAAAAAACATAAAGATTACAAATAGTTTAAAAGTTCTTTGTCGCTATTTGAAAACTCAGGAAATATGTCCTCATTTTAGTTTTTTAAGCACTAACCATAATTTTGATGCAAATAAGACCCTCTCATATATGTAATTTCTAAAGGAAATGCTCTAGGTATTACAGTTTTGATGACATCAAGATGACGTCAGGCGTTCTACACTTTTCTAATAAATATAGAATGTTAGCAATCTAGTTGTTCAATGGGATACTGTTGAGAGGCAGAGGCCAGGGGCACAGACTCTGAAAATTGAAGGCAGGTAGGAGAGTGCAGAGGCAACAATGTGACCACACTGGGCAGGCAGGAAGGGCAGTGGCAGCACAACAGACTATGGAGGGCAGTGGAAAGGGGGGCAGGGGCAACAAACCAACAATGCAGGACTGGCAAGAGAGGCTGTGGCAATATAATAGACCATTGTGGGCAGAAGGAAGAGGCAGTGGTAACAACCGTACATGCCAAAAAACCCGTTTCAGCCAGGAAACGTCCAATGCTTTTAAGCTCAAATGGGCTTTATTTGATCTGTCTCCTGTCTACAATCTTCTCTTTTTCAATGTAACTCAAAGGGGAAAATCAATACCCCAGTTTTTTTTCAAAACTTCCCTCTTACCAAGTTCAAAATGTTCGCAAGTATGGTACATTGGATCATGGTAGGCAGGAGGAATTGGGGTAGGGACATGGACTCGGATAACAAAGTACAGGAGGGACATGGAGAGGTGCACCAAACTGACCCTACAGGGCAGGCATCAGGGTCTGCAGCGGCACAATACACCACACAGGGAATGCGGGACGGGAGTGCAGCACAAGAATCCATAGAAAGCAATAGGGAGGGGACAAGACCATGCACATGGACAACAGAGAACAGAGGGGAAAGAGGAAATGGTAGCTAGCTGACCATAATGGACAGACAGGAGAGAAAGCTGCAGCATAACAGACCATAAAGGGCAGGAGGGACGGATCAGGGGCATTACAATGGAACAGACAAGGCAGGAGGGAAGGAATAGGGGTCTGCACATGGAAACAGAGGGCTAGGGCAAGGGGGCAGTGCAGGAGCAGCAAGATGACCATGGAGGTCATGCAGGATGGGCACTAGAAACAAGACACACCATGGAGAGCAACAGTGAGACTATGATGGCATACACACAGACCATGGAGGGAAGGTGAGAGGGGGTCAGGGGCAGCTAGCTGACCACACAGGGAAGGTGGGAGGGGCCATGGCAGCACAGAAGACCATGCATGGCAAGCAGGAGGATTAGCGGCAGCAAAATGGCTATGATGGGCAAGAAGGAGGGTACAGGGGCATGCACAAAGGACCACAGAGGATAGAAGGGAGGGTCAGGACCTGGGCACAGGCAAAAGAGTTCAGGGGAAGGGGCCTCACAACAGACCGCGCGGGGCATGCAGGGGGAGCAGTTGCAGCACAACAAACCAGGGAGGGCAGAAGGGTGTGGCAGTAAAATGTACCATGGAGGACAGGAGGAAGGGGATAGGGGCATGGCATGAGGACAGGCAGGGTGGAGGTGGCAGGGACAGGTTACAGTCATCTGACACTGCTAGGCAGGTGGGAAGGGAGTGGCAGCTCAACAGAACACTCAGAGTAGATAGGAGTGGCAGGTCCATGGAACATGGTGGGCAAAAAGGATGGAGCAGGGGCATGCACAAAGACATCGGAGGGCAGGGGGAAGGAGAATAGGGGCAGGAAGCTAAGCACAGAGGCTAAGCAGGAGGTCAATGATGGGCCATAGAATTGGGCAATGGAGGGCAGGAGGAGTGGACTGGTACATCATGCTAAATGGAGGGCAGTGGCAGCACATCAGACCATGCATGGCAGGAGGGAGGAGGCTTGTCCATGGATTCAGACAACAGAGGATAGGGAGGAGGTGGATGGGGCAGCAAGCTAACTGTTCAGAGAAGGTGGGTATTAGGAACTTTATTGTTTTTAAAATGTGTGTCTGTGCGAACTACTTAAAATATGAACAAGAGTGCAGCATAATCTCACTTTTATTCAGGAAGAAGAGGATGTTTGTGACTGTGACTCCGGGCTCACTTGGCAGAAACACCCCCTGACCCTGCACCCCCCATCGCAAAATGTAATGCCCGTGAAAAGGGTAGGTGGACGCAGTGTTATATAGAACATAGTCCTGAGAGCACGATTGAAAATGAAAACTAGATATAGTATATGGTATAAACCATGCACCAAAAAGTGTGATATAAGATGAACCGGGGCGTGAAATATAATATGCAATACATTGTGCGCAATGACATATCAATTGGAGAGCGCGAGATAGCACAGGCACTAGCGCGTGCTATGCGTTATGCGCCTTGGAGTGTAATATGCACAGGGCAGTGTTGTGTAACCTAACTAGTCTCTAAAGTTGTAATATAAAATATGTGCTGGGGAGTGTAACGTTGCATTTGCACCTTGACAAAGATATGGATCCCAGATTGTAATATGTATGGCATAGCGCTGTGCGTTATAACATAGGCATCGAGGAAGGCACGTTAGATGGGGCAATATAACCCGTGCGAAGGCAAGTGTGGCATGACATATTCACGGGGTGGTGTTACAGTGCACATGGGCTAGAGAGTGTCATAGCATACGCACCAGCTGGTGGAATACAACACAGAGGTGTGTGGCATTCGGCGAGCACTGGTGGGTGTAACACAGCATTGGGCTCAGCCAGGAGCATGCTGTGACTCTCAAGTGAGGTTCTTCTCCTTTCCAGAGAGTAAAATAAAAAGTATTACACATCCGGTGGTGGATGTGTGTTTTATTAACCATGAGGGGGGTTTCTTGCATAGTTTGGTTGAATTTTTGTCGAATCCCCTTTGAATGGCTTGGTGTGCGTGTGTATTAAATGTGCCCTTCAATAGCTACCCATGTTTGTATAAATAACGACAAGGGTGTCTACTTGGAGAGTACCCACCGGCGGGGGTGCCGGGATTAGGCACGGTAGAGCGTCAGACACGTCAGAGCTTCACTAGCGGTGTAAATACATTCCACGTGGATTCATTGTATGCATAGTCGCCTTTTAATGAATGTCACGCAAATCGTCATGGTGATAGGTACATACAGTTTGTCCAGCATGTCCTAGGTGTTTCTATAAATATATATTTTTAAAAAATAATAAAAACAAAGGCCGGCCCCGGGAGATGGGGTCCCCGGGGCCATAAGTGGCCTGAGGAGGGGGGCAACACAGCCCCCCTCCTAAAGATTTTTTTTTTAAAAAGGCCATGACCCGGGGGTTGGAGTCCCCGTGGCTAATTAAGGCCTTGGGAGGACCAAATACATTTTTTTCAACAAAAAAATTAGGGTGCAGGCCCTGGGGGATGGGGTCCCCTTGGCCAATACATTAGAAAAAGAAGGGGGGCCACACAGCCCTCCTTCTTAAAAAAATAGAATAAATAAATGACGGGCATCGCGGCGGAGGCCACGCCCCCTCCTTGCAGCACTCTGCAAACGCGCCCCCTGGCCAGTTGTAAGTTAGGGAATTAATTCCCCTTCAATACTGAGGGTCCCTGAGGGCCAACTAGCCCAACAGGTATCTCCAGTATGCGCCAGGGAGCTGCGTGGCAGACAGGTGTCCTGAGGCCACGCCCCTTTTTACATCTCTATGCAACGCAGCTCTGTAGCGCTTACTGGAGGTAACTAGTGGGCTAGTTTCACCCTAGGGACCGTTAGGATTCAAGGGGACTTAATCTCACAACTTAGAACGGCCACAGGGCGCGTTTACACAGTGGTGAAGGGAGGGGACGGGACCTGAGGTGACGTATGCAATCACGCCCTGTGGCGCGTTTTAAGTTGGAGAAATAATTCCCTTTCAATCGAGAGGGACCCTGGGGGCCAACTAGCCCGACAGGTGCTTCTAGTAAGTGCCACTGCTCTGCGTTACAGAGAGGTGGTGCAGGCCGTGCCCCTTTTTACACCTCTCTGCAATGGCGCTTACTGGAAGTACCTAGTGGGCTATTTTGCCCCTAGGGACCCTCAGGATTCAAGGGGACTTAATCTCCCAACTTAAAAAACGGCCACAGGGCGTGTTTACACAGTGGGGAAGGGAGGGGACGGGGCCTGAGGTGACGTGTGCAAACACGCTCTATGGCGCGTTTTAAGTTGGGGAAATAATTCCCCTGCAACCCAGAGGGCCCCTGGGGGCTAACTAGCCCACCAGGTGCCTTCAGTATGCGCCACTGAGCTGCGTTACAGAGAAGTGAGCCAGGCCGTGCCACTTTTTACACCTCTCTGCAACGCAGCTCTGTGGCGCTTACTGGAGGTACCTAGTGGGCTTGTTGGACCCTAGGGACCCTCAGGATTCAAATGAACTTAATCTCCCAACTAAAAACGGCCACAGGGCGTGTTTACACAGTGGTGAAGGGAGGGGACGGGGCCTGAGTTAACGTGTGCAAACACGCCCTATGGTGCATTTTAAGTTGGGGAAATAATTCCCCTTCAATCCTGAGGGACCCTGGGGGCCAACTAGCCCAACAGGTGCTTCCAGTAAGCACCACTGTGCTGCGTTGCAGAGAGGTGGTCTAGGCCGTGCCCCTTTTTACATCTCTCTGCAACGCAGCTCTGTGGCGCTTACTGGAGGTACCTAGTGGTCTAGTTGGACCATAGGGACCCTCAGGATTCAAGGGGACTTAATCTCCCAACTTAAAATGGACACAGGGCATGTTTACACAGTGGGGAACGGAGGGGACATATGATGAGTGAGTACATGTATGAGTGACTGTATAGGACTGTTGGTGAATGAGTGGATGTGTATGTGGATCTTAGAATTACTGAATAGGTTGGTGTAACTGGTATTGGTATGTCCATTGTTTTGAACATTGTAGTTTCTATTTTTGAATGTGTGTCAAAGGTTATATTAGGGGAGACGAGGTCTGCCACTCTATCACAAGGATGATGTCATCAGTGATGTCATGAGTGATGTCACTGACCATGTCATGAGTGATGTAATATGTGACGTCATCAGCAGTGCATTGCGGGCATGCAAGTTATAGTTAGGTGAACTAACTATAACAGGGGAATTTCAATGGTTTTGTACGAGTGAAAAGTCCAGCTAACTATAACGCCCCTGAAACCTATGGTTTTTTCAGTGAATTTCAAAGGTTTTTTAAATGCTAATTTCTAACTATGCCTACAGAGATAGGACATGTGAAGAAAGAAGAAAAAACGCACGGAAAGAAAAAAAAGAAATGCAGAAAGAAGCAACAGAAATCCTCAAGAAAAGTGCAGGAAGAAGGATAACGTGCAGAAAGAACAAACAGAAGAGGAGAAAGAAGCCTTGTTGCAACATCATCCTGTACCCTCAACTTTTTCAGACGGATACTGGTGGTAACTGAGTCTGACTAACCAGTCCTAGAGCCAGTGCTATGTTAAAAGACACTCAGAATACAGTGAAAACACCTACATACACTAGGGAACACTATGCATTGGGGTCCCCCTGTGATCAGCATGACTCCTCTGTATGCCCCTAGTATATAATAGGGCAGGGGATTAAAACTACCTCTTAAAATGCGCCACAGGGCGTGTTTGCACACGTCACCTCAGGCCCCGTCCCCTCACTTCCCCACTGTGTAAACATGCCCTGTGGCCGTTTTAAGTTAGGAGATTAAGTCCCCTTGAATCCTGAGGGTCCCTAGGGTCCAACTAGACCACTAGGTACCTCCAGTAAGCGCCACAGAACTGCGTTGCAGAGAGATGTAAAAAGGGGCACGGCCTAGACCACCTCTCTGCAACGCAGCGGAGTGGTGCTTACTGGAAGCACCTGGTGGGCTATTTGCCCCCCAGCGTCCCTCAGGATTGAAGGAGAATTATTTCCCCAACTTAAAACGCGGCACTGGGCTTGTTTGCACACGTTAACTCAGGCCCCGTCCCCTCCCTTCACCACTGTGTAAACACGACATGTGGCCATTTTAGAGTTGGGAGATTAAGTTCATTTGAATCCTGAGGGTCCCTAACGTCCAACTAGCCCACTAGGTACCTCCAGTATGAGCCACAGAGCTGCGTTGCAGAGAGGTGTAAAAAGTGGCACGGCCTGGACCACCTCTCTGCAACGCAGCTCAGTGGCGCTTACTGGAAGCACCTGGTGGGCTAGTTAGCCCCCAGGGGCCCTCAGAATTGAAGGGGAATTATTACCCCAACTTAAAACGCGCCACAGGGCTTGTTTGCACACGTTAACTCAGGCCCCGTCCCCTCCCTTCACCACTGTGTAAACACGCCCTGTGGCCGTTTTTAGTTGGGAGATTAAGTTAATTTGAATCCTGAGGGTCCCTAGGGTCCAACTAGCCCACTAGGTACCTCCAGTATGCGCCACAGAGCTGCGTTGCAGAGAGGTGTATAAAGTGGCACGGCCTGGACCACCTCTCTGCAACACATCTCAGTGGCGCTTACTGGAAGCACCTGGTGGGCTAGTTAGCCCCCAGGGGCCCTCAGGATTGAAGGGGAATTATTTCCAGAACTTAAAATGCGCCATAGGGCGTGTTTGCACACGTCACCTCAGGCCCTGTCCCCTTCCTTCCCCACTGTGTAAACATGCCCTGTGGCCATTTTTTAAGTTGGGAGATTAAGGCCCCTTGAATCCTGAGGATCCCTAGGGGCAAAATAGCCCACTAGGTATGTCCAGTAAGCGCCATTGCAGAGAGGTGTAAAAAGGGGCATGGCCTGCGCCACCTCTCTGCAACGCAGAGCAGTGGCACTTACTGGAAGCACCTGGTGGGCTAGTTGGCCCCCAGGGTCCCTCAGGATTGAAAGGGAATTATTTCCCCAACTTAAAACGCACCACAGGGTGTGTTTGCACACGTCACCTCAGGCCCCGTCCCCTCCCTTCACCACTGTGTAAACGCGCCTTGTGGCCGTTCAAAGTTGAGAGATTACGTCCCCTTGAATCCTAAGGGTCCCTAGGGTCAAACTAGCCCACTAGGTACCTCCAGTAAGCGCCACAGAGCTGCGTTGCATAGAGGTGTAAAAAGGGGCATGGCCTCAGAACACCTGTCTGCAACGCAGCTCCCTGGCGCACACTGGAGATACCTGTTGGGCTAGTTGGCCCTCAGGGACCCTCAGTATTGAAGGGGAACTTCCAACTGGCCTGGGGGCGCGTTTGCAGAGTGCTGCAAGGAGGGGGCGTGGCCTCCAGCGCGATGCCGGTCTTTTATTTATTTTATTTTTTTAAGAAGGAGAGCTGTGTGGCCCCCCTTATTTTTCTAATTTACTGGCCCTGGGGACCCTATCCCCCAGGGCCTGCACCCTTATTTTTTTTTTGAAAAAAATAAATTTTGCCCTCCCAAGGCCTTAATCGGCCCCGGGGACCCCAACCCATGGGTCATGGCCTTTTTTTAATTAAAATTCTTTAGGAGGGGGCTGCGTTGCCCCCCTCCTCAGGCCACTTATGGCTCCGGGGCCCCATCCCCCGGGGCCGGCCTTTGTTTTTTAATATTTTAAAAATATATATATTTATAGAAACACCTAGGACATGCTGGACAAACCGTATGTACCTATCACCATGACGATTCGCGTGATATTCATTAAAAGGCGACTATGCATAGAATGAATCCACATGGAATGTATTTACACCGCTAGTGAAGCTCTGACGTGTCTGAAGCCATACCGTGCCTAATCCCGGCGCCCCCGCCGGTGGGTACTCTCCAAGTAGACATCCTTGTCATTTATTTATACAAACATGGGTAGCTATTGACGGGCATATTTAATATACACGCACAACAAGCCATTCAAAGGGGATTCGACAAAATTTCGACCAAACTATGCAAGAAACCCCCCTCACGGTTAATAAAAAACACATCCACCGCCGGATGTGTAATACTTTTTATTTTACTCTCTGGAAAGGAGACGAACCTCACTTGAGAGTCACAGCGTGCTCCTGGCTGAGCCCAATGCTGTGTTACACCCACCAGTGCCCGCCGATTGCCTCACACCTCTGTGTTGTATTCCACCAGCTAGTGCGTATGCTATGACACTCTCTAGCCCATGTGCACTGTAACACCACCCCGTGAATATGTCATGCCACACTTGCCTTCGCACGGGTTATATTGCCCCATCTAATGTGCCTTCCTCAATGTGTATGTTATAACGCACAGCGCTATGCCAAGCATATTACAATCTGGGATCCATATCTTTGTCACAGTGCATATGCAACGTTACAATCCCCAGCACATATTTTATATTACAACTTTAGAGACTAGTTATGTTACAGAACACTGCCCTGTGCATATTACACTCCTAGGCGCATATCGCATAGCACGCGCTAGTGCCTGTGCTATCTCGCGCTCTCCAATGAATCTGTCATTGCGCACAATGTATTGCATCTTATATTTCATGCCCCAGTTCATCTTATATCACACTTTTTGGTGCATAGTTTATTCCTTATACTACATCTAGTTTTCATTTTCAATCGTGCTCTCAGGACTATGTTCTATATAACACTGCGTCCACCTACCCTTTTCACGGGCATTACATTTTGCGATGGGGTGGAGGGTCAGGGGGTGTTTCTGCCAAGTGAGCCCAGAGTCACAGTCAGAAACGTCCTCTTCTTCCTGAATAAAAGTGAGATTATGCTGCATACTTGTTCATATTTTAAGTAGTTCGCACAGACACACATTTTAAAAACAATAAAGTTCCTAATACCCACCTTCTCTGAACAGTTAGCTTGATGCCCCATCCACCTCCTCCCTATCCTCTGTTGTCTGAATCCATGGACGAGCCTCCTCCCTCCTGCCATGCATGGTCTGATGTGCTGCCACTGCCCTCCATTTAGCATGATGTACCAGTCCACTCCTCCTGCCCTCCATTGCCCAATTCTATGGCCCATCATTGACCTCCATCTTAGCCTCTGTGCTTAGCTTGCTGCCCCTATTCTCCTTCCCCCTGCCCTCCGATGTCTTTGTGCATGCCCCTGCTCCATCCTTTTTGCCCACTATGTTCCATGGACCTGCCACTCCTATCTACTCTGAGTGTTCTGTTGAGCTGCCACTCCCCTCCCACCTGCCTAGCATTGTCAGATGACTGTAACCTGTCCCTGCCACCGCCACCCTGCCTGTCCACATGCCATGCCCCTATCCCCTTCCTCCTGTCCTCCATGGTCCATTTTACTGCCACAACCTTCTGCCCTCCCTGATCTGTTGTGCTGCAACTGCTCCTCCTGCCTGCCCCGCGCGGTCTGTTGTGAGGCCCCTTCCCCTGAACTCTCTTGTCTGTGCCCAGGTCCTGACCCGCCCTTCTATCCTCCATGGTCCTTTGTGCATGCCCCTGCACCCTCCTTCTTGCCCATCATAGCCATTGTGCTGCCACTAACCCTCCCGCTTGCCATGCATGGTCTTCTGTGCTGCCATGGCCCCTCCCACCTTCCCTGTGTGGTCAGCTAGCTGCCCCTGACCCCCTCCCACCTTCCCTCCATGGTCTGTGTGTATGCCACCATAGTCTCATTGTTGCTCTCCATGGTGTGTCTTGTTTCTAGTGCCCATCCTGCCTGACCTCCATGGTCATCTTGCTGCTCCTGCCCTGCCACCTTGCCCCCAGCCCTCTGTTTCCATGTGCAGACCCCCTATTCCCTCCCTCCTGGCTTATCTGTTCCATTGTAATGCCCCTGATCCGTCCCTCCTACCCTTTATGGTCTGTTATGCTGCAGCTTTCTCTCCTGTCTGTCCATTATGGTCAGCTAGCTACCATTGCCTCTTTCCTATCTGTTCTCTGTTGTCCATGTGCATGGTCCTGTCCCCTCCCTATTGCTTTCTATGGATTGTTGTGCTGCACTCCCGTCCCGCATGCGCTGTGTGGTTTATTGTGCTGCTGCAAACCCTGATGCCTGCCCTGTAGGGTCAGTTTGGTGCATCTCTCCATGCCCCTCCTGTCCTCTGTTGTCCGAGTCCATGTCTCTACCCCAATTCCTCCTGCCTACCATGATTCAATGTACCATACTTGCGAACATTTTGAACTTGGTAAGAGGGAGATTTTGAAAAAAAACTGAGGTATTGATTTTCCCCTTTGAGTTACATTGAAAAAGAGGAGATTGTAGACAGGAGACAGATAAAATAAAGCCCATTTGAGCTTAAAAACATTGGACGTTTCCTGGCTGAAACGGGTCTGTTGGCATGTATGGCTGTACTACCACTGCCTCTTCCTTCTGCCCACAATGGTCTATTATATTGCCAAGCCTCTCTTGCCAGTCCAGTATTGTTGGTTTGTTGCCCCTGCCCCCCTTTCCACTGCCCTCCATAGTCTGTTGTGCTGCCACTGCCCTCCCTGCCTGCCCAGTGTGGTCAAATTGTTGCCTCTGCACTCTGCTACCTGCCTTCAATTTTCAGAGTCCGTGCCCCTGGCCTCTGCCTCTCAACAGTATCCCAATAAACAACTAGATTGCTAACATTCTATATTTATTACAAAAGTGTGGAACGCCTGACATCATCTTGATGTAATCAAAACTGTAATACCTAGAGTATTTCCTTTAGAAATTACATATATGAGAGGGTCTTCTTTGCATAAAAATTATGGTTAGTGCTGTAAAAAACTAAAATGAGGGCATATTTTCTGAGTTTTCAAATAGCGACAAAGAACTTTTAAATTATTTGTAATCTTTATGTTTTTTTATCCAGTTGACCACTTGATTAAATGTTGCACCTTGGCGAGAGGATGTGGTGTAACTTCCAGAGCTGCAGACTTTGCAACTGGGGAACCAGGTTGGAGTTCCTGCTTCAGCTCAACATTCTGTGATTGTGGTCAAATCACTTAATCTCCCCATGTCTACAACCAAAATGAATTTGACCTTGTGTGATGTAACCAATGCTCATGTAAAGCATTCCAATACCTGACAAATTTGCACTATATAAAACTGCAAATACACACAAAATAAGTGTTTTGAACACTTCTGTCATTGGGCTACATGTGGGCTACATCTGGGTGATATGTGTGCTGCATTTAGGCTCTTTTGTGTCTGGTGGCCATCTTGGGATATTTATTTGTTATGAAGTTTCCTAATTTCCTCATTTACTGCAGTCTCCTCAGTAGGAAATGCGTTCAGTTTTTTACTTTGATTCCATCAAGAAGGTATTCAGATATGTCACACATTTGCCATAAATTCTGAATGTTAGCACTCTAGTTGCTCATTAGATCACTGTAGTAAAGCTACTGCTCACCACGGAAGTCTGCTGCTGGTATTAAAAGTGCATGTTTCAGTCTGCATATCAGAATTTTGTAATGAAATAGAAGAGGATTTGAGAAGTCACTCAAAATGTGCCCTAATTTTTCTTTCTTCAGCACTAATCATAATTTCTATGGCAAAATGAACCCCCAAATTGTGTTCCTTTTTAAATTAAATGTTTTAAGTGTTACCACTTTATTCCAATCAAGATGGCTTCAGGTGTGCCATACTTTTGTCATAAGTAAGACTGTTAGCGCTCTAGTTGTTCGTTAGAACACTCTGGGACATTCTGTCATTCGGCTATACTTGGGCTACATCTGGGTGATATTTGGGCTACATTTGGTCTCTTTTGTCTCTGGTGGCCAAACTGGGAGATTTATTTGTTATGAAGTTTCCTAATTTCCTCATTTACTGCAGTCTCCTCAGTAGGAAATACTTTCAGTTTTTTACTTGGTTCCATCAAGAAGGCATTCAGATGTGTCACACATTTGCCATAAATTCTGAATGTTAGCACTCTAGTTGCTCATTAGATCACTGTAGTAAAGCTACTGCTCACCAGGGAAGTCTGCTGCTGGTATTCAAAGTGCATGTTTCAGTCTGCATGTCAGAATTTTTTTATGACATAGAAGAGGATTTGAGAAGTCAAATTGTGCCCTAATTTTTCTTTCTGCAGCACTAATCATAATTTCTATGGCAAAATGAATCCCCTCATTGTGTTCCTTTGTAAATTAAATGTTTTAAGTGTTACCACTTTATTCCATTCAAGATGGCTTCAGGTGTGCCATACTTTTGTCATAAGTAAGACTGTTAGCGCTCTAGTTGTTCGTTAGAACACTCTGGGACATTCTGTCATTGGGCTATACTTGGGCTACATCTGGGTGATATTTGGGCTGCATTTGGTCTCTTTTGTCTCTGGTGGCCATTTTGGGAGACTTATTTGTTATGATGTTTCCTAATTTCCTCATTTACTACAGTCTTCTCAGTAGGAAATACTTTCAGTTGTTTACTTTGATTCCATCAAGAAGGCATTCAGATGCGTCACAAATTTGCCATAAATTCAGAATGTTAGCACTCTAGTTGCTTATTAGATCACTGTAGTAAAGCTACTGCTCACCAGGGAAGTCTGCTGCTGGTATTGAAAGTGCATGTTTCAGTCTGCATGTCAGAATTTTTTAATGAAATAGAAGAGGATTTGAGAAGTCACTCAAAATGTGACCTAATTTTTCGTACTGTAGCACTAATCATACTTTCTATGGCAAAATGAACCCCCTCATGTTGTTCCTTTTTAAATTAAATGTTTTAAGAATTACCACTTTATTCCAACCAAGATGGCTTCAGGTGTGCCATATGTTTGTCATAAGTAGGACTGTTAGCGCTCTAGTTGTTCTTTAGAACACTCTGGGAAGCTGCAGTAGAACACAAAGGAATCAACTGACAGTCTCTGCCCTTGTTGGATGTACATGTTTTACTGAGAATGTCAGACTTCATTCTCACATGACTGAGAAAGATAATGTGAATTTAAAGAAAATATGCTCTCAGTTAGCTTATAGATCACCTTCCAAACCTCTGTGGGAAAAGCATGAGAAAATAGTTTTCTCTCAAACATGATTCATGATATCACAGCAGAAGGCTTTTTCACATGGTAAAATCACCTTAGAACACACCACAATTCCTAAAATGAGTATGGTACCATCAACAAATGATTTATAATGTAACTAAAGTCTTAACACCTTCTATTAACTGCAATGTTTTTTAATGAGGTGCTATCATGTATATTGGTCCAAAGATGGCTGCCAACACTTCTTGGATGAAGTGCTGACAGCCAATCAGATCTCACGATGAGATGTGTGGTTAGGCTCCGCCCAGATATATATGTGATTTTACTTTTGATTTTCTCAGGAACTACTGAACGGATTTACACCATTTAAGCAAAAGGCACATGCCTGACCTGAGGACTACCTCTTTGCCAAATTTCAAGTAATTCTGTTCAGCCGTTCGGGCTGTACCTTCGACTAAAGGTCCTATGGGAAAATGCATGAGGAAAACGCGTTTTGGGTCCCCCCTTTTTTCTCAGCCCCTGCTTGACGAATCACCCCGAGACTTTCAGGGTAGGAGCTGAGCGGAGCGCCCCATTAGTTTTGAAAATTTCACGAAGATAAGTCAACCAGCGCCAAAGGTATTCAAAATAGAATTTTCAGATTTCCTATGGGAACTCGGTCCTAACTATAACCATCTACTGGCGACCGCTAGTAGATAATATATATATATATATATATATATATATATATATATATATATATATATATATATATATATATATATATATATATATATATATCCACAAAAAAGTTACTCTGCATTAGAGGGCCTCTCACGTTGTGGCAATGAATTCCTCTCTTGCTGGCAGAAGGAAGGCTCGTAAACATTGTCCTTACAAGCATATTTATTCAGCTTTGCCTTAAAAACCAAACATGTTTCGGGCAGCATTTCCCTTGATCACTGGCATTTAAAATCCAAGGCAAATTCAGAAAGCAGCAAACATTTCAAAGCGCACCTGCGCCTCATTTAAATACACATCCCTGGTTCACTCGGCATCATGGTAGATGTAGTATCCACAATGTTAGCATAGTGCATGCTGCCAGATGAAAACGCTGTTAATATATATATATATATATATATATATATATATATATATACATACATACATACATATATTATTAAATAATTGCATAATTATAAATGTTTTAAATAATTAATGTAAAAAATACTATTCATTTATCATTTAGGTAAACTCCCATACTACACTACCACATACGTAGCAGGCCAAAATTAAAATAGAATTAAAATAAAAAAAGATAACACACTTAACATATTAAGTAATAAATAAAACAATAAATAATAAATTAATAATTAATTGTTAATTCATTACAGCTCAAATAACATCCCACCCTATGCCCATAAAAACAACTAATATATAACATGAAAAAATATATTTATTAAGCAATATACAAAATTAGAAATCAATGGAATATTTTATTTAAAATGAATTATTAATTGTTATTTAATATTTTCTTAAGCTCCAACCTTAAACTTCTACAAACACAACTCACACCTAAAATATAATTTAATATTTACAAAATGTACATAATTAATTGTCAATTAATCAATTAATAAATAAAAAATAATTATTAATAAATTATTACTTAATAAATTTCCCACCCTTTGCACCTTACAAACTGAACAACACAAACCTAAAATATAAATTAAAAAATAAAATTGATACACAATTAATATAATTAATTATCAATTAAATAATGAATAATTGTTGATTAATTATTAATCAATGATTACTTAATTAACTTCCCTCCCTATACACCTATAGACCCAACAACCTGCGCTTAAAATATTTGCACAGTTTGCATAATTCATTATCTAATAAATAATTAATATTAATAAAAGACTAATGATTAATTAATAATAGTTAATTAACTTCTCACCCTATACCCCTGCATACCTCATAACCCGCTATGAGACTATAAATTACTATTATCAATTAAATGTAAATTATAAATAAGATAAAATTGCAAACTATATTTAAAACATTAACAACAATTATAAAAACAATATATAATTATACAATTAAAATATAAATTACATCAGATAAAGATAATTGACAAACAATATGTTTTACAATAACATTTTTTTAAAACGATATTAACACAGATACTTTTGAAAACGATATTACTCACTTTAAAAAATCTATTTTTTTGTCAACAATATTTCTGCATCACGATATTTATGTGCTACGATAATGGAAAAATCGATATTAATGCAGCTCGATATTTCTGACTCAAACTGTTTCCAAACACCGTCGATATGTTAATTTAATGCTTTTCGTCTGTAGCATCACATGATGCCTGCCAATGAGCCGTTTATGAACAGGATGCGTATTTGCCCCTGATAGCTTGTTGATAAAAATAATGCATATGCCAGGTTTTGTTTATTTTTTTGTATTGATTGATATTTTTGGCAGGGAGTGTAGCCATTTTTATGCCTTTTTATCGGTCTGAAAGAGCTTGAATTATCAATACAAATAAATGTTCTGAGGTCCTGATTCACCAAAAGATGTTCACCTGTAAGCATATGTGAAACTGTCATGTGATGTGATATGTCACAACTACGTACAATATTGCAAGGGCTGGGCAGTGTGTATTATAAGACATGGTTAGCCTTGTGATTTAAGGGAAGTTAGTCTCCCTAGAGTACAATTTTTCCCCATTGAGTAAAGAAAAAATAAAAACATTTGCACGTAGACAGTGGCTACGCCCAATGTACTACGTGAATAATTTCTCATTGTGAGCTTGGTAACAACTGTAAACTTTTATTTATTTTAGAGGATTGTAAAGCGCGCAGCTACCTCCGACGGAGGTGTCCCGGCGCTGAAGACAATATCTCGTGAGGTTCAGAGGAGATCAGGAGGAAAAGAGTGGGCTAGTTCAGAGAGAAGAGCCAGGTTTAAGTTTCTTCCGAAACAGAGGCTCAGAAGTCAGGAATCTTAGTTCTGTTGGAAGGTGATTCCACAGTCTGGAGGTGGCTACAGCAAAGGCCCTTCCTCCCGTTCGCGCTAGACGAAAACGGGGGCAGATCATTAGGCGGAGATGGTTAGATCTGAGATTTTGGGATGCTTGTGAGATCTTCAGTCTGTGTCTCAGGTAGGCGGGGCCTCGACCAATCTGATGTAACTTTATATTCAGGCTCCCTTGAGCCGGTGGAGTCGACGGACTCATGGTTACGCACCTGCGCGCTAAGAGAGGTACTAGACCTGATTATGTTTTTAGCAGCTTACACAGCAACCCCACTCTCATTTTCCTACTCCCTGCTGACGAGAGGCAACTACCTCGAAACACGTGTCCAGGGATGGCACACGCCACGCATACTTGCACGCACTCTTGAGCATAGGTGTATCCGCCGACGCTGACCTTCAGGGACCATTTTCATTGGGGGAACACGACTGGTAGGTGTAGCAGTGTGCGACCAATCTGATGTAACTTTATATTCAGGCTCCCTTGAGCCGGTGGAGTCGACGGACTCATGGTTACGCACCTGCGCGCTAAGAGAGGTACTAGACCTGATTATGTTTTTAGCAGCTTACACAGCAACCCCACTCTCATTTTCCTACTCCCTGCTGACGAGAGGCAACTACCTCGAAACACGTGTCCAGGGATGGCACACGCCACGCATACTTGCACGCACTCTTGAGCATAGGTGTATCCGCCGACGCTGACCTTCAGGGACCATTTTCATTGGGGGAACACGACTGGTAGGTGTAGCAGTGTGCGACCAATCTGATGTAACTTTATATTCAGGCTCCCTTGAGCCGGTGGAGTCGACGGACTCATGGTTACGCACCTGCGCGCTAAGAGAGGTACTAGACCTGATTATGTTTTTAGCAGCTTACACAGCAACCCCACTCTCATTTTCCTACTCCCTGCTGACGAGAGGCAACTACCTCGAAACACGTGTCCAGGGATGGCACACGCCACGCATACTTGCACGCACTCTTGAGCATAGGTGTATCCGCCGACGCTGACCTTCAGGGACCATTTTCATTGGGGGAACACGACTGGTAGGTGTAGCAGTGTGCGACCAATCTGATGTAACTTTATATTCAGGCTCCCTTGAGCCGGTGGAGTCGACGGACTCATGGTTACGCACCTGCGCGCTAAGAGAGGTACTAGACCTGATTATGTTTTTAGCAGCTTACACAGCAACCCCACTCTCATTTTCCTACTCCCTGCTGACGAGAGGCAACTACCTCGAAACACGTGTCCAGGGATGGCACACGCCACGCATACTTGCACGCACTCTTGAGCATAGGTGTATCCGCCGACGCTGACCTTCAGGGACCATTTTCATTGGGGGAACACGACTGGTAGGTGTAGCAGTGTGCGACCAATCTGATGTAACTTTATATTCAGGCTCCCTTGAGCCGGTGGAGTCGACGGACTCATGGTTACGCACCTGCGCGCTAAGAGAGGTACTAGACCTGATTATGTTTTTAGCAGCTTACACAGCAACCCCACTCTCATTTTCCTACTCCCTGCTGACGAGAGGCAACTACCTCGAAACACGTGTCCAGGGATGGCACACGCCACGCATACTTGCACGCACTCTTGAGCATAGGTGTATCCGCCGACGCTGACCTTCAGGGACCATTTTCATTGGGGGAACACGACTGGTAGGTGTAGCAGTGTGCGACCAATCTGATGTAACTTTATATTCAGGCTCCCTTGAGCCGGTGGAGTCGACGGACTCATGGTTACGCACCTGCGCGCTAAGAGAGGTACTAGACCTGATTATGTTTTTAGCAGCTTACACAGCAACCCCACTCTCATTTTCCTACTCCCTGCTGACGAGAGGCAACTACCTCGAAACACGTGTCCAGGGATGGCACACGCCACGCATACTTGCACGCACTCTTGAGCATAGGTGTATCCGCCGACGCTGACCTTCAGGGACCATTTTCATTGGGGGAACACGACTGGTAGGTGTAGCAGTGTGCGACCAATCTGATGTAACTTTATATTCAGGCTCCCTTGAGCCGGTGGAGTCGACGGACTCATGGTTACGCACCTGCGCGCTAAGAGAGGTACTAGACCTGATTATGTTTTTAGCAGCTTACACAGCAACCCCACTCTCATTTTCCTACTCCCTGCTGACGAGAGGCAACTACCTCGAAACACGTGTCCAGGGATGGCACACGCCACGCATACTTGCACGCACTCTTGAGCATAGGTGTATCCGCCGACGCTGACCTTCAGGGACCATTTTCATTGGGGGAACACGACTGGTAGGTGTAGCAGTGTGCGACCAATCTGATGTAACTTTATATTCAGGCTCCCTTGAGCCGGTGGAGTCGACGGACTCATGGTTACGCACCTGCGCGCTAAGAGAGGTACTAGACCTGATTATGTTTTTAGCAGCTTACACAGCAACCCCACTCTCATTTTCCTACTCCCTGCTGACGAGAGGCAACTACCTCGAAACACGTGTCCAGGGATGGCACACGCCACGCATACTTGCACGCACTCTTGAGCATAGGTGTATCCGCCGACGCTGACCTTCAGGGACCATTTTCATTGGGGGAACACGACTGGTAGGTGTAGCAGTGTGCGACCAATCTGATGTAACTTTATATTCAGGCTCCCTTGAGCCGGTGGAGTCGACGGACTCATGGTTACGCACCTGCGCGCTAAGAGAGGTACTAGACCTGATTATGTTTTTAGCAGCTTACACAGCAACCCCACTCTCATTTTCCTACTCCCTGCTGACGAGAGGCAACTACCTCGAAACACGTGTCCAGGGATGGCACACGCCACGCATACTTGCACGCACTCTTGAGCATAGGTGTATCCGCCGACGCTGACCTTCAGGGACCATTTTCATTGGGGGAACACGACTGGTAGGTGTAGCAGTGTGCGACCAATCTGATGTAACTTTATATTCAGGCTCCCTTGAGCCGGTGGAGTCGACGGACTCATGGTTACGCACCTGCGCGCTAAGAGAGGTACTAGACCTGATTATGTTTTTAGCAGCTTACACAGCAACCCCACTCTCATTTTCCTACTCCCTGCTGACGAGAGGCAACTACCTCGAAACACGTGTCCAGGGATGGCACACGCCACGCATACTTGCACGCACTCTTGAGCATAGGTGTATCCGCCGACGCTGACCTTCAGGGACCATTTTCATTGGGGGAACACGACTGGTAGGTGTAGCAGTGTGCGACCAATCTGATGTAACTTTATATTCAGGCTCCCTTGAGCCGGTGGAGTCGACGGACTCATGGTTACGCACCTGCGCGCTAAGAGAGGTACTAGACCTGATTATGTTTTTAGCAGCTTACACAGCAACCCCACTCTCATTTTCCTACTCCCTGCTGACGAGAGGCAACTACCTCGAAACACGTGTCCAGGGATGGCACACGCCACGCATACTTGCACGCACTCTTGAGCATAGGTGTATCCGCCGACGCTGACCTTCAGGGACCATTTTCATTGGGGGAACACGACTGGTAGGTGTAGCAGTGTGCGACCAATCTGATGTAACTTTATATTCAGGCTCCCTTGAGCCGGTGGAGTCGACGGACTCATGGTTACGCACCTGCGCGCTAAGAGAGGTACTAGACCTGATTATGTTTTTAGCAGCTTACACAGCAACCCCACTCTCATTTTCCTACTCCCTGCTGACGAGAGGCAACTACCTCGAAACCCGTGTCCAGGGATGGCACACGCCACGCATACTTGCACGCACTCTTGAGCATAGGTGTATCCGCCGACGCTGACCTTCAGGGACCATTTTCATTGGGGGAACACGACTGGTAGGTGTAGCAGTGTGCGACCAATCTGATGTAAAATTATCTAATAAATAATTAATATTAATAAAAGACTAATGATTAATTAATAATAGTTAATTAACTTCTCACCCTATACCCCTGCATACCTCATAACCCGCTATGAGACTATAAATTACTATTATCAATTAAATGTAAATTATAAATAAGATAAAATTGCAAACTATATTTAAAACATTAACAACAATTATAAAAACAATATATAATTATACAATTAAAATATAAATTACATCAGATAAAGATAATTGACAAACAATATGTTTTACAATAACATTTTTTTAAAACGATATTAACACAGATACTTTTGAAAACGATATTACTCACTTTAAAAAATCTATATTTTTGTCAACAATATTTCTGCATCACGATATTTATGTGCTACGATAATGGAAAAATCGATATTAATGCAGCTCGATATTTCTGACTCAAAATGTTTCCAAATACCGTCGATATGTTAATTTAATGCTTTTCGTCTGTAGCATCACATGATGCCTGCCAATGAGCCGTTTATGAACAGGATGCGTATTTGCCCCTGATAGCTTGTTGATAAAAATAATGCATATGCCAGGTTTTGTTTATTTTTTTGTATTGATTGATATTTTTGGCAGGGAGTGTAGCCATTTTTATGCCTTTTTATCGGTCTGAAAGAGCTTGAATTATCAATACAAATAAATGTTCTGAGGTCCTGATTCACCAAAAGATGTTCACCTGTAAGCATATGTGAAACTGTCATGTGATGTGATATGTCACAACTACGTACAATATTGCAAGGGCTGGGCAGTGTGTATTATAAGACATGGTTAGCCTTGTGATTTAAGGGAAGTTAGTCTCCCTAGAGTACAATTTTTCCCCATTGAGTAAAGAAAAAATAAAAACATTTGCACGTAGACAGTGGCTACGCCCAATGTACTACGTGAATAATTTCTCATTGTGAGCTTGGTAACAACTGTAAACTTTTATTTATTTTAGAGGTTTGTAAAGCGCGCAGCTACCTCCGACGGAGGTGTCCCGGCGCTGAAGACAATATCTCGTGAGGTTCAGAGGAGATCAGGAGGAAAAGAGTGGGCTAGATCAGAGAGAAGAGCCAGGTTTAAGTTTCTTCCGAAACAGAGGCTCAGAAGTCAGGAATCTTAGTTCTGTTGGAAGGTGATTCCACAGTCTGGAGGTGGCTACAGCAAAGGCCCTTCCTCCCGTTCGCGCTAGACGAAAACGGGGGCAGATCATTAGGCGGAGATGGTTAGATCTGAGATTTTGGGATGCTTGTGAGATCTTCAGTCTGTGTCTCAGGTAGGCGGGGCCTCGACCATTAAGAGCTCTAAAAGCAAGGGTCAGGGATTTAAACTGAATACGTAATCTCACTGGGAGCCAATGGAGTTTGATCGGATGGGGTGTAATGGAATGACGGTAGGGGACATTACAGATCAACCTGGCCGCTGAATTCTGTACTGTCTGTAATCGATTTAAGAGATACGCCGGGGCTCCAACGTACAAACTATTTGCGTAGTCCAAATGGGAAGTTATGAGGGCGTGGACTACTGTCTTGCGTGAGTCTAATGCCAGGAAAGGGATGATTTTTTTAATCATACGGAGCTTTCCAAAACAAGACGCTGTGACTTTGTTAATTTGGGTCTTGTAGGAGAGGGCAGTATCAAAATGGAAGCCCAGATTGCGGTACAGGGGGAGGATCTAATTTAGAGATGGGGGATTTCTGGTTAAAAATAAGACTTCCGTCTTATCTGTATTCAGTTTTAAATTGTTTGAGGACATCCAGGAGGCAATATTCACCATGCAGTGGCGAAAGTTTAGCAAAGAGCTTTCAGAATGATCTTTGAAGGAGAACACCAGCTGAGTGTCGTCAGTATAAAAGATCACTCTGACGCCCCAGGATTCCACCACTTTTTCCAGAGGCTTCAGGTATACATTGAACAGGAGCGGACTAAGGGCAGATCCCTGTGGTACCCCCCATGTCAACGGTTTCTTGGTGGAAAAGAAGGAGCCCAGCATCACTTGTTGGAATCTATCCGTGAGGAATGATTTGACCCAGGCGAGAGGGGTCCCACCAACTCCCACCTCTTGCAAGCGTGTGAGTAGTGTTTCATGGGAGATGGTGTTGAATGCTGCGGATAGGTCGCGGAGGACCAGCATGGCCTCCTCTCCCCTATCCGTGCACTCACGAATCGACTCGGACACTTCTAGTAGAGCTGATTCGGTATTGAAGTCCGGCCTGAATCCTGACTGAGAGTCGTGGAACAGCGAATTTGACTCAAGGTAGATGGACAGCTGTTCTTGTACCGCCTTCTCGAGCACTTTGGCTGGCTAGGGTAGGAGTGAAATCGGTCGGTAGTTGCTCAAACATATTGGATCGACACCGGCTTTTTTTTTAATGGGGATTAGCAACGCATGTTTCCATACGGAAGGGACAGCACCTGAATATAGGGAGGAGTTCCAGATTTCAAGCAGAGGGTTAATAACTAGCGGGGCAATTTCATTCAGGATCAGAGCCGGGGCTGGATCCAGTGGTGAGCCTGATCTGCATTTTAAAAATAGATTCAGGGCATACTCCTTGGTGAGTGGTTTAAACTTCACATGAAATGCTAGGAAAGCCACATATGGGGCATGGTAATTTTTGTTAATTGCCAAAAGTTATACATTTACACCTCTGCATAGGAGTATTTTTATGGAAATGGATGAGCCTGACATTTTTGTTAATAAGAACTAGAAAGTGGGGTTTTAGGAGTACCCTGCTAAGTGTCTTTCACATTTAGATTTGTCCTCATGCTTATGCAAAACAGGCAAATATGCTATTGACTGGGAAAGCTCAATCATCATATATGTGAGGGAGATAGAAACTAGCTAGTTGAAGCTCTGTTCTCAACATATTTCATGCAAGGGGTGAATTGAGTTTCGAGGGCAAAGTGCCCACACCCTTTTCTCTGTCCACTTGCATCTTTATAATACTTCACTTATGAGGATAAATGACAATTTAAAGAAGGAAGGAAATACCACTACTGTGTGATCATAGCCCTGGGCATCATGGGAATGCAAATAACCCACGGCTTGGTCTACTCATAGAAACACATTGAAAATCTGGGTCCCAATGCTGGTGGCAACATCAACATATGGAAATCTAGTAAAAGCTCTCGGAAGTGTTTGGCTTTATCTTAAATATAGGTGCACTAATAATTACTTTTAAAGGAGGAAAATATATTGGCAATGTTTTGGTTCTTGTGAGACATTGTTCCTTTTGCATGATCACCCCAATATTTGTTTGACTGATGCTGTTTGTTTTTTGGCTGTGTGCAGGGACACAGCCCCAATACAGATGTTCTGACCCCTAAAGTATAGTAAAATTGTCTAACTTTTAGCTGGCTATTGATCTTTCTTATTAGGCCATAGTACATGGTGCGGAAATACACCCACGGCATGGAAAATTAAATGTAATTGTGCCATCCACTAGTGTGACAAAGGAAAACTGTGCTTTAGGCCTACCATTATGCCTGGACCGCTGCATTTAAACTTGCAGTCAGATCTGTCAAAAAAATTCCTTCTGACAGGGACAATACTTATTTAAAAAATTTAAAAAGGCATCCCTATATAAACCTTTATAAGGTAGGGTGCTTGGTATTGAACAGGTAGAATTTTAATATTACCATGTCCCCATGATTAGCAGTCCTCAAAAGCTATTGTCGCTGTGGGAGGCTCTGGCTGTCACATGAAGAAAACTAGAGTGCAGATTAAAATATTAATTCTGGTGTCTAAGGTTTGGTACAGGCCAGAAAAATGGTTCAACCGCTATTTTTAAAATATTTTAGTATTTATTAAAAACCCACATAATGGTAAATTCATATTTAGGAAAAGTCAAATTTACAAAGTGAACGATTGCTTGTCTGGAGCTCCTGGAGTCTAATATGATTTAGGCTGGCAGAAGCTGCTCCACCAGTGCCTGACAATAATGAGGTGTGATAATGGTTTCCAAAGTAGAGACAATATCTTTGGCATGGCAACTCGGTCAAGAATGGCAGCTGAGTAGGTTCAAGGAACTTCATTAACTTGATAGAGACAGAGTTAAACCAGGCCCAATAATAGAGTAGTGGAAGGAAATACCTGAGTAATGGAGACCCTTTGTTCTTTAAGCCCAAGGTAGCCAGTTGGGCACAAGTCCAGTGGGAAGGGCAGATGTTTCCAGAACCAGTTTGATGTAGCCAAGGAGGAGGGGACTGCTTATTACCTTAAACACAATCCTGGCTGTCCCACAGGCTCCCTTCGGGGGCAGAAAGTCTATACAACCTTGACTGTCCCTTAGAACAGTACAATGTGGGATAGTTTACAGTAAGGCAATTGTGGCACTTCATCCTTGTGCAGATGACAGCTTAACGAGTAAAGAGCATATAACGAACTCCCTGTTGAGCAATGATGGCAAGCGGTGAAGTTTCAGCAGCATAAACTTTATTTTATTTACATATGAAAATTACCTAATATATTAGCAAATTGGTAACTTTTTTGATATGGTTGCAAATAGAGTGTAGTACTATACTGAGTGTAATATAATGAATGAGTGATGGTGGAAATTTGCCCATTTAGCCAAGTCTTCTAAATAATGGTGCAACCCCTAAAAACAGGTAGAATTGGAATTATTCTTGTAGTGATACATGCTTTACAATTATTTCTCCTAAGTTAAGTCTGTCTGCTCTATGCTACAGCCAACCAATGGTTGAGTTTGGGTAGAAAATGACTGAGACCTAACTGGACCTAACTGGACCTAGTAAGAATAGCGACATTATTACTTAATGTAGACTACTATTACTACAACTAATAAGGCACTTTTGCACACTTACCAATTACCTGAGCCATCCATCATTGCACTCACATATTCAGCCACTCATTCATCTATGAACAGACTAACCCTATTGCTCTGTACACAGGCTGAAATAATGTCCACCTCCTAAAGTGTCCTACGGGATAACGTGTTAAGGATCTTTCCATAAATGGAAGAGAAAAGAAGGGTACAGTGAGTTTGTGAATTACTTAATCAGGTTGTTTAGAGAAAAAGTTCTGTTTTTGATGACAAGGTTTCACAATGAGGCAGAACAGATACTGCTGACAGGAATATATTTAGAATTTAGTTAAATGGTGTTGCAAATGGGTTCCGGCCATTTAGTGTGCCCAGATTTGATAAATTTTTGATCACCCGGTTTTGGGCCTCTATGGTGGGTGAGTCTGACTACTCACATCTCACTCCCAGTAATTTCAACGTAAAGAGTCCACCTTTATAGATAAGGCAGCTGCAACACAGCTAGAATAAGGGGCACAAGGCTGGTTACACATCAAAACAGGCTGCTCGCAAGAGACTACAATTGTGAGCAGCATAATAATTACACACAGGTAACCTGCCCGCGGCAGTTTTAACCTGCACAATGGACCTGTCAAAATACCCTTTTGAAAGGCCAAAATCTTCCTTTTAAATAATAGTAAGTCATCCATATGCAGGACTTATTACCCATAAAGGCAAGTTGCAGATATTTAAAAGTGGTACACGTAGAAATTAATAGTGACACTGTCCTTATGTTGAAAACGATTTTTACTGTAGCAAGGTTGGATGCTCTCATAGGTACTAATCAGACCTCCAGATTCGCTCCTTACGTCTGCACATTGTTTTTATTTGCCGCAGCTCCAGCGTATACCAGGGTGAGCTACCCCGTTTCTTGTGAGAGGATTTTGTAACTTCCGGGGCATGCAAAATAACAGCTGATCTCAGCCATCCTTCAAAATTAGAGGCTGAGATGTTGACATCAGATGTCACCTTGGGAGGCTCAATCTCCAAGGTAGTTACCAACTCACTCCTCTTAATTGCTTTCCAGGATCGAGATTTGGATACATCTGACCTGAGGCTACGACCTCTCGTTAGTAGCGGGAACTTTATACTAAAGTGAATTGTGGAGTGGTCAGACGACAGAGTGGGTTGAACACTCTCTACTTGGAGCTGCTCATTATTAGTAAAAATGCCGTCCAATGTGTGTCCGGCTATATGTGTAGACTCTACTACAAATTGTTTCAGGCCATAACTTACCAGGTTATCCAACAAATTGGATGTGTCGGAGTTGTTGTTGGCCTCTAAGTAAAAATTAAAATCACCCAGAATAGTGAAAGTGGGAGTATCCAAACAGGATTCTAGAAATGCCTGGAGTGAACTTATAAACGGGGCTCTTGCCCACGGTGGTCGATATATTAATAGCCCATTGAAAAATTCCAAATTTTTATACTTAATACCAAAGGTTAGGGCCTCCGCCTGTACCGAGGGCATCATTTAATTGCATACACAGGGGTTTGAGGAGAGTATTATGGGTTGGTCCATGACATTTCATTCTTTCAGAAAGGGATTGCCATTAATGAGCACAAGGCTAGGGGTATAGCATCAAGCAATTAAACTATGCCTCTCAACATATCGTAGCTATATTATTCTTAAGTATCTCATTATTCCTTTCCACTTTACTCGCTGACTCAGAATGATATACAGAATAGAAATGTTGGTCTATTCCTAGCGATTTACAAACTGCTTGTATTATGTAGACACAAAACATGGTCACTGACCACTGCCAATTTGGGATGGCACCCTGAATCTAGGTGTGAAGTCTCTGAGTAACCACATAGCAACCATCTCCATCTAGTCTTGAAAACGTGCATAACACAATAAGTACATGGCAGTAATTTTCACACTTGGGTAGTTGTATAAAATCAACCTGAATGTGAAAGGATATGAACAGAGTGACCCTAAGAGTGATGGTGACCAGCGGGTGGTCTTAACCCCTTTGGCAACATTGAATGATAGGCATGTGACACAGGATTGGCAATAACATAGGGCTTTAGAAGAAAAGAAGGGTGTATGCCAATATGTTGCAGCCACTTCCACAACAAAATAGCAACCATCTATAAGAACTTCAAGCCCCAACTCTTCAACCTCCTCAGTCTCCAATCAACCACCACCGCCGACCACCTGCTCATGCATGGAAACAACTCAGCACACCAAACACAACCACTCTTATGAACTCCATCCCTTTGGGAGCACCCACACTCCCTTGCCCTAACTGACTCTTCAACCTCGAAAGAGACAGATTATCTGCCAATTAACCACCATCATCAATGCCTCTCTGTCCATGGCCACCTTTCCTGACGCCTGCTAACATACAGAGGTCAGACACATGCAATGACTCCAGACAATCCAGAAAGCAGCAACCAGACTGATCCTCAACCCACATCACGCAGCACCTGAAAGACCTCCACTGCCTCCCGGTCCAGAAGATATGCCATTTCAGGCCACTGAATCACTCCTACAAAGCCCTCCATGACCATTGACCCACCTATTTGAACCACTGTCTGCACTTCCACTGTCACCCCAGGAACCTCCCCTCTGCACACCTTACCCTTGCACAGATCCCTTGTTTATGCCACTGCCATGCCAGAGGATGCCCCTTCTCATTTCTCATTCATACCTCCAAAGCCTGGCACAACTTCAAGAAAGAGCTCAACACCTGGCTCTTCGAATGACACATACAGCAACCTCCTGGATACCCTCCAGGGTCACAAGCCACGCTTTACAAATAGTGATTGACTGATTGCGAGGCTTCAATATGGATTGTGTTAGCTTCCATAGTTAATAAACATGATGGGAGCAGAGCCGAACTGAGTCCAGAGTTGAGGAGTAATATTCTATGGGCCCTTTCTGATCCCCATGGCTTAGTTCCAATCTCTCCATGTGCAAATCTTTTTAATTTGTGACAATGCATAGTAAAGGGTTTAACATAGTCACAGAGCCCTAAGGCTGGCGCAGAGGCCAACACCTGTGTTATCTTTACAAATGCATGTTTAGCTTCTCTTGACCACTGCAGGGGTACAGGTTGGACTTTTCCATCAAATTCTTGGAAACGCTTTGCCATTCCAGCATAAACCAAATTCCAATGCCTACAGTATCCGAGATTCACAAAAAAGTATGTGCTTGTGAAACAGTTAGAGGGCAGGACAACTTGCAAATGCCTTCAACTCATCTCTTTCAGAAGAAACATGATGCATGCCATCCGAAATCTCATAGCCACCCACATGGGGAAAGCAAAACTGCAATTCTTAGCCAGTTTGGTGAAGAAATAGACTGAGTATTGCTTGCACTGATCTAGAGCAACAGATTCCAATATTATATTGTCAACCTATTGAATCAAGTAGACCTCTAGGGGGAAACCAATATGTTCAAATCTTTATTTAAGGCTTGGGAGAAGATTAAGAGAGTGTGGTGTCTGTGCATTGTTTCTCAGTGCACTTTCTTTACATAAAAATGATGGAATGTTACTTTGTACTTGTCAATGTATTCTATGAAATACTTGTTTAGAATGTTTGGGTCAGGCACTGGAATTGCTTCACAGGCAGTTGGTGCTACCACCTTGAGCCCTCCATACTTGTATACCTGTTTACCCTGTGGATTACAATAAATCTACTTTGAGAGTGAAGACTTCGCGTCTATGTGAATTGCTGTACAACTTCATTGAAGGAAGCCCACTTCAGGGAGACTCTATAAATCCTTGTGGGAGTCATGTTGACGGAAGCTGGGACCCTCAGAATATGAAAAAGAAGAGATACTAACTCTCTTAAAGTGTGGGAATGGAATAGAAGTCAGAACAAAGTCAATTACTGAGAACCATTGGGTGCTAGCAGGGATGCAGGAGAAAATGGTAGTGGGTTGGGGACAACAGGGAAGTTTGGGTTATCCACAATATTAATAGCCCTAGGGTCCTATACAAACCTGTACATGTTTGCCTTCCCCCAACTTGTATATCTGGAGAATAGGGTGGTTACATATATTACCAATAGGTACTTGAACGCCTTGCTTAATCAATCTGCTATTACCAGACAGATACCATCCTCCTCCTCTTCTGTTTCAGCGGTAGAGAAGTATTCTGGGTAGCTATTTCTTAGAGTTGACATTCACCTTAATGGGTTCCTTCAAAGAGATGAATCCCACATTGTTGGCTTCTGTGTGCCATAATGTGGACTGTACCTCTAAAAGCAGTTCAGTTAAATCAGGGGACACGACAAGAGGGCCCCCTTCTTCTGACTAGTTCATGCTTCCACATAATAACGTCAATTCCTTATTTTCTTGTCTCAGAGGTATATTTTAAAAAATCTAAGGTACAATATACAATGCAATTCAGGTGACTGAGAATATTTCTGCCACGCAGGTTGGTTGCAGAATCGACACTAAGAAAAAAGTAATGTTTAGCATCAATTGGTTCTGCAGAGATCAACATGGGGTCTGTAATATTGTGCTTAACTCGTTAATAGGAAATACCAACTGCATCTATGGGAAAGCCTGAGAGAGGCAAATAATTGACTTTAGATGTTTCGAGGATGAGCGGCTTGCATATCACTAAGGCGAGTGGTGCGTTTAACATTGATGATGCAATCTACATAGGGCTCTTTTAAGCTCCAAGTATTAAGTAGACCTGGGCAGACTTATGATTCAGCTTGCAGAATTGGCAGAGTTTGGGTTACTACATGTTACACTTGTAAAGTGGAGTCCTGCCAAATCCCGCCAATTGGCACATGGAGGAATTATTCAGCCGTTTTCAGGAACAACGCAAGACTCCACAACACTTGCTTGCAAGCACGAACAAGATTTTCCACCCCCTGGTGCAATTTCCAATCACCACAGAGCCTTGGGGAGTCATTTTATATAATGCCAAAGAGGGCTGCCATTTGAGTAGATTTGCTGCCCCTCAAGTAGATTTTTTACTTAAGCGTCAACAAGATCAACTCGAATGGCCACGCACTCTTGCACAATGCATGGTCCCGTTCATGCTGATTTTCATCGCAGCTCACGCTACAGGCTTTGAATTGCAGCGCGAGCAGCATACTTTCCGCCCACTGGCAGAATTTTGTGTAATTTTCTGGCGTTCTTCTGTAACATCGCAGAATTGCTCCCACCTCGAATATTAAGGTATTCATTTCACAGTTAGAACCTCTCCAGATACTCAGGTTGATCCAGACGTTCTGGAACACTGGAAGCGGAAGTGGTAACATCAGATTTCCCCTTCCAATTCATCCACCTATCAGACCTCCTGGGTCTCCCCTGATATGGAGCCCCTCGGGTTGCTCCTTTAATCACTCACTGCATGTTCTGAAATTCCACAGACATCAATTTTGATTCAACTTTCTCTTTCTTTTTCTCTTGCGATGCAACACAGTGCTTCATGGCTGTAACTGCTTCTGCTAATGTCCTAGCCTGCCAACCAATACATGTACTAGTCAATTGATTCTTAACATTTGATAATAGTCCCTGCAGAGATGCAGCTTCATGAAGTATCTCCATCGACCAACTATAACCGAGTACCTTTCAAAAACCTCCTTATAACACATCCAAATAATCAGACACATTCTCACTCTTGTTTTCCAGTCAGATTGTACTGGGCATACCACCAGAATCACATTCAACAGCACATTGTTTTTTGCATTCAACTCTCCATCATTCCCAGGCCTGACACTCTCGGCCATGGCGCTTTCCCACCATTCACTCAACCACTTTACTCGACACTATCAACAATTGATTCACAATTCTTATTTGGGTCTGTATACTTCAAACACACTCTGTAATTCTTCTAGAAGCTAAGGGGCAGTTTTACAAGCCCCTTGTGTAACTTTTGCGCTGCAGTTGCGTCACTTTTTTGACGCAACAGTGGCGCAAACAATGGGGCCTATTTACAACGTGACACATCTTGGGAGATGCGTCACGTTCTAAAGCCCTGCGTCACATTATACCTGGGTCAGGTATAATGTATGCAGGGTGGGTGTTCCCACGCTTGAAGGTCTCGTAAAAGTGACTCAGTGAAATCTACAAGATTTCACTGCGCCACTTTTAGGACGCCACTGCATCAAAACCTTACGCCTGCTCCAAGCAGGTGTAAGTAGTGACGCAGTGTAGTGAGAATAGGCCTCAACACGCATTGCTGGAGTTGTGTTGTGCTTGCGACATGACTCCAGCAAATGCGTGACTTTTCCGCCAACAGATGAGTCAGAATTTCTGACGCATCTGTCAATCCTTGCGTCATAGTGGGTTGTATTGTAAATACAGCACATCTATGGTGGCGCAAGGTTTCTAAGGGTGGCACAGGGAAAGTGACGCATCTGTACAGATGCGTCACTTTCTTGTAAATCTGCCCCTAAGTTGGGTTTTCCCTACTTTTGGGGATTGTTCCTTTATGCTCATTAAGCCACAGGGAGTCCAGGAAATATGGCCCACAACTCTCTACCTGGCCACAAAGGAGAAGGGAGAAAAGGACAGACTCTCATCATCAGCATCACTTGGATTGGGAGAAGGGGCAGTTCATTTAGACAACTGCCCCGTTTGCTTCAAGCTTTTGAGAGTTAATATAGGACTTTGCTCTGTCAGTTCCTATGCCCCGGGGCAGAACGTGTGCATGCTCTAGACCGATTCATAGCATTGAAATCAGCCTCCAACCTGGTTGCTTCAATGCCAGCCAATCTCATTACAGCACTCGCTTGCATGTTAGCTCCTTGTGCTCTGGCTCATAGGTGTGTCTCATAGGTGTGTCTCCATTTCTGGGTGCAGCTTCAGATGTGCAACTGATCCTGTCAGACTACATGGTGAATATGTTGAACAAATCCTCCTCCTTCACATCCTGGCTCTCCTTCTTCTCTTGCAGTTAACTGATTTGGGGAAACTGGTTAGGGAGCAGTGGGAGCACAAGTTCGGACTCTATAGTTAAGGTACCTAATTTAGTATTCTTGTTTGTCCTGAGTATCTTTCATGCCTCAAACTTGGGATTAATGTTTGCTCTTGTGTACCTCATCATGTCACTTGAGAAAGAGTGGCCGCTGTTAGGAATCTATTTTATTTTTGGAATCTTTCACCCTATTCTGCAGATTAACTAATCTCTTTATGTCATAAATACACTCTTTTAAGTATTTGCACCTGTGTTTCCTATATTGTTGGTACATCGTATAGGCATCCCTTTTGGTGCGGACTTGCTAAGTTTAGACTATCTGACACCTATCAGCAGTCCTTATAGAGAAATAACCCTTGTATAAAATGTAAAAGGCTATGCAAGCCTTATGCTCACAGCATATCCCATGGAGGGAGTAAGGTAGGGAAGGAAATCAAAAATAGTTGAGGGTTGCCTTCAGTTGTTATTTCTTCTAACTGATCATGCAGATTGGGGAAGGGAAAATATGATGCACTCACATATTGAGATCCGCTTGCATTCCACAAAACTACAGTCTATTTCTGGAGAGGCTCATGAAGGCACTGGTGCCACTACATCACATGGTCTCTTTTTCATGCACATTCATTCTTTAAAGATCTGCGCTATAGGCCATGGTACTCCTGCCTGCCTTCCCTCTTCCTGCACTATTTCCAGATCCTGCTCTCTGTATACCATGGGGTCACATTCATACTCACTTTCACTTGTTCTGGACTCCTCCCAGTCCTACCTGCCCAACCATTTTTTTTCTAATACATTGGCCACAAACAATATAAGCCATGTGAGCAAACAACAAATAAATGGTAATCGCACAGTGACTTTCACTGAAATATTTTTTCTTGGTTCTGTGTGCCCTCATATTTCAGTCAATTACAAGGTCAGGCACTGGGCCACTCGTTCAGCGGCTATATAGGTTTGAGAGGAATTTGGTGGGTACAGACTGCAACATTGCCCCACAAGGGGATTCTGACTTCTATTTCAGGAACTAAGTCAGATGTTAAACTCTTTGACCGGAACAAACCACCTTGGTGTATCCAACCTGCCCTGCATCGTGTTCCACCTGAAATTGCACTTAGGTTCTGGTCAACCGCAAACAATGAGTACTGATTGGCACAAAACTTTTCTTTGGTGCTTTTTGCCTTAAGTCTTTATACAGTTAGGTTTCCCTTAATGGATTTTTGACATTTTACTCCTAAAAGACTTTTTCTATTTTTATAAGGTGCTTTTAGGATCTTTTTTATTTTTTGAGTTTTTAATTGTATTGTTACTACCACGTTCTTAAAACATTTCCCTAAATTTTGCCTGTTTGCTCTGTTCCATAACTACCACTGTGCTGAACCCCAGATTAAATAATTGAAACTGTGTCTTATCCTGACTGGTTGGTGGTCTTATTTTTTGTGTTCAACTCACATCCACACTAATTAATAACTCATTAACTTATATTGACTATACTCTATGTAGAAAATAAAGTACATCATCAGAACATTCAACTTAGCCTTCAACTTCATATACAGAAATATGCAATGACAACACACATCTCCATTGTAACGTACAGGTATGTACCAGCACTATTACAATCCAAGTTTTAAGTCAGGCTCCTTTGAGTCCTGCTGCTGTCTCATCTGAATTATTGTGATTTGGACGCAGCCAATTCCAAAGCACCTACAGAAACAACAGTGCACCACGTGTTAAGGGAAACAGCTCACATTGTCTTCTGTATTTGCGGAGGAGTTGATCAACTCTGAGTTTCATGGAACATGTCAAATAAAATATTAATTCAGAGTAAATTACCATACTGCTACTTACAATTGGTTCAACTCCTGTCCTTGGACCATTATTGTATCTGCAAGATGGCAGGCGTTTAATGCGCTTCTGCCGATTATAACCAGACATTGTGAATTTTGCCTGTTACTCGCCCACTGCAGTTCAAAGTACCTTGACACAGTTGGTCTCAGAAGGGAGGATGCTTTGCGGTGATCGGACGCTAATGCCTTGCTGTGTTTTGTCTTGCCTCCATCTTCCCGCTTGATTACTGACACAGCATGTGGGTCAGAATACGATTTCAGTGACATGCCCTTCCTTCAGTCCACGACTCCTGTGTCTGCTCCATGCTGGGGAGACTACAACTCCCAGAATTCTCGGCCCAAAAGGGGGGCTGCAACGCATTCCAGAAGCACCGGAGCTCCATAAACCCAACAAGAGGCATCCCACAACGCATGACCCATGCTTCAGTCTACAACTCCTGTGCCTTCTCGTGGCTGGAGAGGCTGGAACTCCCATCATACTGGGCCAGGAGTGGGACCCTCAACACATTCCAGAAGCGCTTTAAAACTATTAAAAAGCACATATCCTCGGTCAAAGTATTAAATGAACCAGCCATTTCAATGCCTAATTTTATCCAAAGTCCTTCTGGAAGAACCACTAAATGCATTTCTTCCTTAGAAATTGTCCAATGCTTGTCTGACCACACACATTCCAAACACTTATCAATACTTTAAACTACTTCCATATCCATACCTGGCTACCAATAACACTCTATTAACAGTTTTTATCATGGCAGTTGCATCTGGATAACCTTTGCATGCCAATTTTACTAATCTTTCCCTTATTGTGTAAGGTGGAACAAAAACATTATGCCTCATAAGTAAATTATACTCAATAGTCAATTCAACGGCAACTTGTCTATAACTTTTTAATGTATTTTCTAAATTCCTGTTTGGTGGCAGACCTGTAAAAACATATTCTTTAATCTGATTAAGAATAATATCGTTTTCCATACCTTCAGACCATTCTATATTAAAGATGGAACCATCACAAGCACTAATAGAATCAATAACAGACACAACACATCCCTGATCAGACACATTATGATATTCATCCTCCTCTAAGATTGATGATCTAGATAGCCAATCAGCTCTCTTGTTCAAATCTCCAGATATTTGTCTAATAACAAAGTTATGTTCTTGCAACCTGGACATTAATCGGATTAATCTTGAAGAAGCTGTAGCTGTTCCTTTGGAGCCATCAAACATAAACAAAAGTATCTTATGATCTGTTATTATTTCGAAATCCTTTCCCCATAAATACTTTCTTAATTTTATGACCGCCAAAACACTCAGTAAGACCTCTAGTACAATGGTACTATATTTCTTTTCTGCATAAGGCCACAGTATATTCCTTGCCATTTACCACTTGACTGAAAATAGCCCCTAAACATATGCCACTAGCATCTACTGTGATGATATTTCTCCCATCAGGATAATATGATTTAAGAACAGGTGTAACCAAAATAGCCTGTTTAATATCATGAAAAGATTGTTCTTGTTTACTACTACATTCACATTTTTCTTTCTGTTTCAGTAAGCGTATTAGCGGTTCTACCAAAATAGCTTAGCCTTGTCTGAATAGCGCATAGAACTCGCTCATACCAAGAAAAGACTTAGTGAATCCTTATTCACAGGTGTAGATGCTTCTCTTATAACCTTTACTAAATCTATTTTTGGTGTAATCCCTGCAGAGGATACTGTGTGCCCCAAGTACTCAACACTAGTTTTTAGAAATGTAAATTTCAATTTAGTGACTGTCATGCTTCTATGTTCAAAAATTTCTAAAACCTTATCCAAAATGACATTATGCTCATCCATAGTTTTAGCATGAACTATGATGTCATCCTGAAAACATTGCACTCCTGTCAAACTACCAAATAGGTGATCAATCAATCTTTGGATCACACTGGCAGCCGACGCAAAACCAAAAAGCAGTCAAACATATTTGTATGCTCCAAAATGTGTTACGAAAGTAGTTAAATCCTTCAAACTCTCAGATAACGTCACCTGATGGTAGGCAAATTTAAGATCTATTATAGCAAAAATACTAGAACCACTCACTGAATGTAACATTTCATGTATTTTCGTAAGGGGAAGACAATCCACAATGATGTTTTTATTTAGTGACCTTAGATCTGCACACAATCTGAGTTATTTTAGTACTAACTATTGCAGAAACCCACTCTGAAGAATCATTTGGTTCTATTACACCATCATTGCATAATGTTTTTAAAAGGACTTTCAAGTCCATCCTTACTGACAACGCTACATGGCGAACTTTATACGTAACAGGGAAAGTATTTTCCTTCAACTTAATATGATGTTCGAAACCCTTTACACATCCAATATTTGCAGAAAACACTTTACTGTGTGCCTCCAAAATGTTGTCAGTAGATAAACTCTGCTCTTGCTAGTCCACATTAAGAATATTCATTTCCCCTAACACAATGGGTTCTTCCAAACCTGGTTTAAGTAATACTCCAAGTTTTCGTAGGTCTTGCCAACCTACTATGTCTCTCTCTCTTACTGTGACATAGATTTTTGTTTTGATAGATCGGCCTTTATATTCTAAGATGACATTAAAGTAACTGAACATTTCAATATCAAACTCATCAAAAGCTTTAAGATTTACATCTCTGTCTATTAACTTCAAATCCTTCCATAATCTATTAAAAGTATGGTCAGCCAAAATAGTTATGGGGGAACCAGAATCCACCATTACACACAATTTCACTGCTCTTCAGTGTACAATCCCTCATTGTCCTTTACATTTTCCTTGTTTGGGATCTGCTGTTAAAGCAATATTCAAACACATCTCATCATTGAACTCATCCACTGAACAAATGTTAGGTTTACGTTTTTTAGGTTCCTACATACAGTTCCAAAATGACCTATCTTATGACATTTCGTACATTTCTTACCAACCGCTGGACACCCCAAATATTTCACTAAATGATTTTGTTAACCCCATCTATAACAATGTTTTCTAAAATTTTTGTTTCTACTTAGAATGCAAAAAATTACTTCCAGTTTTAAGTAAGTAAGTACATCTTTATTGTATGATTATCTAAAATCATTTACAAAGAGCAATATATGTTGAGACGTAAAAGCAGGAATCAAATATAAAACTAGGTTGTTAAAACCTATAGAAAAGTTATTTATAAAGTCTTATTAAAACTATATTAAAACCCTAATTTTGAAGGCACAAATGAAACTGGCAGCCTATGTGTGTGCAACATAAAACAATGATCAAGATTATAAAATCAATTTGATAAGCCCAAACAAGATTAGCAGCATTAGGATGTGCGAGGGCCAAGTATTATAGGAGCAACAGATAGCTCAGTAATTGTATTATATTGCCAAGCATTTTAAGGCATAACTCAGCATGCATAAAGTTGTGAGGTGCATGGGAGTACAATTTTAAACCATGGACAGGCATGCATAGGGGTGTAAGGTTTGTGGTCATGCATTGACTAAGTGCTGTAGTTTACTCTAGTACTGCGTTGTGGCACACAATGTTTTCCATCATGGCCAGGCATACATGAGACTCTAAGGTACGCGAACATTCGTAGACAAAGAACTTAGTAGTGCTAGAACATCCTAAGTGTCGTAAAGTCCGGAGTGTATGCGTCCAACAAATGCTTCCACAACCCTAAAGTGCCAGAGTAGAGCAAAAATACATGTGGTGCCAAGTCAAACGCAGGGCCCCTCCCGAAACCTTTTGCAATAAGGTGTTGAATCCTAAGGTGCAAGAAAAATTGTCTGACTACCATTCGTGCAAAAGACCCCACGAGAGGTATTATGCAAGCAAGTGGTGAATGAGGCACAGAATCTAAAGTAAGACCTACGCACAGGTCCCTTGAGGTGCAAGCTTCATGCTACGAATGTGTACTTCCAGGTCCTGGAGTGAGAGGTACATGTGTTAAAGCCATTCAGTGCCAATGCATATAAAGTGCCCCCCAGGAAAGTGTTTCTATAAATGGATGATCAGCAATGTGTGCTTCTAGCTTTAAAGTCTAATTTCTTTTCATGGACCACACAAACAGACTGATTTTGAGTATTGCTGGTATATTTTACCAGAAAAAAATGAACTTTCAATACATTTGGCTATATCTATAACCTCATTAGGAGTAGGATTTCTGCAAGCCCAACGTTTTTCTTGAATTTTCTTTGAGTGGCAGTGAAACACAAATTGGTCTCATAAGTAATATATAAACTTCCCATGTATTCCTCAATGCGTTTGTGTTCTTGTTGTTTCCTCCTATTAAAACAATACCTCTCTATTATAACATGAGGTGCATCAAAAAACTGTTTCTCCATTCTCTTAAACACCTCCTGGTATTCATCGAACAGAGCAAATTGACCCGGTGCTGCTTCCACTTCAGGTAGACTGTAAAAAAACTCTTGACAATCTATACCAAGCAAACTATACATACATGTTTTTATCTCTTTAGATCAAATTTTTATCAATCGATAGCAATTAAATAACTTTCAAAGCATTTTTGCCAATTTTTCCATTTCATTACCGGTTTACCAGGTGTTTGTAAAAACAATGGAGGCTGATTAAACATACTAGAATTTGCTATAATGATAACCACAAAAAGCTTTGTTATAATGTGTATGTAACTCAATAAATGTTTTAAGCTTTTGAGATGTGCGAATCAATATTTTATAAATGTGTCGTACAGATAAAAAATGGTCGGGCCCAGTGATGACCCCTTTGGAACACCACAGGGAAGAGTGAAAGAGGCAGATCTGTGACCGTTACATTCCACGTATTGTGTTCTGTCAGTGAGAAGTGAGCTGAGGAGCTGAAGAGCAGTACCTCTAACTCCAATCTCAAACAACCCATTGATAAGGAGTTGATGGCAAATAGTATTGAACACTGCCGAAAGATCTAACAAGATTTAGGGCAGCGTTCCCTCCTCTGTCTAAGGTTGTTCTGATATATTCTGCGGTGGTGATCAAGGCTGTCTCAGTGCTATGATGACTTCTAAAGCCAAACTAAGAAGAATCCAGTAGATTATGATCCTGGATATAGAGAGAAAGCTCAATGTTTATAGCTTTTTTTATTAGTTTGACCGGGAAGGAAAGTCAAGAAATTGGCCTGTAATTATTGGGGATATCGGCCTCCAGATTAGGTTTTTTTAAAAGAGAAAGAATGGATGCAACTTTCCAGTTTTAAGGGAAATAACAGGACAGGAGCATTTCATTTAAAACCCCCAAAAGATGTCCAGGAACTATGACTGAAAATAGCTGCACAACTCTAGGTGGACATGGGTCGAGAGGCGAACAAGTCTTAATTTGCCTCAACAAGCTCATTACTTGATCTATTGAAAGGGGGGAGAATGCCAGAAGATTGGATTTATTGAATTGGGAAGGGGTTGGTAGGTCAGCCTTCGAAATGATGGCTTTCTCAACAGCCTCACCTATTTTAGGGTCATTGCACACTGCTACCTGGGGGTTGCCATTCACACATAACCCCTTGGAGCTGGAGCTGGAGGTTAAGGCATTAAAAAACACTTCTACCTTATTCTTAAAAAAGGCAGCAAGTTTGTTGCTGAACGAGGAATCAGCATAAAGATTACTGGCTGGTCTTGGGTTGCTAAGCTTAACCACTGTGGTGAACAGATCTTAGGAGTATTCAGGGTCGAGTTAACCGTGGTTCTAAAGAAAATGGATTTAGTTTTGGTCAGAAGTTTTTTATATTGTAATAATTCTGCCTTACAAGAGTCTTTATCATTCACGCAATAATTCAACCTCCATTTTCTCTCTAACCTTCTGCATGATTGTTTGGCCAGTCTAAGCTCTTCATTGAACCAAGCTTCAGATGGAACTGTTCTCTTATCGTTTTTCTTGTTTGACCGGAGGTAGACTGTTAATGGAAACACTAATCCATTGATGATACTCCTCCGTTGCTAGATCCAGGTTGGAAGATACTGGAATGATAGATTCCATCAAGGCCCTCATAAGTGGACCTTCCGAAATCAAGTGCCAAGGTCGATAGCTAAAACTAGGCAGGCTCCTGGGTTCTTCTGAAATGTGGTCTGCTGGGTTCAGTAGGAACATCACTGCCCTATGATCTGACCAGGTTAGGGGTAAGGAAGGTGAAACCTGAATAAGAGGATAATCTGAGAAAATGCCATCCAGGGTGTGGCCACCATAATGCGTAGGACCGCAAACTAGTTGCGATAAACCTAAAAGAGAGAAGGAGGCTATAAGATCATGGGTATCCAAATCCTTCTTATTCTCCAGGTGAAAGTTGAAATCACCAAGAATGGTAAAGTCAGAGAAGTTGGCTTTAATTTCCCAAGGGGACTAGAAAGAGATTTCTAGGGCCAGGGGGTCTATAAATCAAGGCCCCGTTAAAGGAGTATTGATTTGTAAGACCAATTTTGAAGATCAGGGCTTTGCAACCAGGGTGGGGAAGGAGGTCAAATCTGACTTTAAATTTGACTTTAAAGATAATTGCTAGGCCTCCGCCTCTGTTTGCAATACAGTCCAGCCTAATTAACAAATAGCCGGGGGGTGGCAGTGACAAGATCTGGCCCAGAGGCAGCATCAGCAGAGGTCTCAGTTATAAAAGCTATGTCAATGTTAAAGAAAGTCAGCCATTTCCATTGCGTGTTTAATGAGTGAGCGGGCATTTATAAAATTGCATTTTATCGTCCCTCCCCTGCCTTTTTGGGTAATATACCCAGAGTGACAGAGTGATTTTATCTTGAAGCAATTAAGAGTAAGAGAACAGACTGGGCATGTTTGGCATGTTGGTTTATCACCAGGGGATAAAATGGGGCCTGTACAGATATGCGCTTCATTATCAAGAGAAAGAAGCTCTTCCCTACTATATTTCCGGTCATTGCGGTGCTGAGACTCAGAGATGCTATCCTGGGGAGCAAAACCGGCAGGGGGCAGGCGCTACGGGCACCCAGAGCGCGGACGGGCGCAGACAGGCTTGCCTTAGGCGCACCTTTGGCGCGCCAGTGGTGTGTCCGCGCTACAGCTCCCATTAAGTGGATGGGGAGGGTCAGCTGGTCTGAACACTAGACCGCCGACCCTTCCAAAATGGCACCTGTGCATGTGCTGAAGCAGGTAGAGCACACCAGGCACACCCAATGGCTGCAAATATGCTCAAAGGATGGGGATGGTAGGTGAGCAGTTAGAATAATGGGTAAAAAGTTTTTAAAAATGTAATGCAGAGATCAAGTGCTCCTGCACCCTGCTACATGCAGCAGTGCAGGAGGGAATAATTAAAAACGCTACAGATACAATATAGTGCAAACAGTGCAATACAGTACTAGAGAAGTAATACAACAATTAAAAAGCCCAATCGGCTAGCAGTTCCCCCCACTCACACACTCGGAGGTCTGTGGCACGTCCGCGCTACAGCTCCCATTAAGTAGATGGGATGGGTCAGCTGGTCGAAACACTAGACCGCCAACCCATCCAAAATGGTGCCTGTGCATGTGCTGAAGAAGGAAGAGCACATCAGGCACACCCAATGGCTGCAAATCTGCTCAAAGGATGTGGCGGGAAGGTGTGGTGAAATAAATTCCTAGGCAATCCTAATATGATGATTACAAATTCTATCCTATTACGTTATAGGGAAACAAGAAAGAAATTCATAAAGCTACTATGCAGTTTCAGAATTTATTTTTTTCCCTCATTTGTATTGTGAAAAAAAGTTATTTTATATAACACATTACATTCAATTTTGTTTAAAAACAGACGAATCAACAATTATAAAAGCTGATACAGCATAAAATATACAAGGTGGCAGATTTTGAATAATCGACGCGCGTTTCGGCGTTCACAACGCCTTCATCAGGAGTAGCCACAAAAAGAATCTACAATAATAAAAAGACATATAAACAATTACAATTGACATTATAATACTTATATCTCATCAATATATTCGTAAAAAATTATTTCCATGTTTTATACACAAATCCAATTAGATTTTATTCTTAGATTCCCTATATAAGAGCAGCTTAATTTATTCTATAGTACAATGACTGCAATAATCGAGTGTTTGTTTAAGCTAATATATTCAAAACCAGAAACCAATCTCTTGAAGGTTAAACTGGAGAGAAAGAAAAAGAAAAGGCAAAAGATAGAGATGGAAAACGTATAGAACAAGGTAAGCAGTATTCCAAATTGATTCACTTCAGGTTATGTTAATTGATCACTCGAAAGAGGACTGCACTTCAGATTTGTCTTTCCGCTTTTAAAAAGGTGAGCAGTTAGAATAATGGGTAAAAAGTTTTTAAAAATGTAATGCGGAGATCAAGTGCTCCTGCACCCTGCTACATGCTGCAAGGCAGGAGGGAATAATTAAAAATGCTACAGATACAATATAGTGCAAACAGTACAATACAGTACTAGAGAACTAATACAACAATTAAAAAGCCCAATTGGCTAGCAGTTCCCCCACTCACATCCTCGTATTTCTGTAACATCTTACCACTCCCTTTGGGCTTTTTTTAATAAACCTAGTGTGTTTGCATCTAAGCCCCATAGTGACCAAGTTGATCCAGCCGCTGCTCCTACCCCATTGCCACCCTCAATCTTTGTCATTCTGATTTACAACAGGTTTGAAGCCTTGGCAGATATTGATTGTCTTGGTGACTAGGAGAAGGAAGTCCCTATGTTTCCAATTATCTCTGACGCCATAAATTTACCTTTGTCTTCTTCCTCTGAATTGGTCTCCTGGAACGTTGCAGGATTGATGCCTAAACTTTTTAACCCAGGGTGGTGTAACTTTATTGATTTCTACGATGTATGTTTGTTCCAAGAGGCCTGATCCATTGCTCTACTTTACTGTTAAGGTTTTACCTCCCAGAAGAAGGTGGCCATTTCTTCAGGTAGAGGTGTGGCCTCGGGGGAGTTACGATTTGGGCAAAAACCACTCTGTCTGCCAGCATTAAAGAAGTAAAGTTGGATTCAAAAGAAATTCTTGGCATTAGCCTTGTATCACCATATTTTACTCCTTGCAATATCTATAATATAAACTGTAGATCGAATGTGATTAGTTTGTTAGCTTCACACCTCACTTCACTCCCTACCGAGTTAATAAAAATTGTAGCAGGCGATTCTAACTGACAATTTGAGCCTTTAGATACAAATTTTAGATTCCACTTCCCTTGAGGAAGATCAAGCCTGGTCTATATCCCAACTGTCAATTACACCAGCAGATAAATAGTTCACTTTGGCAGGTCAGTTTAATGGTTTTACCCTAAATCAGGGCCATAGGGCTTGGAATGCCTGATCCTCCTCAGACAGGGAAGGAAGCCATGCATTTAATTGATTCCTTGGGTAAAGCCTTTTGGATAATTTCTTACTAGATGTGAGACTGCGGTCTACTCTATAGATATGAAGGTGAGTCCTTGCACCGAGAGCAATCATAATCTATTATCACTAGTACTGAAGATGATAACGCCAATAGACCGTGCCTACCCTTGATGGAAAATTGGTCCTGTCTACCAATAGACTTAGGGTCCAATGGAGTGCCCTCCAAACATCAGAAGATGTCATTGGCAGTACCTATAGTTGCGTTGCTGGGGGAATTGACTATCTTTTGTCACTAAAAAAGCAGGGACAGCTAGAGACGGGTAACTGGGCAGGCCCTGTAGATATACATTTGCAACTGTTTTGCAAATTACGAGAGTTCTTTTATGTAGAATCTTGTTATCTGAATAAGCGTCCCAAAACTCCAACCTGGGATATCCAGAAGGTATAAAACGGCAAGAGTGGAGCTGTCTTCTGCCATTAAGCAACAAGATTGTCCCGAAATACAGGAGGCTAGAACGATTTGTAAAGGTAGCACCGGGGAGACAAAGAGAGAGTGGGAAACCATGAAGTGGGAACACCTTTTGGCCGCTGTAAAAAGGATGGACTCACACTACTTTTGGAATATAATTGCTACTGGCACAGTGGAGGGTAGTTATCCAATCAAAAATCATATCCCCATGAGAACTTGGGTTGAGCACTTTTCTAACTTATATTCCTTCCAAGACTCTAGTTTAGCACAAACTGATCACCCCGTTGCTCCATGTAGCAATAGAGAATAGTACTGAATCAGCCCCATGTCTTAGTATAGATGATCCCCCTGACTGCCTGGACTTTACTAATAAAGAGGTCATTGTGGAAATCAATACAATTATTACCCAAAAGGCCCCAGTATTGGACAAGGTTCCTGGAGATTTCTTCCTAGGTAGACCTGATGTGTGGGGCCCTATTTTTCCTTTGTTTTTAGTGCTATAATGAGGGGTGCTACCATTCCTCCAACCTGGGCCAGGCTGAGATTATTGAAATCTACAAAAAGTGAACCGGGTACACCCCTACCAATTAGAAGCCTATCAGCCTAATTGATTGTACTCAAAAACTCTTTGCAAGGATTGTGCTGAATAGACTTCTAGAATAGATGACTGCGACACAGATACTATTATCCCTGCAGGCCAGGTTTAGAGAATAGGTTGGTACACTAGATCAGGTCCTACGGTTTCAGCTTCTTTATTGGAAGTTTGTATTATTGGGGCAGGGATCGCTTTATGTAGTATTTGTTGATCTTAGATCAGTTTTTGATCTGGTTTCCAGCCCCAAGCTATGGCATGTGATGGTTGATTTGAGGGTACCGCATAATTTGTTGAATATCATTATGCGTTTACACAAAAATAGTTTTGCACAAGTAAGATGTGGTCAGATGGGTAAACTGACTGAGCCTTTTCCTGTTCAAAGGGGGTTGAGAAAGGGGTGTGTCTGACTGAGCCTTTTCCTGTTCAAAGGGGGTTGAGAAAGGGGTGTGTCCTCATCCCAACCCTCTTCTCGGTTTTTATCAATGACTTAGCAACTTTTGTGGACTTTGGTGGTTCTGATGCTTCAAATACCAGGATACCGGCCCTACAGTTTGCAGACAATACGTTGCTCTTTTTGAAATGCCCCAAAAGATTTTGGATCGATTTGATTATTTCTATGCTCTTAGAGATAAATATCACTAAAACTAAGTTTATGGTACTAAACTCCTGCTACACCACATGCTCTAGTCCTGCCCTTAGAGTGTCCTACTTGGAACGTGTTCACACGTTTGAGTACTTGGGAGTAACACTCACTGAGCACTTCAACTGGCGACCACACATAGCTAGGAGTAGATTAAGGCTTGAGCAAATTTCTGGGGGTATCGTATATTAACAAAAGGGCTCTACCTTTCTCCCTGTCTCCCCCGCACTGCAAATCTTTAACTAACAAGAACTTGGTTCAGCTATCGATGGAGCAGTGCTCTGGGGGCATAGGGATACGCCTACCCTTGAACCTGCTGAAAATCATTGCTTGTGAGAGTTGGCTGGGTGCCCCATTAGTGCCCCATTGCTCTCTTTAAGGCTAGACATGGGGCAAAAAAAGTCTAACAGATCTGGTTGGCTTAAGGCCTATACTCTACTGGAAGAGACTTTGGCCCTTTTCAGGTAATTCTGCAGTGCAGGTGCAACTGATATTATGTGGCTCAAGCATATTAGGTCAACCCTTTCAAATATTGGTCTTAGCCACCTTTGGGATGTCCCCCATGAGTGCAGTGAAACATCTAAGGCCCAAATAAAGATTTCTAAGTGGTAACATAAGCTACATTTGCTGCATGTCCAGGCACATGTTGGAACCTTGACTGTGGGTTTTCTCCAATGTAAAAACAATTATGATTCGGAGATCTTTTTGGATGATATTGAGCTGGCAATTGCAAGGAAACTTTATATGCAATTTAGATATGAATCTCTCCCTCTACTTTCCTTTACTGCTAGGTGGGAGGGGTAAATTGAGGTCCTCTCTCCAGGAATGTGCTTCTTGCCTTTCTGCGAGTGAAACACTTGAGCACGATTTATTCTTATGCCTGGTGTTATGAGGCCCTAGCAATTTGTATTTCTGACCATTGTGTCGTAGTCTAGGATTCAGGATTTGCAGAGTGGCGCTGAGAATTCTGAAATATGACACTAGCAGATGTGTAGCATTCACGTGAAGGATCAAGCCTTTTAACATAAAAAGCATCACATTGATTAGTACTACCCGTGCTGTAAATAATTAGATTTTTTCAAGTTCTGCCGCATGACTACCTCTACTGTTTTATATAACCTTTTCATGATTTTTATAATCTATATATTTATGCCAAGTGTATTTATCTTTTTTTCAGTGTTTTTAATTGTTTGTACTTTGATGGCATACTGCTGATAAAATTTGACTGATTGATAATGTATCTAGTCTGGTATGGTGTTTTATCAAGTCTGCACCTAAAACATGTATTGCAAAAAACTATTTTTCCTTTAATAAAGTTTCCGAATGAAATACTGTGAGCTTTGTAATGATTCGAAAAGGCAGTCTAACAAGTAGCAACACATTGTGAGTAGAAGTCTTCAATATTTTGCTTTATTCTTCTGTTTTCTGCCATTCCTATATTTACTAGATAATATTAACCCTCCTCTTCTAAGGTTTTTTTTTTTACTTCTTCCTTGCCTCAGGTGTGACATTTTGTGAGGAAAAATTGGGTCACTTCACTATTTATATTGTGATATCTATTTGGAATTACACCATTGTTTTCTGTACCTGCAGCCAGTCCATTAAGCTGCAGTCTTGGGGGTCTACTTTTCCCCAGTAGCAGCTATATAATTTATCTCAGCTCAGTTTCTATTGAGCTCTCTCACATTGAGTAATTTCATATCCATGCAGATTTCCTTTGCTGCCTCCTTCTTTTGAGTCTAGTCCCTTTCTTTCTAGGTTGTGCATTAAATGTGAATATATCCACCCTTTCTTGACAGTTTCAGGCTGTCACCTTTAAATGTTTCCTCCTTTATGCATTCTTTCCCTCTTTCTACTAACTTCTTTTCCTTCTTCACTTTCTCTTTGTCCATATATTTACTAACCCTATCGCCAACCGGTTTGTGCATGTCTCTTTAAAGCGCCACTAAATCCACCCTTCAGCTACACTGAATGGTCCTGAACAGTTTTGTTACTCAGTGCCAGTAGTCCAATCCAACCACATTCAAAATCTGCATGTTCTCCACTTTACCATGCTGAATCAGGGTGTCTGTTTCCTGGTTTATTCCACTCCAGTGCTAACTTTGACCGGAGAGTGTCCAGCAGTCTTGCTGAAGGCGAGAGGCTGCCTCCAGTGTCAATATCTCCAAGTGAGTTCCTGAGGCTTATCCTCCCATTGTCTATGTTCCTGTCACAGCTTTTCATAATCAGAGGCTCATATTGCCAGGGGCCACAAAGCTGTTTATTCTGCTGCCGCTTCCGTTCTCCACATGTGTTTCTACCCCAGTCCTCGCAAACTATGTATTATTGAAACTCTTATAAATGTCAAGGTCTGCATGTTTATGCTACTAACAAACTTAGCATATGCTGTGAATTACATTGGTATCTGATTAGATCAATGAGATGGTGAGGTGGAGATCAGAGTGAGTAAACTGAGAATTATAGCAGAAAAGCAGCAGAAACTGATAGGCGCAACTCTCTCTATATAAGTATATAATAAGAGTTTGGGGATTTAATAATAGACTACATAGACGTATCCTTTGATTTTACTAGATTTCTCAAAGAAAAAGAGGGAGACATGTTAATGGAGAGAATTCTGTATTTGTGGGTACCTTAACTGGATAAGAATATAGGACCTCATTAGGATGGAAACGGGACTGCCAGTCTACAAGTCGGCGGTCCCGCAAGCCCAATTAGGATGCAACATCCACTACAGTGGTCGCAATGTCTACATTTGGATTGCGGCGTGTGCTGCGGGACACAGCTATGCACCGACAGACTGATGATAGGGTTATGATGGATAGCCGTAGCCTGTGGCCATTATTCTGGATGTGCTCTCCATGTTGTGAAGATATATTAAAGGTTGTAGTAAACTCACAATATTACTCCATGCATTACTACATGACTATTTTAGATAAATCCTCAACGGGGATCACATTTAGTCCTGTATTCCAAAGATAATAGTTAATGAATAGTGTTTTCAAAATCTATACAGTAATGTTCACAAGGAAACATGCTAAGTTTAAATGGCCCAGGACTGACTTGCTTATATTGATTGTAGATTATTTTGAATATTTAGTGGTGAGTTTTAATAGCAGCCCTCCTACACTGCAAAGTGAGATAATCTTGTGACTTGTGCCATTAAGAGCATGATTTAACATGCCAAATTTACGTATGCATGATGGGACAGGTTATTCAACCTTTGGATTGTTAAGTATTTTGGCAAATGGTAGCTCCCATTGCCCATACATTGTCTACATATAAGATGGGAGTGTCACGGTCAGATTCGGATCTAGTAGCCTTGGGGCTGTATTACACAAAGTGTCCTCTTAAATTCACAGATCGTGATCTTGGGGCTGTAGAACGCTGGGGGTGAGTGTGCCAGTTTTCTGTTCCACCATGGCTCATTGGCATTAAAGCAGGGTCAATAGATGCTTGTATGACCCCTCCTGCAAAATCATATTTCACTGGTCCCATGCAAATGAGGGAATACTTTGCCTATGGGGAGGTGCCTTTTTACAGATGTAGGCATAGAGGAAAATGAGCATTTAGGAGATGCAATGAATATGCACCATCAAAGAGGAGATGCGCAGTCAGTGCACCAACTGAGGTTGCAAAGGGTGTTCTATTGACCCCGCTAATCATCTTTGCCCACTTTCAAAAGTTAGGCAGATTGCCACCTGCAAAGTGAAAAGTGGACTTCAAACAGCTAGTATGCCTTTCACTAATGCACTGGCCCCAGAGCAGGTGCAAAATTATGACTGTGCTGGGGGGAATGCATTACCTCTAATGCAGAGCACTGACCAGGTCTGTGCCCAGCACACCCAGGTAAAGTTTGCGCAGACCAGTGTACTACTCCTGTACATAATGCAGGCCAAGGTGTATCTGTAGTGAGGTACATTAGAGCCCACACTAAGTCTCCATTTTTAGTTTCACGTTTTACTTGTCATCTTTTTCTAATGGTGACTGTTTACATGTTTTATTTTTTACATGTTTTACATTAGCAAGATAATGTACTGAGAAGCTACTGTATGTGCAGTTTATTCCTAATTAGCAGTGCTGTCTTGTTGTCTGTATACTCTGTCCTAGGCTAGGCACATAGAAAGAGATGCCCTTGCATTTGGTTGACCGGTTGGAGACAGCTCTAAGGTTTCAAACAATCCATTGCATCATCTCTGCACCTTTGACACAGTGCGATATGAGTAATGCTTTTATTATATAAACAGCCTTTGTGCTACATTCGGCAGAGGAGCACTTTTGCTGGAATTAACCTGCAGCGCAGTGCACTGTGACTGTGATGCAGCCCTGATGACTCTGACCTCTATCCTGCAAAAGTCAATAACTGCTCTACACAGACCACATCTTGACACATCATACTTAGTTATGGGAAGTAGGCTATCCTAATGGATCTGGCAGTGGGTGCTCCCACTATGGGCTCAATAGTATAGGTAGTATTACATAGGTGTATCATCACATAATAAATTTGTCATGGTTGGACTGTTTAACTTTTTTACCATTTTTATAATGCTGGTTACAATGCTTTGTTTTATCTTCCTAATAATTGCAACTCATGCATTTCTATAGAAGAATATGATTGTTTCAATAAATGTTTGAAAAGCCATAATCATATATTTTCTTGTGTTCACCTTGGTATGTAAAAGTAACAATGAAAGGTTAGATCTGTATCCACAATTTCCTTTGATGTAATAACAGTGGTGATGTTTGAGGTTGCTGATATCATCTAGTATCCTGATAAGGCTAAGGGTTTAGATGGGACACTGTGAGCTAGCTAGGAATTTGGCCAACCTTTTCTGATATGTATGAACTGAGTTCCCATATTCTGAAGTTTTTGCTGTCTAGCTACACAGTCCTATGTAATTCATAGGTACTGTATAACCTGGTGCCACTAACATTCTAGGTCAGATACTTATTTAATGGGTCTCCTGAGAGGTTCCTGCATGTGCCCAAGGCCCCCTTTTCACCTCAAATGGAGACGTCCACAGTGTTATGGATTAATCCGCCACAGCTTAATAAGAGACCCTTATTTTCGTCTGAAGGTTGTTCAAGCTTGAACCTTTAAACGGATTACCCACTGTAATACTTTTCTTTCTTTGAATTTCATTGATTAGATATGGCATTAACACATTCCCGTTAATTGTAGACATGCTGTTACAGCACTGTTAGTGTCAAAAGGACTCCCTGTTGTGGGGGGTGATGTCACATTTGTGGTTGAGGCACACAAAGCCTAAAAATGTGAAGTATTTTATAGCTGGGTTGAGTTCCCTGCAGTCTATGTGACCATACGAACATTTGATACATACACTGAAGCAGCAGTTCCACCTGCATATAGACCTTATGAATATTTAGAAATACCTTTAATATTTCAGGCTCATCACAATTGTTTTCAAGGATCCTTTCTACATCCACTAAACAATGTGAGACTGGGTCCCCATAGCAATGATGAGGATACCTGGTCGGTCTTAACTGGCTGTACACCATGCACATATTTAGCACCATTAAATGTTGCGGAACTCCGTATGCTTTACACAAGTCTAGTTAGATTATATAGCCATTTACCACAGTTTGCTATGTATACAATAATGGCTGTCCCAGCTAGGGCTGTTCATGCTGACCAGTCATAGTTAGCAGTGCCTGTAATTAGTGCAGCAACTGTTAATGCAATCATGGGTAAAGTTCCTACAAGACGGGAGAAAATTCTGTTATGAATTGCACAAAAAACAAATCAGCTTGAAGCCGTGTTTCCCCACATGGGGCCCCAAGACAAGCATAGAGGGGCACATTTATGACAAAATTGTCACACTGCGCAGCACAGGAAGTCACCTTGCTGCTCTGCACTGCGTGACAGTAAAAGGGCAAGAATGCCCCATATTTAAGTCAATAATGTGCATTCCTGCTTTTCCCCTAGTTCCCTTTTGGCAGCCTAGCACCAATGCAGGCACACTTGCACAATGGTGCAAGGTTGCCTCTGTTGCATGCAGGATTGTTTTTGTGCAGAAAGTTGCACCTTCCTGCCCAAAAACAAACCCCATGAGGAATATTCCTTTTTTATGTGTGCTGCAGAATACAGCACATGTAGAAAGAGGAAGTAATGAGGAGAAATAAATATATTTCTCCTCATTACACCTCACCTGGGGGGACATATTTGGCTTATTACCAGGTCTACAAATTCTGGTAAATCTGGTAATGCGTCAAAATCCATGGAAGTTGCGTGAGAACACCCATGCAATGCCCATAGAACACCTTTTCAGTGCAGGGTAAGACAACGCAGTGATTTGATGTGCTTTGCTCTACTCCACATTATGGAGCCACTCAGGGCCACGCAAAGTGGCCATGCATGGCTTCATAAATCTCTCTTAAGGTTTTCGGTGCACCTGTACCACATTGTGTGGTGCGAAGAAAATTAAAACTGGGTTAAGAATTTTCACAATGTGACTACCACTTGGTATGGTTTGTGCTACCTAGTGCACACTCTTTGCTGCCATATATACCATAACACATGCCACACTGTCTATTGCTCTTACCCTGAGGTACTAAAACAGATTCAAAATCAATAAAGGGCTGCACCTTCCCTGGATTTGGGGATGAAATAAATAGGCAACTTTGCCAGAGTTTCCTCAATCATTTTAAGTAATATTAAAGGGGAGGCAGCAGCACTGGCAGTATGCCAACGGCTTGTGCAGGTTACCGTTGTGGACTAGGAGCGGGAATTAGAAAACATTATTGCTGAAACCTGTACATGTATAGGTCGAGATAATTTGGGAGCCTGGCCTAATAAGCTGCAGCTTAAAGGCAACCGGGCCTGAGTCTAAAAAATTGCTTGGACAAACTGAAAAATAAAGATGAAACAAATACACAGAGTGGATCTCCGCAACTGGAGTCCACTGAAAAACGTTATAATTTACATAACCGTGATACACTTAAACAGCCTGATAGTAATTAGTACTCTGATAAACGTCCTTCTCGTTGCTTTCAGGACCCAGCTGACAAAAGCATTGAGAGAGTGGGATGACCCGAATGCCGGCATGAGTATGTGCAACCGAAAAAGGATGGGCAATGCTCATCTGACATCATAATAAAAAGGGAAGAGAAACTTCCATAAGAAAAACCCCAGTTTAGAAAGAAGGAATTGGCATGTATTTCCACTAAATATGCCACACATATTGAGAACACTCCTTCAGAACAAGAGGTGTTCATTGACACTGCTAGACAGTGCATCAGAGGTCACAATAGTTCGTCGGAATCTTCAAGAGTTTCTGGTTTCAAGAGCGACTAATGAATTTATTCAAGTTGAAACACCAGATCAGCGGGATAGCCCCCCTGACACATGTTATGATTTGGACATCCAAATTGAGGGTGACATACCGTTAACCATTAAAATAATATTCTGGAAAAATGTATCCAACACGTCTGACATTTTCTTGGTTGAAGTAGATTGGCCACCTGAGTTTGTTAGAAGAGTGAAAAAGAAAGTGACAGAGTGCATACCACTGTCACGGGAGGAAGCAGTTACTCGAACGCTTAAGCAAACTCCTGACGAAGTGCCAGGAAAGGCCAGAATTGCATTGGGTGATGAAAATCATTAATTGAGGAGCACCTATGTAACATTCCATGCACTAGAATAAGGCCCGTATCGGCATGTCCAGGGCATAATGGAGATTGTAAACATAAGTGTCCATCATGTGACTGGAACAACAACGGAAAAACGCATGACCAATTGTGGATTAAATGAAAATTTATTTTTTGAGAAACTGGATTAACTGATGTACCTTTGTAATGCACGAAGGAATACTGTGCACCCGGAGTGGGGTGTCACTTCACCCCTTTTCTCTTAGTTTGTTAGAAGAGTTCCACAAGGAAAAGATGTAATTACACTTTCATTCTTGTCTCTTAAGTTGTTAAACAAGCGTATGCTGCAGAATGGGCTTATCACATTATACCCATACGGTCCAGCCCACAAGTGCAACCACAATACCCAATAAAACAGAAACAAAATGCCAAATAAAGGAAATTCTATCACAAGTAGTGTATCAAGACATAAAAGAGCCTTTTAGTTTAGCAATGAACAATCCATTGTTCCCGGTAGCTAAACCGTGTCATTCCTATCGCTTAGTCTTAGACTATAGATATTTAAACAACCATACAGGCGCTTTTACATTTCAAAATTCACATAGGCCAGCTCTAATGAACAACATAGTTCACAAAATATATAAGACCACATTGGACATTTCTAATGGCTTTTTCTCCCAGAATATAATACCTGAAAGTAGAGACTTAAGGGCATTTAGTGCATTAGGGTCCACACAATTCTGCGAACCTCCTCAGGGGTATAAGAACAGCCCAGATCTCTTTGCTGCCAAATAACTTCCATCTGAGCCTTTGCTACTTTTCACATAGAGTAATAAGTCAGTTTTCACCCCTTAAGATTAAAGAGCTTGGCAGGTTACACCTTTGATGAAAAGTCCATTTACATTGTAAGGGATTTGGGAATCCCTTGCAGCTTCGGTTGAGGATCGTCGTAGCACTATGCAAAACATTGTGCTTCAATCATACTCCTTTTGCATAAGGCCTTTGATCTTACGAAGGGGTTTATCATATTCAACTCCTCAGGAAATCATATCAAGATAATTAAAGACAGTGAGGGTTTCTATTTCACATCTGTTACATGACGTCACTGTAGCACCTGAATGCACTCTGGTGCAAGTGGCATCACCAAAGGCTAAAGGAGAAATATGAAGAAAAGTAAATATGGAGAATATGATTAAAGTATAAGACTGCTGGCATTCTGATCTCTTAATTTAGATTTATTATGCCTGTAGTCGCGGCTCCTCCGTTATGGCGGAGGAGCGTTGGCCCACTGCTTTCAAGCAGTGTGAGAAACAAAACTTAAAATGATAACAACTTTCAGTTATGATCATTTTATGTTTGTGCTGCTTTGTGGACAGGCATGTGGGCGGGGTTGCTCTGCTCTCTGAGCAGGGCAGAGGAGGAGTGGTTTGCCCACTCCTAGTTGCGCAGTGACTGTTTGGTCGGCCCTCTTGGTCGCCCAAACCAGTCATGCGGACTTTCCCCTTCTCCATGCAGGCTGCATTACAACCTGCATGGAGAACATGCCCGCTCCTCCAGCCCCTGGCTGAGCACCATTTTACGGTGCTCAGACCAGACTAATCACAATACTGCATGGCAGTGTTGTGATTGGCTTAGGGGAGGGAGCATGGCTGCCTGCTTCCTGTTCCTTAAGTCGGAGAGCAGGAGCAGAGATGCGGGACCCGGCGGAAACATAAGAGGTTTGTTGTTATGCTCCCTCCCACAATCGTGACCCCCCATGGCCCCCAGTGGCCACCCCCCACCTGAGAGTCATGCCGTCTGCCACTGTGTGCCTGATTCATTTGTGAACACATGACTGCATAATAATGCAAATTGTGACATTTCTATCTATAAGTTCATGTCTTCAACAGCTTCACTCATATGCACAAGCCAAAGGTATTGAAAAACCAAAAATAAGAAATTATTTTGATTAAGGCTCCATCCTATAATATTTTGGATAAAACCTGAAGTCTTGGTTACATGTGCCCTCATATGTACCAACTGTGTTAGCTGAAATCTGTACACTGCAGCAAACATAAGTACATGACATACCATGAAAAGAACCGTGGCACTACAGCCTCAATCTATCCAAAGCCCACTGCTAAAGTGTAATATGTGCAAACTAATGGCTTTTAACACGCATAGGGCCTACAAGGGGGGCATCCAAATGAATGATAGGGCACTAGAACATGTCAAAGAGTTCACCTATTTACGGATTAACATTCAGGATAACCTGAAATGGAATCCTCAGATTGACTTGGCATCCCTTAAACACAGGCAATTGTTGTGGATGCTACATACAGAACATAACACCTCACACACTAAGCCCATCAGCCCGGCACTTGAGATTTACAACATAAAAGTTATCAGCTCAGCCCTCTACGGATCAGAACTTTGGGGGTGCGAGAACCTATCCACACTTACATCTTCAGAAAATAGGTTCCCGAGGAAAATCACTAGGCTACCACAAAGTACCCCAATGTGTCCATTATTATACGATCTTGGGAGAAAACCCATTGCAGCTATAGCTAAACTTCGACCCCTCCTGTAATGGCAGAGACTTTGGACTACACCCGAACTTGCAGGATATGTGGCAGGGTTTCAAGATATAATAAAGGCTGACACTTCCCACCGCATAAAATGGATATGTGCGGTTAGAGACATTTTATCTAGCATTGGTATGATTTCACTATGGAACGGTCCAATAAATTCTAATTTCCCCGCAAAGAAGAATCTGAAGGATACATATTGTGAATGGATCCAGTATAACACCCTTAGAACTAGTGAGCCATCTTCCCTAACTTGCCTTTTTCTAGAACATAAAGTTATCCCGAATCTGGAGTCATACTGGGATCAAATCACAAAACCGCTTGACCGGAAACTGTATTTCCAGTTTAGAGCAGGCACGCTGCCATTAAGAGCATTCACTGCTAGATGGAACAAACCTAGCGTTGATGTGTGCTTGGTATGCAAGTCTAGCATTGAATCTTTGGCTCACTTACTCTTTGTGCTGGATATGTTGTCCTGCATCGTGTTTGGCTGTTACCACTTTGTAAGCTTTTGGGTACAAGAAGGGCTAGCGATGCTGAAAGAACCCTGCGGACTGACACATCAGCAATGATTGTCATAGCCAGGGCAAAATACTTAGGGGCAGATTTACAAGCCCCTTGCGCCACTTTTGCGTCATTTTTAAGATGGGAAAAGTGATGCAAAAGTGGCGCAAGGGGCTTGTAAATAAACCCCTTAGAGCGGTCAAGGACATTGAGGTCTAACTCCCTACGTCTAGGTGAGGATAAGTGAGGAAGTGATTGACTACACCCAGTAGAATTACCGCAGTAGATGTTAGATTGACTCCCTATGTCTAGATCACGATAAGTGAGGAAGTAATTAACTATACCCAATCGAGTTACCATAGTAGATGTTAGATTGAATCAAGTGTTAAATTTGCTTAACAATGCTATGTAAATTGTAATATTCAAAATGATATAAACAATGTTTTATTAGAATGAGATTTTATCAACTTTTAAGACAAGTGTATGTACTCTGGGCCCGATTCACAGAATTAACTTAAGACAAAATCCTAAACTTACTACTTTTGGTATTCACAGACTGCACTTACTACTTTTGGTATTCACAGGAGGCGGGGCTTCCGGGCCGGAGGCGGTGCTTCCGGCCCGGAGGTGGGGATTCCGGCCAGTGGCGGAGATTTAGCCATGGCCAAAATCTCCACCTCTGGGCCGGAATCTCCACCTCCGACCCGGAAGCCCCGCCTCCGGGCCGGAAGCTCAGCCTCCGGGCCGGAATTTCCAGCCTGAGTGCGGACGTAAAGTTAGTAGTCGTAAATCCATTCTGTGAATACCAAAAGTAGTAAGTGCATTCTGTGAATACCAAAAGCAGTAAGTGCATTCTGTGAATACCAAAATGGTAGTAAGTTAAGAATTTTGTCTTAAGTTAGTTCTGTGAATCGGGCCCTCTATTTTTAAAGGCTACCTTTACTTGTCCTTCCATACAGTTTATACGATATACTATCGCAGATGTTTTATTTAACTAATTTTTATCTGTATTTTGTAAATGCTTTTATGACTTAATCTGTCGAATAAAGCTGTTGGAATGGTTTTTACTCATAGTAGTGTGCTCTATGTAGAGTAATATAGCAGCCACTGGGTAACTGCCACAACAAACTATCCAATTGGCAGTTTGGCCACTGAGTTAGGTAAGAAAAATATTTCCCAAATTCAAGGCACACATTGTGCCTTCATCTGGGCATCAAATGGAGTAAGATTAGCATCGCAAAAACTAAAAAAGAAAGGTGGACGAGGAGCAGGGGGTGGTCCTGTGTTTCCAAACTTGGAAATGTATTGTTAAAGTGTTCAATTCAAGAAATACAAAATTCACACCCAGGGAACTCTTGCAGATGTCAATTATGTCATGCACTGGTTAAAGACACTGGACTGGAAAAACCTTTGTATTCTTTTGGAGCTCTTTTACATCCTCCAAGAAAGTATATCTGAAATAATGAAAGCCATTCCAAATCTTTGGTTAGACATTAGGCAAATATTGGGCTTATAACAGTGCCGTGGTTTAGCACCAATGTGGAACTCTCTGGGCACCCCACTGTGTATGGAAGGCATGTCATTTCTCCTTTCGAGGGAGGTGGGAATAAGCTATTTAGGGCCCTTGTTTACCTTGGATTGTTGTAACAGAAATGACTGAAGGAAAAAAAGAGGTCACTTAATGGAATTGGGTGTTAACCATGGCAGATGACTCCAAACTAAAAGCAGTCTAGAGTCCCTGGGAAGGATGCTTGCCTACATCAGAATTGAAAAAGATATGTGCTAGAGCTGACTAGCTTTTATTGAAATTCCCTCAAACATGGTTCACTTCACCCCCTGATTTTTACTGAATTCATTTTAGTTTGCCTTCGGACTCTGTTCACTTTGACTCTGCTAACCAGTGCTAAAGTGCTCTCTCCATCAAACATTGTGAAATTGGACTACACCAAATTTGCATATTTGATTTACTTGTAAGACCCTACTAAATGCTACTAATTGTACTCCATCCTGTAAATTAAATACTGTTAGTGGGCCTACAGCACTCATTGTACCACTAACTAAAGTAGCACTTTAAAACATGTCTCAGACCTGCCACTGCAGCATGTAGGGCAGCTTTAAAATTGCAGTTTCACCTGCCAAAATAAAACTTTTGACACGCTTAAGCTATCTTTTTAATACTTATATATCATCACTATGGTTGGCCCTAAAGGCTCACATGGCAGGGTACATTGTATTTAAAAAATAGAACATGTTTAAGTGTTACATGTCTTGGCAGTGACAAATTCCTGAAGTCATTTTTTACTGTTGTAAGGCCTATCTCTCCCATTGACTCACACTGGGTTACCTTTTTACATTCAATATGCACTAAATTTAGATTGGGAGCTGATAGAGGTATCCATCAATGGCTCCTCCACTATGGGGGAGGAGTGAGGTGGAGTGCTAAAGAAAGAAAAGCATTTGCAGCAGTCCGGGCACTGAAGAAATCGAGATCATACTTGTTTGGGACTCACTTCCGGGTTCAGTCAGAACACAGACCACTCAGTTGGGTAATACAGATGAGGTGTGAGAATCCCAACTGTGAGGTAGTCTAATCTTCCATACAAGTTATAACTAGCTGTCCTACAGCATAGTCACATTAGTGTGTTTGTAATAATATACCATATTTCAGCATTCATTCTGCAACTGTATGTACCGCCCCAAACACCAGCGCCTTATATGACTTTCTTATAGATGGTGGTGTATCATGTGAGGAGGGGTCAGCTGCTGCTCAGTTCCTGTTTTTGTTACACAAGAAATTGAACAATACTTCTTATTCAAAACATCGTAAATGAATGGAAGCTCACTGTTACATTTTTACCTTCTACATCAAAAATGGAACTTGCAAGTCCATTTCTGTTTGTATCATATTCAGATTTCAGCTGGTATGCATGTGAAAAACATATTTCAATGAACATATTCCTATTGTAGTCTGTTAGTGTGAAACTCATGAAACATGACAATCAAGCACCCATTTTATTTGTTTTACAATTGAAAACAGATTTTTGTAGAAATAAGCAGGATTGCTAATATAGCCATATATTTTCATAATATATTAAATGAACAAACAGTGAAAATCTTAATAGACAGCAAGGCCTATGGTGTATGTCCCATTAAAACACATTTAAATGCTGTGCCACAAGTCACAACAGAGGCTATAATTGAAATGCAAATTAAGCTGTTCCTACCCTTAGGTGCATGTTCATGCTTTACCATTTGCCTAATTTAAATACTCCCTGTAGGAATGAAAGGATACTCAGTTCAGTGCTTGGCATCCATTCTATATCCAGTGCCATTTGGGAGTGGCTGTCACTAAGCTTTGTTGACGACGAAGGCCTGGCAATTAAACAAACCTGCCTGATAGGGGATCAACAAATCAGATGCATGTGGCACTATGTGTGGCTGAATTACATCAACAGTGTTCTGATTTATTTGATGCATTGTATGTTTCCCTATACTATCTCACCATTTTCGTTGTGTAGTTTGAGTTGGCCTGTTTGAACACCACGGCATTTGCATTGTTAGCCTTACAGTTGTCTGATTGCTCTAGGATTTTTGATTTTTTTTGATGGATCAACAAAAGAGATCCTGAACGTGTAATGTGCTGCATGCTACTGATATGCGATGTTGAATACTGATATTTGGGTGGCTGGCCTCAATTAGGCTTTGCTGTGTTAGTCTGTGCATGATATGTGCATCTACAAGCAGTCGTAATTCCAGGACTAATGGAGTGTTGGGTTGTGTAAGTGCATTCATGGGATATCCTAACATGTTACTTCAGTCAGAGGATGTCCACATTACCACTGTAGTTTCCCTTGTGGCATTTGTAAGATTGCACGTTGCTGGCCATTGTGTGATATACATAGTTAACGAGCGAGAGCTCCACCTAAGTCTAGCACCTCGTTCTATGACTCCCCATCCTCTTTGTTGCATGATGACTCACTCATTTTCAAAACAGGAATATTTGGGTAGATATAGGAGGTTATTTCAGTCTTCAGTTTAAATGGAAGTACGGGAAACTATTTGCAGGCAGAGCTCACATTTAAAATGAATAGATTTGTACTGCTATGGGCATTGAGTCCCTAAAAATTAACTGCTGTTGGGATGTTTCAATTTTCTTTTCACAACTCCCTCTTTCTTTTCTCATTAGTTGCATCTGCCTGCAGGAACATGCTCTGGCTTCAAAACATTTATATTGTGAGCTACATATAAAAGTAAATAATAACATTTTGTCTACATCCTTAATACCATTGTATCATGATTGTTGAAGCACCCTGTCTCAAGCCTTTTGTCTTTGGGAAAGAGTGTGCAGTGATAGTTGATGAGCAATTGTGGTCTGGGGGGTGTTTATGCAACAAGAGCATGGCAAGAAATGGATTGTAGCTTATGCATCACGGTTGTTGCAGAATGCTGAGAAGAGTTACTCAGTTATAGAGAGAGAGTTGCTTGGCTAGACTTGCTTCCAGATTGCAGTGTTTCCAAAACCCTTTGGACTATGTGCCAGGCAAGTGTAATGTGCAGGCTGGAATATCCTGTTATTCAGGAAACAAGATGGAAAGAGGAGGTGAAGATGAATGGTGAACTTAATAAGGTTATTCAATGTATTAGTAGTGGTTGGCAGGAGGAAAGGAATGTCTCAGGAGAATTGTTAGTTTTTTTAAGGTGCAGGAATAGTTAGCAGTGGAGAATGTTATTGTAGTGAGAGGAGGCAAGTTTGTACTGCTTTTTAATTTGAGGAAGGTCATTGTAGACATTGCGTATGAAGGATATCTGGGTACGTCGAGCACCAGGATATGGGTCAGGAAGAATTGTTGGTGGCCAGGGATAGACTAATTTGTGGAAGATCATGTGAGAATGTGTGGCAGCTTTTCTTTGAGTGATAAAATGGCAAGGGCTTTGATTCCTGATCCCTGACCATTTTAGTTACCGGTTGAACAGTGGCAGAAAATGGGAGTGGAAATCATCGGTCAGTTTGTGGAGTTACCCAGGCAGGAAGCAGTCTGTACAGTCATGGTGGACTATTTTTCAAAATGGCCTGAGATCAAGATGGTAAAGGAAATCACCTCAGAGAGCATGGTAGAATTTTTGGATGAGGTTTTCTGTAGGGAGGGTATTCCTTAAGAGGCAGTGACTGACTATGGCCCACAATTTTATAGTGATTATTTGGAAACGTATCTGGAGAAGTGTGGTTTCACCCTGAGACCAGTGGCCAAGTGTAAAGGTTTAACTGGCTGGTTTAGGAACTGAAATGGCCTGGCCCATAAGTTCTAGATCTGTTCTAGAGTCACAATCCAATGGTTCTTTTTAGTAGGCCTGGGTGGTAAATTCCGCTCCACTCGCGGAATTTGCGGAATGTTGGCAATTCCGCGTTCTGCAGAGAATGCAGAATTGCTGACAATTCCACGATCCGTGGTGTAGCGGAATTTTTTCCTTGTTCGCGCTTTCAAAATGCAAGTTCGGGTGTGAGGGAGCAACTTACCGGGATCCATGAGTTCGCTGACCAGTTTTCCTATACGTTGGTAGCCGGCCGCGCGATTTCGTGGGAGTGTGTGATCGCGAACACGTCATTTGGACTCGCCATCTGACATCCGCGTTCACAAACAGGAATCATGCATCGCGAGCGGGCGGGACAAGTGAAACAAGATGGCTGCGCCAATTGGCATTTGCATGGGCAAGTTCGCAAGATATTTCCCCCTGCGCATGCAAACAGCATCCCCGAACAGGAAAAACGCATCGCGAACGGGCGGAACAAGCAATTCCGCACGCTTGCGAAATTCTGCGTTGCTCACGGAGATTTTTTATCGTTTTGCGGAACTTTGCATAACGCGACTACGCAAATTACACCCGCCCCTACTTTTTAGCAGCATGAAAGTGTAAAGGGGAAAAAACCTTATTAATGCATGACAAAATTATCATTAAAGCCTTTGGAATTTTAATAACTCACGGAAAACTATATAAGGTTAGTCAATTTATTACAAAGCCAAAAATAACTGGGCATAGAGTCACCTCAACACGAGGGTATAGAAATAAAAAGGAATTAGTATGAAGCCAAATCTGCGTATCCAATGCAAACGATGCAGCATAAACAAAACTATCAGTTCAAGGAGTAAGATACAGAGAATCATAAAGCATGAGTCTAAGTTCCCCTGCATCGAGGATTGATGAGTAAAAAGCATTAATCCTGTCCCTACTTTATCACTAAGGTGACATCCCTACATAGCATTTCCCATGGAAAGGATAACGGTGTCACTGCGTGGACTCTTCCTAAGAAGTCTCTCCACCATTGAATGTGTCATGCTGCATTAAACCACTATCACAGAAGAAAGAGCTCATTCTGAGATGCCCTCCCCGTCAAGGCAAAGAAGAAGAGGACTACTGCCTGCTGATCCGTGTGCAGCTAGGCTGCTAGCCGCAGCCGCTGACATCATTAATCTTGAGGTCAACAACATTGTTAATATGTCCCTGTCAGAGGGTCGGGTGTCTGTTACTTGGAAGCAGGCTATGATTCTTCCTCTTCTAAAAAAGCCTTCACTTGACCCTTTGTCCCCTGGAAATTACCGCCCAATCTCGCTTCTGCCAAGTTTGGCAAAAGAATGTGAGAAGGTGGTCATGAGACAACTTACGGTCTTTGTTGGAGAGGCTGGCCTGCTGCACCTAGCGCAGTCTGGCTTTCGAGCCGCCTATATTACAGAGACTGCACTGATAGAGGTTTCGGAAGCCATCCGAGAGTGTCTGGATGCTGGCGGGAGGGCAGTTTTGATTATGCTGGACCTCTCTACGACATTCAACACAGTGCCTCGCTCCCTTCTTCTTGCTCGACTTTCGGAGATTGGTATTGCTAGTTCCGCTTTAGACTGGCTCACTTCTTTCTTGGCTGACCGGTCGCAGCAGGTTTGGCTTCCACCTTGTGTTTCAGCATCCCAGACAGTCGTTAAAGGCGTTCTGCAGGATTCATCCCTGTTACCCCGCTGATATATTTAGCGGAGGAACTTGGGGCTAAGGTGATTGCCTATGCGGACGACACTCAGCAGCTGTTTACCTGGGTGGGCTATGATGCAGAGGTCTGCTCCGCCCAGCAATGCCTGCTTTTGATATTTCGCTGGTTGGCTCAGGCCAAGCTGAAGTGTAATGAGGAGAAATCCGAAATACTTCTTTATGGTAAATTTCCGCCTAACTTTAGAGAGTTCTTATGGCCGGCGGGGTTTCCACTGCCCTGTATGTCAGACACTGCTGTAAAAAATCTGGGTCTTTGGTTTGAGGAGAACCTAACCTTTGCTACCCAGATTAAGAAATTGGGGGGGTCTTGTCTTGGCATTTTGAAAACCTTGAGGAAGTTTCTACCTCTTCCCCCAAAGGATGCGAGGGAAACTGTGGTCCGCGCGCTGATTCTTTCTCGCCTGGACTATGCAAATGAACTGTATGTCGGGTCCCCCGGCTATTTGGTGAAGAAGCTTCAGGTGGTGCAGAATTCTGCGGCCCGCCTCCTCCTAGGTCTCCCCAGAAGGAGTAGTGTACGCCTTTACTTGCGCACCCTGCATTGGCTTCCTATGGAGGTGCGGATTAAATTTAAGGTCCTGTCAATTGCCCATGCTGCCTTGTACGGTAGGGGACCCAGCTACTTGCAGAAGAGGTTCTCTTTTTATACGCCGTCAAGACAGTTGCGTTCTGCCTCCCAATCATTGGTTCAGATCCCCCGTTTTATCCGTCAAAGTCTGGGTGGCTTCTCCCTTGTTCGGAAGGTGGCTCTTGGTTGGAACACACTGCCTTTGGCTATACGTAGCATTCAAGATTCCCGAACTTTCAAGAAAAAGCTGAAAACCTTCCTGTTTTAATCCCTAGAATTACGATTTATTTCAAGCTTCGCGTCGCAACACTCTCTGGAGTAGCTGCGCGCGCTACAAATGCATTTAACAATAACAATAACTACTTTCCCTAATCCTAAACACCAATTATCTGCAGGTAACTCTCCCATAATGCACAGCGTACATCTTGATTCAATATAGGCACAGTTACAGGAAACCTTCCACGGTGTTCTTCACACTCGATCTTGCAACATTTGTCCTTGGTTCTCAGGCCTTCTCCCATGTGAATCCATCTCCACCTCTATCACCTTCGACCTGAGTAACTTTAACTTTTCTCTCCTTAAGCAGCTCATAAACAAAGACATTACTTTACCCTAAACAAAATAACTATTCCACCTGCAATGCAAACGTGAGAAAGAACATACTCGACAGTGCACATAAAATTCAGAACATTAATTCTAATGTGAGAGTTTTCAGAGACTTGCATTTCAGGCCTATAATTTAGCTAACATTAGAACATGTAACTTAAACACTACAGGTTGACATACCTCTATTGCATTGAAATGAATACGTTTTCTAATGATAGAAATAACATTGCTAAATACATACAGTATTTGTGTGCTGTCAATTGTGCAATTTAAGTTCCTCATGTTAACGTTTTCTGCTATGTTATCAAAAAGGGGGGACTAGCGGGCTTTTGTTTACAGGAGGTCCAGCATACGTGCCCAATTAATCATGTCAAACAGAAAGAGTATGCAGTTCCTCAGAGAAAAGGGGGAGTGAAAGTGTAGAGAAGAGACCGTGAGAAAGAGGAATTCCTCTATTCGGAACTAGGGTCCTCACACACCCAGCAAGCTAGGTGTCATGCTTCATCATATGGACCTGCTCCTCGTCGGGCCGGCGCTGCAATGCCCGACGGGCACCCTGAAAAGGGGCTCTTTAGCGGAGATCTTTAGTTCCTGGCCGTATGATGCAGTGTGTGTGAGAGGGACCTAGTGGTGTAGATGTGAATGCAAGTGTGTGGTTAAAACAAGTTGGAGAATCCAAAAATAGAATTTTATTAGGAGTGGCTCTCCACTTGATTAAAATGAAAACAGAGTGGCAGCTGGCTGATATTATGATTCAGCTTGGCTATGCTCTTCTGTGGTGGTCAACATGTTTCTTGCCCGGTGGTCCTAATGATCCGTGGCAATCTTTCAGGACCTACTGAACTGTCAATGATCTACACAACGTGGTGAGTACAATTGTTACCTGCCACACGTTATATGGAAAACGATCTCGCCATATGTCTAAGGGGACCTAAGAAAAAAGGAAAGTTTTTAGGAAGGCAACCCAAGCATAGGCAGTGATTAAAATTAGTACTGTACAGGTGGATCTCACACAGTAGTGATTACCCCCTCGACCGAATGACACAAGTATGCGTACATTGTCACCAAGTGCCCAACTATCCTATACAGTGAGTAGGTTTTCTCCTCAAAAAGTGAATATAAAAACAAGCAACATAAAAACAGAAGACTGGAAGTGTTGTATTCCCTATGAGGAAGTATTTATAAAGTAACAACGAGTTTCTTCATTGAGGAGTAACAGGGCACTCACCTATTGTGGTGTGAATCCCTGCTCCTGTCCGTGGCCGTGGCGCCACCGGGACACCAAGATTCTGGTGTCCTAATGAGAAACAAAATGTTAAATGGACAACAAAGTAAAACATGGAGGGCAACTGGCCCGACATGTAGTGTCAGCACACGTAAAACAATATCGCCCGTGTGCGATCCCGTCATATGAGCTGAAGTAATGCGAGTCATGAAACAGGCGGGATAATGAAATAATAAAGAAGCACCACGAGGCAAACTTGAAAGGAGTTACACCAGAGGCGCATGGATCGTGAATGCCAGCCCGGACAAGGTATCTGCCAGCCAGAGATGCGTAGCCACAGAATAAAGGCACCGCAACGCAGTCGCCCACACCACAAGTTGAGTCTAGGGCAAGCCCGGTCTGCCGTCACGGTGAAGAGGAACTGGCGAGAACCATGGGTTGCTCCCAGACCCCACGGAGTGCCAAGCAAGTTGCGCCAAAGAACCGATAGATGAACAGCTGGTGCAGTACTCTTACAGCGTATAGTGTCAAAACCTATATACAAGGGAGCACTGACAACACCGCGTCTTAGTCATTACTCCCAGGTTCAGCTACGGGATTCCACTCACTTTTTACCATCGCCCCGTGAGTCGCGGACACGCATTCAAACCACTCTCATGACCCATCACTATCAACCGGGCGCATTGCAGTATCGCCGTTACACTTACTTGAAGGTTGTTGCCGGAATGGGCCGTCAACCTACCCTCGCGCCACTCAACCCGGGAGGAGTAATACCCGGCAAGGTACCTGATAGATATACAGGCTGGTATGTTTGGTTGGGGGCGGGCAGATTACCCGGAAGTGTGTAGTGTGAGCGCGTGAAGCTGGATCTATGTAAGGGAGTGTCAAATGCAGCGGCCATCTTAAGATGTGATCATTATAAGTAGAATCATCATTTCTCATTGATTAGTGATGTGAATCCTGCTGAGTTACAGGGTGGAACACATTGTCCTGAAAGCTTGGGTGTGGCAATTCGGTAGCCATGCAGACTGAATGGTGGGTCGGCTAGCTAGAAGCACGTGTCAGTGTATGGCGTACGAGGCTGCATCCATAGAGTGAATCAGTTATGATGGCGGCCATCTTAGAGTGAGTGAACCTAACAAGTGTCCACAGGGTAACTAGGAAACGAAATAAAGCACAACCACTCTAGGGGGAAAGCCCAGGGTAGCGAGTTCATGATAAGTCTACTCCTTAGAGAACACAGTTATCGGAGTAGCAACGTGAGAGAAAGTCTGTATTATCTGTCCATGAGTACTGCCCATGGGATTTGGTCATTCAAGCCTTCTAGGTCTGTCCTCAGACGATGCACCCATCGCTGTTCGATCTTAAATAAGGCTCTTTGTGTGATCCTAGAGTATGCCTCAAGTATTAGCCATCTAAGGGAGTCTGGTGTGTGGTTATTTTCTTTGCAGTGGGTATAAAGTTTGGTGGTTAATCTCTGGCATCTCACATTACTCTTGTGCTCTGTTATGCGTGTCTTTACTGGTCGCATGGTCATGCCTACATACCTCTTTTCACATGGGCAGGTTATTAAGTAAATACACTGAGTGGTGTTACAATTGGTATGCCGCTGTATCCTGCAGGTAAAGGAGTGTGAAAAAACCACATCCTTAATCACCGCAGTTTGATGGCATACAGTACACGGTCCACATGGATAGTGTCCTTTCACTGGGGGGAGACCCCAGAGGGTGCTTTGATCCTGGTGGTTAGTTTGTCTCGGTCTTGTGTTAATCAAGATATCCTTCAGATTTTGGGTGCGTTTAAAGGCAAAGCGTGGGGGCGGGATAGTGAGGTCACCTGCAGTGAGAATCCCCCAGTGTTTCTTGATAATACCCTTTATGCATGTAGAGTCAGGAGTGAAGGATGTGACGCAGGTCAATGTCTCTGACTTTTCCTTACTATTGGGTTGTAGTAGGATTTCTCGTGGATTATTACGAGCCCTCTTTAATGAGTTTTTTACCTGGCGGTCAGGATAACCTCTTTGTTTAAGGTTAGAACTCAATTGGTGGGCTTCAGTTAGGTAATCATTCGTGGAGGAACAGTTCCTCCTGATACGGAGGAACTGCCCAAAGGGCAAATTGTCCTTTAGGGCCCTAGGGGGATGGCTACTGTATAGGAGTAAACTGTTCCTGTCTGTAGGTTTCTTATAAAGTGTAGTGCTAAGGCCTGTGTCCTCTAGTGTGACCATGAGGTCCAAGAAAGGTACATTGGAGTCAGAGATGGTGTGTGTGAATTTCAGAAATAGATTCTGTGCGTTGATCCATTCGCAGAATGCTAGACACGTCTGCTGGTCCCCCTTCCAGAAGATTAAAATATCATCTATGAAGCGCCTCCACAAGGTTAAATTGTTGATATAAGGGTTGCTGGGGTGCCTGATGACTTCCTCCTCAAAGGTGGCCATGTAAATACAAGCCACTCTAGGGGCAAAGGTGCTACCCATCGAAGTGCCCTGCGATTGATGGAACAGCTGTTTGTTATATTCAAAAAAGTTCTCAGTGAGAGCCAGTGTGGCGCATTCCATAACAAAGGAGATGGGGGTAGGTGATGTCCATTCCTCTCTCATAAGGGCACTCTCAATTGCCGTCAGAGTGGCACGCTGGGGGATATTAGTATATAATGCCTCCACGTCCAGCGTGACCAACAGGTCAATATTGCTTGTGTCGTGTGTCTCCTCTATAACCTGCAGGATATCCGTTGTGTCGCGGATATAGGAGGGAGTTTTTTTGACCAAGGGTTGTAAAAAATGGTCAACAAACCTGGAAAGAAGTTCCAAAAGTGAACCTATACCCGATACAATAGGACGCCCTGGGACCGGTGTTGTGCCCTTATGTATTTTGGGCAGCGTGTAAAAGTATGGGATCTTAGGCTCCTTTGTATTGAGAAATTCAGCTTCCTTTTTACTGATCCAACCATTGCTTTCTGCTTCAAAGGTGATGGTCGCGATCTTGGTGGTAAGTCTAGGTGTGGGGTCAATGGAGATAGGAGTATAGTACCTTGTGTTGTCAAGTTGTCGTCTACACTCTCGGTCATAATCAATAGTGTTTTGTATCACAGTAGCCCCACCCTTGTCAGCCTGTTTGATAATGATATTGTTATCATTGGCTAAGGTTCTTGCTGCTGACAACTCCGCATTGGACGTGTTGTGAAAAGTACATTTAGCAGGAATCGTGCCCAGGTCACGGAGAACAGCTTTTTCAAATGTAAGTACTTCCGGGGGGACCATACTATTAGTGGGAGTAAATCTGGATGGATTACGTAAACCAGTGTCCGTGGATTCAATAACTGGTTGGTCTTGAAAGAATGCCTTTAAACGTATTTTTCTGAGGAATTCATGGATCTCACAATTGTCTCTAAACCTGTCTGTTCTCGGTGTAGGGACATAACCGAGTCCCTTGTCAAGGACCGCCTCTTCCAAGGGACTCAAAGGTCTGTCAGACAGATTCACAACTAGTTCCTTTTCCCTCTGTTCCTGCCCCTGGGGGCCGACGGGAATTGTTCCTGATGCTGCCATTGAACTACCTTGGGGGCCCCTCTTTTTCGCCCTCTTCCTCTGCCCCAACCTCTGTCTAAAAAAGGAGGGTTGCCTGGTGGATAGAACTGGGGCTGTCCATGCGGATACATAGGAAACTGCCAAAAGGGGGGTTGTGGTGGGCCTGTATAGACCGGAGCGTTACTGTAATGGGGGTATGGAGATTGGAAATTCCTTTTCTGCTGGTTACCTCCCCAACTGTTTGAGCTCGAGTCACTACTCGTTGACCCCCTTCTTGAGTTGTCGGGACTATCATCAGATAAATAACTATTCTTAGTTGTCTGGAAGTCTGCTTTCAGATAGGGATAGATCTTCTCTTTATCAAACTTCTGAATGTCCTTCTGAAGTTTGGTTATCTTTAATTTGAGTAGATACTCCTTATTTTCAGAGATCTCACTGTTTATTTCCGCCAGTTTTGCTTTGAAAGCGGTGTTCTGGGTTGTGGATTTAAGTGCACTCTCTGATGCCTGAATTCTCGCTAAAAGGGCATCTGCTAATCGTTGGGCCGTATTAATAATGAGAACCAAGAGGTCTCTGGTGCACTTCCAAGAGACTAGGCACGATTCTTTCTTGAAAGTTGGGTCTTCCAGAAATAGCCTAGGAAAAATGTTGATGATGAGTCCACTGGGAGCTATATTGGCTCTTAGATATTCCGTCATTAATGCCCCATGCAGTGTGATCTTGACCCATTCCCTTTTTAATGCTGTGAGTGAGGTCCAGTCTTCTGATTGTGACCCTGAGGCCACAGAACCCCCGGTCCCAAGAAGGGAGGGAGTTTTTCTTAAGATATCGGCTACAGCTTCATCATTGAAGCTGAGTCCTAAGTTGTCCTCCATGGTAGGTAGGTCAACAAACAGCAGCCGTTAAGTGAACGGCGCTTTTGAAATGAAGATGGTCCACTTGGTGCAATTAGCACCGTGTGGTATCCTAAATAACGTCCCACGGGGGAGGCCCGTGCATTAAACTATGTTATCAAAAAGGGGGGACTAGCGGGCTTTTGTTTACAGGAGGTCCAGCATACGTGCCCAATTAATCATGTCAAACAGAAAGAGTATGCAGTTCCTCAGAGAAAAGGGGGAGTGAAAGTGTGGAGAAGAGACCGTGAGAAAGAGGAATTCCTCTATTCGGAACTAGGGTCCTCACACACCCAGCAAGCTAGGTGTCATGCTTCATCATATGGACCTGCTCCTCGTCGGGCCGGCGCTGCAATGCCCGACGGGCACCCTGAAAAGGGGCTCTTTAGCGGAGATACATACAGTATTTGTGTGCTGTCAATTGTGCAATTTAAGTTCCTCATGTTAACGTTTTCTGCTAGTCACATCAATTTCTGCCAAAAATATTTCCATGCTATTTTGTTAGTAATCTAAACAAACCACATCATTACATTAATAATGTACATGTCTAACACTGCATGTTTCCTAACACAAGGTTATATGTGGGTGCCCTTCTACACATGATTATGATGCACCCATACACAAAAAATGAGATTTCTGCTACATAAGAACCTATTCAGTTATCAGTTAAAGGGGGTTTGAACTCTTAGAAGGCTTTACAGTCCAGGTTGTTGGCATACAGAACTTCTCTCAACTCAGTGACTTCAGTGAGTCCTTTTGAGTTACGAAGGGATGAAAACCTAGTACTAAATTTGTTCCCTGGTGGTTGAAAAGTCAGAAGAAGAATGTAGAATATGTAGCTGATGTAGATTTTAAGGCGATACTATGCAGGGTGGTGGGGTATAAGCTTAAAATGAAAGGTGCATTAGAGAAAAGGAAAGAAGCTAACAACAAACAGGAGGTCAATGTTGGGGATATGGTGCATCTCAAGAAAGGAATGATGAGCGGGAATGGATTGGCAAGTTAGTCAGATTCCATGAGGGTCATTGAAGTTTTTTAAAATGCTGTTCGAGTGGAGGGTGGGAGTGTGTGGAACCTCTGTTGTGTGTCTTTTTTCAAAGTAATGGATGTCTGTCCAAGGGAAGGCCATGATAATGTTTTTTTAGATGTGGGTGAAGCTATGCAAGAGACACTGGTTTGTATAGAGCGTTGCAGTTCAGTGAAGGGCTAGAAGATATGGTTGTGACTAGAACACTTTGAAAGGGGGTAGAGGGGCATTTCACTAATCTATTAAGCTTAATTAACTTACACTAATATTAATTTGTTGGTGTGCTACGGAGGTCGGCACGCTGTCTGCTCGTGCGTTATATATAAACATTACACCAAAATTCAAGTTAATGAAACTTGACCTCTGTGCACCGTAACCTCTGCGTTTTAGCAAAATTCACATTCACGAAATTAACTCATACAATTTCTTCATTAAACAATGCTATTAAATACAAAAAACTCCATAATGAAATGCCATGAAACATTGGCTCATATTTTCATGATAAATTAAACATTTATTCTGTTTCAAATCACGGAAATGTTTTTTATATCCAATGTTATATTCATTCAAATTCAATCCGTGAATCTGTTCTTTTTGATGCTGCCCGCCCAATGCATTTCGGGCCTATTTGGCCCTTCTTCAGGGGCCTAAATTCTAGAAACAATACAAATAATATTCATATTAAATTCAGCCTGCAGGGAAACAGCTCTTTTACAAGAAACATAGCTGACATTATTACAAAAACATTGTTCAATGACCGCAATGAAACATATGTACATCTTTCTTTGTGCATAATATGGTAATTGCCCTTATGTCTTAAAAAATTCCCAAACTGTACAGAACTAAATAAATAATAAAGAAATAACAGAAAGGAAAAGAAAAATAGTGCACCCAAAATATTCGTGTGTGAAAAGAAGATCGTCATAACAGACCCTTTTCGTCCAGTGGTTTGAAAAAATCCACGTTAGTGATTAGTCACCGCCTGTCCTCAAAACATCATACTTGGTTTTAATCCATGTATACATAGAACCTGGAAAGATACCAAACTTCATCAAAACTCTCTTCATGCTTATACGCTCCTAATACTAAAAAACCACACCATAGAAGAAAGCGACCAACCTCTTAATGCTCGTCATGTCCATGAGCGTAAAAGGAATTATTCTTCACTACCGCTACACCCCAAAACCTGCAATGATCGTAAGTGATGTTGAAATCCCAGCTCGAAGAACACACGACATGTCAACACATCTTCCACATATTCACGGTCTCACCTTGCCAGACGAAGTCGAGCTTCTAATCTTCCAACGTCCCAAAAATCCCCAAACTCTAACTAGGTTCCACCGGTAAGCGCGTACCTGCTTCTTCGCGTCTGACGTAATTTCAAAGAATATAAACGACGGACTAACCATAGAACTCGCACTCGAGCCTAGAGTGTCATGTAAAACCGTAGTTCAACTCATAATCTCGCCTTAGGTGCCATGTTGAAACATAGAAAATGCTAAAGGATCTCTATCTATAAAGAATCGTCATTTAAAAAAAAAAAACTACTATGTTCTATCTACCATTCCATCTAAACTGCATGCAACCATTGTTCTAAAAGGACAAATCACGTGTTGAGGAAAACGACAACCTTCAACCCAAATAAATGTGAAAAATAAAACGAAAGATTAAAAACACATGAAAGTATCAGAGAATATAATGGACAATTACAGTCAAATGTAAAGACAACATTTACATGTTTGTCGGTGGCACATATCACAATGAGCCCTCATATTGGTATAATACAAAGTACTGTATACAAATGTTGCAAAACATGACTCATGGAGATAAAATAAAACATTGCCTAATCTACCACATTATAAATACTATACAATGTTTTCCAAATCTAATTATAAAAAACATCCTAAATCCACCTTATCATTAATCCCCTTGGGGTCCTGGGTTTCTAATTTCCTTATTCAATAGATTTCTTTTTGTAACAATGTTTTTGTGAGATTTCTACCAGGGCCAGGGAGAACCATCTCAATGACTTGGAATTTTATTTGTGCTATTGTGTGTCTGTGTTTCATCCAGTGTACAGCTAAACTACTTTTGGTATTACAGTTGCGAATCGTACTTCGATGCTCTGAAATACGAGTTTTTATTTTCCTTTCAGTTTTCCCAATATAAAGTAGTCCACACGGACACTTTATACTATATATCAGATTTTTAGAATTGCAATCTGCATTGTGTCTTAGTTCTATTGTTTCACCTATTGTTGGGTGTTGTACGCCATCACCAATGATCACGTTATTGCAATGCACGCAGTTTTGACATCGTCTGGTTCCTTTAAATTCTTTTGGGATGTCCAGAGGTTTATATGTTAACATTTCTTTGAGATTTCTTGATCTCCTATACGCAAACAGAGGTTTCTCTTTGAATAAATCTTTAAAATCCACTTCATTTTCCAACATCTCCCATCGTGTGTTAATAATCTTTTTAATTTGTTTAGAGCACGTGGAATATTTAGATAAACTTGTTGATTCTTTTTTTATTTGGGTTGAGTGGTCAAGAGACTGTCACGTGTTTTTAGTTCCATTTTTGCAATAGCTTGGTTCAAGACAACCTCTGGGTAACCTTTTGACACATATCTATCTTTTAGGATAGTAATATTTTTTGTAGAGTTTTTCCGTCTGAACAGATCCTTTTCGCTCTTAGAAACTGTGAAAACTGCAGGTTGTAAATCAAATTATGGAGATGAAAACTAGTAAATAATAATGCATTATTTTTGTCCGTAGGTTTGTGATATACTTCAGTCAGAGCGACACCTTCATCAATAGTTACCAGTACACCTAAAAAGGGTAATGTTTGTCTGTGAATAGTTCTGGTAAATTGAATGTGCTCATCTTTGGAATTCAATTGAATGATCTTTCTTTCCAATAGTTCCCAACTGTTGTTCCATAACAAAAAGATATCATCTATGTACCTGCCGTAGAGCAGCAGATTCTGTGTCCATTCCATATCATTATATATATATATGTCTCTTCAAAATGAGCCATATAGGTATTTGCATATGCCGGTGCCCCATCGAAGCCCATTGATGTACCTTTCAGTTGAAGATAATATTGGTTGTCCCATTCAAAATAGCTGTGGTGTAAACAGAAATGTAACATTTCCAACACAAAAACTTTGTCTGCTCTTATGGTTGATTGATTTAATAAAGCCCATTCTACTGCCTTCATGCCACCTTGATGTGGAATGGAGGTGTACAATGCTTTTACATCCAACGTGCATAAGATCGTATGGTCATTTACCTGAATTGTTTGCAACTTTTTAAGAAAATGTGCAGTATCTTTAATATATGATGGCCACTCCTGAACAAAAGGCTGTAAAAAGTGATCAATATATTGACCGATGGGTTCAAAGATGGTCCCACACCCTGTCACAATAGGTCTTAGTGGTGGATCAAATAAATCTTTATGGATCTTAGGTAGCATGTAAAATCCTGGTCTCTTGGGATGTGCTTCTGTCAGAAAAGAAAGGGTGGTGCTTGTTATCCAACCCCTTTCCATAGCTTTGTTGAGTATGGTCTCCAAAGTCAAGATCAGTTGTTGTGTAGGATCTTGGTCTAATAAGAGATAAGTACTCGAATCAGTGATATGCTCTTCAACTTTATGGTTATAGAATGTCCTATCCATTATAACAATAGCTCCTCCTTTGTCGGCTTTTTGTATTACGATGCTGGTGTAATGAGTCAAAGATTTCAAGATGTTGTATTCTTGTTTAGTGAAATTACTGTTTCTAGATCTATTCACATTAATTTTAAGAAGATCATTTTTGACCCGGTTCTCGAATGCATCCAGGATCTTATGCGATATAGGCCTTTGAAATGTCGATTTCCGTTTGAACTCCATGTATTCCGGCTCCAGATGTTCTGATTCCAAAGGGTTCAACGTGGAAAAAAAGTATCGCAAACGTAAAATCCTCATGAATTTATATAACGTTATTTCATTCTCAAGGGCATTAGTTTGATATGTAGGAACATATCCTAATCCTTTGTTTAAAATCCTTTTCTGTTGTGGCAGAGGTGTGGCGCCGTGGCCAGGGCGACTGACTTCGGAATCTGGGGATCACGGTTCGATCTCCAGCGGCAGTATAGCCCAGCACCATGTGACTCTGGGCAATAGCTTGCTTAATCTTCCCGACAGCCTACAGCGCCTAGAAACCCTTACGGGTGATTGTTCGCGCTTTACAAATGTGGATTATTATTATTAAGTAATTTCAGTTGATGAAATATTGACTACTAGGTCATTCTATGGCTTCTCAAGTTTTGCCTTGATCTTTCTTTTAATTCTCCTGGTTTTCCTCCCGTTTTTCCTGGTGGTTGGCTGCTGTCTGTTGCCTGTGCCAAAAAAGATTTTGAAGTGGAAGGATGTGCTGTGGATCCTTCTGCGGTTTCCACGCTTCCTTTATCTCCCGTCTTTTCAATCTGTGGGGGTGGTCTATTAATATTCGTATCCCCCTCTGTTGCCAAACTTTCTTCTGATGATGTTTTAGTATTAATATTTCTTTTAGAAATTACTCTTCTTTGGGCATGTACTTCTGCCCAGGTATATACCTTGTTTAATTTGTAGTCCAATGTATCACGTTTATACTTTATTAATTTGCCTTCTTGTAGCTCTTTAGAATAAACGTCTAATTTGGTATTGATTTCATCTAAGGCTTTGTTCCAATCTTCCACTTCCATTCTCACTTCTAGATCCGTGAGAATAACAGAGATTTCCTCAGTAATTTCTTGGATAACAGCAGCCAATTCTTCTATGAGTAATAGAATGAGATCTAAGGAACACTTATTTAATACAGCATACCATCGATCCATAAAATCTTTCTTCAAATGAAACGTGAATAACATAGGTTTGATGGATAATCTTAAACCTCTGGGAATCCTTTTTTTTCACGATGGTACTGTTCAAGTGTGGAAGCATGTAGGCGCTGATTCAACTGTCTCCTGGTGAGAAATTCAAGTTGTTTCAATTGTTGTTGTAAAGTGCTTCCCTGCACATTGAAAGTTTTCACATCTTGTATTAAGAATACATTTATGTTGCTTGCTCAGTGGTATAAGCCAATGTACTGGCTCGATTGTCTGTTAAACTCGAAATTGTGTCAAAAGACATTGTTTAGGTGCTCCCTCTTGAATAGACAGAGACTATGAACACTTTGAAAGGGGGTAGAGGGGCACTCCATTAATCTATTAAGCTTAATTAACTTACACTAATATTAATTTGTTGGTGTGCTACGGAGGCCGGCACGCTGTCTGATCATGCGTTCTATATATACATTAGAAGCAGGTACACGCTTACCGGTGGAACCTAGTTAGAGTTTAGGGATTTTTTGGACGCTGGAAGATTAGAAGCTCGACTTTGTCTGGCATGGTGAGACCGTGAATATGTGGAAGATGTGTTGACATGTCGTGGGTTCTTCGAGCTGGGATTTCAACATCACTTACGATCATTGCAGATTTTGGGGTGTAGCGGTAGTGAAGAATAATTCCTTTTACGCTCATGGACAAGACGAGCATTAAGAGGTTGGTCGTTTTCTTCTATGGTGTGGTTTGTTAGTATGAGGAGCCTATAAGCATGAAGAGAGTTTTGATGAAGTTTGGTATCTTTCCAGGTTCTATGTATACATGGATTAAAACCAGGTATGATGTTTTGAGAACAGGCGGTGACTAATCACTAACGTGGCATTTTTCAAACCACTGGACGAAAAGGGTCTGTTATAACGATCTTCTTTTCACACACAAATATTTTGGGTGCACTATTTTTCTTTTCCTTTCTGTTATTTCTTTATTATTTATTTAGTTCTGTACAGTTTGGGAATTTTTTAAGACATACAGGCAATTTATTTATGCACAAAGAATGATGTACATGTGTTTCATTACGGTCGTTGAACAATGTTTTTTTAATAATGTCAGCTATGTTTCTTGTAAAAGAGCTGTTTCCCTGCAGGCGGAATTTAATATGAATATTATTTGCATTGTTTCTAGAATTTAGGCCCCTGAAGAAGGGCCAAATAGGCCCGAAATGCATTGGGCGGGCAGCATCAAAAAGAACAGATTCACGGATTGAATTTGAATGAATATAACATTCGGATATAAAAAAAATTCTGTGATTTGAAACAGAATAAATGTTTAATATATCATGAAAATATGAGCCAATGTTTCATGGCATTTCAGTATGGAGTTTTTTGTATTTAATAACATTGTTTAATGAAGAAATTGTATGAGTTAATTTCGTGAATGTGAATTTTGCTAAAACGCAGAGGTTACGGTGCACATAGGTCAAGTTTAATTTACTTGAATTTTGGTGTAATGGTTGTGACTAGAGACATGAGGACAGGCAAACCTTTGTCAAAGTTCAGAGATATCGTGATGGTATAGGAAACAAAAGGGGGATACATTAAACAAAACTTTCCTTTAAAAGAGGAAGAAGGTGTGTTACATGTGCTAGTGTGCATAGTGTGCATGAATAGTATATGTGAGCGTGACAGGATTGTTACGCTCGTGCCATCTACCTGTGCATTTGTCATGTTGAATAATGTTGTGCTTTCAAATACACAAGACATGTGCTTGTATGTCTTTGTGCACATCTGTCCATTATTTGCATGTGGGACTTAACTGCAGGGAGTCCTGCGGACTGTGATGTTTCATATGTAAGAGGTTGTGTATATAGGGGATAGGGGTGGTCAGTTGTGGGATTCAGTTTTTAGCATGGACTTGTTTGGAGGTGCCGTCTGATGTGAATAAAGTTGTCTCATGTTCAACACTTATGTGGTTCAGTAGATCATTCAAGAGTGTGAGGAAAATCCTATGTAACAGTTCCATTGTAACTTCCTATTAGAAATTGGGTTTCTGATTGGCAGAAGTATGCACCCTGTCCATGCAGGAACCACAATCCTAATCAGGGTAAGTTACAAACACCCCCAAATGACCTGTGATTACTCCCTGGCAGATTGGCACAGAGCAGTCATGCTTAACTTAAGAGGCAATGTGTGAAGTTTTTCTGCAACACCTCAAACAGTACCACAGTGAAAACATAACAAAAAGACTCCACACCAGTTTAGATAAATAGAGCTTAATTTAATTAACAAAACAAGATGAAAATGGCAAAATCCAATAAGTATAACCAGAGTAATGAATAAACTGAAGTGTAGTGCTTAAAAGCATAAAGAGCCAAGCGGGGCTATTTGGTCACAGTAGACGGGGTCAAGTCCAAAAGTTCAAGCAGACCATGATGGAGTTTGGGTCAGATACAGGGATCAGCCTTGGCCCGCTGCAAACATAAGTACCTTATTTGCATCCATGTTGAGATGCAATGAGCAAAGGAAACAATGTGTTGTTGATGATCGGTAGGATAAGGGCGATGATGAGTCAGAACTAGGGTAGATGCAGCATGCAGTCAGCGATGTGTTGTAGTTAGACCTCCCAATAGCTGTGATTCGTGGGGTTGATCCTTGCAGCAGTGGCCATGAGTCATCGTCGATGGAAATGCGCCATTCTGAACCGCACAACGGTGTTGATGCGTGGATTTCTGGCCAAACAGTCACACCTAAGCTCCTTTTGTGTGTGGCTGTCTAGAGGAAATTCACAAAGCCCAGTTGTCACCCATCCCAGACGAGTATTCAGAGACAGGCAGAAGGCGCCAAATGGCTAAAGTGAGAAAATGCCAAATTTCAGAATTACAACTTAAAATCCTACTTCACCATAAGTGTGATTTTAAATTGGGATTCCAGAGACACCAAACCTGGGGGGTCTCATCTCTTTTCAACTGGAAATTACACTTATAAAATGTATTGAGGTAATCCTAATGTTATCCTATGGGAGAGATAGGCTTTGCAGTAGTGAAACATGAATTTAAGAGTTTTTCACTACTAGAATATGTAAAATGTAAAAGTATGGGTCCTACTTTTTAAATACACTGCACCCTGCCCTTGGGCTGTCCAAGGTCTTTCTTAGGGATGGCCTATATGTATGAAAAAGGAAGGTTTGGGCCAGGCAAGAGGTTACCTTTCCAAGGCGACATGGCAGTTTAAAACTGCCCTCACAGGCTCTGCAGTGGCAGACCTGGGACATGTTGAAAGGGCTTCTAAAGTGGGTGGCACAATCAGTGCTACAGGCCCACTAGTAGCATTCAATTTACAGGCCCTGGGGACATGTAGTGCACTTTACTAGGTACATATAGGTAAATTAAATAAGCCAGTTGTGGATAAGCCGATATTACCATGTTTTCAACAGAGATAAAATGCACTCTAGCACTGGTTAGCAGTGGTAAAGTGCCCAAAGTCCTAAAGCCAACAAAAATGAATTCAGCAGAAAGGGAATGAAGAAGGCACAATGTTTGGGGGTGACTCTGCAGTAAGGGCCATTTCCAACACTTCCTGTCCAAGAAACTGAGATAGAATTAACCTTGGACTATGCAATTGCTGTTGGTAGGTATGCAGTGGTTATGCATTAGCATGGACGTTTTTTTTATCACGTTGGTAGTGACATGTTTTATTTTTACCTGATCTAGTTAGTGATGACTGAAACTGATGCCACTCCTGGATATACATTGATAACTCCAGTGTGACTTGGACAGTTATGAGAATTTCTATATCTACCAATGTAATTGTATGCATAATGAAACACATACGCACGATAAGTGCTCATAAGTGATGATGCCTTACTTTTTGTACATTTGAATGGAAATTAACTTCTTCAATACATTTTGATTTTTTGTTGGGCTAATTTCATTCTTACTTGAAACACGAAATCAGCACCTGCTGTCTGGCCATCCCTGCAAATATCTACCCTGACCCCAGAGTGAACACTTCCAAGAAATGCAATAAATCTATAGTAGCCTGTGCAGTGGTGGACAGACAGCTGCTTCATCTAACATCACCATATTACATGCACATTCCAAAGCATTGTGTGTTATAAATAAGGGTGGGCGTAGTTCGCGAAGTAGCACTTCGCGAAGCTACGCAAAGTGAAGTTCGCACTACGCGAGCTACGCGTAGCACTTCGCGAACTGCGTAGTAACATGTTCGCACTGTGCAAGATGTTGTTTTCAATGATTGCACAGTGCGGACAAGCAACCGGCACTGTGCAATCATTGAAAATGGCATCTTGCACAGTGCGAGCTGTAGTTTTCTGCTGCTCGAGTAGATTTTTACTCGAGCGGCAGCTTTCTCAACGCGAACTGGTAGTTTCTCATCGCGAGCGGTCGCGAGCATACGCGACCCCTCGCAATGAGAAACCTGACCTCCTCGCGTTGGGAATCTCGCCGGAAGGTTTATTTTCCATGCTCGCGATCGCGAACAAGGAAAAAGTCTCGCCGGGATGTCATTTTGCTTGCTCGCGGTTGCCAACTTGACGTTGAGGACCGCGAGCAAGCAAAAAATGACCGCAGCACTACGCAACACTACGCTACGCATGTTCGCACTGTGCTACGTGCAGTTCGCGTAGTGCGAAGTAGCGCGAACTTCGCAAACTACGCGAGCGTAGCGTAGTGCTTCGCCCAGGCCTAGTTATAAACCTGTCTCATGTCACACAATGAAGGACGAAATGCTGAAACAATGTCAAACATTCACCCCCAGTACAGAGATCTGGGCCTAAATCCATCTTTTGTTGCACACCATGGCATTCCAATTTAGACCCAGCCATAAGCAAATCAGTCTTGACCCAGCTCACACAATGTTGCTGCATTTGGAAACGCGCTGCTAGAGAAGACAGCTTCAGAATAATTCGCTTTTCGGTGCAGAAAACTGAATTTGTAGATGAAAATGTTTTTCATCTGTGCTGCTAAAATTTAATCAAATTTCTCAAATAAACGAGTCCCTAAAAACATTCCTTTACTTGTATTTATATTACAAATTTGAGGTGTTTACAGTCTGTGAAATTCCTGGAGTCTGTAAGAGTTCTAACAGTTTCTTTTGTTAAATAGAATGCTTCAGAATGCTTCATAGGAAGGAATTTAAATTCAGCAGCTCCTAGTCCATCATCATGACATTGATCAGTGCCCCATTTTGTCATGAATACATAATCTTGGCTTTTTAGTTATTGTTTTGCATACTCTGTAGTGAAGAGACAGTAAAACAATGGGAAATCAATGGACGATCTATTGCTTCTGTCGAAAGTATGTGTTTTACTCAGAATGTCAAACTTTTTCTCCTCACATATATCAGAAAGATTTTTGTGAATTATTAGAAACCGTGTCCTCATTTTAAACTCTGGAGTACTAATCACAATTTTCATCAGAAAATCATAAGAGAAAACATTTTTTTTCTCAAAGATGGTTCATCAAGTCCCAGCAGAGAACCAGCACTTTCCACAGGGGGAAATCAACTGAGAACTCGCTGCAATTGCTAAAGTTAATTTGTCACAGCCAATAAATGAAGTATATTGTGGCTAAAGCCTGATTTAGACCCTGTAGAACAGACTACCATCCATCAGGTTAACGGGGGTCTTAACATCTGCAGCTCTGAAGGTCGGTGGTCCTTGCTATTTAGAGATGACTGTCATTCAAGCGGTTATCTCTGTACACTCAAAGGAACTGCAGTCACAAAACCTTTGCTGTCTGGCTGCCATTAGTTTTGAGAGCCATTCACCAAAATGTAATTTTATTATTTTTCATAAGCAAACTCCCAAAATGGGAATTTGTTTCTGAAAAACAAGAAATGTATGACCCCCACACTGCCAGAACATGTGTCCAGGTGCATTGGGGTCCTTAATTTGGTTTCTGTTCCTCATTTCCAGTTTGTTTCTGGCGGTGAGGGACAGAAAAAAACCATCACAATGTCCAGTTGATGATTTACTCTGATGGCCCCTATGGATTAGGCTGCTAGATGTAGCTTTCCATTGACAGAGCCAACAGGAGCTTCTCTAACAGAAAGCTGGCCGTCAACACATCTCTAAATGATGTGGGCAGTTTGTGAGCTTTGGTAAATGGGGTACTCTGTTATGTTTACAGTGGAGCACCTGTCTGGCAGACTCTAAATCACCTCCTAAGGTCCTTTTTGGTGTTTTGGAAATGGGATACTCCTTCACAAATGTGGCAGATGGCCCGTCCACCGTATTACAAGTGCATTGTAGCTTAAGGAACTTGTAATACACGGGGTGGGATAGCTGTCACATTTTGGCGGAGTATCCCATCCACTGTAAATATATATATCTATTACCACCCTTCCTATATGCTACCTTCTGTGACCTTCAAAACCGGGCATTCTTGAAAAGCATTTTGAATGGGACAACAATGGTGGCACCTTAGCATTAAAAAAACCAGCATGTGTGATTCTTGTAACCTTCCTCCAAAGAGTATCATGAACAGCCCACTATCCAACAAACAGTTTTGTGAATTTCAAACAAACGTTAATGGTCTGATCCAAATGCAAACAAGCTTTTCAAAGTGCTCAGGGCACCCTGTAAAGTTTAGCACAGCCTGTATATTGGCAGCATAAGACAGAAAATAACTGCTGAAATGATTTATAAGGTCAAATAGGTTTCCATGATAAACACTGGTGATATATGGGGAGCGCAGCAGCTCAAAGGAAGACTGTACGCTAAAGAGGTTGAGAGAAAGGTAAACTGTCTCACCTGGATCCTGTGAACTCAATTTCTAAAAAAAACACAAACAAAATCATAATAGCTAGTGTTTCTACTGATTGCTTGCCATGATACTAACATTTCATTAGACAAGACAGACGTTTGGTCAACAACTGGCAGCTGTTGTCAACAATTTATACAGACATAACATTTTATTAAAATATTTCTTATGAAAATCTCATTCTCATATTGTCCCTCAAATATCATCATAACAATTGCATTCTATAAATTTTAAAGCAACAATGTAGTAGTTGTTAGTGGATTCCATTGCATAACTGTCTCCTGCAAAAACAATAAGGTGATGGAAGAATTAATCTCAGTCACTGACAACTGCTTGGGCCTGCATTCTAGGCCATCGGTTTTCATTCACTATGTCATCCTTGACAGAGAGCCTCCTTGTACACATTGGTATTGTTCTTGCTCCAATAGGGTCCTTTCTAAACCAGAACTCAATAACCCAAGACCAGTTTCGGCATCTTCAGTCAAGTGCAGCTTGACTCCAGTGGCAAAGTGAGCACATGGCCCACATCTGAGGATACCCGTCACACTTAGGGCATCACAATGAAGAATGCAAAAAGGTGATTGATGGAATTTTAGAATTATTATCAAACACTGGAAATTATTCTGTGCCGCAACCCAATCTGTTGTTTTTTTGCCTACCTGTCACCTCCGACTAGACCCAGTCTTATGTAAATCAGCCTTGGTCCTGCTCCAGTAGGAATAGTCCAGCCCTTATGGACAAGCCAGGTTCTCTCCAAATGGGAACAAAAGCAGCCCAAGACAGTCTTCGGTTTATAAGAGCCTTTCAAGTTGGGTGTTGCTTTCCTCCAGTGGCACAGTGAGCATTGGAGTCATGTCTGGGCATACCGGTGTCACTTAGGGTGCCACAATGAAAAATTGAAAAAAGGGATAGATGGCATACCTAAATAATCTCAACTGCTGATAATTCCTTGGGCCGCATCCCGATCCATCATTTTATTGCCCACCATACCACCTCGGGTTACACCCAGGCATTTGGAAATCACCCTTGGTCCTGCTTCTGTAGATACAGTCCAGCCTGATTTACCAGGCATGATGCCATCCAGATAAGAACACAAGCAACCCCAGACCAGTTATGACCTACTTAGGTCTAATTAGTGAGGTATAGATTGAGTCCTATGGCACAGTGAGCACAAGATTCAGGATATTTCCTAAAGCAACTGAACTGCCTGACGTGTCTTGGAGTAATTCTCAAACCCCATTGTAAGGTACGCTGCCTGCGACTATTACCATCCATTGAAAATGTTTCTTAAATATACTGCTAGTATACAGTCTCCCTGAACCAGAAAAACACTTTTTATTTTCTCTGCTTGAAGCTATTTCAACCATGGGCCTTGATACAAATCACTAAAGAGTCTTAGCCAACTTTAACCTACTTGTCAATGACCTTGTTAATAAGGTGGTACAGGAACTTGTTAGCTTTTTTTTCAGTTGTTTCATCTTGATCAGTTGATCCCTGGGCCTACAAATTTTGATGGTAACACAATCAATCTTATTTTTGCTCACCAGGGAGCTGTATTACTCAAGTGCCCTATGGGCACAACGGGCATGTGCGACACCTTTGTGCGCCCTCAGGGCACTTAGGTATTACAGGTGTTGCAGCTGACACTTGGGCGGACCTTTCCTGTGCAAGCGGGATCTGTCATTTGCTACACCTGCCTGCAAGGTGATCTTGGGCCATCTCTGAAGTTCAGGATGGTGCCACCTGCACAGTGAAACATGGAGCAGCTGGTTAAACCAGCTCCTCTGTATTTCACTGAATGTGCTGCCCCCAGTGCAACCCTGAGTACACAGCTTTCCTGAGGGCAGTGTATTAATTGCAATACAGCACACTTGTTCATGTTTGCATCTGGCACCCCTGTTTAAAAGTGCGCCGGGATGCAGACATGAACAGGGCACCTGATATATAATATGGGACCATAAGTTACTTAATTTCTCAAATTTCACAAAGCTGACTTGGTGTGTTCAAGCAGCAGATTGCTTTCACCCTAAAATAAGCTGTATTATATGTCTCTCGAATACATTATCCTCAATACTGAACTCAGTGTCCCTAACCTAACCTCCAGTATTGACAACACCATACCTACATTCTACTTGAACATTAACTTTCTTTCTGATCTTTACAATAATTGGACCAAGGAAGCAATAGACTCCATAATTTCCGTCAGAGCCAGAAACCCTCACAGACAACTTCCTTCAGGTCTTTAGCATTCAGAAAAACTTTTTATTGTCAAGAGACACTGCGAGATGTTAGAAAGGCAAAGGAGGGTCACCCACAAACTTGCTATATAAAAGTGAGCATCGCTTCTACATAAAATTGGTTCAGAATATTAGAGGCAAGTATTAACACAATTGCATCTCATCTGCCAACAATTATTCTAAAGAGATTTTTTTTAATATATCCTGTTTTTGCACATCCTGCTGCAGTCAATACTCCAGCCATTAGTACTCAGCAGTGTTGCTCGGATGTTTCAAATTTATTCTATTGTAAAATCATAAAGGCTACTTAAATATTTCCTTCTGAGACGAGGCTCGTTTTTTTCAGGACAAGCTCTCTGCTCTGCCTCACTCTTAAATGTGTCAGCTCCTTCCTGGTCATCTTTTGAACCAATTGTTTTAGATGACATTCTCTGTAAGCTCTACACAACGTCATCAGGCTCCCCCATAAATCTATTCTCCTCTAAGGTGGCTAAAGTAGTTGTTTGGTCTCTCGTTCCTTTCTTAACCTCACACTGTAATTCCTCAGTAATCTCTGATACAGTCCCCAGTACATAAAAAAAGCCCTTGTTATCCCCTTCTGAAAATCCCTATGTTTGATCCAGCTGTTCTGTCCAATTGTCAACCCATCTCTCTGTTGCATCTGACTGCTAAGATCATCAAAAGCTGTGTGAATCAACAACTGTCTAGCAACACTGTGGACTACTCTCTCTTTATTCTTTTGAGATATACATATATAAAACATATTTAATTTTCAGAAAAACACACATTCACTGGATGATGTCATCAGTGATGTCATCTGAGATGTCATCAGTGATGTCATCTGAGATGTCATCAGTGATGTCATGAGTGATGTCACTGACCATGTCATGAGTGATGTAATATGTGACGTCATCAGCAGTGCATTGCGGGCGCGCGAGTTATAGTTAGCTGAACTAACTATAACGGGGGAATTTCAATGGTTTTGTACAAGTGAAAAGTCCAGCTAACTATAACACCCCTGAAACCTATGGTTTTTTCAGTGAATTTCTGAGGTTTTTTAAATGCTAATTCTTAACTATAACGTGCCTGAAACCTATGGTTTTTTCTGTGAATTTCAAAGGTTTTTTAAATGCTAATTTCTAACTATGCCTACAGAGATAGGACATGTGAAGAAAGAAGAAAAAATGCACAGAAAGAAAAAAAAGAAGTGCAGAAAGAAGCAACAGAAGTCCTCAAAGACGAAGAAAAGTGCAGGAAGAAGGATAACGTGCAGAAAGAACAAAAAGAAGAGCAGAAAGAAGCCTTGTTGCAAAATCATCCTGTACCCTCAACTTTTTCAGACGGATACTGGTGGTAACTGGTTCTGACTAACCAGTCCTAGAGCCAGTGCTATGTTAAAAGACACTTAGAATACAGTGAAAACACCTACATACACTAGGGAACATTATGCATTGGGGTCCCCCTGTGATTAGCATGACCTCCTCTGTAAGCCCCTAGTATATAATAGGGCAGGGGGATTAAAACTACCTCTTAAAACAGGCCACAGGGCGTTTTTGCACACGTTAACTCAGGCCCCGTCCCCTCCCCTCACCACTGTGTAAACACGCCCTGTGTCCGTTTATAGTTGGGAGATTAAGTTCATTTGAATCCTGAGGATCCCTAGGGTCCAACCAGCCCACTAGGTACCTCCAGTAAGTGCCACAGAGCTGCGTTGCAGAGAGGTGTAAAAAGTGGCACGGCCTGGACCACCTCTCTGCAATGCAGCTCAGTGGCGCTTACTGGAAGCACTTGGTGGGCTAGTTAGCCCCCAGGGGCCCTCAGTATTGAAGGAAAATTATATCCCCAATTTAAAACGTACCATAGTGCGTGTTTGCACACGTCACCTCAGGCCCCGTCCCCTTCCTTCACCACTGTGTAAACGCGCCCTGTGGCTGTTCTAAGTTGAGAGATTAAGTCCCCTTGAATCCTAAGGGTCCCTAGGGTCAAACTAGACCACTAGGTACCTCCAGTAAGCGCCACAGAGCTGCGTTGCAGAGAGGTGTAAAAAGGGGCTTGGCTTCAGAATACCTGTCTGCAGCGCAGCTCCCTGGCGCATACTGGAGATGCCTGTTGGGCTAGTTGGCCCTCAGGGACCCTCAGTATTGAAGAGGAATTAATTCCCCAACTTACAACTCGCCAGGGGGCGCGTTTGCAGAGTGCTGCAAGGAGGGGGCGTGGCTTCCGGCACGATGCCAGTCTTTTCTTTATTTAAATTTTTTAAGAAGGGGGGCTGTGTGGTTCCCCTTCTTATTCTAATTTATTGGCCCTGATGACCCCATCCCCCAGGGCCTGTCTCCTAATTATATTTTTTTGACCCCAATCCCCAGGGCCGGCCACTGTTGTTTATTATTTTAAAAAAATATATATTTATAGACCTATCACCATGACGATTTGCGTGATATTCATTAAAAGGCGACTATGCATACAATGAATCCACGTGGAATGTATTTACACCACTAGTGAAGCTCTGACATGTCTGATGCCCTACCGTGCCTAATCCCGGTAGACAACCTTGTCGTTTATTTATACAAACATGGGTAGCTATTGACGGGCACATTTAATACACATGCACATCAAGCCATTCAAAGGGGATTCAACAAAAATTCGACCAAAACTATGCAAGAAACCCCCCTCACGGTTAATAAAACACACATCCACTGCTGGATGTGTAATACTTTTTATTTTACTCTCTGGAAAGGGGACGAACATCACTTGAGAGTCACAGCGCGCTCCTGGCAGAGCCCAATGCTGTGTTACACCCACCATTGCCTGCTGAGTGCCACACACCTCTGTGTTGTATTCCACTAGCTAGTGCATATGCTATGACACTCTCTAGCCCATGTGCACTGTAACACCACCCCGTGAATATGTCATGCCACACTTGTCTTCGCACGGGTTATATTGCCCCATCTAACGTGCCTTCCTCGATGCCTATGTTATAACGCACAGTGCTATGCCATACATATTACAATATGGGATCCATATCTTTTTCACAGTGCATATGCAACGTTACACTCCCCAGCACATATTTTATATTACAACTTTAGAGACTACTTAGGTTACACAACACTGCCCTGTGCATATTACACTCCAAGGCGCATATCGCATAGCACGCGCTAGTGCCTGTGCTATCTCGCGCTCTCCAATGAATCTGTCATTGAGCACAATGTATTGCATATTATATTTCACGCCCGGTTCATCTTATATCACACTTTTTGGTGCATAGTTTATACCATACACTATATCTAGTTTTCATTTTCAATCGTGCTCTCAGGACTATGTTCTATATAACACTGTGTTCACCTACCCTTTTCACGAGCATTACATTTTGCGATAGGGGGTGGAGGGTCAGGGGGTGTTTCTGCCAAGTGAGCCCGGAGTCACAGTCACAAACGGCCTCTTCTTCCTGAATAAAAGTGAGATTATGCTGCATACTTGTTCATATTTTAAGTAGTTCGCACAGACACACGTTTTAAAAACAATAAAGTTCCTAATACCCGCCTTCTCTGAACAGTTAGCTTGCTGCCCCATCCCCCTCCTCCCTATCCTCTGTTGTGTGAATCCATGGACTAGCCTCCTCCCTCCTGCCATGCATGGTCTGATGTGCTGCCACTGCCCTCAATTTAGTATGATGTACCAGTCCATTCCTCCTGCCCTCCATTGCCCAATTCTATGCCCCATCATTGACCTCCTGCTTAAACTCTGTGCTTAGCTTGCTGCCCCTATTCTCCTTCCCCCTGCCCTCCGATGTCTTTGTGCATGCCCCTGCTCCATCCTTTTTGCCCACCATGTTCCATGGACCTGCCACTCCTATCTACTCTGAGTGTTCTGTTGAGCTGCCACTCCCCTCCCACCTGCCTAGCATTGTCAGATGACCCTGCCTGTCCACATGCCATGCCCCTATCCTCTTCCTCCTGTCCTACATGGTCCATTGTACTGCCACACCCTTCTGCCCTCCCTGGTCTGTTGTGCTGCAACTGCTCCTCCTGCCTGCCCCGTGCGGTCTGTTGTGAGGCCCCTTCCCCTGAACTTTCTTGTCTGTGCACAGGTCCTGACCCTCCCTTCTATCCTCCATCGTCCTTTGTGCATGCCCCTGCACCCTCCTTCTTGCCCATCATAGCCATTGTGCTGCCACTAACCCTCCCACTTGCCATGCATGGTCTTCTGTGCTGCCATGGCCCCTCCCACCTTCCCTGTGTTGTCAGTTAGCTGCCCCTGAACCCCTCCCACCTTCCCTCCATGGTCTGTGTGTATGCCATCACAGTCTCACTGTTGCTCTTCATGGTGTGTCTTGCTTCTAGTGCCCATCCTGCCTGACCTCCATGGCTATCTTGCTGCTCCTGCCCTGCCCCCTTGCCCCCAGCCCTCTGTTTACATGTGCAGACCCCTACTCCCTCCCTCCTGGCTTGTCTGTTCCATTGTAATGCCCCTGATCCGTCCCTCCTGCCCTTTATGGTCTGTTATGCTGCAGCTTTCTCTCCTGTCTGTCCATTATGGTCAGCTAGCTACCATTGCCTCTTGCCCCTCTGTTCTCTGTTGTCCATGTGCATGGTCCTGTCCCCTCCCTCTAGCTTTCTATGGATTGTTGTGCTGCACTCCTGTCCCGCATGCCCTGTGTGGTGCATTGTGCTGCTGCAAACCCTGATGCCTGCCATGCAGGGTCAGTTTGGTGCACCTCTCCATGTCCCTCCTGTCCTCTGTTATCCAAGTCCATGTCCCTACCCCATTTCCTTCCATGATCCAATGTACCATACTTGCGAACATTTGGAACTTGGAAAGAGGGAGATTTTGAAAAAAAACTGGGGTATTGATTTTCCCCTTTGAGTTACATTGAAAAAGAGGAGATTGTAGACAGGAGACAGATCAAATAAAGCCCATTTGAGCTTAAAAACATTGGACGTTTCCTGGCTGAATCGGGTCTGTTGGCATGTATGGTTGTACTACCATTGCCTCTTCCTTCTGCCCACAATGGTCTATTACATTGCCACAGCCTCTCTTGCAAGTCCTGTATTGTCGGTTTGTTGCCCCTGCCCCCCTTTCCACTGCCCTCCATAGTCTGTTGTGCTGCCACGGCCTTCCTGCCTGCTCAGTGTGGTTAAATTGTTGCCTTTGCACCATCCTACCTGCCTTCAATTTTCAGAGTCCGTGCCCCTGGCCTCTGCCTCTCAACAGTATCCTAATGAACAACTAGATTGCTAACATTCTATATTTATTACAAAAGTGTGGAACGCCTGACGTCATCTTGATGTAATCAAAACTGTAATACCTAGAGCATTTCCTTTAGAAATTACATATATGAGAGGGTCTTATTGACATCAAAATTATGGTTAGTGCTCTAAAAGACTAAAATAAGGACATATTTTCTGAGTTTTCAAACAGCGACAAAGCACTTTTAAATTATTTGTTACCTTTATGTTTTTTTATCCAGTTGACCACTTGATTAAATGTTGCACTTAGGGGAGAGGATGTGGTGTTACTTCCAGAACTGCAGACTTTGCAACTGGGGAACCAGGTTGGAGTTTCTGCTTCAGCTCGACATTCTGTGATTCTGGTCAAATCACTTAGTCTCCCCATGTCTACAACCAAAATGAATTTGTTCTTGTGTGATGTAACCAATGCTCATGTAAAGCACTATAATACCTGACAAGTCTGCACTATATAACACTGCAAAAACACAAAATAATAAGTGTTTTGCACACTTCTGTCATTGGGCTATATGTGGGCTACATCTGGGTGATTTTGGGCTACATTTGGGCTCTTTTGTCTCCGGTGGCCATCTTGGGAGATTTATTTGTTATGAAGTTTCCTAATTTCCTCATGTACTGCAGTCTCCTCAGTAGGAAATGCTTTCAGTTTTTTACTTTGATTCCATCATGAAGGTATTCAGATATGTCACACATTTGCCATAAATTCTGAATGTTAGCACTCTAGTTGCTCATTAGATCACTGTAGTAAAACTACTGTTCACCATGGAAGTCTGCTCCTGGTATTAAAAGTGCATGTTTCAGTCTGCATGTCAGAATTTTTTAACGAAATAGAAGAGGATTTGAGAAGTCACTCAAAATGTGCCCTCATTTTCTTTCTTCAGCATTAATCATAATTTCTATGCCAAAATGAACAACCTCATTGTGTTCCTTTTTAAATTAAATGTTTTAAGCGTTACCAGTTTATTCCAATCAAGATGGCTTCAGGTGTGCCATACTTTTGTCATAATGAAGACCGTAAGCGCTCTAGTTGTTTTTAAGAACACTCTGGGACATTCTGTCATTGGGCTATACTTGGGCTACATCTGGGTGATTTTTGGGCTACATTTGGGCTCTTTTGTCTCTGGTGGCCATCTTGGGAGACTTATTTGTTATGAAGTTTCCTAATTTCCTCATTTACTGCAGTTTCCTCAGTAGGAAAGACTTTCAGTTTTTTACTTTGATTCCATCAACAAGGCATTCAGATGTGTCACACATTTGCCATAAATTCGGAATGTTAGCACTCTAGTTGCTCATTGGATCACTGTAGCAAAGCTACTGCTCACCAGGGAAGTCTGCTGCTAGTATTCAAAGTGCATGTTTCAGCCTGCATGTCAGAGTTTTTTAATGAAATAGAAGAGGATTTGAGAAGTCACTCAAAATGTGCCCTAATTTTTCTTTCTGCAGCACTAATCATAATTTCTATGGCAAAATGAACCCCCTCATTTTGTTCCTTTTTAAATTAAATGTTTTAAGAGTTACCACTGTAATCCAAGCAAGATGGCTTCAGGTGTGCCATACGTTTATCATAAGTAGGACTGTTAGCGCTCTAGTTGTTCTTTGGAACACTCTGATCACCTTCCAAACCTCTGTGGGAAAAGCATGAGAAAATATTTTTCTCTCAATCATGACATCCCAGCAGAAGGCTTTTTCACATGGTGAAATCACCTTAGAACATACCACAATTCCTAAAATGAGTATGGTACCATCAACAAATGATTTATAATGTAACTAAAGTCTTAAAACCTTCTATTAACTGCAATGCTTATTAATGAGGTGCTATCATGTATATTGGTCCCAAGATGGCTGCCAACACTTCTTGGATGAAGTGCTGACAGCCAATCAGATCTCAGGATGATATGTGTGGTTAGGCTCCGCCCACATATATATATGATTTTACTTTTGATTTTCTCAGGAACTACTGAACAGATTGACACCAGACCTGCAAAAGGCACATCCCTGACCTGAGGACTACCTCTCTGCCAAATTTCAAGTAATTCTGTTCAGCCGTTCGGGCTGTACCTTGGACTAAAGGTCCCTATGGAAAATTGCATGGGGAAAATGCGTTTTGGGACCCCCCTTTTTTCTCAGCCCCCGCTTGACGAATCCCCCCGAGACTTTCAGGGTAGGAGCGGAGCGGAGCGCCCCACCTATTTTGAGAATTTCGCGAGGATTCGTCAACCGGTGCCAAAGTTATTCCAAATAGAATGTTGCAGATTTCCTATGGAAACACGGTCCTAACTATAACTATCTACTGGCGGCCGCCAGTAGATAATATATATATATATATATATATATATATATATATATATTACCTACTGGCGGTCGCCAGTAGGTAGTTATAGTTAGGACCCCTTTTCCATAGGAAATCCGCAACATTCTATTTTGAATAACTTTGGCGCCGGTCGATGAATCCTCGCGAATTTCTCAAAATAGGTGGGGCGCTACGCTCCGCTCCTACCCTGAAAGTCTCGGGGGGATTCGTCAAGCGGGGGCTGAGATAAAAGGGGGGTCCCAAAACGCGTTTTTCCCATGCATTTTTCCATAGGACCTTTAGAACGAGCTACAGCCCGTACGGCTGAACAGAATTACTAGAAATGTGGCAGAGAGGTAGCCATAAGGTCAAGGAAGTGCCTTTTGCAGGTCTGGTGTAAATCTGTTCAGTATTTCCTGAGTAAATAGCATTTAAAAGCATATATATATGTGGGCGGAGCCTAACCACACATCTCATCCTGAGATCTGATTGGCTGTCAGCACTTCATCCAAGAAGTGTTGGCAGCCATCTTGGGACAAATATACATGATAGCACCTCATTAAAAAGCATTGCAGTTAATAGAAGGTTTTAAGACTTTAGTTACATTATAAATCATTTGTTGATGGTACCATACTCATTTTAGGAATTGTGGTATGTTCTAAGGTGATTTCACCATGTGAAAAAGCCTTCTTCTGGGATATCATGATTGAGAGAAAAATATTTTCTCATGCTTTTACCACAGAGGTTTGGAAGGTGATCTATAGGCTAAACTGAGAGCTTATTTTCTGTAAATTCACATTATCTTTCTCAGTCATGTGAGAATGAAGTCTGATATTCTCAGTAAAACATGTACATCCAACAAGGGCAGAGACTGTCAGTTGATTCCTTTGTGTTCTACTGCAGCTTCCCAGAGTGTTCCAAAGAACTACTAGAGCGCTAACAGTCCTACTTATGATAAACGTATGGCACACCTGAAGCCATCTTGCTTGGATTAAAGTGGTAACTCTTAAAACATTTAATTTAAAAAGGAACAAAATGAGGGGGTTCATTTTTCCATAAAAAGTATGATTAGTGCTGCAGAAAGAAAAATTAGGGCACATTTTGAGTGACTTCTCAAATCCTCTTCTATTTCATTAAAAAATTCTGACATGCAGACTGAAACATGCACTTTCAATACCAGCAGCAGTTTTCCCTGGTGAGCAGTAGCTTTACTACAGTGATCTAATGAGCAAAAAGAGTGCTAACATTCTGAATTTATGGCAAATGTGTGACACATCTGAATGCCTTCTTGATGGAATCAAAGTAAAAAACTGAAAGTATTTCCTACTGAGGAGACTGCAGTAAATGAGGAAATTAGGAAACTTCATAACAAATAAGTCTCCCAAGATGGCCACCAGAGACAAAAGAGCCCAAATGTAGCCCAAATATCACCCAGATGTAGCCCAAGTATAGCCCAATGACAGAATGTCCCAGAATGTTCTTAAAAACAACTAGAGCGCTTACTGTCTTCATTATGACAAAAGTATGGCACACCTGAAGCCATCTTGATTGGAATAAACTGGTAACACTTAAAACATTTAATTTAAAAAGGAACACAATGAGGAGGTTCATTTTGCCATAGAAATTATGATTAATACTGAAGAAAGAAAATGAGGGCACATTTTGAGTGACTTCTCAAATCCTCTTCTATTTCATTAAAAAATTCTGACATGCAGACTGAAACATGCACTTTTAATACCAGGAGCAGACTTCCATGGTGGAGTAGTTTTACTACAGTGATCTAATGAGCAACTAGAGTGCTAACATTCAGAATTTATGGCAAATGTGTGACATATCTGAATACCTTCATGATGGAATCAAAGTAAAAAACTGAAAGCATTTCCTACTGAGGAGACTGCAGTACATGAGGAAATTAGGAAACTTCATAACAAATAAATCTCCCAAGATGGCCACCGGAGACAAAAGAGCCCAAATGTAGCCCAAAATCAACCAGATGTAGCCCAAATATAGCCCAATGACAGAAGTGTGCAAAACACTTATTATTTTGTGTTTTTGCAGTGTTATATAGTGCAGACTTGTCAGGTATTGGAGTGCTTTACATGAGCATTGGTTACATCACACAAGAACAAATTCATTTTGGTTGTAGACATGGGGAGACTAAGTGATTTGACCAGAATCACAGAATGTCGAGCTGAAGCAGAAACTTCAACCTGGTTCCCCAGTTGCAAAGTCTGCAGTTCTGGAAGTAACACCACATCCTCTCCCCTAAGTGCAACATTTAATCAAGTGGTCAACTGGATAAAAAACATAAAGATAACAAATAATTTAAAAGTGCTTTGTCGCTATTTGAAAACTCAGAAAATATGTCCCTATTTTAGTCTTTTAGAGCACTAACCATAATTTTGATGCCAATAAGACCCTCTCATATATGTAATTTCTAAAGGAAATGCTCTAGGTATTACAGTTTTGATTACATCAAGATGATGTCAGGCGTTCCACACTTTTGTAATAAATATAGAATGTTAGCAATCTAGTTGTTCATTAGGATACTGTTGAGAGGCAGAGGCCAGCGGCACGGACTCTGAAAATTGAAGGCAGGTAGGAGGGTGCAAAGGCAACAATTTAACCACACTGAGCAGGCAGGAAGGGCCGTGGAAGCACAACAGACTATGGAGGGCAGTGGAAAGGGGGGCAGGGGCAACAAACCAACAATACAGGACTTGCAAGAGAGGCTGTTGGAGGGAAGATCTATTACGGGTCAAGGAAGCTAGGGGCGGTCCCCAGATCCCCGGGAGCCACCACAGAACTGAGCAGGAGAGTGAGTCAGGGACAAAAGGGGCACCTTAATTTGAGCCGGGGTGCCTAGGAACGCTTGCTCCAAAAATGAAGAAAACAGACATATGAGACATGGAATTGGAGGCAGAATACAATGGCAGTTTAATTAGAAGATGCAACTTCAAAGAAACCGCAGAATAGAGACATAAAGTACAAAAAACAGAATCCAGATAATCATACAGCTGTCATAATATTCTCTGTATCTCAATTAATGTACTGACAGAGAGAGAGAGAAAACACATCTATAAATGCATCATGAGAAACAAGTTACACCAAGGAAAATGTTACCTAGGAACACTCACGTTTACTCTTAGAGCAAGCATTCCTGCAATTACAATACAAAATCTTTTAAATGCAAAAGTAAAGAGAACAATGGTTAAACATAACATGACATTTCATATAGGTAAAATAGAATAAGATACTTCAAGCAAAGCAGAGCAAGACATTTTAAGCAAAGGAAGACAAGAGCTCCCAGCTCTTGGGGAAAACCTGCACTGCCTGTTAACCTACATACAGACGGCGAGGTAGTCCGTCGATATCTGTGGGTGCTCCCTTTTTATATCATTTTGTGGGCTCCTTTGCACGCTACATCTACCTACGTATGCTACCCAAAAGCTTCGACTGCAGATTTTACCAGACATTTCGTCATTTACCCACTTAATGCTGACAATGGACTGGGTGAAAAGGTCAGTCTCTCAGGCCAATCGCTTATCGTAAGTTCCATAGAGCAAGCAGAAAATAATGGGTATTGTACGGGAATTCAATATATTCATGTATAAAATCTCCTCAGTTCTCCTAACTTGACGCTCTGCGGTTGCCACTTCCTTAAAAGCGGGAAACCTGCCCAGGACGCAAGTACCAGTCCAGGATGCAGCCTACTGTATGTCGACAGCTTCAGGGGGATGTTGAACTTTGATACCGAGCACGGAGCACTCGGGTAGGGTGGGGGCTACTAGTTTGGATCAGAAGGCCTCGCAGACCTGCCTTCAGACTGCTATACACTAAAATTGCAGAGCTATGGTCAATTTAACAAAGAGGCCTACATATTGAACAGAAGGGCCTACACAGGGGTTTTATGCTGGCTGAGTGGTAAGGATGTCTCAGGATAATTATATAGCAATACAGGACCCGCTGGTCAATTTAATACGGCCTACAAATGCAGCTGGCAGGGCAAGGACAAGGGTCTCATACTTCAGGTGTGGACAGAACGGGCCAGGGGCCCCCTGTGATACAAAATCTACCCTCCTTCAAGGCTGTGGCAATGTAATAGACCATTGTGGGCAGAAGGAAGAGGCAATGGTAGTACAACCATACATGCCAACAGACCCGATTCAGCCAGGAAACGTCCAATGTTTTTAAGCTCAAATGGGCTTTATTTGATCTGTCTCCTGTCTACAATATCCTCTTTTTCAATGTAACTCAAAGGGGAAAATCAATACCCCAGTTTTTTTTCAAAATCTCCCTCTTACCAAGTTCAAAATGTTCGCAAGTATGGTACATTGGATCATGGAAGGAAATGGGATAGGGACATGGACTTGGATAACAGAGGACAGGAGGGACATGGAGAGGTGCACCAAACTGACCCTGCAGGGCAGGCATCAGGGTTTGCAGCAGCACAATACACCACACAGGGCATGCAGGACGGGAGTGCAGCACAACAATCCATAGAAAGCAAGAGGGAGGGGACAGGACCATGCACATGGACAACAGAGAACAGAGGGGCAAGAGGCAATGGTAGCTAGCTGACCATAATGGACAGACAGGAGAGAAAGCTGCAGCATAACAGACCATAAAGGGCAGGAGGGACGGATCAGGGGCATTACAATGGAACAGACAAGCCAGGAGGGAGGGAGTAGGGCTGGGGGCAAGGGGGCAGGGCAGGAGCAGCAAGATAGCCATGGAGGTCAGGCAGTGGGCACTAGAAGCAAGACACACCATGTAGAGCAACAGTGAGACTGTGATGGCATACACACAGACCATGGAGGGAAGGTGGGAGGGGGTCAGGGGCAGCTAACTGACCACACAGGGAAGGTGGGAGGGGCCATGGCAGAACAGAAGACCATGCATGGCAAGTGGGAGGGTTAGTGGCAGCACAATGGCTATGATGGGCAAGAAGGAGGGTGGAGGGGCATGCACAAAGGACAATGGAGGATAGAAGGGAGGGTCAGGACCTGTGCACAGACAAGAAAGTTCAGGGGAAGGGACCTCACAACAGACCACACGGGGCAGGCAGGAGGAGCAGTTGCAGCACAACAGACCAGGGAGGGCAGAAGGGTGTGGCAGTACAATGGACCATGTAGGACAGGAGGAAGAGGATAGGGGCATGGCATGTGGACAGGCAGGGTGGAGGTGGCAGGGACAGGTTACAGTCATCTGACAATTCTAGGCAGGTGGGAGGGGAGTGGCAGCTCAACAGAACACTCAGAGTAGATAGGAGTGGCAGGTCCATGGGACATGGTGGGCAAAAAGGATGGAGCAGGGGCATGCACAAAGACATCGGAGGGCAGGGGGAAGGAGAATAGGGGCAGCAAGCTAAGCACAGAGTTTAAGCAGGAGGTCAATGATGGGGCATAGAATTGGGCAATGGAGGGCAGGAGGACTGGACTGGTACATCATACTAAATTGAGGGCAGTGGCAGCACATCAGACCATGCATGGCAGGAGGGAGGAGGCTAGTCCATGGATTCACACAACAGAGGATAGGGAGGAAGGGGATGGGGCAGCAAGCTAACTGTTCAGAGAAGGCGGGTATTAGGAACTTTATTGTTTTTAAAACATTGTGTCTGTGCGAACTACTTAAAATATGAACAAGTATGCAGCATAATCTCACTTTTATTCAGGAAGAAGAGGACGTTTGTGACTGTGACTCCGGGCTCACTTGGCAGAAACACCCCCTGACCCTCCACCCCCTATCGCAAAATGTAATGCCCGTGAAAAGGGTAGGTGAACACAGTGTTATATAGAACATAGTCCTGAGAGCACGATTGAAAATGAAAACTAGATATAGTGTATGGTATAAACTATGCACCAAAAAGTGTGATATAAGATGAACCGGGCGTGAAATATAATTTGCAATACATTGTGCGCAATGACAGATTCATTGGAGAACGCGAGATAGCACAGGCACTAGCGCGTGCTATGCGATATGCGCCTTGGAGTGTAATATGCACAGGGCAGTGTTGTGTAACCTAACTAGTCTCTAAAGTTGTAATATAAAATATGTGCTGGGGAGTGTAACGTTGCATATGCACTGTGACAAATATATGGATCCCAGATTGTAATATGTATGGCATAGCACTGTGCGTTATAACATAGGCATCGAGAAAGGCACGTTAGATGGGGCAATATAACCCGTGCGAAGACAAGTGTGGCATGACATATTCACGGGGTGGTGTTACAGTGCACATGGGCTAGAGAGTGTCATAGCATATGCACTAGCTAGTGGAATACAACACAGAGGTGTGTGGCACTCGGCAGGCAATGGTGGGTGTAACACAGCATTGGGCTCTGTCAGGAGCACGCTGTGACTCTCAAGTGATGTTCGTCCCCTTTCCAGAGAGTAAAATAAAAAGTATTACACATCCGGCAGTGGATGTGTGTTTTATTAACCGTGAGGGGGGTTTCTTGCATAGTTTTGGTCGAATTTTTGTCGAATCCCCTTTGAATGGCTTGGTGTGCATGTGTATTAAATGTGCCCGTCAATAGCTACCCATGTTTGTATAAATAAACGACAAGGGTGTCTACCAGGATTAGGCACGGTAGGGCATCAGACATGTCAGAGCTTCACTAGTGGTGTAAATACATTCCACGTGGATTCATTGCATGCATAGTCGCCTTTTAATGAATATCACGCAAATCGTCATGGTGATAGGTACGTACGGTTTGTCCAGCATGTCCTAGGTGTGTCTATAAATATATATTTTTTAAAAATAATAAAAAACAGTGGCCGGCCCTGGGGATTGGGGTCAAAAAAATATAATTAGGAGACTGGCCCTGGGGGATGGGGTCATCAGGGCCAATAAATTAGAATAAGAAGGGGAACCAAACAGCCCCCCTTCTTAAAAAACTAAAATAAATAAAAGACTGGCATCGTGCCGGAGGCCATGCCCCCTCCGTGCAGCACTCTGCAAACGCGCCCCCAACAGGCATCTCCAGTATGCGCCAGGGAGCTGCGCTGCAGCCAGGTGTTCTGAGGCCAAGCCCCTTTTTACACCTCTCTGCAACGCAGCTCTGTGGCGCTTACTGGAGGTACCTAGTGGTCTAGTTTGACCCTAGGGACCCTTAGGATTTAGGGGGACTCTCAACTTAGAACAGCCACAGGGCGCGTTTACACAGTGGTGAAGGGAGGGGACGGGGCCTGAGGTGACGTGTGCAAACACGCACTATGGCATGTTTTAAATTGGGGATATAATTTCCCTTCAATACTGAGGGCCCCTGGGGGCTAACTAGCCCACCAAGTGCTTCCAGTAAGCGCCACTGAGCTGCATTGCAGAGAGGTGGTCCAGGCCGTGCCACTTTTTACACCTCTCTGCAACGCAGCTCTGTGGCACTTACTGGAGGTACCTAGTGGGCTAGTTGGACCCTAGGGACCCTCAGGATTCAAATGAACTTAATCTCCCAACTAAAAATGGACACAGGGCGTGTTTACACAGTGGTGAAGGGAGGGGACGGGGCCTGAGTTAATGTGTGCAAAAACGCCCTGTGGCCTGTTTTAAGAGGTAGTTTTAATCCCCATGCCCTATTATACACTAGGGGCTTACAGAGGAGGTCATGCTAATCACAGGGGGACCCCAACGCATAATGTCCCCTAGTGTATGTAGGTGTTTTCACTGTATTCTAAGTGTCTTTTAACATAGCACTGGCTCTAGGACTGGTTAGTCAGACTCAGTTACCACCAGTATCCGTCTGAAAAAGTTGAGGGTACAGGATGATTTTGCAACAAGGCTTCTTTCTGCTCTTCTTTTTGTTCTTTCTGCACGTTATCCTTCTTCCTGCACTTATCTTCGTATTTGAGGACTTCTGTTGCTTCTTTCTGCACTTCTTTTGTTTCTTTCTGTGCATTTTTTCTTCTTTCTTCACATGTCCTATCTCTGTAGGCATAGTTAGAAATTAGCATTTAAAAAACCTTTGAAATTCACTGAAAAAACCATGGGTTTCACACACGTTATAGTTAGGAATTAGCATTTAAAAAACCTTCGAAATTCAATGAAAAAACCAAAGGTTTCACACATGTTATAGTTAGCTGGACATTTCACTCGTAAAAAACCATTGAAATTCCCCCGTTATAGTTAGTTCAGCTAACTATAACTCGCGCGCCCGCAATGCACTACTGATGACGTCACATATTACATCACTCATGACATGGTCAGTGACATCACTCATGACATCACTGATGACATCTCAAATGACATCACTGATGACATCACTGATGACATCATCCAGTGATTGTGTGTTTTTATGAAAATTATATATTTTTTATATTTATGTATATCTCAAGGTCAAAGGAAGAATAAATGGGTATATAAGTGTCTAAATGGATACTTTTTTTTGGAATTTTTTTTGTGTAACTGACTGTTTAAGTGTATCATAGTGAATACATGGCTTACTGAGTAATCTTTAAATATTTAAATATCTGTATCAGTTTCTTACTTTGTGTATAAGTGGCTGCATGGGTTGGTGAGTAGCTACATGAGTGTCTATATAGGTTATTAGTTGGTTTTTTATCACTATGAGTGTCTGAGTTTCTGTATGGTTCGGTGGGGGGTATTACTTAGTGCATAGGTGCATGAATGAGTGACTCACTGTTTGTATGTGTTGAATACAGCATGTGTGCAGGACTGTATGGGTGGATGAGTGTGTGCATGGGTGTGTTAGTGAGTGAATGACTGTCTCAATAGTGTCTTTATGAGTAACTACATATGTTTTAAACTAGTATATGTGACTATTGGTGTATATAAGTGAGTATATGTGAGAGTGAGAGATTGGAAGAGTTCCTGTATGAATAAGTATGTGTTTCTATAAGTGATTGTTTAAAAGAGTAAGTATATGTAAGTTTCTGTAGAAGTAAGTGTGGTGGTGTGTGTATAACTGTATATGCAAGTAAATGGATGATTGATTCTTTATTAGCATGAGTGACTATGTGTGTGAGTTACTCTATGGATGAGTGGCATTGTGTAACGGGATGTACAGGTGTATGAGTACATATGATGAGTGAGTACATGTATGAGTGACTGTAGAGGACTGTTGGTGAATTACTGTATGTGTTTGTGGTTCTTAGAATTACTGAATAGGTTGTTGTAACTGATATTGATTTGTTCATTATTTTGAACATTTTAGTTTCTATTTTTGAATGTGTGTTTCAATGGTTATATTAGGGGGAGAGGAGGTCTGCCACTCTATCACAAGGATGATGTCATCAGTGATGTCATCAGTGATGTCATTTGAGATGTCATCAGTGATGTCATGAGTGATGTCAGTGACCATGTCATGAGTGATGTAATATGTGACGTCATCAGTAGTGCATTGCGGGCGCGCGAGTTATAGTTAGCTGAACTAACTATAACGGGGGAATTTCAATGGTTTTTTACGAGTGAAATGTCCAGCTAACTATAACATGTGTGAAACCTTTGGTTTTTTCATTGAATATATATATATATATATATATATTAAGCCACAAATCCCGGTAAAAGAATTTCGGTCTTTCGCCGGCGGTCCGAGTTTGGAAACCGGATTTCCAAGAATGTTCACTCCCAACAATCTCACGTATCATAGAGAAATACTCGAACTCCAAAGTAGAATGCAGAAAGTTTTATTCACAAGTGCACAGCGACGCGTTTCGCCATTACGGCTTGTTCACGCTCAAAATCACAGTGAAACTCATCAAGTTTAAATTACATAAATTAGATGATGGACAAGTCACAACAAAGTAATGAAATGCTTGCTACTGTGGCGGCCATTTTGTAACGATGTTGTTTTGTAAATAAACATAGTATAATAGCCTGAAATTAAGTACACAGTGGTCTCGAATGGTACGTAGTATTTGAATATGTCAAATGAATACATTCCTTGCTCTGAGGCAACCTCATGGTTATACAATGTATATGTAAAATAAAACCTAATACATAGTTACGTTCAGTGTAGTTATCACCATCAATGTAGCCCAAGTGGGCGTTAATCCGATATTTATAGTAGCATATAATGGATATTATCGTACATGTTTCCGTACAGGCCTTATCGATGGGAATTTTCAACTTAAATGTAAAATGCTTTAAGTTCCAAGTCGGATACAAGTTTGTATAGCAAACACGGTACAAATTACGGCACATCATAAATTCTGTTATACATATTGTAGTTCAGGCCGTAACTCTAAAAATCCTGTGCTGATATACATAAGGTAAATTAGTGACCCTGTGCTATCATTGACTTTGTCAATGATAGCACAGGGTCACTAATTTACCTTATGTATATCAGCACAGGATTTTTAGAGTTACGGCCTGAACTACAATATGTATAACAGAATTTATGATGTGCCGTAATATTTGAAACACCAATGCCCACTTGGGCTTGATTGAAGTTGGTAACTTTACTGTACCGTGTTTGCTATACAAACTTGTATCCGACTTGGAACTTAAAGCATTTTACATTTAAGTTGAAAATTCCCATCGATAAGGCCTGTACGGAAACATGTACGATAATATCCATTATATGCTACTATAAATATCGGATTAACGCCCACTTGGGCTACATTGATGGTGATAACTACACTGAACGTAACTATGTATTAGGTTTTATTTTACATATACATTGTATAACCATGAGGTTGCCTCAGAGCAAGGAATGTATTCATTTGACATATTCAAATACTACGTACCATTCGAGACCACTGTGTACTTAATTTCAGGCTATTATACTATGTTTATTTACAAAACAACATCGTTACAAAATGGCCGCCACAGTAGCAAGCATTTCATTACTTTGTTATGACTTGTCCATCATCTAATTTATGTAATTTAAACTTGATGAGTTTCACTTTGATTTCGAGCGTGAACAAGCCGTAATGGCGAAACGCGTCGCTTTGCACTTGTGAATAAAACTTTCTGCATTCTACTTTGGAGTTCGAGTATTTCTCTATGATAAGTGAGATTGTTGGGAGTGAACATTCTTGGAAATCCGGTTTCCAAACTCGGACCGCCGGCGACAGACCGAAATTCTTTTACCGGGATTTGTGGCTTACTCTATTACTGAAGACGGTCTGACCCCCTCTGTGAGTAGTGACTCTCGGCGAATGCTGGACGATTTACTGCCGTAGTAACATAAGAGGCAAGATATTTCGAGGCAGAGAGCTACGAACTGTGCGATACGGGGATATTTTGTCATCATCTGGATTCACTTCCGCGGAGTGTGGAAGGAGTGTGTGCCAACGGGTAGGCGATAATATTCTTTACTCCTTGCAACCACAGCGGTTTTTCGTCTTGATGAACATTGTCTCTCACCGCAGCAGCACACACGGAGGGGCTAGGAGCGTGTTGGGGCCACAAATTACGTTGCCCTGTAACACGCACTAGTTGAATGCAATAAGCTATATTACACCATGACAAGTGCTTTAGATGCTCGACGCAAATTAACTGCTGACAAATTATTCTTCACTCAGACTGGGTTGGGTGATAACATCTCTAACCCGGCCACGAACATTGCGGAAGAAATTAATCTACAATCATTACTGAACACCTTGGAAAAATTACAAAGAAAAGAATTGGCCAAGTGGTGGGAGGCGGAATCCCTACAACGGTACATCGATGTCAAACGAGTACCTAGGGGTCTGAGAATTTTCACAATCCCCACATACGAGGATCCTGATAGTGATATGCTAGAGGAATGGTCTAGCAATTCAACAGACTGTTCAATGACCATGATGCGTATTCTGGTTAAATATGCATTTAAGGATCGGGCCAAATTGTTACAGGAGATTGATAAATTACTATCGGAGATCAGCCAACTTATGCCCAAGGAGGCACTGGAAGCACACATGAACAACCTGTCAAAGAAAATGGATAAACTGGAGGAAGAAATAACGGCAAAGAAACAGAGGAAATTTCTCCGGGACTACAAGGATTACCAATCTGGAAGAACACTGACATTCCACAGAAAATACGATCATCTCTTTGAAAAAAAGACAGGAATTATGATAATTCCGCCTGGCAATGTGGGTGCAACAGGAAACATAAGTGAAAGTGACATCTCCGATGGGAATCTTTCCGATGCATCAACATCTGGCATCAACCAAGAAATAATCAATGATACTCAAAAAAGAGCGAGTAATTTTTTATTACAGTTCCAACTACTAAATCAAAACAGGACAGAATACCAACAGGAGAATGGGGCCCAAAGAGGGCGTGGACGAGGAAACAGAGGAAGAACAAGAGGAACCAACAGGCCAAGAGGAGGAGTAAGCAACGTAGACAAAACCTTAGTGGGAATGGAAACAAGGGGAAAAAGACAACAGAAAATATGACAGTTGTCAACCTATCCCAAAGGTCTCTCTCAATTGAAGAGATTGAGACCCTCTCCCTTGGACTTACTTTTTGCCCGTCATCTAATATGAACTTTGCGCAAACCCGCATCGATCTATTCCTGTTTTCAAGAAAGTTGAAACTGAAGAAATGGTTTAACACCAAACCATCATATCAAGATAAAGTAAGTGTTAAGCCTAAAGAGAGTAATCTAAATTTGATGGACATTGAAATGTTACACGCTCTGCATAGTAGTACGGAAAATGTTGATGCTAGTCAATCTGTACCTGATTGGGAAATGTGGGGTGAAGATGTTGATCTGAATCCTGGGAGTAAATTTAAACCCAAATCTGTGTTCCTCCCGAATGTTCAGTGTGAGGCTATTGAGATCTTTGAAAAAGGTGTCTTATATGATTTACAGAAAATGCGATACAAGAAAATACCATGGGATAGAAAGAATCTTACATTGAAACAAATTATGGCTATTGACAATCTAAAAGCTGACCAGAATATCGTCATACGCCAATCAGATAAAGGCGGCAATGTGGTCATTTTAGACAAACAGAAATACCTTCTAGAAGGACTAAGACAACTTAACGATCAGGATTGTTATGTAAAAACAGATATGGCGGAAGTATTAAAATCTAAAACCATGTACAGAGAAACACTGGTGGGGTGGAAAGATAAAGGACTACTAGAACAGGAAGAGTTTAATTACCTGTACTGTGCACACCCCAGGTTACCGATTCTATATCTGCTTCCAAAGTTACATAAAGACCTGCAGAATCCGCCGGGGCGACCCATAGTATCATCGATAGGGTCACTGTATGAGAATACATCTAGATTCATAGATTACTTTCTTAGGCCCTATGTTGTGGCCTTACCCTCATATCTAAAAGACACAACACATTTTTTAACTATCATTGATGGCCTACATTGGGAAGCAAATTACGTCCTAGTTTCCTTGGACGTAAGTAGCCTATACACCAGCATTCAACACGACTTGGGTCTCCGCAGTATTTTACATTTTTTCAAGAGTAGATCTATCTCACTTTTACACCATTCTCAAATGCTTTTTGAGATGATTGAGATTTGTTTGAAGAACAATTTTTTTATTTTTAATGACACCATATACCGTCAGTCACAGGGTACGGCTATGGGAACCTGCTTCGCCCCCAGCTACGCGAACTTGTTCATGGGCTGGTGGGAGGAGCAGGTGGTCGCCAACATGCATGAATTTACCAACGTTGCCCTGTGGCTGAGGTATATTGATGATATTTTTTTCATCTGGTGTGGCGATGAAGAATCAGTGAAAAGATTCATTGAGAAATTGAACACTAACACATATAATCTACAATTTACGGAGAAAATAAGCACGAATACAATTGATTTTCTGGATGTTCGTGTGGAAGTAAAGAATAATCAACTGACCTCCAAATTATTCCGCAAGGAAACTGCGGGTAATAGCATTCTTAATGCTAACAGCAGTCATCCTCGCAACCTAGTGCGCAGCATCCCTTATGGAGAGCTGCTACGCGCCAAAAGAAATTGCAGTACAGCAGAGGTGTACAAGCATGAGGAGAAAGTTATGTGCGACAGGTTCAAAGAGACGGGCTACAATGCCCAAATTATAAATCAAGCCAAGTCCAGAGTTGAAAGCAAATCCCGCAATGATCTCATTTACCCCAAACCCAAAGTAACCACAGAGGAAAATATCAGATTCATCACCACCTTTTCAGAACAAGCTCAGGAGGTACGAAGAATTTTTAAAAAACATTGGCATGTGTTACTCACCGATGAACATCTTAACAATGCTCTCGGAAGTAATCCCCAAATTACATTCAGAAAAGGGCGCTCCTTGAGAGATGAACTCAGTCACAATAACATCACTGAGACGGGTTCGAATATCCATGCCGACAATGGGGGATTTAGGTGCTGCCGCAGATGTAAAGCCTGCAAACACAGCATTGACTGTGACAAACTGCAAGTACCCAATTCCAAAAGAGAATTTACAATAAGGAAAAAACTTACCTGTAACACTACCTACTGTGTGTACGTTCTCATTTGCCCATGTGCTAAATGGTACATTGGGAGTACCAAACATACAGCAAAGAAAAGGGTGCTTGAGCATCTGCGTGCGATCAAGAATAACAACAGAACATACCCCATAGCTAGACATTTCTATGACTTACATCTGCAAGATGAGACTAAGGCACGTATGGTGGTGATTGATTTGGTTGACCTGGGAATTAGAGGGGGTAATAGAGAACTATCCCTGAGAAAATTAGAATCCCGTTATATAGTGGACTTTGAGAGTCTAGCCCCTAAGGGGTTAAATATGAGTGAGGAACTTGCAGTACACCTGCAATGAATATGTCTTAAATTTGTCAGTAGTGATTTTAGCAGTCTTACATTTTAAATTTTGTATTTTATTCTAGATGGAGTCACACGTTGTACAACAGGAATGCTACCTATGATGGAAGATGCATTTGTTCCTAGTAGGAACGATACACTGTTATTTTTTTCGATTTGTGTGCCAGGACTGGTGTTTCTCTTTGCCCACTTGGGCATAACTTTGTCAATGATAGCACAGGGTCACTAATTTACCTTATGTATATCAGCACAGGATTGTTAGAGTTATGGCCTGAACTACAATATGTATAACAGAATTTATGATGTGCCGTAATATTTGAAACACCAATGCCCACTTGGGCTTGATTGAAGTTGGGAACTTTATTGTACCGTGTTTGCTATACAAACTTGTATCCGACTTGGAACTTAAAGCATTTTACATTTAAGTTGAAAATTCCCATCGATAAGGCCTGTACGGAAACATGTACGATAATATCCATTATATGCTACTATAAATATCGGATTAACGCCCACTTGGGCTACATTGATGGCGATAACTACACTGAACGTTACTATGTATTAGGTTTTATTTTACATATACATTGTATAACCATGAGGTTGCCTCAGAGCAAGGAATGTATTCATTTGACATATTCAAATACTACGTACCATTCGAGACCACTGTGTACTTAATTTCAGGCTATTATACTATGTTTATTTACAAAACAACATCGTTACAAAATGGCCGCCACAGTAGCAAGCATTTCATTACTTTGTTGTGACTTGTCCATCATCTGATTTATGTAATTTAAACTTGATGAGTTTCACTGTGATTTCGAGCGTGAACAAGCCGTAATGGCGAAACGCGTCGCTTTGCACTTGTGAATAAAACTTTCTGCATTCTACTTTGGAGTTCGAGTATTTCTCCATGATACGTGAGATTGTTGGGAGTGAATATATATATATATATATATATATATATATATATATTCACTGAAAAAACCATAGGTTTCACACATGTTATAGTTAGCGGAAATTTTACTGATAAAAAACCAATGAAATTCCCCCGTTATAGTTAGTGCAGGCAACTATAACTCACGCGACCGCAATCCTCTGTTGATGCTAATACTGTATTTAGACACTTATTTGCCCATGTCTTCTTCCATACATTTTTAGCTATACATATATTACAAATATTTTTTTTTCATAAAGACACATATGTCATCAGCAGAAGATTGCGGTCGCGTGAGTTATAGTTGCCTGCACTAACTATAACGGGGGAATTTCATTGGTTTTTTATCAGTAAAATTTCCGCTAACTATAACATGTGTGAAACCTATGTTTTTTTCAGTGAATTTGCAAGGTTTTTTAAATGCTAATTCCTAACTATAACGTGTGTGAAACCTATGGTTTTTTCAGTGAATTTGTACGGTTTTTTAAATGCTAAGTTACTTTACGCCATTCGTGGCGTGCGCGCCCACTTAACGCAGTTCGTTCCGTGCGCGCACGGTGCGCTTCGCGCACCGTGCGCGCACAGTAAGCCACCCTCCTAGGGTGTCAGTTGCCCGGAAGGAGCTCTTTTGTTGATGGAATATATATGGAATATATTACCTACTGGCGGTCGCCAGTAGGTAGTTATAGTTAGGACCACGTTTCCATAGGAAATCCGCAACATTCTATTTTGAATAACTTTGGCGCCGGTCGACGAATCCTCGCGAATTTCTCAAAATAGGTGGGGCGCTACGCTCCGCTCCTACCCTGAAAGTCTCGGGGGGATCCGTCAAGCGGGGGCTGAGATAAAAGGGGGGTCCCAAAACGCGTTTTTCCCATGCATTTTTCCATAGGACCTTTAGAACGAGCTACAGCCCGAACGGCTGAACAGAATTACTCAAAATTTGGCAGAGAGGTAGTCCCTAGGTCAAGGAAGTGCCTTTTGTAGGTTTGGTGTAAATCTGTTCAGTAGATTCTGAGAAAATAGCGTTTAAATCAATATATATATCTGAGCCCGCTTACCGTACGCTTACCGTACGCTTACCGTAAGCGTACGGTGGCGTGCGCGAGCGCGATTCTGATTGGCTCTTAGATCTTAGTAAACATTCGAATCGGCCGAAACCAGGAAGCGGCGGCCGCCATTTTCTGTGTTTCACTCTGAAAAAAAAAGAGTGAAAACAAGAAAAGGGGGCAAGGAGGAGAGTTACAGACCCCCTAACATTTGTAAGGGGGTCAAAGAAGGACAGAAAAGTACAAAAAAAACATTTATTGATTTTTTAAAAAATCACGGGGTACGCGTACGGTAAGCTTACGGTAAGCGTACAGTTAAAAAAAATAAAAATGAATAAATGAAATGACGAATTAAGAGTTTAGAAATTAGGGAGCTCTAAAAAGAGCTGTTGTGTTTATGAAGATTTTTTTAGTGGTACCTACAAGTAAGTACCGATGCAGAGTCTAAGGTTCAAGAGGAAGACTCTGTTCCCTTCATCATTGAAGTGCACACCATCTCCTCTATAAATGTCTTGCATGTCATAACGCAAGTTGTTGTGGTAAATGGCACCCATACCATAGTCACGGAGGAAAGCAGAAACAGATTTGTTGACGTGCTTTCTTGCTTTGTCAATCTGCGGACAGAAATGATTGGACCAGTTCCATTTTTGCCTTTGGCATATGTTGGAAAACACAAAGGCAGTTTTAGGGAAAAGTGTAAACAGTTGTGCAAAGGTGTCCTTCATAAGCATTTCCAGACCTACCCCAGTCAAAGTGCCTAGGTCATTGCCACCACAGTGCACTATTATGAGGTCAGGGTGTTGGATTTGAATGAAGGATTTCACCAATGGCATCAATTGGTGCCACTTTAACCCTCTCTGACCAATCCATTTAATGTCTACATTTGGCAAAGCAAGGTCTCTCACCATACCTGTTTTCTCTGCAAACTTTTCACTCCAGAAGACATACCTGTGCCCTACAATCCACACTGTGAACATCTTCAAAGGAGAACTGGATGCACTCAGGAGGTGTCTTTCAGTAGAATGGCAATATGAAAAGAAAGACAGTTTGGAAATGGAGGCATACATATTTTTAACAAAACAAAAAGAACTGATTGGCTGTTTCATACCATTCTAGAAAAAAAACTAGGCTGTATGTGTAAATTAATAGAAGCATGTTTTGTATTGGTACAAAAAAATGTGTAACCAAAGAACAGTACTATGGATTTGCTGTAAGGTTTGAAAAGTCAAGCACTCTTGCTCTGTGGAATTGAAACATTGTGTGGCGAACTTCTGACCTAACTCCACACAGCAGTGTTCCATGAGCTGTTGCTATGGTAGCAGGCAGAAGTCAAGTTGGGGGAAGGGTACTAGGCAGAAGTCAAGTTGGGGGAAGGGTACTTTTGGAAAAGGGTTGGTTTTCAACCAATAGAAATGTGTGATTACATTTGAAAAAAAGGGGGAAGCACTGAGATTTGAAACTTACAAGTATATGTGTGGAAAAAAAGAGGGAAAGTTTGCCATTATCTGGTTCTGCTGAGAGGAGAGAGGTGAACACAACAGAGATCCTGGCTCTGATAATCTGCTGTTTGAGTGTCACATTTCTTTCTTAACTAACTAATTTTAAAGGTGAGTTTACAGTTTGAGAGGGGATGTATGTGGTAACTTAAGAAATGAATAATAGAAATGGGAATTGTTTTTGTTGTAGTTACACATGGTGGTTTCATAATGTGTCAGTCTGTAAAAGTGATTTACACTTGCCCCGAAAAAAAAAAGAGCAGTAAGTGTGCTTTCAAATTGGCAAAGAAATTTCGTTTTGGGACTAATGTGAAAACATGACTCTGTGTGCATAGAGGAATTATAGGCAGAGATTTATTGCGTCTTGCTCTGGTGATTTCACAGTTGCATTAGATGGAAAGGGGGAGCGAATTTTTGGGGGAAGAAGCAGAGTCTTAGCACACACCCATGTGCTTGCCATGTATAGTCATGCACAGTATTTACAAGCGAGTGGGGTTTTCAGGTTTCAGTCTGTAATGCAAATACATTCAGCATCACTAAGGCTGGTTGCCCTTGCTGGAGTGTAGGCAGTCACCGAGAATACACATGGTGGTGGTCTGAAAAAACAGCTTGGACATGTGCATTTAAATAAATCAAAAAAAAAGGTTTCATAATGTGTCAGTCTGTAAAAGTGATTTCCAATTGTACAAAGTGATTTTCACTTGCCCCGAAAAAAAAAAGAGCAGTAAGTGTGCTTTCAAATTGGCAAAGAAATTTCGTTTTGTGACTAATGTGAAAACATGACTCTGTGTGCATAGAGGAATTATAGGCAGAGATTTATTGCGTCTTGCTCTGGTGATTTCACAGTTGCATTAGATGGAAAGGGGGAGCGAATTTTTGGGGGAAGAAGCAGAGTCTTAGCACACACCCATGTGCTTGCCATGTATAGTCATGCACAGTATTTACAAGCGAGTGGGGTTTTCAGGTTTCAGTCTGTAATGCAAATACATTCAGCATCACTAAGGCTGGTTGCCCTTGCTGGAGTGTAGGCAGTCACCGAGAATACACATGGTGGTGGTCTGAAAAAACAGTTTGGACATGTGCATTTAAATATATTAAAAAAAAAGGTTTCATAATGTCATTTCTATAATGTTAAGTTTAAGTAAAAAAAGAATCAGGGCTTTTTTATTACAATCTTTGTGATTGGTATTTTTTTTTGCCCGCTGTAAAATGATGAATGCAATTGCTTTCACAATTTATAGTGAAATGCAATATATTCTGAAAACACCAAAAATAAGGCAAACATATTTTTTGGGAAAAAATTTAAATATGTGTACTGTATTATAAAAAGTTTTTAAAATATTAATACTTTTTCCTTTTTTTCCAGATAGATATAGAAACTTTACGAAAACTACAAACATTTTTAAAACTATTTTTTAAAAAAAGAAATGAATAAATATTTTTTCAGTGAGTATGGTAAGTCAATAATAATAATTGTAGTCTCTCAAGGTCAATGTAATGTCATAAATGATTTTTAGTGTTTTTTAAAAAAAAAAAAAAAAAAGTACGCGCACCGTACGCGTACGGTAAAAAAAAATAAAAAAAAGTTTTAAAAAACTTATGTAAAAAAAAAAAGAAAGATAAGGTTGGCTCTTAAAAGAACCGTTGTGTTCATGCAGGGACAGAGGAAAGAAAGATTGGGAATATTAGACGGTACGACAACTGTGCTGATCTATTTTACTGTTCACCAGGGAAACACTGGTCTCCCTATAAGTAATTAGATCGTGACAAGTGGCGCACCGTACTTCAACCCTCGCAAACCGAGGGTTAATTTCCAGAGGGCCAGCAAAAGGAGATTCTCCCCCCACAGATGAAGGGCTCACCTGACCTGCAGAAGAAGGAGTCAGCCCTGCAGATGATGGTCCAGGCTGAGCTGCTGTGGATGTACTGGCTCGTCTTTCTGAAGAGTTACCTCCAAAAAGATGACCATGTGTCCTTCTGTGTACATCCTGGAGGTGTCTCTTCATGGTGTGATTCCCAAAGGAATACTTCCTGTCAGGATTACCTCTAGAAAGTACACGCTTACACAGCTTACAAGTCACTAAGGGTGCATTCACCTTTTGCTGGCCTTCAGGAAAAGTAAAATAATCCCAAACATAAGAAGGCTTTTGTTTCCTCGCTCTCTGCCTCAAGACAGTGCTGCTGGTGCTAGCCTCACTCTCAGAAGAGCTCTGCTGTTCTGCCATCGTATCCCAAAGACAAACCAGCTCCTTCTCCCAAGGGATCACAAGCAGAAATGAGGGGAATGGGTGTGGTGTAGGAGAGTTCTAGAACTGAAAGTAGTTTCAACCAATCAAAAGTTGTGTTTCATGATCACATGACCTACCGTACGCTTACGGTACGCTTACGGTACGCTTACGGCAAAAAGTACGCATGCGCGTAAAAAAGACACGCGCTTGCGCGCATGCGCATAACAGTCACTCCCCGACACTTCCGCGTAACGTGCGCGCGTGGCATAAGCGCGCACGCGTCCCACGCGCAGTACGCGCGGCTACGCAAAGTGCGTAACTATACGCAAGCAGCGTAGAAAGATTACGGACGTTGCGTAAACCGTACGCTTACCGTGAGCTTACGGTACGCGTACTAAAAAAAAACAAAACAAAAAAAAAAAAAATGGAAATAAATTTTACATGTTTATTTTAAAAAATATATAAAAAAAACATATTAAAGAATTTTCAAAATTTAAGCATAGTCTTTATAAAAGGTAAGAAAAATAAATTAAAAATATGTTAGAAAAAATTGAAGAATAAAAAAAAAATTAGCATTTTAAAAACCTTGCAAATTCACTGAAAAAACCATGGGTTTCAAACACGTTATAGTTAGGAATTAGCATTTAAAAAACCGTACAAATTCACTGAAAAAACCATGGGTTTCACACACGTTATAGTTAGGAATTAGCATTTAAAAAACCTTAGAAATTCAGTGAAAAAACCATAGGTTTCACACATGTTATAGTTAGCTGGACATTTTACTCGTAAAAAACCAATGAAATTGCCCCGTTATAGTTAGTTCAGCTAACTATAACTCGCGCGCCCGCAATGCACTGCTGATGACGTCACATATTACATCACTCATGACATGGTCAGTGACATCACTCATGACATCACTGATGACATCTCAAATGACATCACTGATGACCTCACTGATGACATCATCCTTGTGATAGAGTGGCAGACCTCCTCTCACCCTAATATAACCTTTGGTACACACATTCAAAAATAGAGACTAAAATTTTCAAAACAATGGACATACCAATACCAGTTACAACAACCTATTCAGTAATTCTAAGATCCACATAAACATCCACTCATTTACCAACAGTCCAATACAGTCACTCATACATGTACTCACTCATCATATGTACTCATACACCTATACATCCTGTTACACAATGCCACTCATCCACAGAGTTACTCACACACATAGTCACTCATGCTAATAAAGAATCAAACATACATTTACTAGCATATACAGTTATACACACACCACCACACTTACTTCTACAGAAACTTACACATACTTAGTCTTTTAAACAATCACTTATAGAAACACATACTTATTCATACAGGAACTCTTTCAATCTCTCACATATACTCACATATATACACCAATAGTCACATATACTAGTTTTAAACATATGTAGTTACTCATAAAGACACTATTGAGACAGTCATTCACTCACTAACACACCCATACACACACTCATCCACCCATACAGTCCTGCACACATGCTGTGTTCAACACACACAAAGAGTGAATCATTCATTCATGCACCTATGCACTACATAATACCCCCCACCGAACCATACAGACACTCAGACTGATACTCAAAAAACAACTAATAACCTATATAGACACCCATGTAGCTACTCACCAACCCATGCAACCACTTATACACAAAGTGAGAGACTGATACAGATATTTTCATATTTAAACATTACACAGTAAGCCATGTATTCACTATGATACACTTAATCAGTCAGTTACACAATAAATTTTTCAAAAACAAAGCATCCATTTAGACACTTATATACCCATTTATTCTTCCATTGACCTTGAGATATACATATATAAAACATATTTAATTTTCAGAAAAACACACATTCACTGGATGATGTCATCAGTGAGGTCATCAGTGATGTCATTTGAGATGTCATCAGTGATGTCATGAGTGATGTCACTGACCATGTCATGAGTGATGTAATATGTGACGTCATCAGCAGTGCATTGCGGGCGCGCGAGTTATAGTTAGCTGAACTAACTATAACGGGGCAATTTCATTGGTTTTTTATGAGTAAAATGTCCAGCTAACTATAACATGTGTGAAACCTATGGTTTTTTCACTGAATATATATATATATACATATACGAGAGGCCAGGCCCCGGGGGATGGGGTCCCCGGGGCAAGAAGTGGCTGGGGCTAACAGAGTCCTCAGTAGGGGGGCCACGCGACCCCCCTCCTTTATAAATAAATAAATATATATATATATATATATTACCTACTGGCGGTCGCCAGTAGGTAGTTATAGTTAGGACCACGTTTCCATAGGAAATCCGCAACATTCTATTTTGAATAACTTTGGCGCCGGTCGACGAACCCTCGCGAATTTTTCAAAATAGGTGGGGCGCTACGCTCCGCTCCTTCCCTGAAAGTCTCGGGGGGATTCGTCAAGCGGGGGCTGAGATAAAAGGGGGGTCCCAAAACGCGTTTTTCCCATGCATTTTTCCATAGGACCTTTAGACAGGGCTACAGCCCGAACGGCTGAACAGAATTACTAGAAATTTGGCAGAGAGGTAGTCCTCAGGTCAAGGAAGTGCCTTTTGTAGGTTTTGTGTAAATCTGTTCAGTAGATTATGAGAAAATAGCCTTTAAATCAATATATATATCTGAGCCAGCTTACGGTGCGCTTACGGTACGCTTACCGTACGCGTACGGTGGCGTGCGCGAGCGCGATTCTGATTGGCTCTTAGATCTTAGTAAACATTCGAATCGGCCGAAACAAGGAAGCGGTGGCCGCCATTTTCTCTCTCGCACTGAGAGTGATGTTTAAAATCTAAAGCACAAAAACATGTAAAGGGGCTGTTTAGACAGCTCCCACACACATAGCAATGTTGACGGAGTCCCCAAAGATCCCCCAAGGCCAAAAACGAAATTTTTATTTTTTCGCTAATTTCGCCGATTACGCTTACCGTACGCGTACGGTAAAAAATTATAAAAAAAAAAAAATTATCCACACTCTCCCCACCCCGTGTGCAATTGGTGCCCGAAGGTCACCAATTGTGCATGGCTCTTTAAATTTGAGTTAAACTAAAATATTTTTAAAAAAAATAATAAAAAAAAAAATTATCCACACTCTCTCCACCCCGTGTGCAAATGGTGCCCGAAGGGCACCATTTGTGCATGGCTTATAACATATACGAAAAATTAAAATATTACCTTTCAAAACGAAGTGCATCATATGTCCTCCATGTGCGCACGGTGCGCGAAGCGCATCGTGCATACATGGCCCATCTAGCGTAACGTGGGCACGCGGTGCGCGTAGCGCACCGCGTGCCCACCGTGCGTGCACGGCACTAACTGCGTAAAGTGGGCGCGCGGAGCGCAAGGCGCACCGCGTGCTCACTGTGCGCGCACGGTGCGCGAAGCGCACCGTGCTCGCACGGAACGAACTGCGTTAAGTGGGCGCGCACGCCACGAATGGCGTAAAGTAACTTAGCATTTAAAAAACCGTACAAATTCACTGAAAAAACCATAGGTTTCACACACGTTATAGTTAGGAATTAGCATTTAAAAAACCTTGCAAATTCACTGAAAAAACCATAGGTTTCACACATGTTATAGTTAGCGGAAATTTTACTGATAAAAAACCAATGAAATTCCCCCGTTATAGTTAGTGCAGGCAACTATAACTCACGCGACCGCAATCTTCTGCTGATGACATATGTGTCTTTATGAAAAAAAAATATTTGTAATATATGTATAGCTAAAAATGTATAGAAGAAGACATGGGCAAATAAGTGTCTAAATACAGTATTAGCATCAGCAGAGGATTGCGGTCGCGTGAGTTATAGTTGCCTGCACTAACTATAACGGGGGAATTTCATTGGTTTTTTATCAGTAAAATTTCCGCTAACTATAACATGTGTGAAACCTATGGTTTTTTCAGTGAATATATATATATATATATATATATATATATATATTACCTACTGGCGGTCGCCAGTAGGTAGTTATAGTTAGGACCCCTTTTCCATAGGAAATCCGCAACATTCTATTTTGAATAACTTTGGCGCCGGTCGACGAATCCTCGCGAATTTCTCAAAATAGGTGGGGCGCTACGCTCCGCTCCTACCCTGAAAGTCTCGGGGGGATTCGTCAAGCGGGAGCTGAGATAAAAGGGGGTCCCAAAACGCGTTTTTCCCATGCATTTTTCCATAGGACCTTTAGACAGGGCTACAGCCCGAACGGCTGAACAGAATTACTAGAAATTTGGCAGAGAGGTAGTCCTCAGGTCAAGGAAGTGCCTTTTGTAGGTTTGGTGTAAATCTGTTCAGTAGATTCTGAGAAAATAGCCTTTAAATCAATATATATATCTGAGCCAGCTTACGGTACGCTTACCGTAAGCTTACCGTACGCGTACGGTGGCGTGCGCGAGCGCGATTCTGATTGGCTGTTACATCTAAGTAAACATTCGAATCGGTCGAAACCAGGAAGCGGCGGCCGCCATTTTCTCTCTCGCACTCTGAGGGGGGGGCTGTAAATAAAGGCAAAAAACATATAAAGGGGCTGTTTAGACAGCGCCCATGCACATAGCCATGTTAGTTGAGTCCTCAAAGGCCAAAAACGGTAAATTTTTATTTTTTGAAAATTTCGCCGATTACGCTTACCGTACGCGTACGGTGCGCTTACGCTAAAAATTTTAATAAAAAAAAAAAAAACACTCTCTGTGCATGGCATATTATTGTCATCACTTACAAATTAAATTTAACAGATTACCTATCACAAGGAAGCGCATAATATGTCCTCCATGTGCGCACGGTGCGTAACGTGGGCACGCGGTGCGCGTAGCGCACCGCGTGCCCACCTTGCGTGTACGGCACTAACTGCGTAAAGTGGGCGCGCGGTGCGCGAAGCGCACCGCGTGCTCACCGTGCGCGCACGGTGCGCGTGCACGCCACAAATGGCGTAAAGTAACTTAGCATTTAAAAAAACGTACAAATTCACTGAAAAAACCATAGGTTTCACACACGTTATAGTTAGGAATTAGCATTTAAAAAACCTTGCAAATTCACTGAAAAAACCATAGGTTTCAGACATGTTATAGTTAGCGGAAATTTTACTGATAAAAAACCAATGAAATTCCCCCGTTATAGTTAGTGCAGGCAACTATAACTCACGCGACCGCAATCTTCTGCTGATGACATATGTGTCTTTATGAAAAAAAAATATTTCTAATATATGTATAGCTAAAAATTTATGGAAGAAGACATGGGCAAATAAGTGTCTAAATACAGTATTAGCATCAGCAGAGGATTGCGGTCGCGTGAGTTATAGTTGCCTGCACTAACTATAACGGGGGAATTTCATTGGTTTTTTATCAGTAAAATTTCCGCTAACTATAACATGTCTGAAACCTATGGTTTTTTCAGTGAATATATATATATATATATATATATATATATATATATATTATCTACTGGCGGTCGCCAGTAGATAGTTATAGTTAGGACCGTGTTTCCATAGGAAATCCGCAACATTCTATTTGGAATAACTTTGGCGCCGGTTGATGAATCCTCGCGAAATTTTCAAAATAGGTGGGGCGCTCCGCAACGCTCCTACCCTGAAAGTCTCGGGGGGATTCGTCAAGCGGGGGCTGAGAAAAAAGGGGGGTCCCAAAACACGTTTTCCCCTTGCAATTTTCGATAGGGACCTTTAGTCCAAGGTGCAGCCGAACGGCTGAACAGAATTACTTGAAATTTGGCAAAGAGGTAGTCCTCAGGTCAGGCATGCGCCTTTTGCATATATGGTGTCAATCTGTTAAGTAGTTCCTGAGAAAATCAAAAGTAAAATCACATACATATCTGGGCGGAGCCTAACCACACATCTCATCGTGAGATCTGATTGGCTGTCAGTACTTCATCCAAGAAGTGTTGGCAGCCATCTTGGGACCAATATACATGATAGCACCTCATTAAAAAGCATTGCAGTTAATAGAAGGTTTTAAGACTTTAGTTACATTATAAATCATTTGTTGATGGTACCATACTCATTTTAGGAATTGTGGTGTGTTCTAAGGTGATTTTACCATGTGAAAAAGCCTTCTGCTGTGATATCACAAACCATGTTTGAGAGAAAACTATTTTCTCATACTTTTCCCACAGAGGTTTGGAAGGTGATCTATAAGCTAAACTGAAAGCATATTTTCTGTAAATTCACATTATCTTTCTCAGTCATGTAAGAATGAAGTCTGACATTCTCAGCAAAACAAGTACATCCAACAAGGGCAGAGACTGTCAGTTGATGCCTTTGTGTTCTACTGCAGCTTCCCCGAGTGCTCTAAAGAACAACTAGAGCGCTAACAGTCTTACTTATGACAAAAGTATGGCACACCTGAAGCCATCTTGATTGGAATAAAGTGGTAACACTTAAAACATTTAATTTACAAAGGAACAAAATGAGGGGGTTCATTTTGCCATATAAATTATGATTAGTGCTGCAGAAAGAAAAACTAGGGCACATTTTGACTTCTGAAATCCTCTTTTATTTCATAAAAACATTCTGACATGCCGACTGAAACATGCACTTTTAATACCAGCAGCAGACTTTTGTGGTGAGCAGTAGCTTTACTACAGTGATCTAATGAGCAACTAGAGTGCTAACATTCAGAATTTATGGCATATGTGTGACATATCTGAATACCTTCTTGATGGAATCAAAGTAAAAAACTGAAAGCATTTCCTACTGAGGAGACTGCAGTAAATGAGGAAATTAGGAAACTTCATAAGAAATAAATCTCCTAAAAGGGCCACCAGAGACAAAAGAGCCCAAATGTAGCCCAAATATCACCCAGATGTAGCCCAATGACAGAAGTGTGCAAAACACTTATTTTTTGTGTATTTGCAGTTTTATATAGTGCAGACTTGTCAGGTATTGGAGTGCTTCACATGAACATTGGTTACATCACACAAGATCAAATTCATTTTGGTTGTAGACATGGGGAGATTAAGTGATTTGACCAGAATCACAGAATGTTGAGCTGAAGCAGAAACTCCAACCTGGTTCCCCAGTTGCAAAGTCTGCAGCTCTGGAAGTAACACCACACCCTCTCCCCTTGGATGCAACATTTAATCAAGTGGTCAACTGGATAAAAAAACTAAGATTACAAATAATTTAAAAGTTCTTTGTCGCTATTTGAAAACTCAGAAAATATGTTCTCATTTTAGTTTTTTAGAGCACTAACCATAATTTTGATGCAAATAAGACCCTCTCATATATGTAATTTCTAAAGGAAATGCTCTAGGCATTACAGTTTTGATTACATCAAGATGACGTCAGGCATTCCACACTTTTGTAATAAATATAGAATGTTAGCAATCTAGTTGTTCATTGGGATACTGTTGAGAGGCAGCGGCCAGGGGCACGGACTCTGAAAATTGAAGGCAGGTAGGAGAGTGCAGAGGCAACAATTTGACCACACTAGGCAGGCAGGAAGGGCAGTGGCAGCACAACAGACTATGGAGGGCAGTGGAAAGGGGGCAGGGGCAACAAACCAACAATACAGGACTGGCAAGAGAGGCTGTGGCAATATAATAGACCATTGTGGGCAGAAGGAAGAGGCAGTGGTCATACAACCATACATGCCAACAGACCCGTTTCAGCCAGGAAACGTCCAATGTTTTTAAGCTCAAATGGGCTTTACTTTATCTGTTTCCTGTCTACAATCTTCTCTTTTTCAATGTAACTCAAAGGGGAAAATCAATACCCCAGTTTTATTTCAAAATCTCCCTCTTACCAAGTTCAAAATGTTCGCAAGTATGGTACATTGGATCATGGTAGGCAGGAGGAATTGGGGTAGGGACATGGACTAGGATAACAGAGGACAGTAGGGACATTGAGAGGTGCACCAAACTGACCCTACAGGGCAGGCATCAGGGTTTGCAGCAGCACAATACACCACACAGGGCATGCGGGACGGGAGTGCAGCACAACAATCCATAGAAAGCAATAGGGAGGGGACAGGACCATGCACATGGACAACAGACAACAGTGGGGGAAAAGGCAATGGTAGCTAGCTGACCATAATGGACAGATAGGAGAGAAAGCTGCAGCATAACAGACCATAAAGGGCAGGAGGGACGGATCAGGGGCATTACAATGGAACCGACAAGCCAGGAGGGAAGGAATAGGGGTCTGCACATGGAAACAGAGGGCTAGGGGCAAGGGGGCAGGGCAGGAGCAGCAAGATGACCATGGAGGTCAGGCAGGATGGGCACTAGAAACAAGACACACCATGGAGAGCAACAGTGAGACTATGATGGCATACACACAGACCATGGAGGGAAGGTGGGAGGGGGTCAGGAGCAGCTAGCTGACCACACAGGGAAGGTGGGAGGGGCCATGGCAGCACAGAAGACCATGCATGGCATGCGGGAGGGTTAGTGGCAGCACAATGGCTATAATGGGCAAGAAGGAGGGTGCAGGGGCATGCACAAAGGACCATGGAGGATAGAAGGGAGGGTCAGGACCTGGGCACAGACAAGAGAGTTCAGGGGAAGGGGCCTCACAACAGACCACGCGGGGCAGGAAGGAGGAGCAGTTGCAGCACAACAGACCAGGGAGGGCAGAAGGGTGTGGCAGTAAAATGGATCATGGAGGACAGGAGGAAGGGGATAGGGGCATGGCATGTGGACAGGCAGGGTGGAGTTGGCAGGGACAGGTTACAGTCATCTGACAATGCTAGGCAGGTGGTAGGGGAGTGGGAGGTGGATGGGGCAGCAAGCTAACTGTTCATAGAAGGTGGGTATTAGGAACGTTCTTGTTTTTAAAATGTGTGTCTGTGCGAACTACTTAAAATATGAACAAGTATGCAGCATAATCTCACTTTAATTCAGGAAGAAGAGGACGTTTGGGACTGTGACTCCGGGCTCACTTGGCAGAAACATCCACTGACCCTCCACCCCCCATCGCAAAATGTAATGCCCGTGAAAAGGGTAGGTGGACGCAGTGGTATATAGAACATAGTCCTGAGAGCACGATTGAAAACGAAAACTAGATATAGTATATGGTATAAACTATGCACCAAAAAGTGTGATATAAGATGAACCGGGGCGTGAAATATAATATGCAATACATTGTGCGCAATGACAGATTCATTGGAGAGCGCGAGATAGCACAGGCACTAGCGCGTGCTATGTGATATGCGCCTTGGAGTGTACTATGCACAGGGCAGTGTTGTGTAACCTAAGTAGTCTCTAAAGTTGTAATATAAAATATGTGCTGGGTAGTGTAACATTGCATATGCACTGTGACAAAGATATGGATCCCAGATTGTAATATGTATGGCATAGCGCTGTGCTTTATAACATAGGCATCGAGGAAGGCACGTTAGATGGAGCAATATAACCCGTGCGAAGGCAAGTGTGCCATGACATATTCACGGGGTGGTGTTACAGTGCATAGCATACGCACTAGCTGGTGGAATACAACACAGAGGTTTGTGGCACTCGGCGGGCACTGGTGGGTGTAACACAGCATTGGGCTCGGCCAGGAGCATGCTGTGACTCTCAAGTGAGGTCTGTCTCCTTTCCAGAGAGTAAAATAAAAAGTATTACACATCCGGCGGTGGATGTGTGTTTTATTAACCGTGAGGGGGTTTCTTGCATAGTTTGGTCGAATTTTTGTCGAATCCCCTTTGAATGGCTTGGTGTGCATGTGTATTAAATGTGCCCGTCAATAGCTACCCATGTTTGTATAAATAAACGACAAGGGTGTCTACTTGGAGAGTACCCACCAGTGGGGGCGCCAGGATTAGGCACGGTAGGGTGTCAGACATGTCAGAGCTTCACTAGCGGTGTGAATACATTCTACGTGGATTCATTGTATGCATAGTCGCCTTTTAATGAATATCACGCAAATCGTCATGGTGATAGGTACATACAGTTTGTCCAGCATGTCCTAGGTGTTTCTATAAATATATATATATTTTTTTAAATAAAAAACAAAGGCCGGCCCCGGGGGATGGGGTACCCGGGGCCATAAGTGGCCTGAGGAGGGGGGCAACACAGCCCCCCTCCTACAGAATAATTTTTTTTTAAAAAGGCCATGACCTGGGGGTTGGGGTCCCCGGGGCCGATTAAGGCCTTGGGAGGGCCAAATTAATTTTTTTCAACAAAAAAAATTAGGGTGCAGGCCCTGTGGGATGGGGTCCCCAGGGCTAATAAATTAGAAAAAGAAAGGGGGCCACACAGCCCTCCTTCTTAAAAATAAATAAATAAAAGACCGGCATCGCGCCGGAGGCCACACACCCTCCTTGCAGCACTCTGCAAACGCGCTCCCTGGCCAGTTGTAAGTTGAGGATTTAATTACCCTTCAATACTGAGGGTCCCTGAGGGCCAACTAGCCCAACAGGTATCTCCAGTATGCGCCAGGGAGCTGCGTTGCAGACAGGTGTTCTGAGGCCACGCCCCTTTTTACACCTCCATGCAACTCAGCTCTGTGGCGCTTACTGGATGTACCTAGTGGGCTAGTTTGACCCTAGGGACCCTTAGGATTCAAGGGCACTTAATCTCTCAACTCAGAACGCCCACAGGCCCTGTGGCGCGTTTTTAAGTTGGGGAAATAATTCCCTTTCAATCCTGAGGGACCCTGGGGTCCAACTAGCCCACCAGGTGCTTCCTGTAAGCACCACTGCTCTGTGTTGCAGAGAGGTGGTGCAGGCCGTGCCACTTTTTACACCTCTCTGCAACGCAGCTCTGTGGCGCTTACTGGAGGTACCTAGTGGTCTAGTTGGACCCTAGGGACCCTCAGGATTCAAGGGGACTTAATCTCCCAACTTAAAACGGCTACAGGGCATGTTTACACAGTGGGGAAGGGAGGGGACGGGGCATGAGGTGACGTGTTCAAACACGCCCTGTGGTGTGTTTTAAGAGGTAGTTTTAATCCCCTGCCCTATTATATACTAGGGGCTTACAGAGGAGGTCATGCTAATCACAGAGGACCCCAACACATAGTGTGCCCTAGTGTATGTAGGTGTTTTCACTGTATTCACTGTATTCTGAGTGTCTTTTAACATAGCACTGGCTCTAGGACTGGTTAGTCAGACTCAGTTACCACCAGTATCCGTCTGAAAAAGTTGAGGGTACAGGATGATTTTGCAACAAGGCTTGTTTCTGCTCTTCTGTTTGTTCTTTCTGCACGTTATACTTCTTCCTGCACTTTTCTTCTGTTGCTTTTTTCTGCATTTCTTTTTTTTCTTTCTGTGCGTTTTTCCTTCTTTCTTCACATGTCCTATCTCTGTAGGCATAGCTAGAAATTAGCATTTAAAAAACCTTTGAAATTCACTGAAAAAAACATAGGTTTCAGGCACGTTATAGCTAGGAATTAGCATTTAAAAAACCTTAGAAATTCACTGAAAAAACCATAGGTTTCAGGGGCGTTATAGTTTCTGGACTTTTCACTCTCACAAAATCATAGAAATTCCCCCGTTATAGTTAGTTCAGCTAACTATAACTCGCACGCCCGCAATGCACTGCTGATGACGTCACATATTACATCACTCATGACATGGTCAGTGACATCACTCATGACATCACTGATGACATCATCCTTGTGATAGAGTGGCAGACCTCCTCTCCCCCTAATATAACCTTTGATACACACATTCAAAAATGGAAATTAAAATTTTCAAAACAATGGACATACCAATACCATTTACAACAACCTATTCAGTAATTGTAAGATCCACATCCACATCCACTCATTCACCAACAGTCCTATACAGTCACTCATACATGTACTCACTCATCATATGTACTCATACACCTATACATCCTGTTACACAATGCCACTCATCCATAAAGTTACTCACACACATAGTCACTCATGCTAATAAAGAAACAAACATCCGTTTACCTGCATATACAGTTATACACACACCACCACACTTACTTCTACAGAAACTTACACATACTTAGTCTTTTTAACAATCACTTATAGACACACATACTTATTCATACAGGAACTCTTTCAATCTCTCACTCTCACATATACTCACTTATATACACCAATAGTCACATATACTAGTTTAAAACATATGTAGTTATTCATAGAGACACTATTGAGACAGTCATTCACTCACTAACACACCCATGCACACACTCATCCACCCATGCAGTCCTGCACACATGCTGTCTTCAACACATACAAACAGTGAGTCACCCATTCATGCACCTATGCACTACGTAATACACCCCACCGAACCCTACAGACATCAGACACTTATACTGATACTCAAAAAACCAACTAATAACCTATATAGACACTCATGTAGCTACTCACCAACCCATGCAGCCACTTATACACAAAGTGAGAGACTGATACAGATATTTACATATTTAAACATTACTCACTAAGCCATGTATTCACTAAGATACACTTAATCAGTCAGTTATACAATCAATTTTTCAAAAACAAATCATCCATTTAGACACTTATATACCCATTTATTCTTCCATCGACCTTGAGATATACATATATCAAACATATGTAATTTTCAGAAAAACACACATTCACTGGATGATGTCATCAGTGATGTCATCAGTGATGTCATTTGAGATGTCATCAGTGATGTCATGAGTGATGTCACTGACCATGGCATGAGTGATGCAATATGTGACGTCATCAGCAGTTCATTGCGGGCGCGTGAGTTATAGTTAGCTGAACGAACTATAACGGGGGAATTTCTATGGTTTTGTACGAGTGAAAAGTCCAGCTAGCTATAACGCCCCTGAAACCTATGGTTTTTTCAGTGAATATATATATATATATATATATACATATATATATATATATATATATATATATATATATATATATATATGGCCATGCCCCGGGGGATGGGGTCCCCGGGGCAGAAATCGGCCACAGGGAGGGGGGCCAAGCGGCTCCCCTTCCCCATAATAAAATTATTTAAAAAAAAAAAACAAAGGCAGGCCCTGGGGGATGGGGTCCCCGGGGCCATAAATGGCCTGAGGAGAGGGGCCATGCAGCTCCCCTCCAAAGAAATAATTTTAAAAAACTGCCCATGCCCCAGGGGATGGGCTCCCTGGGGCCAAATATGGCCTCGGGAGGGGGGCCACGCAGCCCTGTTCCATTTAAAAAACAAAAAATAGGGCTTGGGCCTTGGGGGTGGGGTCCCCAGGGCCCATAAAATAGGTAAGGAAGGGGGGCCACACAGCTCTCCTTCTTAATAAAACTAAAACAAAATAAGACGCAATTGTGACTGAGGCCCCACCCCCTCCCAGCAACACTCTGCAAACGCGCCATGTGGCATGTTTTAAGTTGGGGAATTAATTCTCCTTCAATACTGGGGGTCCCTGGGGTCCAACTATCCCACCAGGTACCTCCAGTAAGCGCCACAGGGCTGCGTTGCAGAGAGGTGGTCCAGGCCATGCCCCTTTTTACACCTCTATGCAACGCAGCTCTGTGGCGCTTACTGGAGGTACCTGGTGGGCTAGTTGGACCCCAGGGACCCTCAGGATTCAAGGGAACTTAATCTCCCAGCTTAAAAGGTGCCACGGGGCGCGTTTGCACAGTGGTGAAGAGAGGGGGCGGGGCCTGAGGTGACATGTGTGCAAACACGCCCTGTGGAGTGTTTTAAGTTGGGAAATTAATTCCTCTTTTCCTGGGAGTCCCTGGGGTCCATCTAGCCCACCATGTACCTCCAGTTAGCGCCACAGAGCTGCATTGCAGAGTGGTGTAAAAAGGGACGCTGCCTGGGCCAACCTCTCTGCAACGCAGTGCAGTGGCGCTTACTGAAGGTAGCTGATGGGCCACTCCAGTCAGTGCAACAGTAGAGAAAGTGTTGGATAGCGGAGGGGTAAAAATTACTATTCCCACTCCAGTGAGTGCAACAGTAGGGAAAGTGTTTGATAGCTGAGAGGTAAAAACTACTATTCCCACTCCAGTGAGTGCAACAGTAGGGAAAGTGTTGGATAGCGGAAGGGTAACTATTGCTATTCCCACTCTAGTGAGTGCAACAGTAGGGAAAGTGTTGGATAGAGGAGGAGCAAAAATGACTATTCCCACTCCAATAATTGTAACAGTAGGGAAAGTGTTGGATAGCAGAGGGGTAAAAATTACTATTCCCAACTCCAGTGAGTGCAACAGTAGGGAAAGTGTGAAATTGCGGAGGGGTAAAAATTATTATTGCCATTCCAGTCAGTTAAAAATTAAAACAAAATATTAACAACAAAAATCTTTTAAAAACAAAATAAATTAAAAAATATATAAATATGTTAAAAATTAAGATACAAATATATAATATGACTAATACCAACAAATATTATATTAAATAAAAAATTACAAAATTACAAACAAATAAATATTTTTTATTAGAAATTATTTAGAAACAATAACATTATTACTAAATGTATTCATTTTTCCAACCACACAATTCACAACCCACATCTAAATTTAAAATAAAATGTACTTCCTTCATTGACATAATTAATTGCCAACTAAAGAACATAATTAATTAAAAAACGAATTTAAACTCATACAAATGTATTGACTTCCCACACTTTACCCCTATAATCCCCACAACCCACAACTAAAATAAATTGTAAAAAACATGTATTACATAGTCAAAACTTATTTTCAATTAAAAAACTAATAGTATTCAACAACTAATTAAAAAGTAAGTAACATTTATTTACTCCCCACATTTTACCCCATAACAGTAATCCACACACAAAAAACATAAACATCAATTAATTAATTAATATTAATGATCAACTAATTATTAATTAATTAAAAATCAATTACTTCCCACCCTTTGTCCCTATAAATCCCACAACCCACACCTAAAATTAATTACTCAATATTAATATTTGATTTTCAATTAATTGATATAAATTAACAACTAATTATTAGTTAAACATAAATTACTTCCCATCGTTTACCCCTATAAACCCCACAGCCCGCACCTAAACCAAATGACACAATTACCATAATTAATTACCAATCAAATAATTAATTCTAATTAATAACCAAATAATAATTAATTAAACTAAATTACTTCCAACAATTAACAGTATAAAATCTCAAATAAGTAAATATTATTAAATGAAAAAGAATCATTAATTCAATATAATTAAATTACTACCCACCCTATTCTCCTATAATCCCACAACCCGCAATGGAACTAAAAAAGGCAAAATTTACCTAAAATAAAATTGATAACTCCTAGAAATTTAACACGTATATCAAAAAACATAAACAATACTTACATAAAAAAACACACATCACATTCATTTAAAATATAAACTAAAATACTAACACTAATTAAAAAATCAATATTTTAAACAATTATGGGGCCGATTCCGATCCTGGAGAAATATTCCCCGTATGAATTGTATCTGGATTTTTTTACGTACGAATCGTACAAGTCCCGTACAAACTGGCAAGTACGATTCGTATGTAAAAAACACCATACGAATCGCATTGGGAATATACCCCGACACGTCCTCGGGTCGGAAAAAGTGTCCGACACGTCCCCGGACGTTTTTACGTATGACTCGGTAAACCGACGTCCGAATGCGCAAGTACGATCCGTCCCGTCCGTCCGAATCCACAACCGTATAATAAAAACACCGTACGGAGCGAACCTCCACAGCAACCATGGTGATGTCCAAACATGTGCCCGCATACGCGCCGAACACCCCCCCATGTCTGCGCCGTACACCCATCCCCCCCGTATGTCCGCGCCGTACCCCCAGCCCCACCGTATGTTTGCGCCGTACTCCCAGCCCCCCGTATGTCCGCGCCATACCCACAGCCCCCTCCCCGTATGTCCGCGCCATACCCCCAGCCCCCCCGTACGGTGCGGACCCCCACCCCACCTGTGTATGTACGGTGCGGACCCCCACCCCCGTATGTACGGTGCGGACCCCCACCCCCGTATGTACGGTGCGGACCCCCACCCCACCCCATATGTACGGTGCAGATCCCCACCCCCGTATGTACGGTGCAGACCCCCACCCCCGTATGTACGGTGCAGACCCCCACCCCCGGAGAGGAAGGGTCCTTGGTGCTGAGCACGGTCCAGGGGCAGACGGATGCCGACAGGCTTGCCTTTGGCACAGGAGACATCCATTACAACACAGGCATTACATCGTAATACCTTTACAACACACCTCCAACAACGCAGGTGCCTTTACATCGAATTCCATTACAGTGCATTGTGAGGTCATTTATGTAGACTTAACACAAGACCACAAACGACAAAAATCCACAATACTGTGCTCAAAATAGACTTAAAGATGGTAGAAGTTACTTAGTTCAAGTTGATGATAGATGCAACAAAGTTCTCACAAAAGTACCTGGATGCGTAACACAAGACAAACAAAAGGTTCACAGGGATGGAGACGCGTCGGTTTCTTGCTTCGGGGGAGACGATGCTTTGCGTCTCAATGCTTGCGCAGAGTAGGGGATGCGTCTTGGTCCTTACCGGAGAAGAGGGGATGCATTGATTCTCGTACTGCATTCTGGTTATTATGTGACAAGATGGCGCCTCAATGCGATGCGACAATCCGGTGAGATGCGATAAGATGGCGTCCTTGATGTGACGACGTGAAGACAATGCGTGCACACCCGGCAGACGTACGGCGAACTCTGTAACTTTCGAGCCGCGACAGGCCCAGCGACACACTTCTCCGGTGATGCAACGGCTACCTCTACGGCGGCAACATGCTTCTCTGGGGATGCGTCGGGTAACAGCTTTGACAAAGGCACGCTTCTCTGGTGATGCGGCGGCGACCTCTGCGGCAGCGACATGCTTCTCCGGTGATGCAGCGGCAACAGCTGTGACTGCGACACGCTTCTTCTTCGTTGAGTCGCGCTTCCAGCTCCCAGTGACACGCAGACCTCTGCAGACAGCAAGGAAATTCAGAGGGGAGCTGGTGGTGAAGTCTTTTGTCCCTGAGACTTCAGCAGGAGGCAAGCACACGTTCAAGGCCTTGGAGTAATATTCTGCAAGATGATGACAATTCTTTGAAAGTTCCTTCTCCTCTCCTTGGCGCTGAAGACACCACTGTAGGCCAACCCAGTAACACAGCACAGTGGCAGGGGGGCAGTCCAACTCCTTCAGCTTCCTTGGTTCTCCTCATTGGCAGAGGTTTGTCTTGTTGTTCCAGAAGTGATCTAAAGTCTTGGGGTCTGCGTCCCCATATTTATACTACTAAATCCTTTGTCCTCTGAAGGCAGAGGGGCCTGTACCTAGTCTGAACCAGTTCTGTGCAGTCCTGGTGCACTTTGTTTACAGGACTCCTTCTTTCCTTTGGCAGGGTGGGCCAGGGACATCAGATGCACCACAGGAGGTGGAGCCAGCATTGTGGAAGGCAGGCACAGCCCTATTCAGACCCAGGTGCGACTCCTCCCACCACTCTACATGCAGATAGGTCTATTCAGCCCTGTGCTGACTCACCCTGTCTTCTGGAATCCCCCAGCCCCTGTCACTCAGAAAACCAGACACACAATACACAAGCTAGCAGAGACAGGCTGGATGGTTAGGTAAGAAAATACCTACTTTCTAAAAGTGGTACTTTCAAACACAGAATGTTAAAACCAACCTCACTAAAAGATGCATTTTATCATTCTGAGTTCTGGCATACTAAACTCGAATTTCAACCATGTTCCCTGGGTCAGTTAGGATTATAAGGTGTTATAATCAAACTGCCCATTCTGGCCTATGGGCACTGGTAGCCTTGCAATAGTGAAAAACGAAAATGGCTGTAATTCACTATTAGGACATGCCACAAACACCAGGGCATGTCCTACCTTATACTCACAATGCGCCCTGCCCTTGGGCCTACCTTAGGGGTGCCTGATATGAAGAAAAGGGAAGGTTTAGGGACTGGTAAGTGGGTGCACTTACCAAGTTGACATGACAGCACTAGACTGCACACAGGCTCTGCAATAGCAGGCCTGAGACACACTTTACAAGCTGCTACTGTGGGTGGCCCAACCAGTGCTGCAAGCCCACCAGCAGCAGTTGAGTTACAAGCACTAGGCACACATGGTGCAGTATAGTAGGGTCTGAGAAGTAATTCAAATAACTCAATCATGGAGTCACTAATCAATACATCAATTTAACATAGGGAGCACTTGCACTGTGGCACTGAATAGCAGTGGCACAGTGCCCAAAGCATCTAAACCAGCAAAACATATCAAAACAGAGGAGGCATCAGAAAAAATGGAAGGGAGACTCACGCCAATGGTACCAGGTCTAACAGCCGCACAGCCACCACCATTTAGAAGTGCTGCGGGGGGGACTGGACAGCTGGGAGGTGGGAAACACCGGAAAGGACACTGGATGGGCGTAGATGTGGGGGAGTGTGTGTAAGAGGATGTTGTAAATATTTAAATGAGAGAAATCTTACCTCGAGGTCGGGTCCTGTGTCTTCGTTGCTCCTGCTCTCCTGAGTCTGCTTCCAGGAGCAGGAAGTAGGCAGCCAGGCTCCCTCCCCTAAGCCAATCGCAATGCTGCAATGCAGCGTTGGGATTGGTCATTGACGGCGGGACAAGGCGTTCAGTCAGGGGCTGGAGGGGTGGGGATGTTCTTCATGCAGGCTGTAATGCAGCCTGCATTGCAAACAGGACAGTGCGCATGACTGCTTTGGGTGGCCTGAGTGGGCCGACCAAACAGTCATTGCACACTTGAGTGGGCATGCCACTCCGCCCCTACCCTGCTCCATGAGTGGAGCAGTCCTACCCACCCTCCCACCTGCAAAGGAAACATAGCAAGATTACTTCCTGAAGTAATCATCATGTGATGATTTTCCTCTTCTTGCACTGCTTGAAAACAGTGGGGCAACGCTCTTCTGCCATAGCAGATGAGCTGCCACTGGGGGTGCGTCATCTACCGGTGCTAGGTTTGTGCGACTCGACCACCAGGCCGCCCCTGCTACCAGTCCCACCTTCTCCTTACCTGGACATTGACACCGTGGCGCAATCCGCAGCACTCTCTCCAAATCTGTGAATCAGCCAGCAGGAGCCTCAGCCTGGTGGGATTTCACAAGCCTGGGTACAGCAGTCGCCGACAAGTCCGCTGGTGAACCTCCTGATGCAATTGATGCAACAGGGCCCCTTTAGGCGTGAAGTTGCAGTACTCTGGCCACACAAGTTCTGCGCAGCTCAGGGGCCTCACCCTCCACAGCATCCGGCCAGCGCAACATCATCCGGCCTGTGATGCAGAGAGGCGCCGCCCATCATTGGTAAACCCCTCCGTGCACCCCAGTGTAGTGGTGGATCGTAGCATGAAATGCAGACCTTACTACGTTGGTGCTCAGGAGTGCCTCTACCATTCACAGCTCAAAGGGGCTCAAGGAGGTCTTCTCACACAGGTCAGCAACGTGTCTCCATGCGACCTGCCAGACTTCAACACCAGATACAGGCGATCGCTGCACCTCAATGTCTACTGCCATGGCTCATCGACTCCATAGCTCTTCCGCATCCCACTCCAGGCTCCAGACGCAGTTCCAGTGAGGCATCCAGGCTCCAGGCGCAGGTCCAGTTAGGCATCCAGGCTTCAGACGCAGGTCCATTGAGGCATCCAGGCTCCAGACGCAGGTCCAGTGTGGCATCCCGGCTTCATATGCAGGTCCAGAGAGGCATCAAGGCTCCAGACTCTGGTCCAGAGAGGCATCCAGGCTCCAGACGCAGGTCCAGCGAGGCATCCAGGCTCCAGACGCAGGTCCAGCGAGTTATCCAGGCTCCAGACGCAGGTCCAGTGAGGCATCCAGGCTCCAGGCCCAGGCCCTGCGAAGCATCCATGTTCTCATCCTGGTCATCCTGGATGTTGGGTGGCTTGAAGGGGTTGTTGATGTGTGCTGCACTTGGCCCTGGCTGTTACATTATTTTCTATTGGAGGTCAACTGATAGGCTATTTTTTCCAATAGAGGCAAAAAAATCTCATGTTGAGCTGACTAACATGCGTTTTTTGCCGCTAATGGGCCTTTCGTTCGTTTTCGCCCACTAACACCGGAATTCCTATCACCATCACACTAATGTTAGGGGCAGTTTTCACCACTGATCCCTGAAGCTATCGCTATGTAGCCACGTCGCTAAGAAGGCAATAGTTTTCAGCAGTACACAGTGGTAAAAAAACTGCCGCTAACTAGCGTTACCAGTAGTTTTCGCCAGTCCTTGTACATGTGGCCCGAGGTGTCTCTTTATGCCCCTTTGTTTTTGCCATAAGTCTCTTCACTGTCTGTCACCCGACAGCTATATGGCCTCTCTTTTCTCTTTCTATATCCCAGTTAAATCTCTTTGCTCTATTACTCTGCATTATGTTATAATTCCCAAATTCAAGAAAGCTAGCACTGCTGGGCATTCTTTTATAATAATTACTTTCCAAATCTGGAATTATCTCCCTCTGGCTATTTGAGCTGAAATGTCTCTTCCAGCATTTTGCAAAGTGCTAAAAAATTACCTATTTACTATGTAAGATGTGCCTGCAGGTTGGTCTTTTCTCTAGCGCCAGGACATCTCCTTTTTGGGGTACTTCCATGCTTTATACAATAATCAATCAATCCAGCACTTGAACTTGGGAGTTGTTAACTTATCAATGGTTTGCAAGACGAATGCCAATTGCAAACAATTCATCAATTCATGCATAGGGATCCGAATCAGAACATTGTCAACACGCTTCTTCAAAATTGCGATTTGGTATCCATTCATACACCTATTTTTGGAGTCAGTAAAATGTTTCTGCTAAATTGGGTTAGGAAATTCAAAATGCCTTTTAACCATCTCAAAGAAAAGGACTTTGCGAATCGGAGAGTTTGAGACCACTAAAACGTTCAATACACATGGCCTGTTTGATTATTAAGTAAAATGGCTAAGAATCATTAGAACTGGATGTTTATTCTGACCAAATTGTACTTTTGTATCCTAAAGTAACTGGTCCGGGATTACGCTGAAATTATTGATCAATTGATTATCAGACTATTGCGATGCAGAATGAATAAGACAAGTCTTGCATCATGTTAAGCGACAGCTGAAAAAATAGCCTCTTTTTTCATCAGTCAGTCAAGATTCAATACCCCTGACAGATAAAATATTTATAATATGAGACATTTAATGGTAATTTTCTTTCAATTTACTTTAAGAATTACATTTTTCATTGCATTTCACATCAATATACATCTAAAACCATAAAGCATCATTTAAAATGTCACTTTATCTGTAAAACACTTAGCATACTATTTAGCCCTCAATTTGTGTTATAGTTCATGTCTAACTTGATGAGATTTCCTGAGTGAACATTTAAACCGTTTACATGAAGAACTATCTCAGTTCAGTTGTAATTATTTTTACAATTTATATTGATAATTGTACACAACAAATGAAAAACGCTTATAATAGGAAAAGTATACATGACTGTAACTGAATTACCTTCATAATAGCACAAGACTACAGCGCACAATATTTGGAACCACATTTCAAGTACAGCTCTTTAGCATGCATATTGTATTCGCCACTTGTATAGAACTTCATGCAACCTGCATAGTCTATTGTCACTTATATAAATGTGTTTGTAAGACCTGACTCAGCTACAATATTAACCCCAACAAATGAAAACTGAGTTGGTCCCCCTGCGATTCATATATGTAACCTGTTGGTACATGGCGGAGATCATGAGTGGCCCTGTACAGAGGACACAGTCATAATAAGGGGCATATTTATGAGCCCCTTACACCACCATAGCATCAATTTTTGTGATACTACGGCAGAGAAAACCTTGAACTCATATCTATGAGGCCATGCAAAGCCCATTAGTTTGAGTTTGAATGGAATCATAGATATGGAGTGAGGTAGGGCAGTGCAAATTGTTACGTTGACTTACTCTGCACTAGGGAGGCTTTCCACAGTCGAAGTGGTGGGTGTTCCCACGCAACTGCCATGGATTTTGATGCTTCCCCAGATTTACAAGACCATTTCAACCTAGGGATGTGCCAAAACCTTATGGTTCCAGAGGTGAGGCATAACAAGGCGAAATAACTTGATTTCTCTTCGTTTATTCCTCTATGTGTGCTAAATTCTGCAATACACATAGAAAAAGGAACATGTCTCAATTGATTGTTTCTGTGCAGGAAGATGCCCCTTCCTGCACTTAAACAATCCTGCCAAAAACACAGGCACCCTTGCACTATGGTGCAAGGGTACCTGTATAGGCGTTTGGCTGTGGAAACAGCGCTAGTGCAGGGGAAAAGGACAGTTATACACTGTATTGGATACAAATGGTGCATTCCTGCATTTTCACTTTCATGTAGGGTAGCTCAACAAGGTGACTTGATGTGCTGCCCTATGCCAAATCCTCATAAATAAAGCCCTAGGTGTATTACTGACGTCTTGCACTCTTCTTGCACCTATATCGAGCAAGTATGAGATTGCTCATCTTAGAATGAGGAATAATATATATGAATTCGAATTTCTGGATAGATTTCTGTATGTTATTCTCCATTTTGACCAGAGTTTCCATTAGACATTTTTACTACTTTCAGCAGGTGAAATGGCTGCGTCAAACATTCCTGGTCTGTGATATTCCTGTGGGGCTTTTGATCGGAATCAGGATTACGTTGCACTAGCGATTGGCCACTAGAGATGTCTGCAGCAGACGCTCACCCCACCCGGGTGAACAACTCACTTGAATGTGAATTTGTGATCAGATTTTGACAACACCTACATTGCACTCCTTTAGACTATGTTTAAGCACTAGGGGTTATATAAGAATGAAATGGCCTCAGGTTGCGTTTCCACTCAGAAAGCAAAACTCATGTATTGGATATCGGAAGCGAGGGCGCCCAAAACAAAAGGCAATTGTCTTTCAGCTCCGGAGAAGCCATTCTCAGAAAGGGTTTCGCAGAGACATCGAAGAACAATGAAAAAGGAGGAAGAAACAATGTAATTATAAATAATGTACATTTTTTTTTCCAAATAAACGATGGCATTCGAGATTTCTGTTTTACTTTAGCATATAATTCTATAAGCAAGGATCCTGGAAGTGAATCAGTGTCTACACAAGAGAGTGGAGTTTCCCTAAAATGTTAAAATGAGACTGTTTGGTATGCTGACAGTGGCCTTCGAGATGTCACAAATTTACTTTGACAATGATACACAAAGATAAATAGCTCAACACTGCATGGGATGAAGACAGAGGGGCCGATTCACAGAACTAACTTAAGACAAAATCCTAAACTTACTACTTTTGGTATTCACAGAAGTTAGGATTTTGTCTTAAGTTTGTCTTAAGACAAACTTAAGACAGTCTTAAGACAGACTTAAGACAGTCTTAAGACAGACTTAAGACAAACTTAAGACAGACTTAAGAAAGACTTAAGACAGACTTAAGACAAACTTAAGACAAACTTAAGACAAAATCCTAACTTAAGTCTGTCTTAAGTCTGTCTTAAGTCTGTCTTAAGTTTGTCTTAAGTCTGTCTTAAGACTGTCTTAAGTCTGTCTTAAGACTGTCTTAAGTCTGTCTTAAGTTTGTCTTAAGACAAACTTAAGACAAAATACTAACTTCTGTGAATACCAAAAGTAGTAAGTTTAGGATTTTGTCTTAAGTCAGTTCTGTGAATCGGGCCCAGAGGCATGAGCATACAGGAAAGGCATAATGTTTTATGTAAGACTTGATGGTGAGCAAATGAAATTGCCTCATCCTAGAAGGGATATATTTCCTAAGGTTTATGTTTGATTATTGCCAATGAGCATCACCGTGGGCCAGCTGCCACAGTCTGGCCTCTTTTATGCAAGTCTAAGTCAACTATTTTATTAGGTCTTATTAAGATGGTGGAGAGAACGTGCATCTAGGTTTATTGTTACACTCAATTAATTAAAACATTCCAATGGAGTGAAGGCTTCCAATGCAATGTTGGAAAATAATAACATAACATGACAGACAGTACAGAGCATGACATAACATGGTTAGTTAGCATGGTGTTTACATGATGTTGGGAAAGCTCTGCCATTTCTAGAAAGTTTGCTACTTACTCTCTCTCTGACGAACCACCTAGACAGAGGTATATCAATATGCTGATGATTTATAACGTTTCTTACCACTCTCACGTTATCGTTTTGATATTTTCCTTGGAAAACAGGATAAGCCTGGTGGCTTCTTTCTCCCTGAAACTAAATGGAGCACAAATTGAACTCCTTCTCCTCTGCTTCATGGCCGTCACAGGTATCAGAGAACGTGCCGAGTACTATTCCCACACCTTGACATATCATGTAAATCATATTCCTTATGTTTCACTAGCATCGGAAATCTCATTACAAACGTGCATAAACTGCTGTTGTTCCTTCTAAGAAAATCTAAACCCGTGCGTTGTCCATGCTGACTTCAATATAGTAGTGAAGGCCCTGTGCACACAAAAAAAAACGTATAACCGCTAACCTCAAGGACCCTTATTGGCTTCCACTCGAATCCAGAATTGATTAAAACATTTCTTGCATCACCTATAAAGCACTTCAGGGGCATTACTACATAAAGTGCCCCGGGGGCACAACGGGCATTTGAGCCCCCTTTGCGCATCCCCGGGGCACTTTGGTATTACAGAAGGGTCCGCAGATTCTTGTGCAGCCCCTTCTATAATACCAATAGCGCTCGCGCACATAAAACGCCAGCACTATTTTCAAGGGGGCACTCTGTCATTAGTAGGGGCCACTAAATGTACCTGTGCCTAACCCTGTGGCAGCTTGGTACAAAACCAGTCAGGTTTAACTTAGAGACAATGTCTAAAGTACTTATGCAGCACAGAAACAGTAATAAAAGTAAAAACCAAACGTAAGAAAAATCCCACACCATTTTAGAAAAATAGAGTTTAATTTAATACATAATTTGAAACCACAACAACAAAAATCCAAGCAGTAGAACTGGAGATAGGTAACTTAAAGATTTAGGTAAGTATAGTACCTAAAAGCACAAAGTGTCACTCGCGGTCATATAGACATGCTAGACCAGGGGGAAGTCACAAGTACAGGCCAACCGTGATGGAGGGCTGGCCTGAAACAGGTACCTGGTTAGTCAAGCTATAAATGTCACCTTCTCAAAGTCTGGCGCAAAGAGTCCAGATGGCGTGAAGAGCATCCAGCCTTAGTGCATAGTTGTTGCTTGAGTGCGACGATCCAGTTGGTCATTGCGGATGGCCTTTGCTGGAGCTTTCAATTGGCGGTCAATTTGGGCTGTCATTAATATAGGTCTAAGTGATGACCTCACGTTGACGGTCATCGCTGGCAATCGATGTTGTGTGAAAAGTTGGGTTCACAAGAGCTTTGTGTCGGCGGTCATCATGGAAAGCAAGATTTCAGGGTGATTGTGCCAGTTCGCAGTCGTGAACAGCCCAAAAACTTAAGGGTTCCCTCTTTATTCATAGGAGAAGCTCAAATGATGTCAGCCAAGGGTCCAGAACCTGGGGGGGGGGGGGCACATCTTTGCGATAGGGAACTCCCTCCACCAGAGGCCAGTAGGGCCCCAGCAGGCCCAGTTGCAGGTCCAGGCAGGTCCAGTTCAGCAGGTCAGCCTGGTAGTTACAGGAGACCTCTGGAGCTTGTTGTGTACCAGTAGCTAAGAACAGGATGTCAGTCACCTGACCCTTGGAGTCACTCTTATAGTCCTGGCATCAAGGAGCAAGGCAGGCCTCAAGGAGCAGGGCAGTCCTCTGAAGGTAAAGGGCAATCTTCAAGCATCAGAGCAATCCTCTGGTAGCAGCACGGCGATCCTCTGAGGTACAAAGCAGGCCTCAAGCAGCAGGGTAAGGTAATCCTTCTGGGGGTCTGCCGCAGGTCCAGGAGTGAACTGAAGTGTGGGTCTTAGTGTGCTATTTTCATACCAGGTGCCAGCTTTAAATTGGAAGAAACGTACCACGTTATCCCCCTACAGATGGTTCTGGAATTTCCTTCCTCCATACCCAAGCTTTAACAGGTCTAGGGTGACAAAACTCTGGTGTTAAGGTCTTTGTGAGTGTGTTGAGGCAGTTCCTTCAAAATATAAGTGGGGCAAGGAACACCCCCCCCAACAAATCCTGGCAGGATGGCATTGGAGGAATACAAAAAGACCAGCTGATATGCTAATCACAGCCATGTGACCCAGGACACAGGCTGCAGGCACCAAATTGTTAGGACAACAAAATTCCAACTTTCTAAAACTGGCATTTTCATTGTGACTTAAAATCTAACTTTACCATCAAAGAGCATTTTCAATTACAATTCTTTTTAGACCAAAAATGACATTCCCACCTGTTCCTAGTCAAAAGTTAGCAGCTATTATATGTAAAAAGTAACCCAAAGTTATCCTATGGAAAAGGTTGTCCTCACAGTAGTGAATAAAAATTTAGGAGTTTTTCACAACCAGGATATGTAAAACTTAAAAGCACATGTCCAAATGTTAAATACAGTGCACTTGCCCCTGTATGCTGTGAAGAGGCTACCTTAGGGGTGACTGATATGCATTAAAAAGGGTGGTTTAGGCCTGGTAAAAGGTTTATCTTTCCAGGTCGAATTGCTGGTTTAAAGCTGCACACAGGCAGCAATGACAGACCTGAGAAATGTTTTAAGGGGCTACTTAAGTGAGTGGCACGCTCACTAGTAGCATTTAATTTACAGACCTTTAGTACATGTAGTACTGCTTTTTCAGGTACTTGTAAGAAATAGAATGTGCCAATTGGGTGTGAACCATTTTTACATTGTTTAAAGGAGAGAACGCAAGCACTTTAGCACTGGTTAGTAAGTTGTTAAGTGTGCAGAGTCCTAATGCCAATAAAGTCAAAATTCTGAAATAGGATGAGAGAAGGCAAAAGGATTAGGGATGCCCCTGTAGAGAGGGCCAGGTTCAACAGCCTGCATGTGTTTGTGCATCTCTGAAGTTCCGAAAGAATATGGTTCTATCACAGAGTTTGCAGGTGATTACTCTGGCACACCACTGTTTTTCTAGTGGTGGCATGGTGAAGAATTCCCACACAATAGACTCCCTACATGGTTGTGACCTCTCTTCTTCTTCTTCCACATTTTCTGGCCTTGTCTTTCCAGATGCCATGTTTTCAGTTTCTTGAATTCCTCCCAAAATAAACGTTATTCCAAGCCAGCAGCAGGGCTTAGCAGAGCGTGTAAACACAACCGAGTGCTATTTACAAATGAGTCTCAAATGGTGGGTTCTTCCTGCCTAAAGAGGAAGTCAGTGTTTATTTTCAACTAATAAGGGGTGTTTTATGTATGTTTTCTGTCTTGCCGTAACCTTGCGAGACTACAGTGATGTGACTGCTGCTTTTATGGAAAACAAAGCAATTTTTAAAGACAATTAATCAAGTGAACCTCATACCATGAAATTCTTAGAAAACCTCCAGGGTCAAACGTCAAACCTCCAGGGTCAAAGTTAATCTACAATGACTCGTTCATATTTAAACAAAAAAAGATATATATGGCCCAGAGTTTACATTATATTAAGGTGCCAATTCCGATCCGTTAAAAAAATGTACCGTCCGACTCGTATCCGTATTTTTTTACGTACGAATCGTACAAGTACCGTACAAACTGAGAAGTACGATTCGTACGTGAAAAATACATACAAATTGCGTCGGGAAAATGATCCGAGAGGGAGCCGTAAAATTTTACATCCGAATAGCGTCGGGAAAAGTGTCCGATAGGGAGCCGGACATTTTTACGTGCAAATCATAAAACAGAAGTCCGAGCGCGCTAGTACGATCCGTACCACCCGTCCGAATACACAACCGCATGTAAAAGGCCCCGTACGGAGCAAACGCTGTAGCCTACAGGTACACGGGTAAACTTGTGCCCGAATACGAGTCATACAGCCCCCCTCACCCCGCACATGTCAGCACCGTACCCCCGTATGTCAGCACCGTACCCCCCCTCCGCACCGTACCCCAACACCGTAGCCCAGCCCGCACCAGTATGCGCCGCACCCCAACACCGTAGCACAGCCCCGCACCTGTACGCGCAGCACCCCAACACCGTAGCACAGCCCGCACCTGTACGCACCGTACCCCAACACCGTAGCACTGCCTGCACCTGTACGCGCCGCACCCCAACACCGTAGGCCAGCCCCGCACCTGTACGTGCCGCACCCCAACACCGTAGCACAGCCCCGCACCTGTACGTGCTGCACCCCAACACCGTAGCACAGCCTGCTCCTGTACGCACCGCAACCCAACACCCTAGCACAGCCCGCACCTGTACGCACCGTATCCCAACACCGTAGCACTGCCTGCACCTGTACGCGCCGCACCCCAACACCGTAGGCCAGCCCCGCACCTGTACGTGCCGCACCCCAACACCGTAGCACAGCCCCGCACCTGTACGCACCGTACCCCAACACCGTAGCACTGCCTGCACCTGTACGCGCCGCACCCCAACACCGTAGCACAGCCCCGCACCTGTACGTGCTGCACCCCAACACCGTAGCACAGCCTGCTCCTGTACGCACCGCAACCCAACACCCTAGCACAGCCCGCACCTGTACGCACCGTATCCCAACACCCTAGCACAGCCCACACCTGTACGCACCATACCCCAACACCGTAGCACAGCCCACACCTGTACGCACCGTACCCCAACACCGTAGCACTGCCCGCACCTGTACGCGCCGCACCCCAACACCGTAGCACAGCCCCGCACCTGTACGCGCCACACTCCAACACCATAGCACAGCCTGCACCGGTACGCACCACACCCCAACACCCTAGCACAGCCCGCACCTGTACGCGCCGCACCCCAACACCGTAGCACAGCCCGCACCTGTATGCACCGTACCCCAACACCCTAGCACAGTCCGCACCTGTATGCACCGTACCCCAACACCGTAGCACAGCCTGCACCTGTACGCACCGTACCCCAACACCGTAGCACAGGCCGCACCTGTACGCACCATACCCCAACACCGTAGCACAGCCTGCACCTGTACGCACCGTACCCCAACACCGTAGCACAGCATGCACCTGTACGTGCCACACCCCAACAGCGTACCCCAGCACCCTCACCCAGCATCACGTATGTACGGACCGTACCTACGCGAAAAAGACTCGTACAAAACCTGGACACAGTAAAACAGCACAAGGAGGGTCAATTTGACTCGCACAACACCACAAAACACGTCAACACGACAAAATACATCTCTATGACTGACCTGCCACATCCAAACTGCCAAACAGAGGACCAAATCACAACCACCTCTTATAACACACCCACCACAAATTCAAACACAGCCACACCCAAAAATTGGACCAATAAAAAGGGCCCACACACACAACCCATGAGCCATTGCAACAGACCCACTGCTCACAGACACCATAGACAAACAACTGCACCTTACTCGCACCTTACTCACACCTAAACTACACCTTCAGTTACACACCTTCACACAACCTCCTTCCCAAACACCCCCTCTTCACCTTCACACACACACCCTCACATTCACACCCACACACCCACAACCATCCACACCCACACCCCACACCATGCCCACTGACAAGAATCCAAAGTTCACTACGGCGCAGCTGGAGCTCCTTGTCAACAAAGTCATCAGAGTCGAGCCACAGCTGTTTGGAACATTGGTCAGACAGACCAGCATAGCCCAAAAAACCAGCCTGTGGCAGAGAATCGTCAATAAGGTGAATGCTGTTGCGCCCATCCGAAAGACCAGGCATGAATGCCAAGCCAGGTGGTACGATCTGCGCAGGGCAGTCAAGAGGAAGATGAATGAGGAATACGCCCAGAGTAACATCACTGGAGGCGGGCTGCCCCGCAGACCCGTACATTACCATCCCTGGGAGGAGAAGGTGATGGCCACGCTTCCGCCGGTGGGAGTACACGGAGTCGAAGGAGTCGCAGAGCCTGGTGAGTACACAAACAACTCACGTAACATGGGGGGAATGGCATCCACACCCCAACTGCAACAAATGCACGCACCTACCCCCAAACCCTCACCGCACACAACCACACCCTAAAAACCACGCTCATGCCACTAACGTCTCCATGCCCCATTCACAAATAAAGGCAATGCCATGTCCCAGGCCACACCAACCACAAACCCAAGACTGGATGTCCGGGATGCTGGGAGAGTGGAGCTCACACACCACATTGTGCAACTCAGAACCAGACACCAATGCCCACAGCTCATATGGCCTAGGTACATACCCATGCACCATGCCCAATGCACAGAGACTGACAAAGTAATGACAAGGTAGCTGACACTTGGCCCTGCTGTAGGCAGCACAAGGCCCTCCTGTGACCACTGTACACTCAAACAACTCCACTAGCTCACATACCCAGCACAGGAACTCACACACACTGTCATGCCAGCATGCACCATGAGGGGACAGACACATCGCCTGGGAGACCCAATGACAAATCACACTACACACAACAAAAGGCCTGGTCACACCCCCCCCCCCTCACACAAGCACAAACCCCCGGGGCAGGCAACGGATTTACCCACTCTCACAATTGACATGTGACACAACAAGACCAATCCATAGCCAAATAAGCATCTCAGCAAATAAACTACTGGCAAACACTCAGGAGCACATACCAATCTGTCGCCCGCAACATACTCATCCCCAAGTGGACATTGAGAGGAATGCTAGGCACATCCAACCACCTGGAGGAACTGTGACTGCTTGAATATGTATGAAACATGGATGTGGCATGAAACAGCATTAACATAGTCTCTCTCTCACACACAGGGCAACGTCGTCGATCTCCCCCCAACAATGGGGGGGAACAATCACAGTCCCAAGCTCAGCGTGAAAATGACCCCACCGGCAGCGGCGACTCTCACCACTCCCTGGATGACCCCGACCAACCTGGCCCCTCTGGTGCCCAAGCCCCTGCAGCACCTGCATCAGGTACATCTGTGCCAACCACCACCCCATTCCTGCCACATCCCAGGAGACACCCAGGGGCCCTGCTCGCACCGAACACAGCCAGTTTGACCAGGAGTGACAAGGTTCTCCGGGCATCCAGGAGGAGGCAGACGACCACGCTAATGCCATCCCTCAGGGGTCCCGTAAACCCGATGTGCCTACAACGGCAGGCCCGGCTCGTGTGGACAGGGGTGGTGGGAGTGAAGGCAGGTGGAGGCGAGAACCTGACCAGCCAGCTGAGGGAACCGGTATAGCACACATGCGCCACATCCTGGACACATACTGGTGTGACACCAGGGGCATCAGCCAGGTAGTGGCGACCCTCAACGAGATTAAGAACCTGCAGGCCGAGCAACATGCCAGTCAACAACAACACCAAGGACGGATGGAGGCAAGACTGGGCAACCCTCCCTGTGACACCAGGCGAAGACCAGCACCAGCCACAGGGAGGGAGGAAGAGGAGGAGGATTCCTCCGATGGAGCATCACAGACATCGTCAAGGCCTGCATCTGAGGGTCCCCGTAGGAAGGTGGGTCGTCCACGGAAAAGACCGTGAGAGTCAGCGGACCATCCACATCTCCCAGGTCACATGGCCTGGCACCTGGCCCTCTGGCGCAACAGCACCACCTCATCCAATGACATTCTCTGCCACATGGACTTGCTGGTCACAGTCTGACCAATGATGACCAACACTGTGGTCTGGACTCTGATGACTCCAACTGACAAGGATGCCATCTCCCCCTGTGAACTTTGGATTCTATGCACCCGGTAGAGCACCTTACTTCATCCACCAAAATACTTACTCCACCAAAAATAAATACTTAAGTTTGTCATGAGATGTTGCTGTCATTTGGCATCATTCACCAACATATGTGTGTGTAAATGTCAAACTATGCCCGAGTGTTGAACTAACTCCACACATCCATACCCTGGGAACTGAGTCTGGTACAGGACACACATGGGTCACAATGTATCATTCAATGCAGACATGGAGCACAATACTCACCTGTGATGGCCTCAAGCTGCTGAGGGGGTGCTAGGGAAACGGTGAGGACACACCTATTTGGAAGAGTAACATTAAGGCGTAGAGGTCATGCCTCATTTGGAGGTTCCCGGGGAGGGAGTCCCAGGTATGTGTACCCAGCTGGGAGAGTTATGTCCTGCATGCAGGAGTACGGTGGATCAGAAGAATGGTGGCCAGGTCAACGTTGGATGCAAGGAGATGGCACTACGGGGTCTCAGATGACAGTGGTATAAGGTTGGTTTTGGGTCCGGGTTATGGCCTGCCTCCTGAGTGTGGGTGAGGAGTCTGAAGGTCATCCTGCAGCACACAGTGATCCATTGCAGCAATCTCTGCTGGACGGTGATGTGGCTGGGGCGCGGGATGTTGACGCTGAGGTGTGCAGATGCAGCCTGGATGTGGACAAGTGTCCCTGCATTTCGGATGTGGCTGCTCCGTAGAGGGCAGGGCAGTATTTGACACGGATGTTGTCGTGGACCTGGGGGATGGTCCATCTTACCTTGGAGTGGATCTATCTGGGGATCATGTGCATAATGCTGAGGGTGTTGCGGTGTGAGGTACAGATGCTGGTGATTACCATGGCAAATTAGAGCAAGCAATCCATGATGCACAACATCTTGTGTGCATGGACACTGGGTGCCTGTGCGGGGCCTCTGTGGGTGGGACACAAGCAGTTGAGCCAGCTGTAAGGGGACAATCCTCAGATGTTGACCTCAGTCCTGTACAAGTCCAGCCTCAGGTGGCTGCTGTACTGCCATTCATCTATGGATCCCATGCAATCTTGAATATTGGAACTGGCAATGTCTGCGTCCTTGGTGAGGGTGAGGAGCGCCTGGCTGTCAATGGCATACGAGTTGATGATGAGGGCGTGTGCGCATGTGATGGTGGATAGAGGGGTCCTGGATACATTGTAGATTGACACGCTGAAAGATGATACCTGTGCCATGTGCCTCACGACGAAAGCATACTACATGCAGAAGCCTTGAATCCCACTCCCATGGCCTTGCAGGGGTACAGATCCAGTGGGGAGTAGGAGGGACATGACCTGGTGGGTGTGACAGGTCCTGGAAAGCGTGGCAGCGCTGTGTAGGCAGTCGGAGTTGCACACTCATCATGCAAAGGTGTTGTGTGTGCGCTCAGTGCATGCCTGAGAGCAGGCGGGAGATGTGTGGATGGACCTTGCTTGGAGGGTGGCTGCAACATCACACTGTAATGTGATGTGGGTCATGCAAGGACATGAGGGTCGTGCAATGTGCACCTTGCATGTGCAGACGGTCCAGCGTTTGGTACCGCGTGGCCGCAACTGTGGCACAGACAAGCGGAAGACAGCCAAATTAATGTGTTGAGGGAGGAAGGGAGGAGCACCTTTGATGTGTGTGTGTTGCCAAATCTGGAAACTACGTGTGCCCTTGCTGCAGTGGCTGCAACAGCAGGCGGCATGTCCTGGGAATTATGTCACAATAACCACACAAAGACTAGGATGTCAGAAAGGACTACTGCAACAGGTGTATGTCAAGGAAGGAGTAACTGGTTTGCAATGGCACACCCAGAGACAAAGGATGCACAATCACCAAAGATGACTGACACCGGATCATGAAACTGAAGGCCGAGCTGCGCACAGGAAACACACCCCAGAAGGTGTTGAGGGCCCGTGGGGGGGACTAACATGCCAAAACACATACACAGCCATGGACATCATGCACAATAGAGAATCAAATACATGAAGAACAGCATGCAGGTTGCTAATCTACACATAGACTCATAAGCACAATCCTTGACAACCATGCCAGAGATGCCGCATGCACAGTGGCAATAGACCTGCATTGACAGAAATGAGGCACCTTGGAGGCTGAGGAATACCTTTATTACTCAGGCTCACACCTATGCAAAAGCATCAACATTAACAGACTCACAGGTCTATTGGATTAACATGTGGGACCTACACCGGACACCCCCTTTGCACCACAGTTGCTGAAAATCCATTGTACTGGCACACAAGTGAAGGGGTTGAGCCAAACAGCCCCTGCTGCACACGGAGAGGCTGCAATTCCCCATTGAGCATCATATGGGGATGTCCCGCAACATGTCCACCCGTAGCCTCCCGTATGTTTCAGAGGGAAGTTGTACACACATTGATGCCTTCATCACAAACCACAATCCCATAACAGATGACTGTCACGAAGTGTGACTATCAATTCATGTGAGTCATGCCACATATCATGTGCCCCATGGTGAGTCGACATGTATGCATAGTAACATAACCTGCACAGGAGCAGTGCCCACACATTACAAACAACTACCACACCCAAAAAGCCTTGCTGCAATCCTTACCCAAAGGAGAATTTTCACAATGTCCGTGCATGTAACGCTGATTCAGCACACGTTGCATTACTCATGAGGAATAGCAGGAGCACAATGATGCCACGAGCAGACAGCATGCGCAAATACCTGGGGATGAGAGACACACAAGAAGTCAGGAAAAACATAGTCATCCGCATGCATGGTCATGTACTCTACATGAATAAGGTTGACACCATGCCAGTTGTCAATTGAGTGTGTCAGCTAAAATGTGTGGAATTACATCAGCACTCGAGTGACACATCAGCACACCATTATGAGAAGAAGTTGCGTATGAGCTGACTCCGGATGTCCTCCTCCTCCTCCTCCTCCTCCTCCTCCTCACTTGCCTCGTGACCAAGGCCGTCATCCTCCACGGGTGGATGTTCCTGCTCATCGGGATCCAGGATGAGTGGCACAGCTTTCGCCACTGCCATGTTGTGCAGCATACAGCACACGAGGAAGATTTTGCAGACCTTCACCGGTGCATATGGGAGGGACCCACCGGTCTTGTGGAGGCACCGGAATCGGCTCTTCAGGAGGCCATACATCCTCTCAATCACTCGCCTGGTCTGCCCATGGGCGTTGTTGAAACGGTGATCTGCAGCTGTTCTCGGGTTGCGGAGAGGCGTCACCAGTCATGGCATGTTGGGATAGCCAGAGTCCCCTACATGGAAACATCATGTAAAGAAGTGGATCAGGAGATGCCGTCACATACTAAGATAATGCTGAATACTGGACAAACAGAGTCTACTCACCAACAAGACATGCTCATTCGTTTTGCAGCTGCAGCATCATTTCTGGCACCCTGCTACACCTCATGATGTAGGCATCGTGTTCTGACCCTGGAAAACGTGCACAGACATGGGAAATCACCATGTTAGCAAGACACACCACAAGGGCATTAATGGAGTGGTAATGTTTATGGTTACGGAAGGCTACCTCCTGTGCCTGTGGTGGTACCAAAGCCACATGTGTCCCTTCAATGGACCCAATTACATAGGGCATAGAATTCACCCTTGATACCTGTCAACTGCTCACGAGTTGGAAAATGGATGAATTCATCCAGGTGCTCCAACATGGCTTCCAAAACATCATGCAGGACACGGCTGAACATGGTCTGAGACATGCCACCCACATCAGCAATGGTCAATTGAAACGTACCGGTGGCAAAGAAATGTAGGGCTGCCATCACCTTCATCTTGGGAGTCAGCGCAGTTGGATAACTGTGTCGCGGTTGGAGGTGTGGTGCCAGCCTGTTTGTCAGGTCCACAGTTAACCGTTGGGGGAATCGGTAGCGGCGTATGCAGTCACGTTCCCTCATGGCAGCCAAGTCTGGCATTGGTCGGGGGAGAGGCGGTGCCCTGCAGAAAATAGGAAGGAATAACGAAGATTGAGTACATTACTACACCAATGTCAATGAACTGAGCACATGTTCAACAGCTAATACACATATGCCACATACAGAATCTGGTCTGTGCAATACATACTGCACACGTATGCCAGCCAGGTGCTACTCCTACCAAGAGCCAGCTACAAACATGGATTGTCAAGGTCTACATGACATGCCATGAAAGTAGCTGTGGGCCAGTGTGAGTGCAAAGATATCAGGGTGGGGGAATGGACCACTTGTCCTGTGTACCAGGGTCTTTTAATTTACGTGGTTGGGCATCCTTAAAAAACCCTCATATACGTACACTGGCGTTAGGCGGTATATCTTGATTCTCCGCCGTAGTGTATCGTGAGAACGTCAGAGTCAGAACAAGCTATTCTGCCAGAGTAGCCGCAATTGGCACTCAACTAACTGACTGACACCCTGAATGAAGATGTCCAACTTGCGAAACAAGGAACAGATACAACCGGTCTGACTTCCTTAAATCGAAGGTGGTGAGTACTTTTCTCCACCTCCAGAAAAATAGTGGAGAGCCCAATTAAGCCCTCCATTTCACCTTCCGGTCCTGACGAAAGCCTCTAGACCCTGCATGGGGCTGAAACATGTTGACCAGATAACAACAGATTCATACCAGTGCATTAAACTAATAATCAAGTTTATTCACATGCACGAACACCATTTTTAATTTCCCTCTGTCAAGAACCCCAAGAATAAAGGACACGGGACTTGACTTTAGGAATTTTAACACCACAGTTCACAGAGCACGAGCACGCCCTCGTTCCATTATCTCTGACCACTACTGTACAACCAGTTGGTCTTCCTCCATGGGGAGGTTAGCATTTGGACAATAAAAAGCCCAATGATCATGCTATCACGATACACTACGGCGGAGAATCAAGATATACCGCCTAACGCCAGTGTACGTATATGAGGGTTTTTTAAGGATGCCCAACCACGTAAATTAAAAGACCCTGGTACACAGGACAAGTGGTCCATTCCCCCACCCTGATATCTTTGTACTAACCCCTGGAAGCCGAATGGACCTCTGCTTCTTTTTCCCTCCCCCCCATTGATATATTACGGCCAGTGTGAGTGAACAGCCAGACACATTACAGGAGTGACATACATCCACATATGTGCATTTGAAGGATGTCATCTCATACAGACAGCTGCCGGCAAGCTAGACACACAGGTCACATGTAATGGAAAAAGGACAGACCACACACCTTACCATGAAGGGGTACATGTCAAATATGATCACACAGACATTGAGACTACGCAGATATGTCCTAAGCTCGCAAGTCCCTGTTAGATGCATACAGACACACGTCACGTGTTATTCCACATGTGTCCTGATGTGCGTAATAGTGTGACATGGGCATCTACACACAGACACATGTTGGATGCAGCTACAGCAGATGCCGTTGACGGAACACCAACAGCAGGACCATGGGAACACATGACACACACATGACATAGTCACATTGTGGCACGCTGGTAGTGTAAGATGTCAGGTGTCATCATCAGGGGACATTTGCGGGTGTTGCGGACTGTGCCATCCAAGTGATGCAGTGCTTGACAAGTTTGAAATACATGCACACATGTAAAAGGTGTGAAGGGGAAGTGCGCCACATGGTGCCCCATCACACATGACATGTGTACACAGGTCATCACACAACTATTGGGTTAAAACATGAGGAGACATGTGCCAGCTCACTGTGTGACACACCTAGGTCCTACACATGATGCACTGCACTGACAATGACTTGATGTCCATCCTTGTGAGAGTCATACACCTCCATTCCTTTCCTGTGCGCCTCCTATCACCAGTTTAAGCTGTGAAACGCACCGTACACACGCTCTGAGGGCGTGTACGGTCGTATCACAATATGGGGTTTGGGTAGGAGTGCGCGTGTGTGCAAGGACCGTACACACGTACGTATACACACTGGTCCTATCTTGGCCTGGGCGAAAATTTCGTTCCGTTTGCGGAAATTGCGATAATTTGACATTTTCGCGTTCCGCGGAGAGCGCGAAAATGTCAAAATTTCCGCATTCCGCAGCTTGGCGATAATTTGTTTCTTGCTCGCGCTGTAAAATAATACATTCTTGCGCGCTCGCGATCGCCTTACCTGAATCCCTGCGTTTGCCGACAAGTTTTCTTGATCCGGTCGCGTTCTCCATGAGATGTTGTATTGTTTTTAGCCATTTGCGCTGTCTCGCGACAGTTCGCGCCCGCAGTGACGTCATGTGTCGCGCAATCACGTCTTTCTTCTCGCGATCATACACCGCGAGACAACTGAAAACAAGATGGCCGCGCCCGCGAGCAACCACATGGGTAAGTTGGCGAGCCGCAACCATGCAGAAAATCTTGCGAACATGCGGGAAAAAAACTTCTGCATCATCGCGATATTTCTGCGTGTTTGCGATAATTTTTAACATTTTCGCGATAATTTGCGAAAGTGGATTTCGCAAATTCCGCCCACCCCTAGTCCTATCCCCATGGTTGTGTTGGCGTAGGCATACGCCATGGAGATACTGCTCATACCCGCATATGTACGGCCCGTAGCACTATGGCGTACGCCTACGCCAACACTACCATAGTGCTACGGGCCCTACACACGCGGGTAAGGCCCGTAGCACTAGGGTAGTGTTGCCGTAGGTGTACGCCATAGAGATAGGGCTCATACCCATGTATGTGCGGCTCGTAGCACTATGGCGTATGCCTACGGCAACACTTCCCTAGTGCTACGGGCTGTACCCGCGTGTGTAGGGCCCGTAGCACTATGGTAGTGTTGCCGTAGGCGTACGCCACAGAGATACGGGCCGTACATAAGCGGGTACGAGCCCTATCTCTATGGCGTACGCCTATGGCAACACTACCGAAGTGATACGGGCCCTACACACGCGGGTACGGACCGTATCACTGGAGTAGTGGTGCCCTAGGGGTAAGTGTGGAACGCACCGTACCTGTGTGTGGATAGTGAAATTTCATAGGGGACACATGAGGGACAAGTATAAGGGCCTAAATGCATGCTGGTTGTCATGGAGACCGAGTTTCCAGTTCAAATTTTTGCATCGGGTGGCCAGCAAAAGTCGGTTGGAGACAATATACTATGTTGCAAAGTGGTTGCTGACTTGACATCATGCTCAAATTTTGAACCATGCAAAGACCCTCACTGGGGTAGGTTTAAAGGGATTGGAGGAAACGTAGGATGCAAATGAGATTGACCAATCACTCTGCACTCCTGTAAATAAAACAGCCCAGCAAGGGAGATATAAGGCAGCCAGGACCCATGAGAGAGCACTTGCCAGCACAACTTTTCATTCCACACCACTGCTGCTGCTCGTGATTCCTCTGGCACCATGTCCAGGTCTGTGGAGAGGGCCCAGCCATTCACCCAAGAGGAGAATGAGGCGTTGCTGGACGTCATCCTCCCACAGTACCCCTGCCTATATGGGAGACCAGGGGAGGAGGTGAGTGCTGACTCCACTAGCTGTGACTGTGCCCCTTTTTTGTGTCTGTCACTTCTGGCATTGTGTCCAGGTGTGACAGACAGGCAATGTTGTTCATGGTGGGTCCCAGGGGGGGGAATGCCTTATGTCTCCCATGCAGAGCCTGATGTGGTTCATATCTGCACTCCTCACTTGCATTGTGCTTACTGTGACAATCACTGCATGGTGCATGCCACATTCAGCCTGGCTAATCCCCTTGGGAATGTTGTTTCCATAGTCCTGATGTGATTCTGTGGTCCCCCCAGTGTGACAGGTGACTGTACCCACAGATGTGTGTGAGTTGAGTGTACCTGTGGTGATAGTGTCCAAATGATGTGTACGGCCCCTGGACATTGGTGTGTGTGTAAGTCCCCTGTCATGTGGGTGAGTGTCTATGTGGAGTGTTGCACCCCAGCTGCATGGAGGATGCATATGCCCTACCCATCTGATGTGAGCAGGGAGCCGCGCTGTGTGTCTGACGTGCTGAGCTAGGCCCACACCTGTGACTCCCCCCAGTCAAGTGGCACATGTGCAGAGTGATGTTTGTACCCGCAGTTGCCAATGGCAGGTGATTGTCCTGTGCCTGTGTGTGTCTAAGTACTCCGCTGAGGTTGCGTCAGTGGCCTGGGGCATGTGACTGATTTGAGGTGCTGTCCATTATCCTGGTGTTGCTTGTGATGCACAGTGTGAGCCATGATCATTGATTCTGTTGCACCCCTCATGCCACCTGTGTACTTTAAATGCCACGTAGTGCATTTGGCCTTCCCCAGAGGATAATGTCCCTATGACAAAGGTGCAATGAGTTTGCTGCATACTATGCCCTGTTCAAACAAGCCCAATTGTTCTAATGTGTGTCTCTGTGACATGGAGCAGGTGTATTGATGTTGTCTCACTTTGTCATTCTCACAGGTAGCCACCTACGCCAAGGGGGAGATTTGGAAGCGGACTGTCAGGGCCGTGAGGTCGGTGGAGGGTCGCAGTCGGCGCCTGGCCCAGGTGAGGAAACGCTGGCAGGATATCCGGTTCTGGACCGGGAGGATCGTCCGGGTCCTGCTGGGGGACTCACCTTCACGCCCCCACGGCGGGCGTTGATGACTGATCCACCAGATGAAGCGTGTCCTGGCGGTGGTCTTCCCTGACATGGATAGGCGGCTACAGGAGAAGCAGCAGCAGGAAGGGGGTAGGTACATGTGTGTTTGTTGCGTGTCACCAGCTTTTGGAAGTGCTCAGTCGCCTGAATACACTGCCAGGGTTTATATGTGCAGGGCATATCCTGTTCCCCAAAGTCAACCGGTCCTGTTCTTCCTCCCTTCCCCTCCTTGACATGTGTTCCCTGGTCTGTGTGTAGTCACTCTTGCACAAGGTAATCTACACTGGCAGTTAATCCAAGTGCCCAATGCTTGCAGCATCATGTGTGTGGGTGGTCTGTGACATGTGTTGGGACCTTGCCTGTGCCCTGTCCAGTTCAGTCATTTGGGGGTCCATGATTGTTGGCACTGATGCAGAGTCTCAACATAGGAGTGTGAGGCTTAAAATGAACTGCCTTGCAGCGTGCATGACCGATGTTGTGGCCTCAGACAAGATGTGCATGAGGGGGAGATATGCATAGTGCGGGGGCGGTTGCTCCTGTTGCAGTCAGATCTATCCAGGACCATGGAGCAGTGTGGCCACTACAGTCCCCTGAGACACCTTTTCCTAGGAATCATGTGTGTCATCCAACACTGTGGACATTCTCTGTGTCTTCAGCATAGGTTGGCCTCTGTGGCATTGTACCCTGGCCACATTTGTATTTACGTAAAGTGTGCTACATGTGTACACTGTACACGGTGACCCAATGTGGCTTGTGCATCCTCACACTGGCCAGTGCCTGTGTGTCTGTGTACAACTATCTGATGATGGTTGTTTGTCAATAATATGTGTGGTCAGCCCCACGAGGGGTAGTTAGAGTGCAATTAGGCTTTAATGGAGCCCATTAATGTGATCCCTGATTAAGAGGTGTAAGTCCTTCCTCTGTCTCAATCACATTGTCTCAGGTAGGGGGGGGGTTTGTGCAGGCAAGGCCTACATGTCCAAAGCATATGTCCCCTTGCCAAGTTTGGCCTGTGTGTGATGATAGTCGGAACAGACACTCAACAAGTATTGACCCAGTCATGTTGTGCAGGGTTTAATGTTTGTGCTTTGCAGCATGTGTCAAAAGTTAAAAGACATCGTTCCTGCTCATCCATTTTTGGCAACGGTGTGTGGTCCAGATGCTGTGCTCGACTGTCCCCAGACACTAGCTTCTCTGTATAATTCGATATCAAGTTCTTTGCTGTTGTGTCATGCTCTCCATTGTTTCAAAGTGGCATGGTGGCTCAACCAACTGTGTAGTGCATGGCCTACATATGTGCGTAGTATTGTAGATGTTACTCATGATGCTTTTCATGCTATGCACTGTGACCTATGTAGTTTGGACTCATGTGTCATATGTATACAGGTGTCTGATTATTTCCTGTCTCTTCACCTTGCCCACAGCATCGTCGGGGGACACCGAGGGAGACACCGGCATGGACGTGGAGGAGGGATCCAGCACCGGTGCCACCAGTGCTGGGGAGTCTGGCGCAGCAAGTGGCACGGAGGGTGAGGGGAGTCAGGCGGAGGACTTGTCCAGTCCCAACACCGACTATGACGCTGACGGGTCCGAGGCTGAGCTCCCAGACGGGGCGGAGGCTGCTCCCACAGCTGAAAGCAGCAGTACATCTCTCACCGCCCCCTCCATTCCCATCCCCGCCCTCCCACTTGCTCGGGTCCCTTCTGTCCGTGCTAGGCAACCACATGTCTCCTTCATGCCAGGCACCGCACTCCCTGCCCCTGTCTCCCCTGCTGCCGTCAATGCCGAGTCTGTGGACATCCTGCGGCAGTTGCAGGTTGGTCAGACATTGCTGCTTAATGTCCTCCATGGCCACACCAGACTGCTGACACAGATGGTGTTGTACATGGAGGGCATGTCATCAGCGATGTCTGACCAACGAATGTTGCTAAGGTCCATGGACTCGTCACTGACGGCAGCAGTGGGTCTCCTGCAGCGCTCCGTCCCCCCTACCCCTGTCCCATCCACACTTCCCACTCCCATGCCTGTCCCAAGCACATGCAGACATCTCCATGCACGCACCCCACCAGACACAGACAGCACACCAACAGGGAAGGCCAAGCGCACTCCTCCAGTCATGCACACACAGGGGGAAGTAGGCACACCCACTGGGTCGGGGGCAAACGGCAGCCACGCAGCCACAGTGGGAGTCCGCAGGCCTCACGACCCACTTCCTCCAAAACCACTCCCCTTGGCTCCCCTGCCCAACAGTCGGACAAAGAGTCCTTCATGGCCAGTCTGTCCCTCAGCCCCAGTGTGACACTACCCCGCAAGCGGTCGAGGAAGTCCCCAGGCAGGGGAGTTGAGTCCCCCCCCCCCGTCCACACCCTCCCCCAGTAGCGCTGCAACCCATCCCTCTGACCCCCCCCCTCCTTGGGGCCTGTGGTTCCTTAGGGTGCAGGGGAGACACTGGCAGACCTTGCGACCGTGTGCAGCGCCATCCTAACCACCACCTTTGGTGCTGCCCCACCCCCTGTGGTGGAGTCATCCGTCCCTGCACCCACAACACCTACCCTTGCCCCTCCTGTCCCTGCGGTGCCTGGTCCTTCCCCCCCACATGATGCCCCCCCCCCTGTGGATGGAAAGGAACTGTGAACTGTGCAGGCAAGCTAGGGGAGACGCGTCCCAATGTGTCCCCCCCTGGAATTCGCATATGGACTGGCCTATGGGCCTTGTATATAGTGTACATTTCAAACCCAATTTTTTTTATGCTGAATAAAGCATTTTGTTTTTCATTTGCACACGAATGCTTTTCTGGTATTGCTGTTGGTGCTGCTGCTCCCTGAGTTGGGGTGGTGATAATGTGTTAGGTGTCTGGGAAATGTTGTAGTGTGCTGCTCATGGGGAGGATCCTGGTATCTGCGTGCCATCACAAGGTCTCTGCAAATAATCTTTGGTCATGTAAGCTCTTACTGTATGGTGACATTGTCCCAAGGAGTGTTCCTTCCTCTGTGGCACCTGACTTCTTCCCTGCAGGGTGTTTCCCAATTGTTGTGCTGACCTGTGTCTACAGTTCCTTGCTGTGTGAGGGATCCCTTCAACTTTGCCCATGCCAGCTCAGCAATGTCTACGCCAGCATCGTCTGTGCCATCCTTGGTAGTCACTGTACTTGTGTATGGAGTATGTTGCCATGGCTTAATGTGAACATGGTCCCTTTTCCGCACTATGCATGTGTGTACTCCCAGCCTAGCACACATGTGTTACTTGTTCTGCAGGGTATTTGGGCACCTGACTGACAATTGTGGGCATTGTATCTGTGGGTAATCCACCCTTTTCCTTCCATGGGAGGCAACAACTTGTTGGCTGCCCCAGCACCTGTACATTCCTATCAGTCCTGGAATGTGGGTGACAGTGTGTGTTCCCTTAGGCTCTCTTAGTTTAGCGGGGTTTCACATGAGGATACAGTCTTGTTGCATGATCTCAGTGTGTGTATTGTGCTGCCACCGCCAGGGGTGGGTATGCATGTGTAAATTGTCATCACACCCACATGTGCTGTGTCATGCAGTGGGGGAAGGACATCCATCCTCATGGGAGTGGGACACTGCTGTCAGTGATGTGTTTTAATGGCACTATCAACATAGTCGCACATTGTGGATGCCTTCATGCACCCATGGTGTTTTGCTAATGGGAGGATGATGTACACACCCCCATGACTCTGTCCACTGCTGGCAGGCCTCTGCACCCACCCCTCATATGTCTGGGCACTGCTGGGAGTGATAGGCACCCACCCCTCATATGTCTGGGCACTGCTGGGAGTGATAGGCTCCCACCCCTCATATGTCTGGGCACTGCTGGGAGTGATGGGCACCCACCACTCATATGTCTGGGCACTGCTGGGGGTCCTCTGCACCCACGCCTCATATGTCTGGGCGCTGCTGGGTGTCCTGTGCACCCACCCCTCATATGTCTGGGCACTGCTGGGAGGCCTCTGCACCCACCCCTCATATGTCTGGGCACTGCTGGGTGTCCTCTGCACCCACCCCTGATATGTATGGGCACTGCTGGGAGGCCTCTGCACCCACCCCTCATATGTCTGGGCACTGCTGGGAGTGATAGGCACCCACCCCTCATATGTCTGGGCACTGCTGGGAGTGATAGGCACCCACCCCTCATGTGTCTGGGCACTGCTAAGAGTGATAGGCACCCACCCCTCATCTGTCTGGGCACTGCTGGGAGTGATAGGCACCCACCCCTCATATGTCTGGGCGCTGCTGGGGTTCCTCTGCACCCACCCCTCATATGTCTGGGCACTGCTGGGTGTCCTCTGCACCCACCCCTCATATGTCTGGGCACTGCTGGGGGCCTCTGCACCCACCCCTCATATGTCTGGGCACTGCTGGGTGTCCTCTGCACCCACCCTTCATATGTCTGGGCACTGCTGGGAGTGATAGGCACCCACCCCTCATATGTCTGGGCACTGCTGGGGGTCCTCTGCACCCACCCCTCATATGTCTGGGCACTGCTGGGTGTCCTTTGCACCCACCCCTCATATGTCTGGGCACTGCTGGGGATGCCTCTGCACCCACCCCTCATATGTCTGGGCACTGCTGGGAGTGATAGGCACCCACCCCTCATATGTCTGGGCACTGCTGGGAGTGATAGGCACCCACCCCTCATATGTCTGGGCACTGCTGAGGTTCCTCTGCACCCACCCCTCATATGTCTGGGCACTGCTGGGTGTCCTCTGCACCCACCCCTCATATGTCTGGGCACTGCTGGGGGCCTCTGCACCCACCCCTCATATGTCTGGGCACTGCTGGGGGCCTCGGCACCCACCCCTCATATGTCTAGGCACTGCTGGGAGTGATAGGCACCCACCCCTCATATGTCTGGGCACTGCTGGGGTTCCTCTGCACCCACCCCTCATATGTCTGGGCACTGCTGGGAGTGATAGGTACCCACCCCTCATATGTCTGGGCACTGCTGGGAGTGATAGGCACCCACCCCTCATCTGTCTGGGCACTGCTGGGAGTGATAGGCACCCACCCCTCATATGTCTGGGCACTGCTGGGGGTCCTCTGCACCCACCCCTCATATGTCTGGGCACTGCTGGGTGTCCTCTGCACCCACCCCTCATATGTCTGGGCACTGCTGGGGGCCTCTGCACCCACCCCTCATATGTCTGGGCACTGCTGGGAGTGATGGGCACCCACCCCTCATATGTCTGGGCACTGCTGTGGGTCCTCTGCACCCACCCCTCATATGTCTGGGCACTGCTGGGGGCCTCTGCACCCACCCCACATATGTCTGGGCACTGCTGGGAGTGATAGGCACCCACCCCTCATATGTCTGGGTACTGCTTGGAGTGATAGGCACCCACCCCTCATATGTTTGGGCACTGCTGGGGGTCCTCTGCACCCACCCCTCATATGTCTGTGCACTGCTGGGTGTCCTCTGCACCCACCCCTCAGATGTCTGGGCACTGCTGGGGGCCTCTGCTCCCACCCCTCATATGTCTGGGCACTGCTGGGAGTGAAAGGCACCCACCCCTCATATGTCTGGGCACTGCTGGGAGTGATAGGCACCCACCCCTCATATGTCTGGGCACTGCTGGGGTTCCTCTGCACCCACCCCTCATATGTCTGGGCACTGCTGGGAGTGATAGGTACCCACCCCTCATATTTCTGGGCACTGCTGGGGGTCCTCTGCACCCACCCCTCATATGTCTGGGCACTGCTGGGTGTCCTCTGCACCCACCCCTCATATGTCTGGGCACTGCTGGGAGTGATAGGCACCCACCCCTAATATGTCTGGGCACTGCTGGGAGTGATAGGCACCCACCCCTCATATGTCTGGGTACTGCTGGGAGTGATAGGCACCCACCCCTCATATGTCTGGGCACTGCTGGGGGCCTCTGCACCCACCCCACATATGTCTGGGCACTGCTGGGAGTGATAGGCACCCACCCCTAATATGTCTGGGCACTGCTGGGAGTGATAGGCACCCACCCCTCATATGTCTGGGTACTGCTGGGAGTGATAGGCACCCACCCCTCATATGTTTGGGCACTGCTGGGGGTCCTCTGCACCCACCCCTCATATGTCTGTGCACTGCTGGGTGTCCTCTGCACCCACCCCTCAGATGTCTGGGCACTGCTGGGGGCCTCTGCTCCCACCCCTCATATGTCTGGGCACTGCTGGGAGTGAAAGGCACCCACCCCTCATATGTCTGGGCACTGCTGGGAGTGATAGGCACCCACCCCTCATATGTCTGGGCACTGCTGGGGTTCCTCTGCACCCACCCCTCATATGTCTGGGCACTGCTGGGAGTGATAGGTACCCACCCCTCATATTTCTGGGCACTGCTGGGGGTCCTCTGCACCCACCCCTCATATGTCTGGGCACTGCTGGGTGTCCTCTGCACCCACCCCTCATATGTCTGGGCACTGCTGGGAGTGATAGGCACCCACCCCTAATATGTCTGGGCACTGCTGGGAGTGATAGGCACCCACCCCTCATATGTCTGGGTACTGCTGGGAGTGATAGGCACCCACCCCTCATATGTTTGGGCACTGCTGGGGGTCCTCTGCACCCACCCCTCATATGTCTGTGCACTGCTGGGTGTCCTCTGCACCCACCCCTCATATGTCTGGGCACTGCTGGGGGCCTCTGCACCCATCCCTCATATGTCTGGGCACTGCTGGGAGTGATAGGCACCCACCCCTCATATGTCTGGGCACTGCTGGGAGTGATAGGCACCCACCCGTCAAGCTGAGAGTGATAGGCACCCACCCCTCATATGTCTGGGCACTGCTGGGGTTCCTCTGCACCCACCCCTCATATGTCTGGGCACTTCTGGGGGCCTCTGCACCCACCCCTCATATGTCTGGGCACTGCTGGGAGTGATAGGCACCCACCCCTCATATGTCTGGGCACTGCTGGGAGAGATTAGGCACCCACCCCTCATATGTCTGGGCACTGCTGGGAGTGATAGGCACACACCCCTATGTCTCTGTCCACTGATGTGGATCGTAGCATGACACCCACCCACCCGCCCACACGCTCTGAAGCCCTGGGTACGGGCCGTACCACCATTGTTGGGTTGCCGTAGGGGTACGGCCCGTACCCAGGCCTACAGAGCGTGGGTACGGGTCGCACCATGCGTACCCCTACGTCACCCCAACAATGGTGGTACGGCCCGTACCCAGGCCTGAAGAGCGTGGGTACGGGCCGTACCACCATTGTTGGTGTGACGTAGGGGTATGCATGGTGCGACCCGTACCCACGCTCTTCAGGCCTGGGTACGGGCCGTACCACCATTGTTGGGGTGACGTAGGGGTACGCGTGGTGCGACCCGTACCCACGCTCTTCAGGCCTGGGTATGGGCCGTACCACCATTGTTGGGGTGATGTAGGGGTACGCATGGTGCGACCCGTACCCACGCTCTTCAGGCCTGGGTGCGGGCTGTACCACCATTGTTGGGGTGACGTAGGGGTACGCGTGGTGCGACCTGTACCCACGCTCTTCAGGCCTGGGTACGGGCCGTACCACCATTGTTGGTGTGACTTAGGGGTACGCATGGTGCGACCTGTACCCACGCTCTTCAGGCCTGGGTACGGGCCGTGCCACCATTGTTGGGGTGACGTAGGGGTACGCGTGGTGCGACCAGTACCCACACTCTTCAGGCCTGGGTACGGGCCGTACCACCATTGTTGGGGTGACGTAGGGGTATGCGTGGTGCGACCCGTACCCACGCTCTTCAGGCCTGGGTACGGGCGGTACCACCATTGTTGGGGTGACGTAGGGGTACGCGTGGTGCGACCCGTACCCACGCTCTTCAGGCCTGGGTACGGGCTGTACCACCATTGTTGTGGTGACGTAGGGGTAGGCGTGGTACGACCCGTACCCACGCTCATAAGGCGTGGGTACGGTGCGTACCACAATTGTTGTGGTGTCGGGACGCGTGCACGTCCACTTCTGTTGTGGCGGGACGCAGGCCTTGGTGGACATGACCCCCCCCCCCCTAGTGACCAGTCCCTGGAGGTACGGTATGTACAGGGCATGTATACATTTTGCCTTGGGTGAGGGTTATGTTTCCTGCCTCTGCCCCCCACCTTTGCTCCTGGGTGTTGTTCTGACCTTCTGCGGCGTCTGCGTCGGTTCCTGTGCACCAGGTCGTAGGCTATGAGGGCCGGGATGACACGTAGGATGGGGTCCATGGCTGTCCGTCGTGTACAGGTGCTCCTTCCTCACGTCGTCCTCAATTTCCCGGCAGTTTTTGGCTCCCGTAAAAAATGCTACGTGCGGAGTGACGTAGGCACGAATCGTACTTGCTGGTTCGTAAAACGCTGCCTGACTCTGTCCGGACGTCACGTACGCGGTGTCCCGGATCGGAATTGTGGGTATATTTTAGCTGGTTGGTATTTTGTACGAATCATACGGAAATGGTATTTCTGTACGAATCCTACTTGCGGGTTTGTAAGGTGGTTTTCCCGGGTACGAGTCGGACGGAGAAAACGCTCCGTACGACCATTCGTACCCGGGTTTTACAGGATCGGAATCAGCACCTAAATGTTTACAATTGCAAAATATTTTTAAAATAAAAAATAATACGTTAATATTAATTAAAAAACAAACATATTACTTTATGTTAAAAAACAAAAACATAGGTTAAGGTGGCTTTAGAGTTAGGTTTGGAATTACTATTTTTTATATATAAAAAACACAAAGATTCACTTTAAAAAAAACAAATTTTAAAATGAAGTTATGGTTAGGTATTTTAATATCTTACTTTACATTTAAAAACACCTCAAATCTAATGAAAAAACAAAGGTTAAACTGGCGCTATAGTTCAATAACTATGGCAGTTAAAATGTACTATTTTAAAGTCTAGCAACCACTTAAATTCATTAGTTACTGTGGCCCAGCTAACCATAACTTGTGCCTGGACCATGACTACTTATGTCCTCACATATTACGTCACTCATGACATGTTCAACGACATCATTGATGACATTACAGAAGATTATATTAATGATGACATCACTGATGGCATCATCTAATGTGTGGGACAGTTTCCAATAGGCTCCCGACACTGAAATGTATTTAGTAAGGTACATATGGAGCAAATGTTCAATAATACCACTCATTTCATATGTATCCCAATATGTCACATTGTTTCCTTTCCCCTTTTGGATTACAGGTGTTTGAAGTCAGCTATTTATTACCAGGTCATCAAATGTGTCCAAACCATCAAGTGGTTACTGTGGAATATTTTTAGACAGTGGCTTAAAAGGATTGCCACTACTCTCATTTAGTTGAAATCCCTACTATACTGGAAAAATCGCTGTCTCATCATTTCATCATTCTTGTCACTAACCTCATTTTCTAAATCATCCAGAGATCTCCATAGATTACCAGCTCAATATCAGCAATTTGTAAAGCAGAACCAGCACCTGCAGTCTCGACTTGTTGCTTTGGTTTTATTTTTCCCTCTTTAAGTTTACATGACTTAAGTAATTTCAGTTCCTTATAAATATGTAGATATCCTTTTTTTGTACATCAAAGGTGGTTCCTGGATTTAAAGAAAGAATGTATATCAATCCATATCAATTCATAGTCCCTTTGCCACATCTGTGTTTTTCATGTGATCCTCTTCTACCACTTCTAGTACCGCATTTCTGTCTCTACTTATGTAGCCTTCGCACACTTTTGGTGTTCCTCAAGCCTTTGTCTGTTCCATTTCTTGCTCCAATCATAGCAGTCTCAACTCTTCTAATAAAGATTTTTGTTTAATTACATATGGTAATAAGAGTCCTTTCCCCTGTATCAACTTACATGTCTGAGCTTACTTCTAAACTGACATCAACATTTTGTGATTTTTCTTGCTGAAGATTTACTTATATGTCAGCATCTTTACAAGAAAAACCGAAGCAGTGTGCACAAGTGTGCATGTGCCCTGTGAGATAATCTTGTCTGCAAATATGACTCGTTACTACGTGAGTCATTACATCGTGTGGCATTACCACGCAATGCCATTACTATGCAAGTCATTACATCGACTTGCAGTAGATGGCGCGCTGGCATTAGAAATATATAATTTACTATTCCAACTCCAGCCTACGCAACAGTACGGAAGGTGTTGGAATAGTAAACTATACTATTTCAAATGTCGATGTAATGACTTACGTAGTAATGGCATTGCACAACACAGTCACTCCATTGAGAGTGCAAGTCTCCAGCGCCTGGGCCATACAGTGTATCATATTTTCTGGGTCACACATCGTCAATTTTGTGGCATTAGAAATGTATAAATATCCACATACAAAGACAAAGCATAGGGTCTTATAGCAGTCCATTATAGGGACCATATTATGGGTCTCTGTGAGGCCTTTTGTCCAAACGACCATGAGACCAAGTGAAGGCCTCCACAAATGGTTACATACCCAAAATGTTGCACAATGTCCAGAAGGAACACCTTTGGTTAAGATTTCATCACTAAGCATACATGTTAAATACAGATCTGAGGAAGGTGGTATCAATTCCACTTCCCCTACACAAAATAGTTACATTTTCTGTTAGTATTAAAATCCTTTGAGACTGCTCTCAAATGGCAAATTCACCTGTCCTTAGCATGTCTTAATACGCGATCTCTGTTTCCACCTTTTTAATCAATGGTTATTTGTTCAATAACATGAAACCAGATTTGTATGGAATCTGCCGCAATTTTTAATTTTGCTGCGGGACTGGGTAAAAGACCAGTGGGGGCTCTCCTGGAGCTCTATAGGGCAAAGTGCCTGTCAAAAGTACTTTATGGCAGCGAAATCTGGGGACATGTAGATGTAAAGGATAGCCAAACATTGGTAAACAAATTTATGAGAAGGTTATTTTCAGTCCCTCGGGGTACCCCCTCTTTTATTGCCCACGAAGAGTTGGGCATGCCCTATATCACAGATCAGATAGCTTTTAGACCACTGCCACTTTGGTTAAAAACATGGGTTAAGGAATGGGACTCGCTAAATAAGCCTTTCCTCATAGACTGTCTATCCCTGGATCAAGCACTAAAGAGTCATTGCTTGAAATATATTAAAAGAAATTTAACAAGTTTGGGAAGAGGTGACCTCTTTTCCAATCCTGAGGGAACCCGTAAAATAGACATGCCCACCCTGAAGATGGCATTTAGCACGCACCAGTCCAAATTAAGGGAGGAGAGGGGGCTCGTGAAGCCAAGTGTTCGCCACTTTGTTATATTAAGGTCAACAGCGAAAGCAGAGCCGTACATACTTGGTTTAGTGAACGCTCACGATAGATTTCTTCTGACCAGGTTCTGGTTTGCATTGTTTTATCTACTTCTTTCTTATCCAAGCGGCGTAACCAGTGGGCAAGTACTCCCACCCTGCGGCTGCTATGGTACATCTCTGCAGGAAATGCTTCATTTTACCATGTTTTGTCCATTTTATGACAGCCCAATAAAATCATATTTAATTACCATTTTGAAACAGGCCAACTTTAAACAAGTTCGGCCTGCATTTATATTTCTCCAGATGTTGACAGGCAATATCGTATTTCATGTTTTAAGCTTTTTGAAAACTGCCATCAAACTTAGGGCGAGCTGCGATTAGGTGTATCGCCCCCTACCTTCATCTCTTGGACTCATGCACTTGTATAGCCAATAGGGAGTGGACCTGTCTATTGACTTTTATGCATTGTTTTTAGTAGTTTTATTTTAACATTATTGGTGTCTGGTATTTTAGATGCACCTTGTATAAATTAGACGAATTATGAATTTGCACAGGCTTGTCCCTGAGATTGTATTTATTGTATTGTGATATTTTATCTTGGATTTTACATTGTGCTTTTATGGCTTTCTTGAACATGAAACCGAATTAAAAAAAATGGTGATGATGGTTTGTATATCAGTGGGCTGGGCTGAATGTATGTGTTTGGCTACTGGGTATTTTTCATCCCTAAGCCAAATAGCCCGACATCTTCTTGCATTCTGTGCTTTAAACACCGAACACTGCTGCTAATACATAGATCTTGCGGCAAGCACCGCTCACTATGTAAATCGTGAAGGTGGTGTTACAGTTCATAAAAGATTCAATTAGGAATTCAGAAGTTGTGTTGTGATTGAATTTCGGTATCCTGTTGCATCGAAACAGAACACATGCCACAAGTATAACGTCCATGTGGTTTTTCAGGAATCCACTTTTTGAAGCTGCCATGCTACCAAATGGGACGATCCCATTTGGTAGCATGTTGGAATTAGGTGTATGCCAATTCTTTCTCAAAATGTCATATACATGATTACTGAGGACATTCTACTGAATGATGAACGTGACCTGTTCTTGTTTGCTTTCTTATTCATATGCCCTCGACTGCTAACAAGAGTTTGTTTCCTATCAAATTTCTTAACTCTGGTTTCTGCTCTCCTTAAACATTTATCATCATACCCTCATTCATAAAAATCTTGTTTAATCCCTTGCACCCTCTTGATGAAATCCCATTCTTGGCTGCAGTTGCACTTTGCCCTTACCAGTTCGTTATATGGTATGGCTCCTATTGTTGACTTGGGGTGAGTGCTAGTGGCATGTGGCACACTGTTGCAAGCTGTTTGTTTCCTGCAGACATCACTTTGTATGCCATTCTCATGTACATGTAATCTCAAATCAAGGAAATCATTGAATCGATTGTTAATTAGGTACACTTTCAGTGCCATTCCAATTTAGCAAAATGTCATCTATATAGCGCCCAGGCATGCTCTGCCTCAAACAAACCCATAAACAGGTTGCATAAGATGGAGGAAACCTGGAACCTTCGCAGTACCCTGTTTCTGTAAGAACCATGTCTCATCTTGGAGAGAAACATTTTAAGTTAAAATGATCCTCAACATTTCCAGCAGCATTAGAGTATGTCCCAAGTGACTAGCATTAAACTTGTAGAGATGGTGCTCGAGTGCCTCCAAGCCACATTCAATCTTAATACATGTAAAGAGACACTCTACATCCATATCACAAACATAATGGCCTCACTGTCCTTTTTAAAGTCTTCTAGTTTGCATAGTATGTATTTACTGTCCCTCAAATATGAGGGCCAGTTGTAGGTCCACTTGGAATGTCATCGGATTTCCTTGCAAACGTGAAAATCCTTCCCCTTTCATAGTGCCCATCATTAAGAGGCGGTCTCTGGTTTCTAAATGTTTTCGCCCTATCATTGATGTAGTGCTGCGAAATTATATGTTTGAACAACACTAGAATGAACCGGCTTGCAATGTGTGATACACTTTATGCCGGACATCTGACACCTTTTTAATATAAATGGCATCTGCCTGTCATTTTTAGGAAGACTTTAGTTTTCAAAGGTTTTCAACCTTTTATTGGTGTAGTGCTGAGAATGTATATGTTTAACCAGCACTAGAATACTCTGGCTTGCAATATGTAATGTATTTTTAGCAGACATCGAATGGTGGGCATGTCAATGGGTGGTTTCCCGGTAAATCTACTTAGCAAAACGAACACTTACTCTTTTTCGGATTAACAATATTTAGGTAAACACATGTGGGCAATGTTATGATTGGTGATTTGAGTGTAGGTAATGCGTCAATTCACCTTCTCCTAATATACGAACAAACACAAGTTTCACGGGTTAAGAGCCAACATGATGTGTGTTACCAGAAGGCGCCAGTCGGCAGTTTGATAATCACTCTATATTTGTTATCGTACAGTGGGTTTGATGGATAGTCAAGCCCTTTTCTAATCGGTTTGTAAAAATCAGACCCAACATGCATCATCTGTACTTGTCTGTGAATTTATATGGTTTTAAATTGGTATGACATGATTTCTTTTTATGTGTTGCTTGTGAGCCTAGAAATATAAAACAATATATTTAAGTTATGTATGGAGCGCACATGCTATTTTATCGAAAACTTTTTTTCACGTATCTCACCAGGTCCCATAGAACGTCTTTCAATACATAGAAGAAATCAGTATATGGAATAGTGACTGTGATGTTCTAAATGGTACTTTTGGTTGAAATAATCTGGTCTCAGGGTGCGTCACTCTAAGTGGGTCATCCACTCTTAGACATAGAAATTTCTCCTTCCTTTCCAGATCTGGTAGCCACATTATTTCTGAATACCTGTCTGATTATTGAGTCTTTACCCTCCCTGAAGTAAACACATTTGTGCACATTTACACAGATCCTAGGGTAATTATTGCACTGTTCTTACGCTGTTGAAGAAACCACTGCACAGTTTATACTGTGACATTGAATGCCTATTGCTTCACTCTGTACAGTCACAGTTTGAAGATACTATTAGGCATTTTCTACAACAATGTTGTACACTTTAGAGCCAGATAGAAGAATAAAGGGCAAACACCACATAACCCTTGTCAAAAAAATAAGAAAAGAAAAATAGTGGTATAATGCTGAGGAAGATAAATACTCTGCAATTTATTGAGAATGATATTTAAGATCCGTGGCCTCACTATAATCACAAATACATTTGTGATGTGTACAGAAAGATGCAAGAACATTTTGTAATGCACAGTATTACATTTGAAATAGGTATACTGGCTTATTGACTATTTAGTTATAAGGCATTGCTTTGATGTTCATATTATGGGTGTGGAACATAATATGCTGATTAATTAAGTGTCAATATGTGAAATGTTGATCTTTTGTCTTTTTTCTCTTTTCAACTCTTCTCATGTCTACTTTTGTAGAAATAATATTTTTTTTGCATTGTTTTTAAAATGTTGTTTTATATGCGCTGAAGAAGTCCTTCGGAACAAAACGCGTTGGTTTTATTTGAATTAAAGAAGAGGGATTTTAAAAGAATAAAAGATGATGAATGGTAATAAAGAAATTTCTTCTTTTGTACAAACGCAAAGGAGTCTGTGTGCTATGTTGAATAACTGAACTAAATTGTATAGAGCTGATTTCTAGATTGTTACAACCAAAAAAACAGTAGCGTAGAACCATCTATTTTTGTATCTGTTTATCATACAGATAGAACCCCTTCCTTGTTAAAGGGAGAGGAGTACTCAGCTGACACTCCATGCTGTAATTCCAGCTCAGCTGATTGCTGTTTACCAGCACAAGGGATGTCCAGCTCCACACCAATACGGATAGCCTGATGACACTTACCTGCAGGTAATGGGGAGTGAGTCAGCCCAGTTGGGATTTGGTAGATCCCCTACCCTAGGCAAGATCAGTTTAGGGAGTGCTAGGTAGGAGTACACTATACACAATATGTATATGCCTGCATGTATTCACTGTTATAGCACAATGAACGAATCGTTCATCCTTTTCACTGTTCTCATAATTCAAATTACGCTATTCTGTTTCATTTTACTGATTATCACAATGCATGTATTTTATACAAGAATCACAATGTTTTAATAATTATTGAAATGCCTTCCTGAATATTTTTTATGTATTTCTTTGGGTAAGCATGAGAGTCCAAATGAAAGGGTTCTAGATTTGTTAGCACAATTTCCTTGGGAGATCGGGATTATCATGTTCTGAGGTTTCACACACATTTCCTACCCTGTAAGGTTAGGGGTCCATATGGTGCACTGTAGGCTAGTAGGTATACAGGCTGACATATCCTGAGGGTCTTCATAGGATCAGTTTGGAAGAATCCTGATTTTCATGTTGTTCAACAAACATGCAGTTTTACTGGAGAGGTACAAGCCGTACACCATGGTGCCGCCAATGTTCTAGGGTGAGCTCCTTTTTATTAGATTGCCTAAGTAGTGTATGCTTGTTTATATAAAGAAATAATGAAAAGGAGCATATAATTAAATATAGTACATTTATAGATTATAAACAATATCAAATTCATGTGATTTGAAACGAAATTAAAGTGCAGGGAGTCTTGAAATTTCTTTTCTTCATATAATCTTTATTTTCATTTCCAATCAGAAGCATAAAGCCCAGCCAACGGGTTTCGTCCAACAGATGGACTTCATCAGGGTTGTGAATCAGATCACGAAGATCAGCAAAGCAATCTACGAATGTGAAATCTTGAAAGCCAAGAATCTCGTGACGCTCTGATTACATATTAAAAAAGGAATACAAACCTTAACAGCAAAACCTCAATTAAAAAAGAAGAAGGTAGCAGGACTCAAAGTCAAGCATGCCATGGATATTGAGGACATTTCTTCTTAGCGGGGAGTGAGCTATGACCATGCTAGACAGCATGGCAGAAGTCGCAATAGTTCGCCGGAATCTGATGGATTGTCTGGTGGCAGTAGAGTGAGCAACTATACCCGGGTGGAAACCCTGGATACCAGGGTAAGTGTCCAGAGTTGACTATATGAGATGCAACTCCTATTGAAGCGGGACCTACCAACACACATTAATGTTTCCTTTTGGGAGAACTTGTCATTTAGCTATGATATTCTTTTGGCAGAAAAGGATTGGCCCAGATAGAGAAACAGTAATTTCACCTGCTTTTTCCAACCTCATTCCAGAATCAGTAAAACATTAATATGGCAAAGGGCTGGCATTATTGCTGGCTCCTGCGTTATACTGCAACAATGTGGGGTGAGATGACGGTTCACCTTATCATGTAATACCAGTAAAGGTCAATCCCACAACCTCAAAGGCAATACCCCATCCAAAAATTATCCTGAAAAACAGGTTTTTAGAGAGATTCTCCCGTACCTTGAATACCAAGGTGTAATAGAAAATTGCACCTCTCCTATGAATAATCCTTTGTTTTCAGTAATGAAACCAGATCATTCGTATCGTCTAGTATTACATTAAAGACATCTAAACACAGCTACATGTACATTCATAGTGGAAAATGTGCACAGTGCAGCTCTAATGAACGAAATAGTGCGTAAAAAATACATAACCACACTACATTGAATGGATTTTTCTGCCAAAATTTAGCGCCTAATATAAGGTACTTGACAACATTTAGCATGCTGTGTTCTCCAAAAATGGTTCTGTCATTTGACTTAGGAGTATAAGAACAGCCCGGGCTGTTTTCAACCAGGGATACATAACTTTTACAAACTTTTTACGACCAGGCATTGTCCTATGATTGGATTGTTCTAATTATCAGTACTGCGAAGCGCCTATCTGATGCATTGATTGTTAAGATCAACATAGCAGAGAATGGTCTTAAAACCAGCATTAGCCTCTCTGCATATAAAAGTCGCCTAGCAGAAATCAACTCTGAAATCTCCGACCATCGAGACTACCTTCTAACCCAAAAGATAACCAAACTGCAGAAGGATCTGAAGAGATTTGACAGGGAAAAGATCTATCCCTACACAAAAGAGGACTTCCAACCCACAGAGAATGACACGATCTCTGACGATGGCTCGTCAACATCTAACCAGTCAGGCCGCTCCTCAGGTAGTAACTCAAGTAATCAGAGCTGGGGCCGCCGCTCCAATCAACAGGGTCTATTACCACCACCCCCCGGGTTGCCGCCATTCTACGGATTCCCACCCCAACCATTCCCACAACAGGGACCCATGTGGTACCCTCCATATAACCCACTACAACAAGGTTTCCAACAACCGTTCTTCCATACCCCTCCCCCTCCTTTTCAGAACAGAGGCAGGGGCAGAGGCAGAGGAAGAAGAAGAGGGAACAAGCAGGTCCACTGGCAAGATCCGGACAACCAACAGAGAACTACAAGGAGCATAGCACAACAAAAAAACTGATCGTCAACCTGTCTTCGAGACCTCTGAACCATGATGAGACCACAGCGTTGGAATTAGGACTGGGTTTTGTCCCTACTCCACAAGAGGACAACTTCAGGACTAATGAGGAACTACACCAACTCTTTCGCAAAGTGAGACTTAGGGCCTTCTTTAAAAACAACCAAACACAGACCGAGGATGACACTGGTCTGAGATCCCCGTCGAAATTCACCCCGACGTCTGGGATGGTCCCACCCGAGGTCCTCACTTTCGAAAAAGCAGTTCTAAGGGAGGTCAACCGATTAGAACCTCCAAGCTCTTACAACAATTTCCCCCAAAAACTACGTAGAGCGGTAACCACTCTTCAAAATGATGATACCATCATAATAAAACCGGCAGACAAAGGGGGTGCCACAGTGATCCTCAACACACAGGATTACGAACAGGAGTGCCTACGCCAACTTAACAACACTGATTACTATGAGATTCTCGAGACTGATCCAACTTCAAGACTACTAGGTCAGATCAGAGTTATGGTTAATGAAGCGGCGACAGAAGGATGGATTACGTCTAAAGAGGCAGCCTTTCTGGTAAATCATACTCCAAGGATGCCCTACTTCTATCTCCTGCCTAAAATCCATAAGGGGGTGACCCCGTGCCCAGGCCGCCCTATCGTATCTGGGATCGGCTCCCTTCTGGAACCTCTGAGCCAGTTTAGCGACTTCTTTCTACGTCCTCTGGTTCAGGCCACACCAGCTTACCTTAAGGACACCCGTGATGTCCTCAACCTCATCCGGACCATCAATGATGAAAATACCGAGGAAATCAACCTACTACTCCCACTGGACGTGGAAGCGCTCTATACGAATATACCGCAGGAGGCAACCATTGAAGTGGTCAGCAACCTGTTACTAAATTCGGAACTCCCCACGCAGACCCCGGCTTGTTTCATCTCGGCGCTCATCGCTCTTGCCCTAACCAATAACTATTTTATGTACAAAACTACCATCTACCACCAGGTACAAGGTACCAGCATGGGCAGCACCTTTGCGCCGAGCCTGGCTGGGTTGTACATGTCACACTTTGAAACTAACCATATCTTCACAGACTCCAACCCATTCCACCAACACCTTGTCACCTGGAAACGGTACATCGATGATGTGTTGATCCTATGGAGAGGTCAGGCATCTGAGACACTGGAATTCTTTGAGTGGATAAACAATCAGGACCCCCATTTACGCTTCACTATGACTTCTAGTAAGGAGACAATCCCATTCTTGGATCTATCCATCCAACTGGAAAACGGGATACTCCACACCAGTACTTACAAAAAAGAGACTGACTGCAACAGTCTCCTGAGTTTCAAGAGCCACCACCCAAAAGCCTTAAGGGAAAATCTCCCATATGGCCAGTTTCTCAGGATCAGACGCAATTGCAGCAAGCTACAGGATTTTGAAAGGCAAGCCAACACCTTAACTGAGAACCTGACAGAGAGGCACTACCCGGTAAAAGTGATCAAGCAGGCCAAGAAACGGGCCAGGAACAACACTCGTGAGGGCCTCCTTGAAACAAGAGAGCCCGATACTAATAACTTGATCACCTGTGTTACCACTTTCACCCCTCTCTCTAATAAAATCAAAAGGATCATTAATCGAAATTGGAAAATCTTAAACAGCGATGCACTGAACATCCCCACACCTCGTTTTGCCTTCAAAAGAACCACGAATCTAAGAGATCAACTGATCAACACACGACCACGTCCAAAACAGGTGAGGAAAGAGAACACCCTCTGGGACCTCCCAACAGTGAAGGGGCATTACCCGTGCGGCACGTGCAGTGCCTGCGCCTCAACACGACACACAAAATTCTTACAACTTGGTAATCTCAAATGGGAACAACGTAAACACACAAACTGCAATACTACTAATTGTATATACTTGATCTCGTGCCCATGCGAACTTCATTATGTCGGAATGACCACCAGACCCATCAAGACGAAGATCAGTGAATACAAAAGTACAATTAGGCGAGCCCGCTCAGCCACTAAGTTGACGAATCACTTCTTGGAAAAGGGTCATCCTTGTGAGGCGATCCAATGGACCATTCTGGAATCAAATCCCAACTGGACCAGCGAGTCCCTCTCTAGGCGTGAACAACGCTGGGTGCACCGCCTACACACTGATACCCAGGGACTCAATGACGATATTCCATGGTCCGAGCTATGATACGGCAATATCTGAATACATTCCCCGTGTGCATGGTTTGTCTATTTTACAACCCTACTTCCTTTCAGGGACTCGACTGAACCAGCAGATGACAATTGGTACACTAACCATCGCTGATACAGCTTTGAACAATTCCCCATCTAACCCAACTCTGACACCCACCAGTCGGTCCGCTGAACTCGCACTAATTAACCATTGATACTTATTTTTATACCAGCTGTTCTACTGCGGGGTAATTACATCTACATACAGTAGGGGTCTGCTACCGTTTAACCACCTAGCTGTCCAAACCCCCCCTTGGGTACTGCGGCCCCCCACACTGTTTACATACCCCCTTCCTTGGTATCTAGGCGGGTGTGGCCATCGTGTGTTAGCAGTGACACACGATGACAGCTGAGGCATACCTATACCACATACAATCTAGATCACTTTCGTTCTGTCTCTGATTCGGTAAAAGCACACCGGAATTCCCTCACGACCCGCATGCGCGAACTAACACACACCACTCACATCACGCATGCGCGAGAAATCTAATACGCATGCGCGAAAGAATACCGAGACTTGGGGTTTCTCTACGCATGTGCAGCTCCGGGTTCAATGACTGTGCGTTCCCTCACTACCGGAAATGGGCACCTCCTTCGTAAATGGGCCTCACCCTTTAAATAACATGGGTTAGGTTATTCCACCTACCTTCGAGCTGGCGTCTGGACCGGGCAGGTTTCTAGTGCCGTCACCTGAGCAACCCGTGAGTATTCCTCGAGGCAACCAAACTATTCAGCCCAAAAACGTAAGTTTTTACCCTGCGCAAATTTGACAACTATGTAGTATGTCTAATGCTCCACTTTGTTTCCTCTACCCACCGGGCACTCCCTGCTGACACCTATCATTACCGGCTATCAGCCCTAGATGGTGTGGGCCTCCTACGCCGCTTTAAACTCAAGGAGTAATCCCAACTCTTTTTATAGGTAAGAATACACTCTGTGCATTTTACCCGCGATAAGTGTGCGGACTTGTTTGTGAATCTATCTTAGCGATATACATGTCTCTATGACCCCCTCAGTTAACTACACGTCTGGTGAGCCTTTTGCTCGGCCTGGTGGAGGTTGTTGGGGCCCGCGGGATACAGCAGTTATCCAGCGCGACCTTCATGTTGGGTTCTGTGACCGCCACCGGGCCCCGATACTTGTCACCTCTGGCTGGCATGAGATAACACCCACAGCTGCCCGCCCCTCCGAACTCGAGAGAAGCCCGGGCCTTTGATGTATGAAAGTATGACTGTCTCCAAGCAGTGTGTGGTTTCTCTCATTGCTGCTTACATATGCCGAACGACATGGCACCTCCGCATGTGTATTTTAACCCCTTTCTTGTGTTATGTTCATTATTTCTTTTTTTAGTCTAGGTCCAGTGCAAAGGGGGCACAACAGACTCCTTTATCACACACTACCTGTTTAGGAGACACTTAAACCCCCCCCTGTTGCCTAGTGAGAGGGTGATTATTACCCCTCCCACTACACTTAGTCTGTGCACCTCTTCCACACTATTCACCACTACTGGTCCTGATGAAACGCCAGGGATCATTTTGACCACTTAAAGGCGCGAAACATGTCGACCATTTTCTCCAGTTACCACAGACACATTACGTCTTGAAAAGTAACAATTTACTCACGATTTTTATTGTACCAAGGGTACCTCTTTATTAAAATACTCCCCTAGGTAACCCTTAGGTATTTTTATCTTTGCACACACTACCCTCACCACTGACCCCGGTACTCTCCCTCCACATACCCGCATGCACCCATCGGCAGCTCTCTAAAAGATCTCCGCTAAAGAGACCCTTCGGGGGACCCGTAGGGCATTGCACCGCCGGCCCGACGAGGAGCACAGCCCGATGATGAAGCATGACATCCTTCGGGGTGTGTGAGGGCAACAAGAGACACTTTTGCTGTCTCCCCCCATCCGGAGTACCTCACCCTAGACCAAAGACCCTTAGATCTATCTCTTTTTCTTTTCTCTTGTTGTGGTTGGACTTGGTTGACTCACGACCATACCCACCCTGGAACAGTGCCTTCTAGTGATTACCTCAATGACATCTATTTGACAGATGATGACCTTTCTACACACTTAACAAGAGTAAATTGCATAGTTCTGGGATTTGCTCTCATGGGCTACAAATTCAAGTTTAAGAAATTGACAACTACCGATCTCAATGTCCTATTTACAGGATACAAGCTGTCAAGTGAAGGCAAAAGCAATTCTTAGAGACACTTCTCAGAGAAGTGTGCATTTTTACAACCACCAACCCTTTGAAGAAACTTCAATCTACATTGGGATTCCTAAATGTAGGCAGAACTTACATTCCAGAATACTCAGAATGAGTTAAACCAATTTACAACTTGATTCATCCAGACTTTTCCAGCAAGCACTGGACAACTGAACGCACTCAGATTTTATTTTCAATTCAAGCTGACATGCTCGCTTCAAAACACTTCCACACATGTGTAAACACAACAAACCTGGAGATCATTATCATTGTGGCTGCATCACGATATACCTATGTTACATTAAACAAGGGAGACACTGTACCAATGTCACATCTGTATACCAATGCAGAGATGTATTTTACAATGACAGAAAAGATCCTGGTGGCGGTACAGACTACTGTGATGAGAGAGAGAGCATTGGTTCAGGGGAAATGAATAATTGTCTTAACTCCAGTACCGGCCTTAGAATCTGTCACAAAAGCCAGCGTTCCTAACACTAAGGCTTTACATCTGCGATGGATACAGTGGACCAGGTCTCTCACTGCAACAGATGCAGACTACAGATTTGACTCTACAGTACAAACACAAGCATACCTTCAATATGAAAATTAATGACCTCTGCCTAATGAAGTCATGTCTCTTGATCAGTATGATTATATCATCTCAATACTGATGGTTCTGCACAGCCTGTGGCAGGGAAAAAACACCAATGCTCGGCAGCATGCACTGCTATTAAGGGTAGAATGTAGGATGGTCAATTCCACCCTGAAAATACCTACACACAGTCACTGGCTGATTGCACGGTGTGAGAAGGTGGCCTGATATATGCTGTCCACTAGTTCTAGTGGGCACCTTGTATCAGTCCAACCAACCCCTTATGGTGAATGGTTAAAGACAACCTTTATTGAAAGCTATCCTAGTGGTAGCTATGGAGAGCAGCCTTCAGGCTAAGTCTTGAAGGAATGTAAAGCAGCTTGTTTTACCAGTCTATAATCTCTTGAATGATCAAATGAAAGGACAACCACACCAGGTATATATTCAAAATATATGTATTTAAGGTAGAACACACCTCTCTAGTCTCTTTATGAGACTGGAGTTTGAAGTACTTAGTTTACAAGTTAGCAATCATCAGTAATAGCACAAATACACGTTTGGGTCCTTGGAGCATACCAAACCAAATACCAAAAAAGTGGTATAAGAACCACGACTGGGATAGACACAAGGCCTAGAGCCTGTAGAATCACTGGGACCCCAAGTAACCACCCAAGGTAGTGACACAGGGGACCCATGGGGACTGTATGCAGTGTGTAAACACAACCGCGTGTTCCCGTTAGCTTCTATGGGCAATGTCGCGGTTGGAAATTTAAAGATTATGGACACTTAGAATCCAGTCAGGACCAAACCCTTTTGGACTTATGAAGTTCTAGGGCTAGCACCCACGGGAGCACTGGAGTACTCGAGTTACCTCACCCAGGGAAGCTGGGTGTATAGGTGTCTTTTGGTGTCAGGTCGCGTCGTCAATTTCAATGGGAGCCTGCAAAGAACTGCTGCTGCCGTGAAGAGGCGAAGTGTCCGAAGAGATCCAAGCCTGGATCTAGGATGGAAGGAACCTGAAAGCAGAGGGGACAGAGTCTGGGTTACTAGCCAGTGACCAAGGGCAGGATGGACCAATGCCCACAGATGTTGGGTGCTTCAGGTGAGTTGATGGGTGTCTTGACTCTTCAGCCACGAGGTCCAGGAGGTGTCGACGAAGTCCACAAGCTGGATTCGAGCTGTCCCACGAAGTCTATCGAGTGCTGCGGTGTCGGCGACAAGATTGGACCCAACAAGCCTTGGCAATGGCAAGTCACAGGAATTCAGAGAAAGGACTGCTGTGCAAACCAGCAATGTCTGAGGGACTCACCCAGCAAGGGTAAGTCAGGGCACATATGGAGCAATCAGGAAAGCCCAAGTAGAGGAGGAGTTGCCTTCGTGGGGACCTACTAGCCAACGGGATAGCGATCGCGAAGGAGTCTCAAGCAGTCGCACTTGAAACTGGCCCACTCGTGGAGTGGAGGCCAGCAAAACTCGGTGCAGGAGGTGCTCAAGGCTGGAGCTACTCAGAGCCCAAAGCACATTTTCGAGGAAGCCCAGAAGATAGTGTTGCTGCAAAAGTTCACGGTGTCTAGGGGTCACAGTTTCATGTCACCCACGATAGCCACAGGCCTCAGCTTTGCTGTGGACTCAGGGTACCCTGGGAGAAGTCTGAAAATTTTCCTATGGTGATACAAAGACTTCGGCGTCCTGCGGGAGCTTCAGCGATGCAGACTGGTTAGTTGCTTCTTTGATGCCTGCCAGGCAGGGAAGTCACTCCTTGACCCCAAGGGAGATTTCTTCAGTCAGGATAGAACATTGAAGGTCCAGGATATATGTTGCAGATTTTCGTCTAGGTTAATCTAAGGTCACGAGGACTGGGTTCCCATACTTATACTAAGTTTGGGGGTTGGACATTCTCTAGGGACCGACCAATGGGAGGGTTTGGAAAGAGGGGTGGTTACACCCATTTCCTTTGTCCAGATTCATGCCAGAGCAGGGGCAGGTAGCCCCTGCAAACGGTTTGAACTGGACTATGCACAGGGACACCAAGTGTGCCCCCAGTGCAGGACTTCAAAGCACCAGAGAGTGCTCCCGCCCAGCCCCAATACAGATCTGCCTGTCTGGGGAGGTGGTTACACCTCCCTTCGACAGGAATCCTATTGTCCAGGCCTCCCCTGCTGGAGTTTCAGTCAGCAGCTGGAGGCCAGACCTGTGTCTGTGGCAGAGGCATCCATTTGTGATGCCAGGGTTCAGGAAAGTCCTACCGGGTTAGACCAGTGTGAACATGTCTCTCCCTGGGGTGGAATGCTACCCCCGCCACCAGAACTGGCAGGGGGGTAGTACTCCAAAGCGCTTGACACCAAACACGACATGTTTTGATGCAGCCATTCCAAAGTTAGCATTTACCGCGAGGTTATAATGCACGTAAGAGTATATGGTATGGCTGTATCACAGAACAGCCATAAGGAAGTATTTCTGAAAGCTGCAGAGGGGCTCAGTTCGTGCTTGGCCACCCTCTCACGTAAAACCAAGCACTCAGGATTGTCAAGGCCTGCCATAGGCGTGGCTTATAGGTTTATATGTGTCTGTATATATATGTGGCTATAGGTAGACTATACCACTGTAATGGCTGCAAGCACACCCTTACCCAGGTTGCAGTAGCAGACCTGTGGTGCCATTTTGGAGTGCTTCCCAGGGGTGGCATAATACATGCTTCAGCCCCTGGTCGGCCTCTGAGGTACCTATGCCCTAGGTACATAGTATACCATATACTAGGGGCTTAGAAGGCACTCCAGAATCCAATTAGATATGTACCTAATGTACATGCAAACCATTTTAGAGAGGAACCAGCTAGGTTGTGGGCCTGATTAGCATGGCTATAGCCAGACTAAGGTCGAAAAACAGTGAGACACCAGCAGAAAGTGAGGATACCCATGTGAAGCAGATCCTACTCTCCTACACACAGTACAGCTGGCAGAACTGAGAGCTCTGACTGGCCCTAGAGAATACAGATCCTGGATTGTGCACACTGATAGTGTGCAATTCATATTATTGTTTCTAGTCTTACAATGAGTATCTACACTACTGGAGCCAGAATGGATTCAGAGATTCCAATGGGTACAACATAAAGCACAAAGTTATTTGGGGACAAGAGGCTAAGCTGAAAGTATGTTTGCCACAGACTCATGTGATTCACACCTTGAGTCATCAATGTGTAGGAATACACGCTGCAGGGAATTCCATGGCTGATAAATCTACAAAAGCAACAGTGTAAAATGCTGCTGTCACTGTGATTACTCCTTCAAATATGAGGAAAGATAGAGATATTATGATGGTTCTCAACACTGCACGTGAGGACACCCACTTGCCGAAAGACTTTCCAGCAAAGCACTACTGCCACTTAAGTGCGTAAAACATACAATTTGCTCATATTCCCATGGTGGCAGATAGAGTAATACCAAATTCAAATCGCAGGTTAAGTTTAAACCTAGCAGCACATGAGAGCCTAGCATCTGCACAAGCAGGCGTGACAGCTACAATTTCACTATTGCAGCAATGCTATTGGTGCCCAGGTGTATATAAACAGACAAGGGACTTTGTCCTTAATTGCGACATCTGCCAGGAGATGAAAGGTTTCACCGTAGGATGTCCACCACAGACACCTCTGTTGAATCTAAACAAACCATAAGCTTGTGTTTATCTGGACCACTGCGGGCTGTTAGAATCAGATGGGGCTTACAAATAGACCTTGGTTGCAGTGGATTCCTGCTCTTCATTCCTATGGATTTGGCCACAGAGATCATCTGATGCCCAAACTGTTATAAAGGATTTGCAAGTTTTTATCAGGACATACGCAGTTGTCACATTCCAATCAGACTAGGGGTCAGCGTTCGCCTCTAAGGCTTACAAAGACACCATGAGATAATTGGTTGCGACCATGCGGTGCTCTTCCCCCTACTATCCGGAGGAAAACCTGGTAGTGGAAACGAAGAACCAAGAATTAAAACAGTTTAACATTGAGGTTATTAGGCTTAGGTCACAGTTGGGTCTATCAACTATATGGGGTCCAGAGAGTCCTCAACAATCTGCATTGAAAATCCCTGGGTGATCGGACTTCCTATGAGATCCTGTTTGGGGTTATGATGTGGGTACCTGACATCGACAGTCCCAGCACAACGCCGGGCAGAAGCATCCTTGAGATCAATGAATATTTGGCTGTCTTACAGGAACTGAATAGCTTCTGGGATGCACAGAGTAATGTCCAAGTAAATGCACTGCCACTGGAGAAGTGAAGGACCACCAGCAACTCTTGGTTGGCTTGCAAAGATTAGTGAACTGTTCATGGAGAAAATAGTGGACAAGAAAGACTTTGGGCCATCATACAGAGTGCCTGTACCTGTCCTGGCTGTTGAAGGTACCAGAACTTTACTTTTAACGCACCTTGCTGGTTGCAAAAACAAGAGATTTGTGTTAATAGATCGCATGGAACCACATCATGTGGCCAGTTCTACACAGTAGGCCACATGGGATCCTGAGTAGTTTCTTGTCTCCTCTCACTACTATACAGGAAGTCCTAATAAACGGTTTGATCAGCAATGAAGCTTCTATTCCTCGGCTGGGGATAGCAAAAATTGAAGTATCTCTTCTACCTGCTACACTAACAACTACTTTACAAACAACTTACAAAGAAACACAAATTTCCATTAGGAAAGCCGACACCAATGGTGTCCAAGCCAATGTACCACAATATGAGTGAATTCCACGCTCTACACCGCATCCAAAGCTGCCAAAAATAGATTGAACAACCTTGGCACTAATTTCCCACTACATTTTGAGGAACTTGTGCATTTTTAACATGTCTAGTATTGCTGGAGTGGCACACTTTTTAAAGAAAATAGGCTCTGGCTTGGTTAGTACCTACCATTCATTGGAGTTATTCCATCATACATACACTCCATGCTGTGAAGCATTTTTGGATGTCTTCTGCTGATCCTGTTTCTGATTATCGGGACTTCGCTCTTACTTTTTCTGCTCTGCAATGGATGTCCCATGTAGTCTTGTGTCATCAACGCATGTAACAGTGTTTTGGCTCACTCTTGCTTCAGGAACTAAATGAACACTGGTTCTTGTTCTTCCAGCTTGTGTGGTTAAACTGCATGCAGCCCGTATTCTGCTGTCTTCTGTGCACTTTCGAGTGTGCTCTGGACATATGCCAAGGAATGCAACTGGTTACGTCTCCGGACATTGACCTACTGGTAAGCCCATTAACAGCCCACTTGTACTGTTGTCCTTGCACTTGCCATTGCTTCTGAACACATTCTACGAGCCATCCTGGGATGCTTCTGTGGATCCCACACTGGCTGATCTTCTTTCATGTCTGCTGAGGGGGATGGATGGGAATATGTTTGCTCAATGGATCTGATCCATATGTGCCTCTGGGAACATTGTCTTTACTTGCTGGGAACAGCAATATCTTGTCTACCTGTCAAAACACATAAGCAATCTGCCAATTTTGAGGCGTGGTAATTTTAAAAACGTGCTTTCTTTTTGCTTTTTAATTTTTTTTAATACAGCTTTTATATTTTTATCAATTAGTAAGTAGCTTTCACCATGCTCTTTACTAATAAAGCAGCATGATGCTTTTTAGATTTTAGTAGGGTTTATAGTTATTGACCCTTATATTTTAGCCTTTGTCTTGGCATCGTTTTTTTGACCCTACATCCAAGGAGTGGATGTCACTTGTCCAGGATAGCCTGGTAAGGAATACCACAATTTACATGCTCATGTTTCTTAAGTTGTCTTCTCTTTTACACACAATGACTTTTAAGGGTGTGCACGGAATTAGTCTGGCACAATCCTGATGTTTGTGTTGTCCAAGAAACGCACAGTTTTACCAGAGAGGTACAAGCCATACAACACCATCACTGGTGAGCGGTTAAGACTGTTGGTTCCATGACTGATGTGTAATTATATCTAACAGCTTTAACATGTTACTATCTGGGCTGGTGGTAGTGATAATCAGAGCTAATTAGATAGCAGCTGGTGTGTTTGATCTTACAATTAAATTGATTTAGCCCTCAGAGGGAGTACTATAACCTTGTGTAGGCACTCCGGAACAGTAGTCAGGAGGCTTTTTATCTTTCCCTGAATGAGGCACAATGGTTTAATCAAATACTTGTAATTGTAGTCCCCATCGTTGAATGCAGTAAGGCATTTTGGCCAGGGCTGGGCTGGCCATACTGGCATTGAGCATTTCCCCAGGAGACTGGGGGCCTGTTCTTACAGCAGAAGGGCTGATTTTGTTACTGGGGGCTGGTTTTGCAGTGGTGCTGCAATATTGGCACCCAGTAACAAAAGCAGTAGTGCTGTACACTTGCAGCCTCCCTCCCCAAAGGGCTGGTCTGACATAATTTCCAGGGCTGCTTTGGGTTCCTTGTCCGGACGGACTTTGGCCTTTGGATTGGCAAATATAGTCATTAAAGCTTGATGATTTGATACTAGCGTAAAAGGCTTTCTGTACAGGAAGACATGGAAAGTCTATACCACACCTAAGCTTTCTTTTTCAGGTTGTGTGTAAGCATGTTCTGTTTGAGACAAACTTCTACTTGCATGTGGCACAATATGCCTTCTGGCATTCGAATGTGTCAACTGTGCTGTGCAAGGATATCGCTTAACCAGATGGGACTAGCATGAAAAATACCCTCAGGACGAAGCTTAGAATTGAAGTACGCCATTTCTGATATGATCAAACAATTTTATCTTGGTCTTAGGGAACTCACATTTGTCTGCATTCAAAATCAAACCTGCTTCAGCCAGCAAACAACGTACTTGTGTAAGAGCTTTATCATGTTCTTTTTGTGTAGCTCTAAAAACCAATATGTTATTACTGTAAATGAATGCATTCACAATAGGATGTATGATACGTCAAATGACGTATAGGAAACTATTGGGCAGCGGATGACACACCAAAACTCAGTCTTTTGTATCGAAACAGACCAACATGTTCAATTTTCTTCAGACCAACATGTGCGAATTTCTTCAAGTTCTAACTGATGATAACCATTATTTAAATCATGGCTAGAGAAGAACTTTGGAACATTTAATTGCGTTATCATTCCAGAAATATGGGGACCTGGATTTCATTCTCACTCAATTGCCTTTTTAGCCTGACACATGTTAATGTATATGTGTACAGCTCCTTCACTGTCCTTTTTAGGCACTACTACCATGGGAGAAACCCATGGTGTAGGACCAGTTGAACACTCAAAAATGTAATGCTAAGTAATGATTCAAGTTCTTTTCCAACAGCTTCTTGAAAATGAATAGCAATTCATCTATGTCTTTGACTAACAGGACAGACGTCCTCATTAATATGCAACTTTATATTCATAGTCTTAAGTTTCCCCAAACCATGAAATAACGAAGGGAACTGACTTACTGTTTCATGATGAGCATTCATGTTGTATTCACAGAAGTTATTCAAATATCAGCGGCTGTGCTGAAACTGAGTAGACAGGCACGTGATGTAGTGCCCTGAAGCACATAGACGGGTGCTTGTACCTGTGTTTTCTGGTGTTTCATTGTCGCTACAAAAGAACCTTGACTTTTTAAGGGTGTTGATGCAGCCCAAATATACCCATCAGGCATAATGCTTATCAATGCGCCACTATCGATAATGAAAGGTATCAATCAACAATTTGCTTTCAGAGTAATGTTCTAACAATTTTGAATGACTTTGGTGCTTTGGCTTGTTGATCTTTTTTTGACTGACATTTTTCTTCACAAACAGCCAAACCAACATGTGCACACTTGTCTGAGGTAAGTACGGGCATGGCACCATCATTTTCATTACTTTTACTTGATACTGATACAGAAGAACTGTTTGATGATGATTTAGCTGATGACCGACTTCATTCTGTGTCAATTTGTCCCAACTGATTTTGCCGCGTGGCCTTCTGGGTGTGAGGTGAATGTTGCTTCTGGAACGTTCTGGCAGCCATTTTGTCTTCAGGCCCTGATGCACTTACTTTTTCCTTCGCTTTGCAAAAATCAAAAACACTATATGTGGTTGCGTCGTGGTCTGCACTAATACTAGTGATGTACACCAGTCACTGTGAGTCAATTGCAAATACACGTCCCATCGCTGCCACCAATGTTCGAACTGAGGGTCTCTAGTTGGCTGAGGAAGGTACCTTAGTCCAAATAGGGACCTTTGCTTCTAGTAGGAGAAAGGAGGGACATACTCTCATATAGCCCCTGCTCACCCCCGGTTGCTTGGCACGAGCAGCCAGGCTTATCTCCAAGGCAATATGTAAAGTATTTGCAATCACACTCCCAGTAACACAGTGATAACACCACAAATGGACACCGCACAGGTTTTATAAAAATAGCGGTATCTTTATCAAAAAGGGATACGATGAGACCAAATGATGAAAATCCAACATATGCGTATTCATAATATCTCACTTTGCCGGTTATTAGGCCAACAATTCACGTGTAGGTTCTTGCGGTATTAATGAGCAGTTTGCGATTATCTAATGCAGTTCTAATGCAATGCTATGCAGTTTGTAATGCAGTTCGTAACATAGAAATAAGACAGTCCTTAATGCAAGAATAATGCTGTTCCTAATGTAAGAATAATGCTGTACGTAATGCAATAATAATGCGGTTCGTAATGCAAAAATAAGGCAGTTCGTAATGCAAGAATCAGGCAGATCGTTATGGAAAAATAATGCAGTTCGTAATGCAAGAATCAGGCAGTTCGTAATGCAAAAATAATGCGGTTCGTAATGCAAGAATCAGGCCGTTCGTAATGTGAATATAATGTGGTTTGTAATGCAAGAATCAGGCAGTTCGTAATGCAGAGAATAATGCAATGAGCCAATCTGCGCAGTCAACTCGGGCACCACTAGGCCCCAACAAAAGAGACAATAGTCGTACGCTTCACGAGATGGCCCCGGTACTGCTGGGCAGGTACGGGCCTCTCGGGGACTCAGCGCCTCTAATACGGTGCGGCGGAAGAGAGATCCTCCTGCACGCCTCCCCAGGCCACAGACTCTTGCGGCTCCCAACTGGAGTCCAAGCTTTACATGGGGGGGTGCGTTGCCTCTCTCTCTCTCTGCTCGTTGGACGTCCTGCTGGGAGGCCCCGGCGATGTTCAGCTCCGTTGCTAGGCAACGCTGTAGCCGGACAGGTAACGGCGCTGCCTTCTCCTTCGCTGACGATCTTGGGCGGATACCTCTTGGCGAACAATCATCTCGATCCCTTTCGCCTCGCACCTTCCTTAGCTTCAAGAAATCCTTTAGCACGCTGTGGCTCAGGCCAGCGGAGGCCGTCCTCACTCACAGCCTCAGTTACGATGTCTGCTCGAGCCAAAAACAGCAATGCAGCAGCGTGGAGAATATTTCACGCTACGGGGGCACCTCGTAAACAGTAACTCCTCACCACATGGCAGTCTCAGGCATGCAAAAGCACACACACTAAGCGTAACTGAGGCACGGTCGAAAACTTTGATGTTTCTGAGTTTCCACATCAGTGAGCCAGCTCTCCTTTGGCCCTTGGAGACAAGTTACTTCAGGACACAGCACACAGCAATATCCTCTCAAGCAGGGGGACACAGCACACAGCAAAGTCCCTTGTCCTCTCCTCAGTCAAATCAGCAAACTGCAGGCCATCCCCAGAACACACAGCAAGGGCAGTCCTTTCCTTTAGTCTATTCAGCTGTTCTCCTTTGGCAGAGGTTCCTCTTGATCACGAAGTAGTTTCAATCCTTTTTCAGTTTGTATTGTAGTCTTGAGTTCATGGGTTTCAGCTCTTACATTTATACCCCTAAATGCCTTTGAAGTCTTTGTGTTCAGGGTGGTCTGAGCCCGGTCCAAACCAGTTCTGGGTGTCTTCCTGCCAGTACACACCTTCTTCCTTTGATAGTGGGGGTCTGGTCCCAGACAATCTGCAAGAGGTGGAGCCATTCCTTCGTGGCAGCAGCACAGGCCTCTTCGCATCAAAGGGGCTACTCCTCCTCCTACACCAAATGCAGACTAGCCTGTGTTGTCTCACCTACTCTTCTCTGGTGTCAGGACACTCCCCAGACCCTGTCGCATCCAAACCCAGACAGTTAATACACAGCCAGGCAGAGACACACAGGATGGTTAGGACAAGGAACCAGCCACTTTTAAAAGGGTGGTTTCTAAACACACAATTTAAAAACTAACTTTATAGAACGATGTGTTATCAAATTCTGAATTTCAAGCACTCTAAACTTCATCTCTCCATCATGTGCCTATGGGAAGATATGCTGGAAACATGTGACACAGCATTCCCCTTTCTGTCCTATGGGCAAGATGGCCTTGCAACAGTGAAAAACGAATTTGGCAGTTTTTCACTGTCAGGACATGTACACACTTCAGTACATGCCCTAACTTTCACATACACTGCACCCTGCCCAGGGGGGTAGCTTGGGCCTATTATAGGGGTGTCTGATGTAAATAAAAATGGAAGGGTAATGCCTGGCAAGTGGGTGCACTTCTCAGGACAACAAGGCAGTTTAACAAACTGTGCGCAGGCACTGCAGTGGCAGGTCTGAGATCACTTTTTAGGGTTACTTATGTGGGTGGCACAACTAGTGCTGCAGGCCCACTTGTAGCATTTGTATTACCAGCCCTGGCACACATAGTGCACTTTACTAGGGACTTTACTAGTAAGACAAACATACCAATTATGGACAACCAATTACCATAATACTTTATACAGGGAGCACTTGCACTTTGACAGTGATCAGCAGTGGCAAAGTGCCCAAAGAATCTAAGTCAGTACAGCATAAACCATCACAGCATCAAAAAAATAGAGGAGGTAGAGGCAAAAAGTCAGGTGTAACCACACCAAGAAATGCAAGGTCTAACACCTTCCCACAGCCCTTGCATATCTGTCCAAAAGATGGACATTTACCTTTGTGTGGAAACAAAAATCTTCATCTAAAACATAACTTCTTTTTACATGTAGACATCACTTGTGTCTTTCACACTCATGACGGATTCGTTCAGGGCACCTCTGGCCACCATGTCAGCAGCTTGTCTACCAGCACGCTCTCCAGCTCTGGCAGCTATCAGCACTCCCTCCAGACTAGGGGTTTCTCTCATCATATGTTGTCTGAATGAATCTGACAAGCATCCGTCAATAACCCTCAGATGCATAGCGTCTTCATCATTAAATTAATTGAACTTACAATGTCGAGTCTCTCCACAAAGTCATCAATGGCTTCACCAACTTTCTTGAGTTCTTAATTGAAGATGCATTGTTTATAATCAACATTTGGCATTGGATTAAACTTGAGATTCAACACTCCTTTAATTAGATGATACGTGACATATTCATCAGTTTGCAGCATTTTTTAAGGGGCTTCTTTTACACGATCAGCAGCAACATTTTTGAGATACTTGATAATCTTTTGTTATCAGAATCTTCAAGTGCATCAATAAAATCATCAAATGTCTCTATGCAAGCAGTCTATCTATTGTCAATATTTCCCTTTTTGGCAGTATTAAACAGCGGTGGTGGCTTTTGGAGAGCAACAGCATTGTAACCATTTCTGGGAGTGGTTGATATTGAGGGTGGAGCTCTCGCCAGCTTCCTCTGCAGTCCATCTTGAATGAGTTTGTGTGGGCCAACTCTTGCGACTTGAGATGTCCTGGCCTCTGAATCATCCTTGATGTCTTTGGAAAGGGCGGCCTCGGGATTTGCCTCCATTGAAAAGTAGCATTTCAGTATTCCAAAGATATCTGTGACTGTTCTGATTGTCGACTATTCCTATGTTCCTGTGCAGACCACCTTCATAGCCCTTCAATCAGCTTTACAGGACCCACCAGCATCGTAAGCACAGCCCCTGTGCTTTGCTCGGGTTGTGGTGCCTGCCACTGAGGTAATACCGGCTCACTTTACTCCGGTTCTGGTGAGTAAATAACTGTTTTATTCTTTGAAGTCTCTTTGAGTGCACATTGTCTTCACTACTTTTAAATGATAATGTTATTTTGCAGCTTGTGATTATCAATAGCTGCTTTTTGAAAACCTGGTTGTAACTTCCTTCAGACTTAATGCTTTGGAATACGCATGACAGTAAATTGCGTAGCCATGCGGTACCTTGATGTACAGTCTGACCATCAGGTCTTGGTCACCATTATGTAGATTTCTTTGCCATTCTTTTGTTTTTTTCAACTTCTTTACAAGAGCTGGAGTTGTGCTTTGACTACACATGCGTTAAGCATCGATTCAATTGTTCGACTGCAAAACACATGGAACTCACAAACAGTTTGCTTGGATCACAGCAAACACTCTGGGAGGGCACTGCCGATCTTCGAGTTACTTATCCCATCTTAGTCGCCAGTTGTAGTATCCTCCCCAGCCCAACCCGACAATGACCACACCACATATGGAGCTTAGTTTTCAACCCAACATTCTAAACCAGCCTTCAATGCATTCACTCTAACACTTACGTTACAGTTCTACGGAATGCCTAAGGAGCCAAACGGGTTCCATCATTCCTAACTTGCAAAACACTGCAGTAGTGAAATTTCAAATCTTTATAAACCTGAAGATTTTAAGCCTCTAATTTCATAATTCAAAAAGACAGTTGACAATGAGATTGAACAATCTCAGGTACAGTTTCAGGAATTCATTTATTTAATGTTATTACGTATTTCTATAGACCACATTCTACTGAAGATGTAGTTGTGCTGTGGCAGATATCTATTCCATCGAACAATCTCATTAGCATCAACAAACATGTAATTCAGCTCAATTTAATTGGACATAAACACCTGATTACAGTCAATATAATGGGGAGATAGCGAAAAGAAGGGATTAAAGAGGAGAGAAAGATGTTTTGTGAGGAGTAAGTAGATTTAATAGCAGGTGAAAGGATGGGTGAAGTGGTGTCAGTATGGGAGAGAGCGAGGGTCCGTGAATAAGGGAAGCACGAGAAGGCCACAGTAACTGTGAGAGAAAAGGTAAATGAGCACCAGGGTTTAGCAGCAGACAGGATGCCCAGGTGGAGACAACTTTCAATAAGGGATAAAATTACACTAATGGCTGTGAAACTGTTTCCTAGAACAGCACTCGTATCTGTGATCATATCAAACTGATATTTGGATCTTAAATATTTTATGCCCTCATGTTAGCGATTGATCCATATTGAGACTTCAGTCTAATCTGTGTTTTATTGTTTAAAGGTAAAATAGAAGGTGGTAGCAGCTGATTTGCAAAAGTAAAAATAAAACACGTGTTCCACATATAATTTTGATAAAATACCATTAGAAGAGATATAGTGGTGTATCTCGATTCTCCAAGAAACCTCATAAAGGTGTCACATATTCTGCTATAATACAGGGATGCAACTCATATGCACCAATTTAAAACAAGGCATCAGTACTTTAGCCTATTAAGCTTGAATGCTTGTTAGAATTAGTGATACTGTTTTACGTCAATATGGCAAGTGAGTAGATCCTGGCAGGTGTTATGTAGCCATCATAATTGTTATGTTGTTATGTTATGTGTATTTGTAAAGGGCTCTAACATCTGCAAGATTATCTTGGCACTGAGCATATAGGTGTTCCTCCCCCTGCCTATGGTGAGTTAGTTTATTAAAAAGCTAGGCCTTTAGCTTCTTGTGGAATTCAGGAAGAGAGGAGGAGGCTCAGATGAGGAGGGGGGGACTGTTCCATGCTTTAGGAACAATGTAAGAGAATGCCCGCCCTCCTGTTCTGATTCTGTGTATGCGTGAAATGTGTGAAAATAGGAACTCCGTGGAGTAGAGGGGTCTGGGTGGTTGATGATTTGACTGTTTAGGTAGGTGAGGCCTGAGTTGTTTAGTGGCTTGAATGTGTGTGAGGAGTTTGAATTGAGCACATTTGTTTATAGAGAACTAGGAACCGGTGGAGATCCCTGAGTTGTGGTGTGATGTGTATTCTGTGAGGGAGTTTGAGGATGAGTCTGGCTGCTGAGTTCTGGATGGCTTGTGGTCTTTTTGTGAGCTGCTTGGTGATCCCAGCATAGAGGTTGTTTCCATAGTCCAACTTGCTGGTGACTAGTGCATGAGTGACACTTTTTCTAATGTTGCTTTGGAGCAATTTGAAGACCTTCCTCAGCATCTTCATGGTGTGAAAGCAGCATGCAGTGATGGTATTGACTTGTGTGATCATGTCAGTTCGCTATTAATGATTATTTAGAGGTTCCTGTTGTGGGTTCTGGGTGAGAGTCCAAATTCACCCTCCCACAAGTTGGAGTCCTATGGTGAAGTGTTTTTGCTGAAGATCACTACTTCTGTCTTGTTGGGCATTGAACTTGAGACTATTGACTTTCATCTAGTAAGCAACTTTGATCATGCAGGCAGTGAACTTGTTTCTTATTATGAGGTCTTGTCCGAGAGGGAGAGTATGGGTTCCGTGCTGTTGGTGTAGAAGAGGATCTTGATGTTGTGTTGTGAACTTGCACAGGTGCCTGATGTGTCAGGGGTGTGAGACTATCTCAAATGCTGCAGAGAGGTCCTGGAAAAAAGAGCTGCCATGTCTCCTCTGTCAAGGATCATGCAGATGCTGCCTGTAGTGACTACGAATGTTGTTTCTGTACTGTGGCTGAGCCTGAATCTGGACTGCATGGCTTCGAGGAGCTTGTGGTTACTGAGCTGATTGATATTCTTTGATAGACATGTAGTGGTCCTTTAGCTGCACTCTTTTGTATTGATTATTATCAATTTAAATCCTAAATAGAACAAGAGAGTATTTGTTGGAAACAAATATGCGTGTGATAATTTTCTGTCTTGGAGTAGCTATCTAGTTCTACATGGGTACAGTTACAGAGTGTAGTGAAAGAATTAGAAATTCTGTGTATGAGAGTTGAGCTTCGGGTAGTGTTTGACATCAATTTAATTAATTTTTTCCAATCAATATTTAATTATTTGATCGGCAGAAATGTAAGAAAATAATGAGCAGGCTTGAGCCTTGCAATAGAAACCAAAACTAAAAACGTATTTATAATTACAGGACCTGCTCAAATATCAGTTCATAAAAGCGCTCTGTTCACTAAAAGTGAAGAAAACTAAAAGCTATTGTCATAGTGTAAAAAACAACAAGCTATATATTTTCAAGCTATTCTTATAATAATTAAAACAATAGAGTAGTTTTAGAAATATTTCTGCTAGATTGTCTGCGTTATAATAGTTCACCTAACGGTTCTTGGCAGGTATTGCAGAAGGCAAATGTGCTAATCAGCTGGTGGCTAAATCCATGATTTAAGTAGGGCCCTATCATCTGTAAATTGACACTACTTAAGCATATAAAAGCTGCATAATGGAATGTTCAATTGCGTAGCTTTTAAAATATAGGTCTCGGCTGCCATCCACATTCTAGTACCAAGCCTTTACATGTGGTGGTATCTGTACATCCTGCAGTCTTTGTTGACTCTTAAAGACATATCCCAGATTCCGCTCAGATCTCCAAGAAAGATTTGTGAAAAATATATTGTAATGAAATTCTGAAGGGTTGATCTCGACATGGTCCCTCAAAGGTATGATTGTGAGATCGACAGCACAAAGGTGGAATGCATTGTTGCTTAGTGTTTGGTTGTGTTGAAGCAGTTGCAATCTCCCTTAAGGCCCTTTTGTAACAAATTAGAACTGTTGTAGTATTACACTGGGCACATATATTTCTTAGCTCCCCAAATGTTGTGTTATTATTACATTTGATTACTTCAACTCTCTAGCTGCCAGGCATATCTTCTTGGTCCTCTGATGGATCTTGTTCTGTGCTGATAGGGACTGGAATAATCGGAGGATGAACAATTATCTAATGAGTACCAGGAATGGGGTCATTATCAATATACACTTCTAAAAACCACAAATCTTTCCCCTAAATGTGTTTGAACCCATACTTTTACCCTCAATGTAATAATGACACAGAATCAGCAGCATTTAGTACAATCTTTAAATTTAGTTATTCAGTTTCAGATTAATTACATTAGCATTTACATTATTATTAACATTCAGCCCTATTGTTTGATTAAATACGGTGTAATCATTTGACATCAACAAGTTCAGAGTAACCAGTTCTGGTTCATCAAAATTGTAACCACAAAGTCTCAGCAGCATAGTGTGTTATGTCATAAGAAGCCAAAATCCTCAGATGTCCAAAATGAGCTGTCTCCAATTCAAGAATGGGTGCCGCCACATCAGTCCCAACATCTGAGAAATTATACTTCATAAGTTTCCAGAGTGACACCCCTGGCATCACCAGAAATGTCAGATCACTCTGCATTGTTGTAAGTCTTAATAGGGTGAAGTTGATGTAGCAGGTAAAATCTGGAAACATTAAGAAAATCAATTATGTAGCTTCCTTAAGTCATGTTAGCTTAATCATATGAACAATGATATATTTCAGAGAGAAAGAGAAAAAAGCGTTATGATTCATCAATACCCCTTTCCCAAGCTGTTGTTCTAGTATGTTACAATAATTGTTGCAATTGTATTTGCTTTCCAGAGGATGTCAATGGAAACATTTAAAAGTTAGAATACAAAGGTAACTTTTCTAAATATTCCCACAGGCTTCAGAATATTCAGTTCACAAGTTCTCATTGAAAAATAGAGCAGGAAATGAGGCCTACATGAAATACAGCAAGTACACGATAAGTTATGTCAAATTATAAATGTTGCCTTAATAATAAACTGACATTATTGATTTCAAAAGTAATCACATTAATAAACATTTCAATCAAATCATAATTATTTGTGTAAGTATAAGTTACACATAGATTTTTTGCAATTGTTTACGTTACACAAATAGGAAGAATACATATAAATCTCATTACGTGAATAATATTTAAAGTAACCCTGGGCGTAGTTCGTGTAGTAGCGCTACGCGTAGTTAAGCGAAGTACACTTCGCACTACGCGAGATACGCGTAGCATTACGCGAACTGCGTAGTACGCTGTTCGCGATGATTGCACAGTGCCGGATGCTTGTCCGCACTGTGTAATCATTGCAAACGGCATCTTGCAGAGTGCAAGCGGTCGTTTTCTGCCGCTCGAGTAGATTTTTACTCGAGCGGCAGCTTTCTCAACGCGGACTGGTAGTTTCTCATCGCAAGCGGTCACGAACATACGTGACCACTCGCAATGAGAATCCTGGCCTCCCCGCTTTGAGAATCTCGCCGGAAGGTTTATTTTCCGCGCTCGCGATCGGCAACTTGATGTTGCTGATCGCGAACGAGGAAAAGTCTCGCCGGGATGTCATTTTGCTTGCTTGCGGCCGCCAACTTGATGTGGAGGACTGCGAGCGAGCAAAAAATGCCAACTACGCTACGCAATTTTGCACTGTTCTACGTGCAATTCGCGTAGCGCGAAGTAGCACAAATTACGCAAACTTCGCGAGCGTAGCGTAGTTGTCCGCCCAGGATTAATTTAAAGCTCACTTGTGATAAATGTACATTAGAGGAAAATAGCTTTAACAAAACCCGTGTAGCACTGACTTTTCTTTTGTCATTTCGGCGCACATGTTATAACATGACATAATTATGTCTCATACTTTCACATGTAAATGTATCTATTGCCCCTAAAATCTCTGTGTTTAATTAATATCACATTATCCAATCATAGGATCAAAATCAATAATGGTTGTTAATAATCACATATACTGAAGTTGAACATGGAATGTAACATAGACTATTCTCCCATCTGTATGCTTTTACGATGCAGTGTATGAAGCAAACTCTCATATCAGTTTTAAAAACGTGGAAATATGAGCACACATTTGTAATCATTTGCATACACGTTGTCATAATATTTTCTATAGTCATTGATTTTCTCAAGTGTAATCTCTGCTCTATCAATTTCCCCTTTGATGGTGAATCAATCCATCAATCTTATCTTTATCTTATCTGATGTCACTGTTATGGTGCTGAGGTTTTAAAAAGTTTTAGTCAAGATTATTCTAAAGCTTTTAATTTGTCATAATATTCACATTGTCTCTCCTCTAATTCTATTTGGTTGTCTTTCTTTTCAAACCTCGTTTGCTCTTTCGTTTTCATGTGTTTAAAGAATTTAATAAATAATATCAGTATTAGTATGCAGATAGCGATAGTTAGTAAGGGTGTTAATATTTTTCCCACTAAACTACCTCCCAAGTTTGCAAACCATTTTACCATGGAAGAAGACCTTTCCCAATTGACTTCCATGCTCCATCACCCTTACATTCACCCAAATCATTTTCTTGATGTGTAATGTTGCTAATATACCCCCGCAAATCTTTACTTTTGTCAGGGATATACATACAACATCATTGAACTTATAGCATCCTGCAAACACTGCCGTTTTTGCAAGGACATCTAATGCAAGATGATTTTGTAACACTATAGATCTGATGGCAGCCATTTCAATATCGATGGCCAGAAAATCTCCAGATATGAAAGTTGATGATTGATCATCTACAGTGGAATGTTTTTGAATTTTGTGAGAATTTAGAATCACGACAACTGATGGTATTATTGCACCAAATATATCCCCAGTCACTAAAACAGCATTTTCTCCAAGCGTGTATGTTTATATTTGTTGGCTCCATCTGCTTGTACCTCATGATACATTTTTTTTAAACAATTCCCATATAACAACATCCATACCATCCATATGAATACAATATATTCCAGGAAATGCAGGATCAACTTCCCCAACAAACAAACCCCATCCTCCCACAATTTGGAAGGTGTGGTCTCATTCGCTAGAACCAGCAACTTTGTTGTTAATATCAGTTTTGTGTAGCAATATACATAGCTTTCCTTTATGTTGCCAATCTAGAGCCATTGCAGGTTGTGCATCACCCTTTTTAAGTTCAGTTTCCCTGTATGCCCAAGGTGGAACCTTTCAATGTCCTTCAGCCTTTTTCTTTATTTCTCCTCATCCGTCTTCAACTGAATTAATAAGATCCTTTTCTATATTATGTAAGAGGCAGATTCAGTTATGTCTGTGTGCATAAACGGAATCTATAGTTTGTGTAGGTTGAAAAAACGGACCCATTATTTCATCAATTTGTGTCTGCTACAATATTCATATTTTTTTTTATAGGTACTTCAGAGAATACTAAATAATAGTTAGAATATTATTATTGAAATTGCCCTGTGCAATAAAACAAACTTGTTATTCACTGCATGGAATTCCATAAATAACAAGTGTGAGAAGGTAGCCTGGTATATGCTGTCCACTAATTAAAGTGGGCACCCTGTACCAGTCCACGTGACCCTTAAGATGTATGAGATCAAAGATAACCTTATTGAAAGCTATGCTAGTGGTAGCTATGGAGAGCAGCCTTCAGCCTTAATCTTGAAGGAATGTAAAGCAGCTTGTTTTACCAGAATATCACCTCCTGAATGACTAAATGAAAGGAGAACAACATAGTATTATGACGAGACTAGTGTACAAAGCACACAATACTGACTCAATAGAACATTCGTAAATAGCACAATACACAGCAGGCTCCAGGGGGAGACCGAACCATATACTAAAAAGATGGTATAACAATAACGACTTGACTAGACAAAGTGCCTAGGGCACGTAAAATCGCTGGGAGCCCAAGAAACCACCCAGAGGAGTGACACTGGGAGCCCACGGAGGACGGGTGCAATGTGGAAACACGAACGCGTGCTGCTTACAACTCTATGGGAAAGTCGCAGTTGGAGAATTACAAGTTAAGGACACTTCTAAGAGGACTTTGAGCAAACCCTTTGGAACTTAGGAGGTTCTAATGCCATTTACCATGAGGTTATAATGCACATAAACCTATATGTCTTTCTGCATCACAGACAACCCCGGAGAATGGTCTCCAAAGGCTGCAGAGGAGCTCTGCTCATGCAGGGGCACCCTCTCACATAAAACCCAGCACCCTGCCTTCAGGATTGTTAAGGCCTGCCATAGGGGTGACTGATAAGTATTTAAGTGTAGCAATTTAGATAGATATAGTGAACCTATATCTTAAGTAAGTGGTGCAAGCACCAGCTTACAAAGTCTGCTGTAGCAGGCTTGTTGTGTCAATTTGAATGGCCTCTCAGGGGTGGCATAAAACATGCTTCAGCCCATGGGAGGCCTCTAGGGTACCTCTGCACTGGGTACATGGAGTACCATATACTAGGGACTGATAAGGGTACCTCAGAATCCAATCTGGAGTGTACCTAAAGTACATGCATATCAATTTAAGGGAGAAAGCAAAGAGATTGGGGTGCTAAAAAGCAGGATCCCAGTCAGACTAGTCCAAAAACAGTGTGAGATCAGCAAAAAGTGGGGGTAACCATATGAAGCAGATACTACTTTCCTACAACAGGTACTCTGAGACAGAAGTAAGCAATTGCATACATACATAACAATTTTGAGGATCCATGTTATCCACATACTCATACAACAATTTAGTAAATACATTTAGAGAGAAATCCCTAATAGATTGATCTACATGTAGAGTTTTGTCAGTTAACATGTAAGATTTAGCTTTGTTATTTTTTCCTTCTAGTGATTTAGTAACAGATGCAGGTTTAATATTTCCTATATAGATATGATGAGGATAATTTAAGATAATAAGGAAGACAACAATAACTATCGAAAAAGCAGCTATAAAACATGCACATATTTGTTTCTGTTTTACCAATACCGGGTTTGAATTCCCGACTTCTCCAAAACTAGATTTCATGACTCCTTTTTTTTTTTATTTGCAGAGGATGTTTATAGAGCGTATTAATTGAATATTTAATACTGAGCCTTTAAGTGGTTTTCTTTATTTCGTTTTACCATCAGGGTTCACAGGTTTTTAGCTTTTATGATTTATATTAGTGCAGTTTTTGTCTCTTCAGATGTTTGTAGACCTTTGCATTTTTATTGTCTTGATATTGCCCATTTGTTACAACAATTCCTCAAGGTGGTTTTGGTGAGCTTGAATCTTTGAAGCAAAAAGAGTGGTATGCTTTCTCCCAGTCATTGGTTGCTGCAAATTTAATCCACTCATGTGAAGCACATTTTCGATTTGGTACCTTGGCTCTTTTTGACCTTCTTACTGTCGGGCCATCATGATCACTGTCGCTCTGTTGAGATTGACTTGAAACCTTGGTAACAGTTGGGGATAGTCTGCCTTCTGTCAGGATTTGCCTCAATCTGTCTGTTATTTTAGAGCAACTGTCTCCGTTTATCATTCGCATTTCTGTTGCACTGTTTGCACTAACTTGGTCAGTAACTCGCCTAGTCAGCTCCTTGTCTCTATGACCCTCGGTACCTACAAGAGCTGACTCTCTCAGACTCTTACTTGAATCAGTGCTTTAAGACCAAGTAGCTGGAGCCCCCTCCACTATTTGACTGACCTGTGTCAGATGTCTCACTGTGACCACTGCACATCCGCTACAGGTACTGCACCTTCAAGGGGACATGGGACCCGGTGAATATGGGCAGCATGTACCCAATTAGGCAGAAAACCACATTTGACAGCAGTTGTGGTAACAAGGATCACTTGGTATGGCCCATGCCAACGAGATTCCAAACACAACTTGCTGACTTGTTTCTTCACTAGGACCCTGTCACCGAGACTAAGGGGGCCATTAGGATGGCGGAAGGCACGCCACCGCCAGCCGTGAGGTGGCAGACCCTCCCCCATCTGATTGCCAATTTTCCCCCGCCACATTACAATGGCGGGGGTATTGTTCCGCAAGCGTGGTGGGCGCAAAGACCGCCCCCCACGCTTCAGCCTCAGGCAATCGTTACGATTGCCCGGAGGAGCAGGCAGGACCGGGGAAAGGTTGGCGGTGCCTAGCTGGCACCGTCCGCCAGATTACAATGCGGGGAAACCCTGATGGAAAGGCTGGCAGGGATTGGGTTTTGCGGCCCATTGCGGGCCCTCCTTGTCTAGGGGGGAGGTGTTGCTGCACTGGGGGGTACCCGAACGGTGCTGCAGACAGCAGCAGCGACTGCAATGTTAAATCACCGGGAAATCACTGGGATGCTCATCGAAATTCCAGTGGTGGGACCGCTGCATGACTGGCAGGTGGTCCCAACCACCTCAACGATGACGGGCGGACTCAGGTCCGCCCGCCATCGTAATGAGCCCCATAGGTCCTGGCACTGCTCCTGTTGAGGCAAAGTGCCAGCTTCCCCAAACTTCTGAGACACAGAACGTACCACATCAGCCAATCCTTTACAGTAATCAAGTGCCAAATCATCAGTAGTGTTCACTAATTGATTTGCTGGGACAACAGGCTGTCTCATAGCCCCCCCATAACCATAATGATTTCACGTGGGGACAGTCCAGTTTTTCTGTTTGGGGTACTTCTCAACTCGTCAACATCAGAAGCAAAGCATTAGATGATTTCAGAGACGTAGAGGCACACACTTTCGCCAATCTTGATTTTAGCGTTCCATTAAACTGCCCAACCCCTCCAAAGGCTTCTGGTTGATATGCACAATGCAACTTCTGCACAATTTGTAATGCTGCGTACAGCATCCTCAAGACATAATTGTTAAAATGAGGCCCTCTATCAGATTACAAAGAAGTTGGAAATCTAAAATGCGGTATGAGTTCTCTAAGGAGTAGTTTTGCTACAGTTAAACTGTAATTTTGCCTAGTTGGGTATGCCTCTAGCCAAAGAGAAAACAGACACACAATCCCCAGGACATATTTCAAACCATTACAAGGATGCATTTTAATCAGGTCAAGTTGCATCCTGTTCAATGGTCCTTCAGATCTTCCCACATGACTCATTATGACCAGTGTTTTCTTACCCACATTTTGTTGTTGCCACACAATGCACCTTTGAGAAAGCACTTCTGCAATTGCTCTAAATCAGGGATTAAACCTTGTTTGAAGAAAGAGATGAATCATAGCATCTCTTCCAACATGTGACGCCATGGTACTCTCTCGCCATGGGCGATAACAAACGGTCTGGTAGAACTGGTCTTCCATCTGTCTATACCCACACCTCGCAAAAACAACAATTGATGGACAGAATGCAGAACAATGTCATACATTCACCCCAGTACAGAGATCTGGGCCTAAATCCATCGTTTTTTTGCTCACCATGCCATTCCAGTTTGAACCCAGCCATATGCAAATCAGTCTTGACCCTGTGCCCCATGGGAACAGTCCTGCCCCATGGGAACAGTCCAGCCCGAACTGCCAAGCCAGGTCCTCCCTGGACTGGAAACAAGCATCCAAGGACCGGTTTCGGGCTTTCAGCCCTCGTCAGCCAGGATAGCTTGATTCCAGTGGCATGGAGAGCAAGGGACTCACGTCTGAGCATACCCTTCTCACTCGGGGTGACAAATGCAAAAACAACAATTGATGGACAGAATGCAGAACAATGTCATAAATTCACCCCAGTACAGAGATCTGGGCCTAAATCCATCGTTTTTTTGCTCACCATGCCATTCCAGTTTGAACCCAGCCATATGCAAATCAGTCTTGACCCTGTGCCCCATGGGAACAGTCCAGCCCAAACTGCCAAGCTAGGTCCTCCCTGGACTGGAAACAAGCATCCTAGGACCGGTTTCGGGCTTTCAGCCCTCGTCAGCCAGGATAGCTTGATTCCAGTGGCATGGAGAGCAAGGGACTCACGTCTGAGCATACCCTTCCCACTCGGGGTGACAAATGCAAAAACAACAATTGATGGACAGAATGCAGAACAATGTCATACATTCACCCCAGTACAGAGATCTGGGCCTAAATCCATCGTTTTTTTGCTCACCATGCCATTCCAGTTTGAACCCAGCCATATGCAAATCAGTCTTGACCCTGTGCCCCATGGGAACAGTCCAGCCCGAACTGCCAAGCCAGGTCCTCCCTGGACTGGAAATAAGCATCCTAGGACCGGTTTCGGGCTTTCAGCCCTCGTCAGCCAGGATAGCTTGATTCCAGTGGCATGGAGAGCAAGGGACTCACGTCTGAGCATACCCTTCCCACTCGGGGTGACAAATGCAGTATTCCGTCCATCATTTGTTTGTTGTAACGCATTTCGCCCTAAGTGGGATGGGTATTCCCAGACGTGGGACCCGTGCTCACTACGCCACTGGAGTCAAGCTATCCTGGCTGATGACGGCTGATAGCCAGAAACCGGTCCTAGGATGCTTGATTCCGGTCCAGGGAAGACATGGCTTGGCAGTTCGGGCTGGACTGTTCCCATGAGGCACAGGGTCAAGACTGATTTGCATATGGCCATGTCTGAACTGGGGTGGCGTAGTGGGCAAAAGAACGATGGATTTAACCCAGATCTCTTGACTGGGGGAGAATGTCTGCATTGTCAGTATTCCGTCCATCATTTGTTTGTTGTAACGCATTTCGCCCTAAGTGGGATGGGTATTCCCAGACGTGGGACCCGTGCTCACTACGCCACTGGAGTCAAGCTATCCTGGCTGATGACGGCTGATAGCCAGAAACCGGTCCTAGGATGCTTGATTCCGGTCCAGGGAAGACATGGCTTGGCAGTTCGGGCTGGACTGTTCCCATGAGGCACAGGGTCAAGACTGATTTGCATATGGCCATGTCTGAACTGGGGTGACGTAGTGGGCAAAAGAACGATGGATTTAACCCAGATCTCTTGACTGGGGGAGAATGTCTGCATTGTCAGTATTCCGTCCATCATTTGTTTGTTGTAACGCATTTCGCCCTAAGTGGGATGGGTATTCCCAGACGTGGGACCCGTGCTCACTACGCCACTGGAGTCAAGCTATCCTGGCTGATGACGGCTGATAGCCAGAAACCGGTCCTAGGATGCTTGATTCCGGTCCAGGGAAGACATGGCTTGGCAGTTCGGGCTGGACTGTTCCCATGAGGCACAGGGTCAAGACTGATTTGCATATGGCCATGTCTGAACTGGGGTGGCGTAGTGGGCAAAAGAACGATGGATTTAACCCAGATCTCTTGACTGGGGGAGAATGTCTGCATTGTCAGTATTCCGTCCATCATTTGTTTGTTGTAACGCATTTCACCCTAAGTGGGATGGGTATTCCCAGACGTGGGACCCGTGCTCACTACGCCACTGGAGTCAAGCTATCCTGGCTGATGACGGCTGATAGCCAGAAACCGGTCCTAGGATGCTTGATTCCGGTCCAGGGAAGACATGGCTTGGCAGTTTGGGCTGGACTGTTCCCATGAGGCACAGGGTCAAGACTGATTTGCATATGGCCATGTCTGAACTGGGGTGGCGTAGTGGGCAAAAGAACGATGGATTTAACCCAGATCTCTTGACTGGGGGAGAATGTCTGCATTGTCAGTATTCCGTCCATCATTTGTTTGAACTTGTAATGCATTTCGCCCTAAGTGGGATGGGTATTCCCAGACGTGGGACCCGTGCTCACTACGCCACTGGAGTCAAGCTATCCTGGCTGATGACGGCTGATAGCCAGAAACCGGTCCTAGGATGCTTGATTCCGGTCCAGGGAAGACATGGCTTGGCAGTTCGGGCTGGACTGTTCCCATGAGGCACAGGGTCAAGACTGATTTGCATATGGCCATGTCTGAACTGGGGTGGCGTAGTGGGCAAAAGAACGATGGATTTAACCCAGATCCCTTGACTGGGGGAGAATGTCTGCATTGTCAGCATTCCGTCCATCATTTGTTTGTTGTAACGCATTTCGCCCTAAGTGGGATGGGTATTCCCAGACGTGGGACCCGTGCTCACTACGCCACTGGAGTCAAGCTATCCTGGCTGATGACGGCTGATAGCCAGAAACCGGTCCTAGGATGCTTGATTCCGGTCCAGGGAAGACATGGCTTGGCAGTTCGGGCTGGACTGTTCCCATGAGGCACAGGGTCAAGACTGATTTGCATATGGCCATGTCTGAACTGGGGTGGCGTAGTGGGCAAAAGAACGATGGATTTAACCCAGATCTCTTGACTGGGGGAGAATGTCTGCATTGTCAGTATTCCGTCCATCATTTGTTTGTTGTAACGCATTTCGCCCTAAGTGGGATGGGTGTTCCCAGACGTGGGACCCGTGCTCACTACGCCACTGGAGTCAAGCTATCCTGGCTGATGACGGCTGATAGCCAGAAACCGGTCCTAGGATGCTTGATTCCGGTCCAGGGAAGACATGGCTTGGCAGTTCGAGCTGGACTGTTCCCATGAGGCACAGGGTCAAGACTGATTTGCATATGGCCATATCTGAACTGGGGTGGCGTAGTGGGCAAAAGAACGATGGATTCAACCCAGATCTCTTGACTGGGGGAGAATGTCTGCATTGTCAGTATTCCGTCCATCATTTGTTTGTTGTAACGCATTTCGCCCTAAGTGGGATGGGTATTCCCAGACGTGGGACCCGTGCTCACTACGCCACTGGAGTCAAGCTATCCTGGCTGATGACGGCTGATAGCCAGAAACCGGTCCTAGGATGCTTGATTCCGGTCCAGGGAAGACATGGCTTGGCAGTTCGAGCTGGACTGTTCCCATGAGGCACAGGGTCAAGACTGATTTGCATATGGCCATGTCTGAACTGGGGTGGCGTAGTGGGCAAAAGAACGATGGATTTAACCCAGATCTCTTGACTGGGGGAAAATGTCTGCATTGTCAGTATTCCGTCCATCATTTGTTTGTTGTAACGCATTTCGCCCTAAGTGGGATGGGTATTCCCAGACGTGGGACCCGTGCTCACTACGCCACTGGAGTCAAGCTATCCTGGCTGATGACGGCTGATAGCCAGAAACCGGTCCTAGGATGCTTGATTCCGGTCCAGGGAAGACATGGCTTGGCAGTTCGGGCTGGACTGTTCCCATGAGGCACAGGGTCAAGACTGATTTGCATATGGCCATGTCTGAACTGGGGTGGCGTAGTGGGCAAAAGAACGATGGATTTAACCCAGATCTCTTGACTGGGGGAGAATGTCTGCATTGTCAGTATTCCGTCCATCATTTGTTTGTTGTAACGCATTTCGCCCTAAGTCGGATGGGTATTCCCAGACGTGGGACCTGTGCTCACTACGCCACTGGAGTCAAGCTATCCTGGCAGATGACGGCTGATAGCCAGAAACCGGTCCTAGGATGCTTGATTCCGGTCCAGGGAAGACATGGCTTGGCAGTTCGGGCTGGACTGTTCCCATGAGGCACAGGGTCAAGACTGATTTGCATATGGCCATGTCTGAACTGGGGTGGCGTAGTGGGCAAAAGAACGATGGATTTAACCCAGATCTCTTGACTGGGGGAGAATGTCTGCATTGTCAGTATTCCGTCCATCATTTGTTTGTTGTAACGCATTTCACCCTAAGTGGGATGGGTATTCCCAGACGTGGGACCCGTGCTCACTACGCCACTGGAGTCAAGCTATCCTGGCTGATGACGGCTGATAGCCAGAAACCGGTCCTAGGATGCTTGATTCCGGTCCAGGGAAGACATGGCTTGGCAGTTTGGGCTGGACTGTTCCCATGAGGCACAGGGTCAAGACTGATTTGCATATGGCCATGTCTGAACTGGGGTGGCGTAGTGGGCAAAAGAACGATGGATTTAACCCAGATCTCTTGACTGGGGGAGAATGTCTGCATTGTCAGTATTCCGTCCATCATTTGTTTGAACTTGTAATGCATTTCGCCCTAAGTGGGATGGGTATTCCCAGACGTGGGACCCGTGCTCACTACGCCACTGGAGTCAAGCTATCCTGGCTGATGACGGCTGATAGCCAGAAACCGGTCCTAGGATGCTTGATTCCGGTCCAGGGAAGACATGGCTTGGCAGTTCGGGCTGGACTGTTCCCATGAGGCACAGGGTCAAGACTGATTTGCATATGGCCATGTCTGAACTGGGGTGGCGTAGTGGGCAAAAGAACGATGGATTTAACCCAGATCCCTTGACTGGGGGAGAATGTCTGCATTGTCAGCATTCCGTCCATCATTTGTTTGTTGTAACGCATTTCGCCCTAAGTGGGATGGGTATTCCCAGACGTGGGACCCGTGCTCACTACGCCACTGGAGTCAAGCTATCCTGGCTGATGACGGCTGATAGCCAGAAACCGGTCCTAGGATGCTTGATTCCGGTCCAGGGAAGACATGGCTTGGCAGTTCGGGCTGGACTGTTCCCATGAGGCACAGGGTCAAGACTGATTTGCATATGGCCATGTCTGAACTGGGGTGGCGTAGTGGGCAAAAGAACGATGGATTTAACCCAGATCTCTTGACTGGGGGAGAATGTCTGCATTGTCAGTATTCCGTCCATCATTTGTTTGTTGTAACGCATTTCGCCCTAAGTGGGATGGGTGTTCCCAGACGTGGGACCCGTGCTCACTACGCCACTGGAGTCAAGCTATCCTGGCTGATGACGGCTGATAGCCAGAAACCGGTCCTAGGATGCTTGATTCCGGTCCAGGGAAGACATGGCTTGGCAGTTCGAGCTGGACTGTTCCCATGAGGCACAGGGTCAAGACTGATTTGCATATGGCCATATCTGAACTGGGGTGGCGTAGTGGGCAAAAGAACGATGGATTCAACCCAGATCTCTTGACTGGGGGAGAATGTCTGCATTGTCAGTATTCCGTCCATCATTTGTTTGTTGTAACGCATTTCGCCCTAAGTGGGATGGGTATTCCCAGACGTGGGACCCGTGCTCACTACGCCACTGGAGTCAAGCTATCCTGGCTGATGACGGCTGATAGCCAGAAACCGGTCCTAGGATGCTTGATTCCGGTCCAGGGAAGACATGGCTTGGCAGTTCGAGCTGGACTGTTCCCATGAGGCACAGGGTCAAGACTGATTTGCATATGGCCATGTCTGAACTGGGGTGGCGTAGTGGGCAAAAGAACGATGGATTTAACCCAGATCTCTTGACTGGGGGAAAATGTCTGCATTGTCAGTATTCCGTCCATCATTTGTTTGTTGTAACGCATTTCGCCCTAAGTGGGATGGGTATTCCCAGACGTGGGACCCGTGCTCACTACGCCACTGGAGTCAAGCTATCCTGGCTGATGACGGCTGATAGCCAGAAACCGGTCCTAGGATGCTTGATTCCGGTCCAGGGAAGACATGGCTTGGCAGTTCGGGCTGGACTGTTCCCATGAGGCACAGGGTCAAGACTGATTTGCATATGGCCATGTCTGAACTGGGGTGGCGTAGTGGGCAAAAGAACGATGGATTTAACCCAGATCTCTTGACTGGGGGAGAATGTCTGCATTGTCAGTATTCCGTCCATCATTTGTTTGTTGTAACGCATTTCGCCCTAAGTCGGATGGGTATTCCCAGACGTGGGACCTGTGCTCACTACGCCACTGGAGTCAAGCTATCCTGGCAGATGACGGCTGATAGCCAGAAACCGGTCCTAGGATGCTTGATTCCGGTCCAGGGAAGACATGGCTTGGCAGTTCGGGCTGGACTGTTCCCATGAGGCACAGGGTCAAGACTGATTTGCATATGGCCATGTCTGAACTGGGGTGGCGTAGTGGGCAAAAGAACGATGGATTTAACCCAGATCTCTTGACTGGGGGAGAATGTCTGCATTGTCAGTATTCCGTCCATCATTTGTTTGTTGTAACGCATTTCACCCTAAGTGGGATGGGTATTCCCAGACGTGGGACCCATGCTCACTACGCCACTGGAGTCAAGCTATCCTGGCTGATGACGGCTGATAGCCAGAAACCGGTCCTAGGATGCTTGATTCCGGTCCAGGGAAGACATGGCTTGGCAGTTCGGGCTGGACTGTTCCCATGAGGCACAGGGTCAAGACTGATTTGCATATGGCCATGTCTGAACTGGGGTGGCGTAGTGGGCAAAAGAACGATGGATTTAACCCAGATCTCTTGACTGGGGGAGAATGTCTGCATTGTCAGTATTCCGTCCATCATTTGTTTGTTGTAACGCATTTCGCCCTAAGTGGGATGGGTATTCCCAGACGTGGGACCCGTGCTCACTACGCCACTGGAGTCAAGCTATCCTGGCTGATGACGGCTGATAGCCAGAAACCGGTCCTAGGATGCTTGATTCCGGTCCAGGGAAGACATGGCTTGGCAGTTCGGGCTGGACTGTTCCCATGAGGCACAGGGTCAAGACTGATTTGCATATGGCCATGTCTGAACTGGGGTGGCGTAGTGGGCAAAAGAACGATGGATTTAACCCAGATCTCTTGACTGGGGGAGAATGTCTGCATTGTCAGTATTCCGTCCATCATTTGTTTGTTGTAACGCATTTCGCCCTAAGTGGGATGGGTATTCCCAGACGTGGGACCCGTGCTCACTACGCCACTGGAGTCAAGCTATCCTGGCTGATGACGGCTGATAGCCAGAAACCGGTCGTAGGATGCTTGATTCCGGTCCAGGGAAGACATGGCTTGGCAGTTCGGGCTGGACTGTTCCCATGAGGCACAGGGTCAAGACTGATTTGCATATGGCCATGTCTGAACTGGGGTGGCGTAGTGGGCAAAAGAACGATGGATTTAACCCAGATCCCTTGACTGGGGGAGAATGTCTGTATTGTCAGTATTCCGTCCATCATTTGTTTGTTGTAACGCATTTCGCCCTAAGTGGGATGGGTATTCCCAGACGTGGGACCCGTGCTCACTACGCCACTGGAGTCAAGCTATCCTGGCTGATGACGGCTGATAGCCAGAAACCGGTCCTAGGATGCTTGATTCCGGTCCAGGGAAGACATGGCTTGGCAGTTCGGGCTGGACTGTTCCCATGAGGCACAGGGTCAAGACTGATTTGCATATGGCCATGTCTGAACTGGGGTGGCGTAGTGGGCAAAAGAACGATGGATTTAACCCAGATCTCTTGACTGGGGGAGAATGTCTGCATTGTCAGTATTCCGTCCATCATTTGTTTGTTGTAACGCATTATACCCACACCTCATCTTCCTGTCTCTGCGTGCACCCTGCTTTAATCCACCCCTGGCTCTCAACATCTGGTGCTTCATCTCACAAAGCTTTTATTTCTTCCCATGTTTCTATGATTGATAACATCAGCCTACATTCTGTAACATCAGTTTTCTGTGTCAAGGGGTCTCCATTAAAATTGTATGAATGTAGAGCACAATAGAACGCAGTCTCATAGTGGTTGCTGAATGTGACCTAATCATTTCCCTGTCGGTGGGCTGGACACTAGACCACTGCAATTTCACGCTCTCTCCATTTTGAATAGTTGAACTTGAAGAGGACATGAATCCACGCTATGACCACAACTGTCTAAAATCATGGACAACCCCAAAGCCATACTGTCTGTCAGTAAAAATGGTAACTCTCAACTGTTCAGTGATTCTGCAAGCCTGGGTCCATCACTCCTACAACAATATATATGGCATAAGCAGCTCTTAAATTTCCTTCAGCATCTTGCAAGCATTATCCATCCACAAACAGCACATGATCTGATTCAGGTAATGCAAAATCCAGAATATCGTGTTGAGGTTTAGTACACAGCTCAGTTACATCCAAACAATCATTATCTGCTTCATCAATCACAGCTTAATTTCCTGGCAAAGGCAACAGTATAGCCGGATTCAAACTTGTGACCACACCAGTGACTCATTCTCAGCTCTAAAGATCACTTGTTCATACTTTATCAATCGACTACTTGTGAGATGCTGCATTCGATTGTGAGTAAGCAAATCTAAACTGAATGTTGCACATGCACTTTCAATGGATGAGCCGTCACAATGCTTTCACACTGTCCCAGACTAACACATATGGCAGCAACAGCCTTTAGACATCCAGGTAAAGCTATGGCTACAGGATCTAAAGTAGCTGAAAAGTATGCAACAGGCCTGCACTCAGTTCCATGCATTTCGGTCAAACCTGGCAATGCGCAGCCTTCATGCTCACTGCAGAACAGAGTGAAACTTTTCTTAAAGTCGGGCATTCCCCATGCTGGAGCACGACAAAGACTCTCTTGTAGCTTTTTATAGAGCGCATGCACTCGTCATTCCATGGAACTGGATCTGACATATCTTTGTGTGTAAGTCTTTGAAGTGGCTTGGCTGTCAATAAAAAAATTGGAATCCATTGTCAAAAATAGCCAACCATTCCAAGGAACATGCAAACTTCCTTTTGAGTGTTAGGTGGATTCATCTGCAGAATGGCAGTAATCTGATCCTGTGACACTTTTCTGGCTCCTTTTTCAATGTGATGTCCCAAGTAGAGGACTTCTCTCCTGTAAAATTGTAACTTAGTTGGTGATACTTTATGTTCATTCACTGCCACATGATTCAATAGTGCGATGGTGTTGCATATGCAAGCTTCCTGAATACCTGATGCTACTAACAAGTCGTCAATTACAGAGTCCACACAGAGTGATTTGGCATTACCAATGACTCTAGATTCTACTTCAATATTTGATTGACGATAGAAGGACTTTCCGTAAACCTTTGTGGAACTCGGCTCCATGCCAAGAAATGGTTTCCGATCCGGAAAGCAAATAGAAATTGCCTAGGGAATGGAAAATAAAGCTTGGCACCAATCAATGACAGAAAACCATTCACCTTCACATGGGATCTGATATAATATCACAACTGGATTTGACACAATTGGATAACATGGGATCACAATATGATTAACCTTGTGCAAACCCTACACAATCAGATGCTTTCCGTATGGTTTCTGAATTCTCATAATGGGTGAATTACATGGGCATCCCATAATTTCTCTCAAAATTCCCTGTTCAATCAATGACTCAATTAGGGGTGGTATGCCTACAATTGTCTATGGGTTCAAGTTATATGGGGGACTTCGAGGGAATTCTGCATTCAGTTTTAAAGTAACGCGCGTTGGAGAAATCCCTTTGATCAATCCAATATCTTCTCCCGTTAAAGCCCACACCTCAGGCAACACAGTAACTTTTCATTCTAAAGATAAATCATCACTCATCATTAAGGGAAATAAACCTTCAGCTTCAGATTTTTTGTTTTGCTATTTTTAATACAATGTCTTCATCATTTGCATGGAATTTAATTCCTTTTGGGGTATAATAAATGGAACAATTGAGTTTGCACATCAAATCTCATCCCGATAGGTTCACTGGACTAGAATCACATATTACGAACTTGTGCAGGTCCTCGAATGACCCAATTTGCACCTTGACAGGTTCAGTTACAGGGTTTGACATTAACCGGTATGAATCTCCTATAACTTGGATTCTTTCTGCCGAGAGGGGTAGGTTTGGAACTTCTGCTGTTCTCACAGTGGAACGGGTAGCACCACTGTTAACAAGGAATGAATTAGGTGTCCCTTTTACCTTGCCATCCACATAGGGACCACTCTGGTCTACCTCTAAGGATGCGCCAAGCACACATTCCACCTCACTTCTCAAGCACCGTCATTATGTCAAATCAGAATCACTGTCATCAATCTGAATTAAGTATTGCTGAGAAACATTTGGGGTTGACTCAATAGGGTCATTAGTACGGAATCCCTTGTTTACATTATAATTTTGAACTTGACCATTCATGTGGGGCTTGTGGCATGTTTAAGTTTACATTTTCCTGTCTTTGAGTCTGCTGATTCTGCATCACATCATTCATTTGAGGCTGTACATTCCCACACTGTGATACCTGTCCATTATGTTTATGTCGATGTTTGGGGGATTTAAGCGCATGGCTGCCCAGAGTGTTTCCAGTGCTGAGGAGAGGAGGCAGAGGTGATGAGGACTGAAAAATCCTCATGGAAACAGCCATGTCTTGAGTTTTTTTCTGAAATTGCATTCATATTTAAGTAGTCTCAGTTCCCTGGCCATGGAGTTCCAGAGCTTCCAGACAAGGTATGAGAAGGATCTTCCTACCCATCTTGATCTTTTTATCCTCAGCGTCTTCATGAGGAAGTCGGAAGATGACCTGAGAGACCTTTTAGGGACGTATGGGAAGATGAGTGTCTTAAGCAGGGACGGGCCCCTGCCATTCATAGCTTTGTGAGCCAGGCAGAGGGCTTTGAATTTGTTACTGGATTGGATAGGCAGCCAGTGAAGCTTTTTCAGAGAAGTTTTCACTGACTCATGTCTTGGTGTTTTTAGAAGTAACCTAGCCTCCGCATTTTGTGCAACCTGAAATCTGTTGACAACATTGTTAGACCTGTCAGCCCTAGGGTGGTCTACCCATTTTTTTTGCCCTTGTTGCCTCATTTATTCTGTCATCTTTTTGTTAGCTCTAGGTCTCTGGGCGCCCCACCACTGCTAACCAGTGCTAAGGTGCAGGTGCTCTCTACTAACAACATGGCTTCCACAGGCCCCTGCTACTGCGGAGTGGCCATTGAATACACACACTAGTGGTTAGGAGCAGGCTGGGACATTCTGATACAGTATCTTTTTCCATCCCGCCTTTTTGTCCCATAGACTATTATGTGGAAGCTCCTGGAACCTTCCAGCCCTGGGAGGGATTTTGCTTTGCCGCCTTTGCAGGAAGGTCACCTGACCTGGGGGTATAAGAGGAAAGGAGGGAAACCTGACTAGTTAGTTGGGGCACCACTGGACCTGGGGGAACCTCTGCCGGAGCGTAAGCGGTTGTGCCTAGGGGAGAAACCTACATTACTGGGACTGACTGAGTCTAGGCCCTGCTGTACCAAAGTTAGATGAGGGACTCTGCCTGCCTACTGATCTTGCCCAGCGAGGTGGGAGCCCAGGGGACCAACTCCAGTGTGCTGCCAGGACCATCCTGCCTCTTGTGCCAGCCAACTCCAACCCCCCCCGCTGCAACTACCTTTTACAACTACTACCTGCCAACCTCTGCCAGCGCTAAGTCTAGGAAGCGCTGCAAGCCCTCCAAGGTAAGCACTGTGTCATCCAAGCGCTGCATCTCCAGGACTACCACCACCCTGCCAGCGCTGTGCTCACTAAGCGCTATATTTGAGGAACTGGCCGCCTGTTACTCGCGCTGGGGCTACCTGAGCGCCTGGCTGGAAGAACCTGTTGCCCTCCCCCTAGCGCAGTGCTAATTGGTGCCAACCTGAAGTTGTTCGCTGGGCCCTGTCAGCGCTGTTCCCCCCTGGAAGCTGCTAATGCAGGTGGTGCCCCCTCCACGCTGAGGAGCGCGAGCCGCCCAAGATCCTCGCCGCCTGGGTACCTGTAACTTGCGCTGTGCTCCGGAAGCGCTGTCTGGCCCCGTTCACCGCCGCGGCCCAGGGAATTGCCACCAACGCGGACATCTGCTGCGCCTGCCTTGCAGCGGCCCCCGAAGCCAGGAAAGGGTCTCCGCGACTTGGAAGAAGCGTGGGGGAGGCCATTGAAGCCAGCCAGGTGATACCCCGCCAGGGCCGCGCCGCTTTTGGTCCGAGCTGCCACACCCCCCAGCGAGCCGCGCAAGGATTGGCCGCTGAGGGTGCGGCTTGAGGGATCTGCGTTGAGGCGGAGAAGATGGCGCAAGGCGGAGGCCGGCCCTGAAGCCTATGGCCTCGCCCCCGCCGTGTGCCCGAGTCGCCGGGAACCCACTTTACCTGCGCGGCCCCACCCGGCCTGGAGGCACTGCAGGAAGGTAACATCCCTCTGGGGGGGAAGGGTAGAGTAGCGGAGGGGACCGTGGGGGCTGCCGAGAAGTTCCCTTCCCCTGGCCGGGCAGCCCCGCGTCCACCCCTCCTAACAGGACTGTAGGTCCTTGGTGCTCTTAAAGCCGAACGGCTGGGGCCAGTGACTGTACCTGGAAGTGGCCCTGATACACTATCGATGCGCCCCTGCCGCCCCCTTCACAGAATCACCTTGCTCGGGGCCCTGAAGTTCTAGGCAAGTGGTTGCCTGTCCCGGGTCGCACGGGAATCAGTCCCTGAGGGGACGTAACTGCTACTCTGAGTCTTGAGAATCCCTTGATGGGAAGAAAGAGATTGTCACCCTAACATGCACTGTTTACTGCCCGGATCGAGTTGTTTGTTACACGGAGCATCTCTGTGTGCTGCATAGAACTGCACTGATTATTTACAGTACCACATTAATTGTTGCCCTTCAATGCCCTGCCAGTCACTGATCCATGTCTTGGAAGGAAATGATTGTTGCTCTGTGATCATCTAAATGAGTTAGTTGTTGCTATGAAGTGCCCTGATTGATTTAATGCAATGAATTAGTTATTACGCTATCCTGCAGTGCCTAAAGTAACTGAATGGATTAATTGTTGTTGTTGCCTTGAAATTAACTGTGTTCATCCTGAAATGAATTGATACCCTGCGATTTGAAATAGATAAAGACTCTTGTGTTTTTACCAAACAGCCTGTTGTGGTGTCCTTCATTGTGTGCGCATGGCTGAATCTGTGTAAGTGAGTGCTGCCCTAGTGCTTTACACATTGCCTTCGGGTGCCTTCCTACCTCGCGCCAAGCTACCGTGTCGGAATTGGTGACCCAGTTCTAACTTTGGTGTTCAGCGGTGGGATTTGGACTTGCGCTTGTGCAGCACCCTACAGGGATTCAGTGTGTGCCGCAATTGGACACCTATCCTAACGCAAGTCTGTTGATTGCCCTTCACTGTCTTCTTGAGTGAATAGGCTCCTGTTTTTGACCTGTTGCCTACGTCCTTGTGTCTGTTTTCCCTTGAATTGTCTAGGGCCCCACCTGTCAGGATGGAGTTCGAGCTGGCCAGATTAGAAATGTATATGGTGGCGCAGCTGAAGGAGTTCTGTCAGGGGATGTGGGTGTCCGTCAGGCAAGGCGCCAAGAGAGAGGAGCTTCAGAAAGCCTTGAGGACATGGGTATTGGCCCACCTTGGAGGGAGAGGGGACGAGGGGCAGGGGGAGCCGGGCTCTCCGGGGGAGCAGGGCCATCGGGGAGAACCGGGAACTCCAGGAGAGTTGGACCTACTGCAGGTTGTCATTAGTGGCAATATGTTGCCAGGGAGACGTTCCAGGGCAGGCAGTAGTGTGTCAGCAGGGAGTGTGTCGGTGGAGGAGTATGAGGACAGGAGGGAGGAGAGGCAATTGAGGTTGGAGATTGCTAGGATGGAGAAGGAGAGAGAGGAGAAGAGGCTAGCCATGGAGGAAAGAAAGCTTGCGCATGAGCTCAGCCTGAAGGAGTTGGAGTTGAAAGCATTGCAGCTAGGGGTGCAAGGCAACAAGAATGGTGGCAGGGTACCCGCTGAGGTTCTACGAGAGCCTAAGTTCCATCTACCGAGGGAGGTGGTGGCCAGTTATAGTGTCGGGGATGACATAGATAAGTGGTTGGCATATGAGGTGTCCTTGGTAGCCCATGGGGTGCCCGAGAGTTACTGGGGGGGTGGCCTGTACCGGTACATGTATCCCGTGGCAAGGGACACAATCTTGGCCTTAGACAGAGAGGAGCGAACCAATTACCCTGTCAACAAGGAGGCCCTGCTTAGGAAGTTTGGTCTCACCCCAGAGAAATATCGTCAAAGGTTCCGCAACAGCCATAAGCTTCCCACACAGAACTGGGTGGATTTTTGTGATTATGCACGTAAGGCCTTAGAGGGTTGGGTGCATGGCAGTGAAGTGAGCGACTACGAGGGGCTGTACAACTTGTTTTTAAGAGAGAACCTCCTCGATAAATGTTTTCCAGAGCTGCCTCAACACCTGGTGGACCGCAAGCTGTCCGACCCTCGGAAGCTTGCGGAAGAGGCAGATACCTGGGTTAGCACTCGGGTGTCCCACAAGGGACCCGGGGGAGACACCCAGAAAGGCGGACAGGGCGCACCCCAGAAGAAAGAGCGGGGGGATAAAAGTAAGGAGTTCTTTAAAGGCCCCCAAAATAGACCTCAAGGGAAGGGGGTAGGTTCCCCTCCCCAATCTGGATCACCGAAACCCACTTACCCTGACAAGAGTCAGCAGCCCAGAACTGTCCGGTGTTACGAATGTGGGGAGGTTGAGCACTACAAGGGGGATCCCCAGTGCCGCAAACGGTTCCCAGCCCCCACAGGAGGTAAGACCCCCAGGGTGGCTAGTGTAGCGCTGGGGGAGGAGCTGTCCCTAGATGAGGGGGGTGAGTGGACAGGCCTGACCCTGGTTTCACTGGGGGATAGAGAGATGGTCCCAGTGATGCAGTTGCCCTCGAACACTGCCAAGTACCGGCAGAGGGTATGCGTTAATGGGGAGGAGGTGGAGGCTCTGAGGGACACGGGTGCCAGCATGACGATGGTACGACGCCAGCTGGTGTCCCCAGAGCAGGTGATTTCTGAAGTATTCCACCCAGTGGTAATTACTGATAACAGCCTGAGTCGTTACCCCGTGGCCCAAGTTCCCTTTAAGTGGGGAGGAGTCTCAGGTCATTTGAGAGTTGCCGTCAGCCCTGCCATGCCAGTGGATTGTCTGCTCGGAAAGGATTTGGAACATACCGCCTGGAAGGAGGTGGAGTTCAACGCTCATGCTGAGATGCTGGGGTTACCAGGATGGACTTGCGTAGTCACGAGGTCCATGGCTGCCCGGCAAGGAACTCAACCCGGGTTGGAGCCTGGAACAATGGCCCAGCCCAATACTGGTCAAGAGGACGTTGTGGAAGACGCACCCTGCGTGATGGATGGGGAGCCCGCGGAGGTGACCCCAGAGTCCGCGGAGGTGGATGTTGTTCCCGTGGGGGACTTGCCGACCCCTGCAGAGTGGCAGATGGAAGGAGGGCCTACCTGGGAGGAATTTTGTCGGGCACAGAGAGAGTGCCCCATGCTTGTAGGTATGTGGCAGCAGGCCGAAGACCAAGCGACGAACCAGGAGACCGGCAATTACCATATTTACTGGGAGTATGGCCTCCTCTACAGTGAGCCTAAGGCTCCGGTGCATGGGTCATCAAGGGCCTTAGTGGTCTCCCAATGCTACCGGGCCTTTCTGCTAGAATTGGCACATGAGATACCACTAGCAGGACACCTGGGCCAGGACAAAATCTTTGCTCGGTTGGTTCCACATTTTTACTGGCCCAGAATGCGAGTTGCCTCTGACACCTTTTGCAAGACCTGTAAGACTTGTCAAGCGAGTGGCAAGACTGGGACCAAGTTGAAGGTCCCTCTGGAACCGCTCCCAGTTGTCGGTACCCCTTTTGAGCGGGTAGGCATTGACAGTGTCGGGCCGATGGACCTGCCGACTTCTTCGGGTCACCGGTTCATCTTGGTGTTAGTGGACCACGCCACCCGGTACCCGGAGGTGATCCCTCTGAGGACCGTCACTGCATCTGCGGTGGCACGGGCCTTGATGGGGATTTTTACCTGGGTGGAATTCCCCAAGGTTGTGGTGTCAGATAGGGGCACTAATTTCATGTTGGCCTACATGTAGGCCATGTGGAAGGAGTGTGGAGTGACCTACAGGCTCTTCACTCCTTACCACCCCCAGACTAACGGGCTCGTAGAGCGCTTCAATAAGACTCTGAAGGGGATGATCCGGAGTCTGCCAGAGGACTTGAGACGGAAGTGGGACGTCCTCTTACCATGTCTGCTGTTCTACTACCGGGAGGTGCCGCAGAAGGGGGTCGGTTTCAGCCCCTTTGAGCTGCTCTATGGCCATCCTGTTAGGGGGCCCCTCAGTCTTGTGAAGGAGGGGTGGGAGAAGACTTCTACGAAGCTTCCCCGTGACGTAGTCAGCTACATGCTGGCATTCCACAGCCAGATGGCCAAGATTTGGAAGGAAGCCTCAGACAACCTGGAGGCTAGTCAAGCCGTCATGAAGGAGTGGTATGACCGCAACGCTCGGACAGTGGAGTTGGATGTTGGCCAGAAGGTGTGGGTCATGGAGCCCGGAGAGCTTAGTGCCCTCCATGACCAGTGGACTGGGCCGTACGATATCGTGGAGAAGAGAGGCCAGACCACTTACGTCGTGGACCTCAAGACCCCCCGACAGCCCCATAGGGTGTTCCACATCACCGCCTGAAGCCGCACCATGAGAGATCGGAGCTTGCTCTCCTCATAGTGATGGATGGGAGCGAAGAGGAAGAGAGTGAGCCTCTTCTGGACCTTCTGGCAACCCAAGAGAAGGATGGATCGGTGGAGGGAGTGGTCCTCTCCCCATCCTTGACCCCTGAGCAACAGAGGGACTGCCGCCAGGTCTTGGAGCAGTATGCCTCGTTGTTCTCCCTCACTCCTGGGGTTACGCATCTGTGTACCCATGACGTGGACACAAGGGACAGCCCGCCCGTGAAAACCAAGTCTTACCGGCTGTCCGACAAGATCAAGGCCAGCATCCAGGGTGAGGTGGCCAAGATGTTGGAGCTGGGGGTGATTGAGCCTTCCAGCAGCCCTTAGGCTAGTCCGGTGGTATTGGTGCCGAAAGCGGCCCCACCGGGCACCACCCTAGAACTTCGGTTCTGTGTGGATTACCGTGGCTTGAACTCCGTGACCAAGACGGATGCTCACCCGATCCCTAGGGCGGATGAGCTGATTGACCGACTGGGAGCAGCTCGGTATCTGAGTACCATCGACCTGACATCAGGATATTGGCAGATAGCCATGGCCGATGGAGCAAAGGAGTAGACTGCGTTCTCCACCCCGAGGGCCACTTTCCATTTCGGGTGATGCCCTTCAGGCTCAAGAATGCTCCGGCCACTTTCCAGCGGTTGGTCAACCAGGTGCTTTCTGGCCTAGAGGCCTTCTCAGCTGCCTACCTGGACGACATAGCTGTCTTCAGCAGCAGCTGGGAGGACTATCTGGAGCACCTCCAGGAGGTGCTACAGGCTCTACAATGGGCTGGCCTAACCAGCAAGGCTAGCAAGTGCCAGATTGGACAGGGATCTGTCGTCTACCTGGGACACCTGGTGGGCGGGGGTAAGGTGCAACCCTTCCAGGCCAAAATTGAGGCCATCTTGGCCTGGGAGCCCCCCAAAACCCAAACGGAGGTCCGGGCTTTTCTCGGCCTCACGGGTTACTACCGCCGGTTTGCTAAGGGGTACAGGACGATTGTGGCCCCTCTGACTGAGTTGACATCTAAAAAGCAACCCCGTAGGGTCATCTGGACGGCTGCCGGTCAGGAGGCCTTTGAAACCCTGAAGCACGGGTTGTGCACCACTCCGGTGCTTCGACCTCCAGATTTTAATAAGGAATTCATTGTGCAGACAGACGCCTCTGAGCATGGCATTGGACTGTGCTCTCTCCACTGAATGAGGAAGGCCAAGACCAGCCAGTGGCCTTTATTTCCCGAAGATTACTCCCCCGGGAACAGCGGTGGAGTACCATAGAACACGAGGCTTTCGCCATGGTTTGGGCCCTGAAGAAGCTGAGGCCATATCTTTTTGGCTCTCACTTCCTCATTCAGACCGACCACCAACCCCTTCGCTTGCTCATGCAAATGAGAGGAAAAAACCCCAAATTGTTGAGGTGGTCCATTTCCCTCCAGGGGATGGACTTTAGGGTGGAAAATCGACCCGGAGTAGACCACGCCAACACTGACGGTCTCTCTCGGTTCTTCTGCCTTAGTGACGAGAACTCCCAAGAGGCTGGGTAGCTCTCCCCACTTTCGGCTGGGGGGACGCATGTTAGACCTGTCAGCCCTAGGGTGGGGTACCCCTTTTTTTTGCCCTTGTTGCCTAATTTTTTCTGCCATCTTTTTGTTGGCCATCGGTCTCTGGGCGCCCCACCACTGCTAACCAGTGCTGAGGTGCAGGTGCTCTCTCCTAACAACATGGCTGCCACTGGACCCTTCTACTGCGGAGTGGCCATTGCATACACACACTAGTGGTTAGGTGCAGGCTGGGACATTCTGATACAGTATCTTTTTCCATCCCGCCTTTTTGTCCCATAGACTATTATGTGGAAGCTCCTGGAACCTTCCAGCCCTGGGAGGGATTTTGCTTTGCCGCCTTTGCAGGAGGGTCACCTGACCTGGGGGTATAAGAGGAAAGGAGGGAAACCTGACTAGTTAGTTGGGGCACCACTGGACCTGGGGGAACCTCTGCTGGAGTGTAGGCGGTTGGGCCTAGGGGAGAAACCTACACTACTGGGACTGACAGAGTCTAGGCCCTGCTGTACCCAAGTTAGATGAGGGACTCTGCCTGCCTACTGATCTTGCCCAGTGGGGGGGGGAGCCCAAGGGACCAACTCCAGTGTGCTGCCGGGACCATCCTGCCTCTTGTGCCAGCCAACTCCAAACCCCCCCGCTGCAACTACCTTTTACAACTACTACCTGCCAACCTCTGCCAGCGCTAAGTCTAGGAAGCGCTGGAAGCCCTCCAAGATAAGCGCTGTGTCATCCAAGCGCTGCATCTCCAGGACTACCCCCCCTGCCAGCGCTGTACTCACTAAGCGCTATATTTGAGGAACTGGCTGCCTATTACTTGCGCAGGGGCTACCTGAGCGCCTGGCTGGAAGACCCTGTTGCCCTCCCCCTAGTGCGGTGCTAATTGGTGTCGACCTGAAGTTGTTCGCCGGGCCCTGTCAGCACTGTTCCCCCCTGGAATCTGCTAATGCAGGTGGTGCCCCCTCCATGCTGAGGAGCGCGAGCCGCCCAAGATCCTCGCTGCCTGGGTACCTGTAACTTGCGCTGTGCTCCGGAAGCGCTGTCTGGCCCCGTTCACCGCCGCGGCCCAGGGAATTGCCACCAACGCAGACATCTGCTACACCAGCCTTGCAGCGCCCCCTGACGCCACTAGAGGGCCGCCACGACTTGGAAGAAGCGCGGGGGAGGCCATTGAAGCCAGCGCGGCCTGTACCACGTGGTGGGGGTGCCGGCCGCGTCAATAGCCACGCCCCGCCAGGGCCGCGCCGCTATTGGGCCGAGCTGCCGCACCCCCCAGTGAGCCGTGCAAGGATTGGCCGCTGAGGGTGTGGCTTGAGGGATCTGCGTTGAGGCGGAGAAGATGGCACGAGGCGGAGGCCGGCCTGAAGCCTCCGGCCTCGCCCCCGCCGTGTGCCCGGGTCACGGGGAGCCCGCTATACCTGTGCGGGCCCCGCCCGTCCTGGAGGCCCTGCAGGAAGGTAACATCCCTCTAGGGGGGAAGGGCAGAGTAGCGGAGGGGACCGTGGGGGCTGCCAACAAGTTCCCTTCCCCTGGCCAGGCAGCCCCACGTCCGCCCCTCCTACTGGGACTGCAACCGGGCCCCGTAGGTCCTTGGTGCTCTTAAAGCCGAACGGCTGGGGCCGGTGACTATACCTGGAAGTGGCCTTGATACACTATCGATGCGCTCCTGCCGCCCCCTTCACAGAATCACCTTGCTCTGGGCCCTGAAGTTCTAGGCAAGGGGTCGCCTGTCCCGGGCCGCAAGGGAGTCAGTCCCTGAGGGGACGTAACTGCTACTATGAGCCCTGAGACTCCCTTGATGGTAAGAAAGCGATTGTCATCCTAACATGCACTGTTTACTGCCCGGATCGAGTTGTTTGTTACACAGAGCATCTCTGTGTGCTGCATAGAACTGCACTGACTATTTACAGTACCACTTTCATTGTTGCCCTTCAATGCCCTGCCAGTCACTGATTCATGTCATGGAAGGAAATGATTGTTGCTCTGTGATCATCTAAATGAGTTAGTTGTTGCTCTGAAGTGCCCTGATTGATTTAATGCAATGAATTAGTTATTACTCTATCCTGCAGTGCCTAAAGTAACTGAATGGACTGATTGTTGTTGTTGCCTTGAAATTAACTGCGTTCATCCTGAAATGAATTGATACCCTGCGATTGGAAATAGATAAAGACTCTTGTGTTTTTACCAAACAGCCTGTTGTGGTGTCCTTCATTGTGTGCGCAAGGCTGAATCCGTATAAGTGAGTGCTGCCCTAGTGCTTTACACATTGCCTTCGGGTGGCTTCCTACCTTGCTCCAAGCTACCGTGTCGGAATTGGTGACCCCAGATCTAACAAACATATTTTGCGGAACCCAGGTTTAAGGAGTTGGCGTAGTCTAGGCATGATACCACCAGGGCCTGGATCACAGTTCTGCATGTCTGTTCTGAGATAAGAGCTATGATCTTATTTATCATTCGGAGTATGGCAAAGCTGGTTGCTGATAGTTTTCTTTCTTGAGTTTCCATTGATAGGTTGTGGTCCTGCGACATACCCAGATTCTTTATATATGATTTGGGGACGGGAGGTGAACCCCAGTCTTCTGGCCAGTTAATCCTGGCCCAGGGCCCGGGGCAGTTTCCCAGAATCATCAGTTCATTTGGTTCAATGGATTACGCTTCCGATGGCCAAAGCTGCCGCAAATGTGACACTGATTTGTCTTTTTCAGTGCTCTATAGGTGCCCCTCTACCTCTGCCTTCATTTGGCATACCCTGTTGTTGCATATCTGCTACTTCTCGCAATCCCGAGTTCCCTTGGCCATTCCCCTGTACGACAACTGCACAATCTGCACTAACTCCCATGTAACCTTTCTTTGCTGCTTTCATTTAATCCAACATCAACTTCTCCTTCAATCTCTTCACTTGGAAGCCAATTCATTTCAACAATATTTAGCATACCAAAGAAATTCGTCTATTGGTTTGCTCTGCCAACTAATCAAATGCTGTTGATCATGGTACTTATTTCAGGTCTCAATCCATACACAAATCGGTACAAAAAATGTCCCATATCGTTTTCTGACATATTTTCCATTTCACTGTACTGTTTAAGTGACTGTAAAAGTCAATCATAGTACACATGAACTGCTTCTTTTAACTGCTGTGGTTCAGTGATGGAATATAGATGTAAAAATATCAATGAAAAAAACATTGATGTAAAAAACATATTGAAAAAAATATAGATAACAAAAATATCGACTCCCATACCTACACAGGTAAGTTTAAAAATATTGAATCAAAAATATCGATGTTAAAAATATAGATGTAAAAAAAATGATTTTTAAATATATAATAAATAAAATAATATATATTTAATATATCAAATATTAATATGAATGTTAACAAAATTGTTAGACTTCGTTCTCCCAGTAGATTAAGTGATTAAGGGCCATATGTAGGAAGCCTAATACCGGTCGGCAATGGCCGATTTTCGGTAAATATCCCGTTACCGACCGGTATTTAGGCTTTTGGTATGTAGGGGGCACATTTCAGGATTCGGTAATTTACCGAATCGGTAAAATTACCGAATCGGTAATTTTACCGATTTGGTAAATACCGAATCCTGAAATGAGATGTAGGGGGAGTGTGTCGTTGGTGTGGGGATTCGTTATTTACCACCAACTAAAAGTTGATGGTAAATGACGAATAGCTGGAAAAAAGCATTTTTGTGCACTTTGATGTGTGCAATGTGGCAGACATACATGCCCGCAGGGCATGTATGTGCGCCACATGTGCACACATGGACGAATCAGGGGTGCAACAGGGTGTCAATGTGACACCCTGCCACCCATGATGATGCCTCCCCCATTACCGATTCGGTATTTACCGATTCGGTAATGGCAACTGGCTTCCCCTTCATTCCTATGGGCCTCCAGGCCCATAGGAATGAATGGGAAGCCAGTTGCCATTACCGAATTGGTAAATACCGATTCTAAAATACCAACATTTACCGATTCGGTAATATTTTACCTACATTACATTTACCGATTTATAAATACCGAATCGGTAAAATTCGGTATTTAAGAATCGGTAAATGTAATTTACCTACATATGGCCCTAAGTGAGTACCAGACAGATCACCATTGGCCTGGGCTGCAGCCTGCTGCCGCGTACCCACTAGAGAGGGGCACTCCTTCAGCTCCCTGCAGAATTCCTCCCTGGTGGGGCCTCCTTCTTGCTGCCAATGGGTCAGCTCAGGCAGGTCCCCCAGTTCGGCTATCTGTTCCCCGGTAGGCTCCAGGGCCTCCCCCTCAAGGTCTGCTTCCTCCTGGGCCGTGGGAACGTTAGGAGCCGGTTTCCTGTGCCTCCTGCGCCCTCTCCCTAAGGCCGGTTCCTGGGCCTCTCCTTCAGGCTCCAGGGTCCCTTTAACACCCCTACTGACTGCCATTGACAGGGTGGTCACGCACGCCCAATCAGGTAAACCCACCATCCGCAGGTGAGTCGTCTTCTCCACCTTTTCCCAAGGGGAGCTCTCCAAATCATTACCTAATATACAACCACCAGGCATGGCTGCTCTCACAGCCACTTGCAGAGTACCAGAGACCCCCCCCACTCAAAGGGAACCTGAGCCATTGGACACTGACTCTCTGTGTTGTCGGCGTTGACAACACGGCAGAATGCGTGTCGGACAACCTGCTCTTGAGACACCAGGTGTTGCTTGACAGCAGTCACACTGGCTCCTGTATCTCTAAGAGCCCCCACCCTTTGGCCATTTATGGTCACCCACTGCCCCTACTTTTGAGTATTGGGGGGCAGTTGGGCCTCAGCGACCATCTCACTGTCTCCTATTGAGACTAGGGTCATCTGTACGGGATCCCCCTCCCCTTGGACATCTACCTCCCTCCCAAAGGCTACACTAGCCACCTGCTTGGGGGGTGGAGCACCAGGGGGTGCTGGTTTACCAAACATGGGGCACTTGGGATCCATGGAATAGTGCCCCAGGTTGTTACACTTGTAACATCTGGGGGGGCCTCTTTGAACAGGGTTACCTGTCGGGGCCCCGGTCTGCTTCGGGGGTGGCTGAGAACCTTTCCCTTGGTTCCCCTGCGAATTACTTTGGGGCCCTCTGTAGAACTCCCTCTGTTTACTCTTGTCCCCCCACTCTTCTGCTGGGGACCCTGACCACCTTTGGCGGGGCCTCCCACGGGACCCTTGTGGACCCTGGTGCTGATCCAGCGGTCCGCCTCCTCAGCAAGCTTCCTAGGGTTAGTCAGCTTGCTATCGATCTGGTGCTGGCGTAGCTCAAGAAAACAATTATCAGACAAGTGCTCCCATGCAATTAGCTGAAACAGCCCTTGGTAATCATTTACTTTGCTACCCTTCACCCAACCATCTAGCGTTCTGTAAAAAAAAGTCACATATTCTACATAAGTGGTATCAGGTTTCTTGGTGCATTCCCTAAATCTCTGCCTGTACAATTCAGGAGTTAACCCATACCTTGTCATCAGAGCTTCCTTCATGTGTGGATAGGATGTGGTGACATCATAGGGGAGATCCAGCAGTGTGTCCCGCCCCTCACTCAGAAACCTTCCCCACAACCCCGCTCCCCAATCTCTCTCAGGGACCCGGTGGAAGGAAATGGCTACTTCATAGGCCCTGAACCACTGCCCAATATCATCCTGCTTGTAATACTCCTTCACTACATCTTTAGGAATGTGCACCCTTGACTCTGTTAAATTGCTGCCACCAGAGGGAGAGCGGTCTAAACTCTTGGCCTTGAGATCCAACTCCCTCATTTTTCCCTCATGCTCCATGGCCAGCCTTTGTCTTTCCATTTCCATTTGCAGTTTTGCCATCTCCACTTCATGCGCTCTTCCAGCACTCCTGTCGGCCATCTCCTCTGGCGACAGGCCTCTGCCAGGCTCAGAAACACCTTCTGGGGGTACCACCTCCAGCACATTCTCTGGGAACTTGGATTCGTACCAGGCCCTCAGCGCCTTGGTATACTGCTCCTTGTTTTTCAATCCAGTTTGGTTAATTCTGTACTTGGAGAGGTATCCTTTCAAGACTTCACTTGTGCACTTCAGCAGTGCCCTCTCCTCCCAATCTATGTCATCAACCCCAGAGAATATAGAGGCCGTCCTGCCTCCATTGACTGAGCTAGGCATGGTTTCTTAAAGTGGAGATTCTTCAGCAAAAACAAAAATCAATACTGTGTGGCTGCGTTATCGGCCTGAACTCACTACGTGGTGTTCACTCAATCACTGTACATGAATCACAAATGCAAATTCAAATCCTCACCACTGACCACCAATGTTAGACTTGGGAATCTCTGGTTGGCACAGGTATGCACTTGTGACAAGCAGGGACTCCTACTTCTAAGTCAGGATAAGGGGATCACCCTTTCAAATAACCCCTGCTCACCCTTTAGGTAGTGTGGCGCAAGCAGTCAAGACTATTCTCAGGGCGTCATAGGTTAAGCATTTGTGACCACATACAGTAATACAATGACACACCACAAATGGACACCCGTCAAGGTTGTATAAAAATAGTTTTCTTTATATAAGGCTTAGCACAAGACCAGAGTAACGAGTAAAAATGACCACAGTATTATTTCAAAGTTCAATGTTCTTGTAGAAAGGCTTAAAATACAAAAATAGGCTTCTTTTAGTCAATTATGCTTCTTTTCAGGCTCTGTACGGTTCGTACCTGGATGTGCGACTCGTTGGCATTAAAAACAAGGAAAGTACGAGTCAAACAGTCATTGCGGACTCCGGGGTCCGTAGCGTGCACGCGGCGGTGCGAACAGAACAAAGTACCTTAAGTTCGTGGGGTCCGCGACGGACAGTGCGGGACAAGTTGATGGGTCCGGGTCGTAGTTCAGCAGCGTATTCAGATGCTGGTCGGGTCGCGGCATCGGGACGCGGCATTGGTAACGGGACCTTCAGGGATACGTGCGGATGGCCCGGATCAGCTTGCAGAGTCCATGGCGTTCGGCGTTCGAGCCGTACCTTCGGTGCGGATAGGCGGCGACACTTCTCGGCGCCGTACAGCGTACGGGGAGGATCAGCGTGATGCGGCTTCTCGGCTCGGAGTACGGCACGGTGCAATACGTTAGCAGCGTACGGACCGTACCGGCGGGACAGCGAAGTTTGGGTCCGGCGAACAGGATTAGGCAGCCAGGGTTTTACGTCTCGAATCGGCGGGGAAGGTTAGGTGCGATGCGGCCGGGAGGGATACGGCGCGTACTAACGCTTTTGGATCAGTGTAGACGCACGGTGCCGGGCGGCAAAGACACGGCTTCGCGGCGGATGGGGTACGAGTTGTACTGGGGCCAAATCCAGTGGGAAACAAGCAAGAATTGTCCAGGCAACTCAGTTTTGGAAGGCAGATGAGTCCAATGGTCCTGGGGCTCAGTTCAGGGGGCAAGCTCTTCTTCCAAGCCCTTGGAGATTGTTGAAACAAAGTGCAAAGTCTCTCTAGTCTTTTCCTCTCCTTTCTCAGCAAGGCACCAGCTTCAGGCCAATCCCCCAGGTCAGGGAAAGTTACTCCTCCTTCAGCTTCTTCCAGGTCCTTCTGGTCAGGCAGAGTTTCTTCGTGGTTCAATCAGGATCTGATTTCTTAGGAGCAGGGCTCCTACCTTTATACCAAGTTTCTTTTGTCTTTACAGGCCAGGGGGGCCTTTGCATAATCCCAGTCCAGTTCTTTTCAGTGAAGAGCACTTTGTTGTTGGGACTCTGGCTTCTTCTTTCAGCAGGCAGGGCAGAGACATCATACGCTCCCCAGGGGGTGGAGCCAGCATTGTGGTGGCAGAACACTGCCCTATTCAGAGTCAAGGTGCACTCCTCCCACCCATCCTGGTGTAATCTCTCTATTCACCACCTGGTAGCCCCAGCCTGTCTCCTGGAACTTCCCAGCCCTGTCACTCAAGCTACACACAAAGAAGATAGCCCCTCCCAGCAGAGGCGGACTGAAATGGTTAGGCACGCAAAGGCTAACTTTCTAAAAGTAGCATTTGCAAACCCAGGATATTAAAATAACCTTTGCTAAAAGATGTATTTTATTATTCTGAGTTCAGGCATACTAAACACGAATTTCTACTATGCTTCCTGAGCCTGCTAGGATTATAGAGTGTTATAATCCAGCAGCCCATTCTGGCCTATGGAGAGCAGGTAGCCTTACAATAGTGAAAAACAAAAATGGCTGTAATTCACTATTAGGACATGCCACACACTTCAGGGCATGTCCTACCTTATCCTTACAATGCACCCTGCCCTAGGGCCTACCTTAGGGGTGACTAACATGAAGGTAAGGGAACGTTTAGGGACGGGCAATGGGGGACACTTGCCCAGTCAGCATGACAGTACCAGACTGCATGCATGTTCTGCAATGGCAGACCTTAGACACATTTTACCAGGCTGCTTCTGTGGGTGGCACAACCAGTGCTGCAAGCCCACTAGCAGCATTTGGATATACAAGCCCTTGGCACCCTGATGCACTCTACTAGGGACTGATAGTAAACCAAATAAACCAAACATGGAAGTCAATTCACATAATACATTTTCCCATAGGGAGCACTTGCACTGTGGCACTGGATGGCAGTGGCACAGTGCCCTGAGCAGCTAACGCCAGCACAAAAATACATTGAGGCACAGACAAAAATGGAAGGGTGACCCACGCCAATGGTGCCAGGTCTAACACGTGTCCCCTCCAGCTGAAATGTGGGGAGAACTACCCTATCCCAGGGAGTTCTCATCACTAAGGCGGAAAAATCTGGAAAGACCATCAGCGTTGGCGTGGTCTGTACCAGGGCGATGTTCCACCGTGAAATCCATCCCATGTAGAGAAATGGACCACCTCAACAACTTAGGATTCTCACCCCTCATCTGCATCAACCATCTGAGGGGCCTGTGGTCTGTTTGAACCCGGAAGTGAGACTCAAACAAGTAGGCCCAGACCACAGCAAATGCTTCTCGCTCAATCGCACTCCACCTTTGTTCCCGGGGAAGTAACCTCCTACTAATAAAGGCTACGGGTTGGTCAAAGCCCTCCTCAGTGATCTGTGAGAGAACGGCCCCTACACCATGCTCTGATGCATCTGTCTGCACAAGGAATTCTTTGGAGAAGTCAGGAGCCAAGAGCACGGGCGCCGTGCACATGGCAGTTTTCAGGGTGTCAAAGGCCTTCTGGCAGGTGTCAGTCCACATCACTTTTCTGGGCTGCTTCTTCGAAGTCAGCTCTGTCAAGGAGGCAACGATGCTGCCATACCCCTTGACAAACCTCCTGTAGTACCCTGTGAGTCCTAAATAGGCCCTCACCTCCATCTGGGTCTTTGGGGGCTCCCAAGCCAGGATGGTCTCAATCTTGGGTTGTAGGGGCGCCACCTGGCCGCTCCCTACTTGGTGTCCCAAGTACACCACGGAACCCTGCCCGATCTGACACTTGCTTACCTTGATCGTGAGGCCTGCCTTGCGCAGTGCCATCAACACCTCCCAGAGATGCCGCAGGTGTTCTTTCCATGTGCCACTGAACACTGCGATGTCATCCAGGTAGGCGGCGCTGAACTCGGTCAGCCCAGCCAACACCTGGTTGACCAACCTCTGGAAGGTGGCTGGGGCATTCTTCATGCCAAATGGCATAACCCGGAACTGGAAATGCCCATCTGGTGTGGAGAATGTGGACCTCTCTTTGGCCCCATCAGTCAAGGCGGTCTGCCAGTACCCAGATGTTAAATCAAACGTGCTGAGGTACCGTGCAGCCCCTAACCGATCAATGAGCTCATCAGCTCTGGGGATGGGGTGTGCGTCAGTCTTCGTGACTGAATTGAGTCCTCTGAAGTCCACACAGAACCGGAGTTCGGGCGTGGCACCCGGCGAGGCAGCCTTTGGGACCATGACCACTGGGCTGGCCCAAGGACTGCTGGAGGACTCAACCACCCCTAGAGCAAGCATCTTTGAGACCTCCTCTTTGATGCAGGCTCTGACCCTGTCAGTTACCCTGTAAGCCTTGTGCTTCACAGGTAAGCTGTCTCCTGTATCCACATCATGGATGCACCAATCTGTGATACCAGGAACCAGGGAGAACAGGTCAGGAAACTGCCCCAGCAGCTGGCGGCAGTCATCCTGTTGCTCAGGGGTCAGGGTGGGTGAGAGGTTAACTCCATCCACTGACACGTCTTGCTCGGAGGCTACCAGGAGGTCAGGAAGAGGCTCAGACTCCTCCTCCGTCCCGTCATCTGTGGCCAAGAGCATGCCCACTTCGGACCTCTCTAAGTGGGGCTTCAGTCGATTGACATGGAGGACCCTCAAGGGGTTCCTCGGAGACTGCAAGTCCACCAAGTAGGTGACAGAACTCTTGCTCTCCACAATCTCAAAGGGTCCTGTCCACTTGTCCTGGAGTGCACAAGGCTCCACAGGGGCCAGGACCCATACCTTTTGACCAGGTTGAAGCTCAACCAGAGTGGCATTCTGGTCGTACCACCGCTTCATTTCCTCCTGGCTGGCTTCCAGATTTGCCTCAGCAAGTTGCCTGAAATGCCTAGTCTGGTTCCGAAAGGCCAGCATGTAACTATATACATTCTGGGGAGGTTTCCTGGGAGATTGCTCCCAGCCTTCCTTGACCAGACTGAGAGGTCCTCGCATGGGATGGCCATACAAAAGCTCAAAGGGACTGAACCCCAGAGACTTTTGTGGCACCTCACGGTATGCAAAGAGAAGGCATGGTAAGAGGACGTCCCACTTACGCCTCATGGGTTCCTCAAGGCCCATAATCATGCCCTTTAGGGTTCGGTTGAATCTCTCAACCAACCCGTTTCCTTGGGGATGGTAAGGGGTGGTGAACTTGTATGTTACACCACACTCTTGCCACAGGGATTTCATATATGTGGATATGAAATTGGTCCCCCTGTCAGACACCACCTCTAGAGGGAATCCTACTCGTGAGAAAATTCCCATCAGTGCCCATCCCACCACGGGGCCCGTCACTGTCCTCAGAGGGATGGCTTCAGGGTACCGGGTGGCATGGTCCACCAAGACCAGGATAAACCTGTTGCCCATGGCAGTCTTGGGGTCCAGTGGCCCCACAATGTCAATCCCCACTCGCTGGAATGGGGTACTGACCACAGGGAAAGGTTGGAGTGGAGCCCTCAGCTTCCTTCCACTCTTACCACTTGCCTGGCAAGTCTGGCATGTCCTGCAGTGAGTGTCAGAACTCCTGCGCATTTGAGGCCAATAAAAGTGGGTGACAAGCCTTTCGAAGGTCTTGTCCTGCCCCAAATGCCCTGCTAACGGAACGTCGTGAGCCAGCCCCAGTAGGAAGGCTCTGAACTTCTGGGGTACCACCAGCGCACGGGCTGACCCAGGTTCAGCAACCTTAGGCTCTGAGTACAGGAGGTCGTTCTCCCAGTAGATTAAGTGAGTACCGGACTGATCACCATTGGCCTGGGCTGCAACCTGCTGCCGCATACCCACTAGAGAGGGGCACTCCTTCTGCTCCCTGCAGAATTCCTCCCTGGTGGGGCCTTCTTCTTGCTGCCAATGGGTCAGCTCAGGCAGGTCCCCCAGTTCGGCTATCTGTTCCCCGGTAGGCTCCAGGGCATCCCCCTCAAGGTATGCTTCCTCCTGGGCCGTGGGAACGTTAGGAGCCGGTTTCCTGTGCCTCCTGCGCCCTCTCCCTAAGGCCGGTTCCTGGGCCTCTCCTTCAGGCTCCAGGGTCCCTTCAACACCCCTACTGACTGACATTGACAGGGTGGTCACGCACGCCCAATCAGGTAAACCCACCATCCGCAGGTGAGTCGTCTTCTCCACCTTTTCCCAAGGGGAGCTCTCCAATCATTACCTAATAGACAATCAACAGGCATGGCCGCTCTCACAGCCACTTGCAGAGTACCAGAGACCCCCCCACTCAAAGGGAACCTGAGCCATTGGACACTGAGTCTCTGTGTTGTCGGCGTTGACAACACGGCAGAATGCGTGTGGGACAACCTGCTCTTGAGACACCAGGTGTTGCTTGACAGCAGTCACACTGGCTCCTGTATCTCTAAGAGCCCCCACCCTTTGGCCATTTATGGTCACCCACTGCACATACTTTTGAGTATTGGGGTGCAGTTGGGCCTCAGCGACCATCTCACTGTCTCCTAATGAGAGTAGGGTCATCTGTACGGGATCCCCCTCCCCTTGGACATCTACCTCCCTCCCAAAGGCTACACTAGCCACCTGCTTGGGGGGTGGAGCACCAGGGGGTGCTGGTTTACCAAACATGGGGCACTTGGGATCCATGGAATAGTGCCCCAGGCTGTTACACTTGTAACATCTGGGGGACCCTCTTTGAACAGGGTTACCTGTCGGGGCCCGGTCTGCTTCGGGGGTGGGGGTGGCTGAGAACCTTTCCCTTGGTTCCCCTGGGAATTACTTTAGGGCCCTCTGTAGAACTCCCTCTGTTTACCCTTGTCCCCCCCACCCTTCTGCTGGGGACCCTGACCACCTTTGGCGGGGCCTCCCACGGGACCCTTGTGGACCCTGGTGCTGATCCAGCGGTCCGCCTCCTCAGCAAGCTTCCTAGGGTTAGTCAGCTTGCTATCGATCTGGTGCTGGAGTAGCAGAGGGAAACAATTATCAGACAAGTGCTCCCATGCAATTAGATCAAACAGCCCTTGGTAATCATTTACTTTGCTACCCTTCACCCAACCATCTAGCGTTCTGGAAAAAAAAGTCACATATTCTACATAAGTGGTATCAGGTTTCTTGGTGCATTCCCTAAATCTCTGCCTGTGCAATGCAGGAGTTAACCCATACCTTGTCATCAGAGCTTCCTTCATGTGTGGATAGGATGTGGTGACATCAGAGGGGAGATCCAGCAGTGTGTCCCGCCCCTCACTCAGAAACCTTCCCCACAACCCCGCTCCCCAATCTCTCTCAGGGACCCGGTGGGAGGACATGGCTACTTCATAGGCCCTGAACCACTGCCCAATATCATCCTGCTTGTAATACTCCTTAACTACATCTTTAGGAATGTGCACCCTTGACTCTGTTAAATTGCTGCCACCAGAGGGAGAGTGGTCAAAACTCTTGGCCTTGAGATCCAACTCCCTCATTTTTACCTCATGCTCCATGACCAGCCTTTGTCTTTCCATTTCCATTTGCAGTTTTGCCATCTCCACTTCATGTGCTCTTCCAGCACTCCTGTCGGCCATCTCCTCTGGCGACATGCCTCTGCCAGGCTCAGAAACACCTTCTGGGGGTATCACCTCCAGCACATTCTCTGAGAACTTGGATTCGTACCAGGCCCTCAGCGCCTTGGTATACTGCTCCTTGTTTTTCAATCCAGTTTGGTTAATTCTGTACTTGGAGAGGTATCCTTTCAAGACTTCACTTGTGCACTTCAGCAGTGCCCTCACCTCCCAATCTATGTCATCAACCCCAGAGAATATTGAGGCCGTCCTGCCTCCATTGACTGATCTAGGCATGGTTTCTTAAAGTGGAGATTCTTCAGCAAAAACAAAAATCAATACTGTGTAGCTGCGTTATTGGTCTGAACTCACTACGTGGTGTTCACTCAATCACTGTACATGAATCACAAATGCAAATTCAAATCCTCACCGCTGACCACCAATGTTAGACTTGGGAATCTCTGGTTGGCACAGGTATGCACTTGTGACAAGCAGGGACTCTTACTTCTAAGTCAGGATAAGGGGATCACCCTTTCAAATAACCCCTGCTCACCCTTTAGGTAGTGTGGCGCAAGCAGTCAAGACTATTCTCAGGGCGTCATAGGTTAAGCATTTGTGACCACATACAGTAATACAATGACACACCACAAATGGACACCAGTCAAGGTTGTATAAAAATAGTTTTCTTTATATAAGGCTTAGCACACGACCAGAGTAATGAGTAAAAATGACCACAGTATTTTTTCAAAGTTCAATGTTCTTGTAGAAAGGCTTAAATTACAAAAATAGGCTTCTTTTAGTCAATTATGCTTCTTTTCAGGCTCTGTATGGTTGGTACCTGGATGTGCGACTCGTTAGCATTAAAAACAAGGAAAGTACGAGTCAAACAGTCGTTACGGACTCCGGGGTCCGTAGCGTGCACGCGGCAGTGCAAACAGAACAAAGTACCTTAAGTTCGTGGGGTCCGCGACGGATAGTGCGGGACAAGTTGATGGGTCTGGGTCGTAGTTCGGCAGCGTATTCAGATGCTGGTCGGGTCGCGGCGTCGGGATGCGGCATTGGTACAGTACCTTCAGGGATACGTGCGGATGGCCCGGATCAGCTTGCAGAGTCCGTGGCGTTCGGCGTTCGAGCCGTACTTTCGGTGCGGATAGGCGGCGACACTTCTCGGCGCCGTACAGCGTACGGGGAGGATCAGCGTGATGCGGCTTCTCGGCTCCGAGTACGGCACGGTGCAGTACGTTAGCAGCGTACGGACCGTACCTGTGGGACAGCGAAGCTTGGGTCCGGCGTACAGGATTAGGCAGCCAGGGTTGTACGTCTCGAATCGGCGGGGAAGGTTAGGTGCGATGCGGCCGGGAGGGATACGGCGCGTACTAACGCTTTTGGATCAGCGTAGACGCACATGCCGGGCGGCAAAGACACGGCTTCGCGGCGGATGGGGTACGTGTCGTACTGGGGCCAAATCCAGCGGGAAACAAGCAAGAATTGTCCAGGAAACTCAGTTTTGGAAGGCAGATGAGTCCAATGGTCATGGGACTCAGTTCAGGGGGCAAGGTCTTCTTCCAAGCCCTTGGAGATTGTTGAAACAAAGTGCAAAGTCTCTCTAGTCTTTTCCTCTCCTTTCTCAGCAAGGCACCAGCTGCAGGCCAATCCCCCAGGTCAGGGAAAGTTACTCCTCCTTCAGCTTCTTCCAGGTCCTTCTGGTCAGGCAGAGTTTCTTCGTGGTTCAATCAGGATCTGATTTCTTAGGAGCAGGGCTCCAACCTTTATACCAAGTTTCTTTTGTCGTTACAGGCCAGGGGGGCCTTTGCATAATCCCAGTCCAGTTCTTTTCAGTGAGGAGCACTTTGTTGTTGGGACTCTGGCTTCTTCTTTCAGCAGGCAGGGCAGAGACATCAGACGCTCCCCAGGGGGTGGAGCCAGCATTGTGGTGGCAGAGCACTGCCCTATTCAGAGTCAAGGTGCACTCCTCCCACCCATCCTGGTGTAATCTCTCTATTCACCACCTGGTAGCCCCAGCCTATGTCCTGGAACTTCCCAGCCCTGTCACTCAAGCTACACACAAAGAAGATAGCCCCTGCCAGCAGAGGCGGACTGAAATGGTTAGGCACGCAAAGGCTAACTTTCTAAAAGTAGCATTTGCAAACCCAGGATATTAAAATAACCTTTGCTAAAAGATGTATTTTATTATTCTGAGTTCAGGCATACTAAACACGAATTTCTACCAGGCTTCCTGAGCCTGCTAGGATTATAGAGTGTTATAATCCAGCAGCCCATTCTGGCCTATGGAGAGCAGGTAGCCTTACAATAGTGAAAAACGAAAATGGCTGTAATTTACTATTAGAACATGACACACACTTCAGGGCATGTCCTACCTTATCCTTACAATGCACCCTACCTTAGGGGTGACTAACATGAAGGTAAGGTAAGGTTTAGGGACGGGCAAGTGGGGACAGTTGCCCAGTCAGCATGACAGTACCAGACTGCATGCAGGTTCTGCAATGGCAGACCTTAGACACATTTTACCAGGCTGCTTCTGTGGGTGCCACAACCAGTGCTGCAAGCCCACTAGCAGCATTTGGATATACAAGCCCTTGGCATCCCTGGTGCACTCTACTAGGGACTGATAGTAAACCAAATAAGCCAAACATGGAAGTCAATTCACATAATACATTTTCCCATAGGGAGCACTTGCACTGTTCCACTGGATGGCAGTGGCACAGTGCCCTGAGCAGCTAACGCCAGCACAAAAATACATTGAGGCACAGACAAAAATGGAAGGGTGACCCACGCCAATGGTGCCAGGTCTAACAAAAATAAATTACATTTAGGTGCCGATTCCGATCCTGTAAAACCTGGGTACGAATGGTCGTACGGAGCGTATTCTCCATACGACTCGTACCCGGGAAATCCTCCTTACAAAGCAGCAAGTACGATTCATACAGAAATACCACTTCCGTACGATTCGTAAAAACCTACGTGCGGATAAAAAATACCCACAATTCCGATCTGGGACATCGTGTACGTGACGTCCGGACGGAGTCAGGCAGCGTTCTACAGACCAGCAAGTACGATTCAAGCCTACGTCACTCCGCACGGATCATTTTTTACGGCAGGCAAAAACTCCCGGGAAATTGAGGACGACACAAAGAAGGAGCAGCGGTACGGGACTGACAGCCATGGACCCCATCCTATGTGTCATCCCGGCCCTCCTAGCCTACGACCTGGTGCACCGAAACCACCGTGCACGCCGCAGAAGGTCAGCACAACACCCCGGGGCAAAGGGGGGGCGAGGGGCAGGAAACATAACCTCTACCTAATTTTAAAAATACCATATACTGTCCATACATTACCTCCAGGGTCTCGTCACGTCGGGGGGTGTGTCCACCAATCCCCGCGTACGCGTACCCGTCACCACTACAATGGTGGTACGGGCCGTACACACGCTCTGAGGGCGTGGGTACGGCCCGTACCACCATTGTAGTGGTGATGTAGGGGTACGCGTGGTACGGGCCGTACACACGCTCTGAGGGCGTGGGTACGGCGCGTACACCTACATCACCACTACAATGGTGGTACGGCCCGTACCCTTGCTTTGAGGGCGTGGGTATGGCCCGTACCACCATTGTAGTGGTGATGTAGGGGTACGGGTGTTATGGGCTGTACACACGCTCGGAGGGCGTGGGTATGGCGCGTACACCTACATCACCACTACAATGGTGGTACGGCCCGTACCCACGCTTTGAGGGCACCAGTATATTTGTGATAAAAGGCATACACACGCCACAAATGTTGGCTTAGGGCCTGGTGCAGCATATAACCAGTATATTGGGGTGTGTTCATGGCCAGGACAGCAGTGTACAGCACCAAGGGTGCGGGTGGGTGGGTGGGTGTCTGCCTAGGAGTCCCAGCAGTGGACAAAGACTTGTGAGGGGTGGGTGCCTATCACTCCCAGCAGTGGACAGAGACATGTGAGGGGTGGGTGCCTATCACTCCCAGCAGTGGACAGAGACATGTGAGGGGTGGGTGCAGAGGAATACCAGCAGTGGACAGAGACATGTGAGGGGTGGGTGCCTATCACTCCCAGCAGTGGACAGAGACATGGGGTGGGTGCCTATCACTCCCAGCAGTGGACAGAGACATGTGAGGGGTGGGTGCAGAGGAATACCAGCAGTGGACAGAGACATGTGAGGGGTGGGTGCCTATCACTCCCAGTAGTGGACAGAGACATGGGGGTGGGTGCCTATCACTCCAAGCAGTGGACAGAGACATGTGAGGGGTGGGTGCCTATCACTCCCAGCAGTGGACAGAGACATGGGGGTGTGTACATCATGATCAGATGACCACAACTCCATGGGTGTATGTATGCATCTCTAATGTTCTACTATGTTGATAGTGCCATAACAACACATCACTGACAGCAGTGTCCCACTCCCATGAGGATGGATGTCTTTCCCCCAATGCATGACACACCACATGTGGGTGTGAGGACAAATGACACATGCATACCCACCCCTGGCGGATGCAGCACAATACACACACAGAGATCATGCCACAAGACTGTACAGTCATGTCAATGCCTACTAAACTAAGAGAGCCAAAGGGAACACACACTGTCACGCACATCCCAGGACTGATAGTAATGTACAGATGCTGCGACAGCCACCAAGATGTTGCCTCTCATGGAAGGAATAGGGTGGAGTTCCCGCAGATACCATGCCCACAATTGTCAGTCAGGTGCCCAAATTCCCTGAAGAACAAGTACCAACTGTGTGCTAGGCTGGGATAACACACATGCATTGTGCGGAAAAGGGTGAATTTCGCCATTAAGGCATTACAACATACTCAATACGCAAGTACAGTGACTAGCAAGGGTGGCACAGACGATGCAGCCGGAGACATTGCTGAGCAGGCATGGCCATAGTTGAAGGGATGGGTCACCAACAAAGGAAATGTAGACAGAGGTCAGCACAACAATTGTGCAACTCCCTGCAGGGAAGATGTCAGGTGCCACAGAGGAAGGAACACTCCTTGGGACAATGTCTCTGAACACAAATAGCACACACAACCAAAGATTCTTCGCAGAGACCTTGTGATGGCACGCAGTTACCATGGTCCACCCCATGAGCATCAGACTACAACATTACCCTGAAACATAACACATTACCACAACCCCAACTCCTGGAGCATCAGCACCCACATCAATACCTGAAATGCAATAGTGTTCAAAGTGAAAAGAAAATGCTTTATTCGGCATCAAAATCAAAATCATAAAAGGACACTATTTACAAAGGCACATGGCCAGTCCAGATCAGAAGTCCTTGGGGGGGACACATGGCCACGTGCCTCCCCTAGCTTGCCTGCACATTAGAACCCTCAGGTTCGTCGACTGGGGGGGGGGGGGCATCATGTGGGGAAGGACCAGGCACCGCAGGGACAGGTGTAAGGGTAGGTGTGGTGGGTGCAGGGACGGACTCCTCCACCACAGGGGGTGGGGCAGCGCCAAAGGTGGAGGTCAGCTTGGCGCTGCACACTGCTGCCAGGTTGTCCAGCGTATCCCCTGCACCCGAAGAAGACACAGGCTCAAAGGAGGGGGGCGGTCGGAGGGATGGTGTGCAGTGCTACTGGGGAAGGGGGTGGACGGGGGGACTCATCTCCCCTACCCGTGGAGTGCCGTTCCTGTTTGCGGACTGGTGAGCCAGAGGGGCTGAGGCCAGCACAGCCAAGTAGGCCTCCTTGTCAGATTGTGTGGTAGGTGAGCCGAGGGGAGTGCCATTGGAGGGACTGGGTAGTGCGGCATGCGGACTCGGACTGTGGCTGCGTGTATGCCTGTGTGCCCCAGACCCAGTGGGTGTGCCCTCATCCCCCTGAGTGTGCGTGCCAGGAGGTGTGCGCTTGCCCTTACGTGTTGGTGTGCTGCCTGTGTCTGGTGGGGTGCGTGCTTGGGAATGTCTGGGTGTGCTTTGGACAGGCATGGGAGTGGGAAGTGTGGATAGTGCAGGGGTAGGGGGGGACGAAGCACTGCAGGAGACTCACTGCTGCTGTCAGTGAAGAGTCCATGGACCTCAGCAACATCCGTTGGTCAGACATCGCTGATGACATGCCCTCCATGTATGACACCATCTGTGTCATCAGTCTGGTGTGGCCATGGAGGACATTCAGCATCTATGTCTGGCCAACCTGCAACTGCCGCAGAATGTCCACAGACTCTGCACTGAGGGCAAGAGGGGGGACAGGGGCAGGGGGTGTGGTGCCTGGCATGAAGGAGACACGGTGTTGCCTTGCACGGACAGAAGGGACCGGAGCAACTGGGAGGGCGGTGATGGGAATGGAGGGGGCGGTGACAGATGTAGTGATGCTGCCAGGTGTTGTAGCAGCCTCCGCCCCCTCGAGGAGTTCAGCCTCGGACCCGTCAGCATCGTAGTCAGTGTTGCCACTAGACAGGTCCTCCGCCTGACTCCCCTCACCCTCCATGCCACTTGCTCCCGCAGACTCGCCAGCAGTGGTGGCAGCGGTGCTGGATCCCTCCTCCAGGTCCGAGCAGGTGTCTCCCTCGGTGTCCTCCGATGATGCTGTGGGCAAGGGGAATATACAGAAAATAATCAGTCACCTGAATACATCTGACACATGAGTCCAAACAAAAAATGTCACAGTGTATATCAGGAAATGCATCATGAGTAACATCTAGAATACTCCGCACATATGTAACCCTGCACTCCCCAGTTGGTTGACCCACCATGCCACTTGAAAACAATGGAGATTATGACACAACAGCAAATAACTTAATATCAAATTAGACTGAGAAGCTAGTGTCTGGCAACAGCTGAGCACAGCAAGACTATGAAGGCATGCCACCTCTTGTTCACTGTGAACGAAACAGTATTGGTGCACCCAAGGCCAAATAACAGACCTCAATGCTGAAGGTGTCCCCACACTCAGAGACCTGTGAGTACTTTTGAAACCCAAACGAAAAACATTGCAATCCCTTGGGACTCACAACACTTTACACAATGTACATGTTTAGAATGTGTGAATGTGACACTTTGTGAACAGAACACACATGTGCCTGTATAACAGAAGTCACACAAGGAGGTGCACAAAAAACTACATTTACAGAGTCATTGTATGAGCTGCCAGCCGAATTCAAATAAGCCACTGTAAAGAAGAAATGGGGTATCAGTAAGTACATATACATGGCACCACGGTGGTCTGGATGACTTGACACTCGTAAGTTGGTATCAGCAACAACCAAGGACTTACCCAAATGCAAACACACTGTGAGAACATGGATATATATAATCAGAAAACAAGTGGTAATCGAACTGTGCCTTTCTTTAAAATGTGCCAGCGTGTCCCCGTAAAGTGTAAAGGTACTTTCTTTTGCACTTCCTTGGGAGACATCTGTCATGCAGGCACATTATTGTCCTTCACAACAAAACATCAAAGTCAAGCATATGAAAATTTGAGACATGTTGACAAGTGTAGTGATTGCCAAGGTACAATACTTCTTGACGAACAACTTGAATCATGCCACCTGTCACATGGCCATCCGTACCATGATGACACAGTTGGCAACACATCTGACCCACTGCCTGTCATGTGGAGTGGCACACATGTCCAAACACAAGACAATGCATTAGCTAATGGGCCTGTAATTGTGTCGGGATAAGGAGCACCGGCACTGAGGAGACACCCTCATGGGAACCAAGAATGTCCACACAGAGGTCAGCACACACAGACCAAACTACGTAGCATCTCGAGCACACACTGGTGGCAAAAATGGATGAGCATGAACCATGTATTTTAACTTTTGACACATGCTGCAAAGCACAAACATTAAACCCTGCACAACATGACTGGGTCACTGCATGTTGAGTGTCTGTCCAGACAATTATCACACACAGGTCAGACCTGGCAAGGAGACATAAGGTTTGGACATATAGGCCTTGCCCGCACAAACCCACCATACCTGAGACAATGTGATTGAGACAGATCAAGAAGTTACACCTCTTAATCTGGGTGTACTAAAATGTGCATCAAGAATTCCGAAATGTACTCCACATCACCTTGTGAGGCTGCCAACACATATTTGTGACAAACAACCATCAACAGATAGTTGTACATAGACACACAGGCACTGCCCAGTGTGAGGATGCACAAGCCAAATAGGGTCAGCCTGTACAATGGGCACATGTAGCACACTTTAGATAAATACAAATGAGGCCAGGGAACAATGCCACAGAGGCCAACCTATGCTGAACACACAGAGAATGGGTACAGTGTTGGATGACACACATGATTCTGAGGCAAGGGTGTCTTAGGGGACTGTAGTGGGCACACTGCTCCATGGTCCTGGAATGATCTGACTGTAACATGAGCTACAGTCCCGGCACTATGCATATCTCCCACTCATGCACATCATGTCTGAGGTCACAACATCGGTCATGCATGCTGCAAGTCTGTTCATTTGAAAACTCACACTCCTATGTTGAGACTCAGCATCAGTGCCAACTAATATGGACCCCCAAATGACTGAACAGGACAGGGCACAGGCAAGGTAACAACACATGTCTCAGACCCCCCCCACATGATGCAGAAAGCAATGTGCACTTGGATTAACTGGCAGCCTAGATGACCATGTGCAATAGTGATTACACACAGACCAGGGAACACATGTCAAGGAGAGGAAGGGAGGAAGAACAGCACTGGTTGACTTTGGGGAACAGGATATGCACTGCACATATTAACCCTCGCAGTATATCCAGGCAACTGAGCACTTCCAAAAGCTGGTGACACACAACAAACACACATGTACCTACCCCCTTCCTGCTGCTGCAACTCCTGTAACCGCCTATCCAAGTCAGGGAAGACAACCGCCAGGACACACTTCATCTGGTGGGTCAGGCGTTGGCGCCCGCCGTGCTTGCGTGGAGGTGAGTCCTTCAGCTGGCACCGGGCGATCCTCCGGGTCCAGCACCGGATATCCTAGCAGCGTTTCCTCATTTGGGCTAGGCGCCGACTGCGACCCTCCACCGATCTCACGGCCCTGACGGCCCGCTTCCAGATCTTCCCCTTCTCGTAGGCAGTTACCTGTGAGGATGACAAAGTGAGACAACATCACTACAGCTGCTCCATGTCACAGAGACACACATTTGAACATCTTTGAAATGTTGAACAGGGCATAGTATGCTGGCAACAAATAGCACCTTTGTCATAGGGACATTAGCCTATGTGGAAGCCCCAATGCACTACATGGCATTAAAAGTACACAGGTGGCATGAGGGGTGCAACACACTCCCTGATCATGGCACACACTGTGCATCACATGCAACACCAGTCTGATGGACAGCACCTCCAAGCAGTTACATGGCCCAGGCCACTGATTCAACCTCAGCAGAGTACACAGACACACACAGGCACAGATCACTCAACTGCCATTGGCAACAGCGGATACAAACCTCACTCTGCACATGTGCCACTTGCCTGTGGGGTGTCACAGGTGTGGTGCTAGCTCAGCAAGTCAGACACTCCGCACAGCTTACTTCTCACATCAGATGGGTGGAGCTGTTGCCTCCTCCATGCAGCTGTGGTGCAACACTCCACATAGACACTCACCCACATGACAAGGAACATTCACACACATCAATGCCCAGGGGGCGTACACATCATTGGACACTCGCACCACTCTCACCACAGCTCCACTCAACTCACACACATCTGTGGGTACAGTCACCTGTCACACCGGGGGGGGCACTGAATCACCTCAGGACTATAGAACAAAATTGGCCCAAAGGATTGGGCAGGCTGAATGTGCCATGCACTATGCAGTGAATGTCACAGTAAGCACAATGCAAGTGAGGAGTGCACACATGAACTACATCATGCTCTGCATGAGAGACATAAGCCATTCCCACCCCTGGGACCCACTCTAAACAACATTGCATGTCTGTCACACCTGGACAAAATGCCAGAAGTGACAGTCACAAAAAAGGTGCACAGTCAAAGCTAGTGGAGTCAGCACTCACCTGCTCCCCTGGTCTCCCATACAGGCTGGGGTACTGTGGGAGGATGACATCTAGCAATGCCTCATTCTCCTCTTGTGTGAAAGGCTGGGCCCTCTCCACAGACCTTGACATGGTGCCAGAGGAAGCACAGGTAGCAGCAGTGGTGTCGAGTGAAAGGTTGTGCAGGCAAGTGCCCTCTCATGGGTTCTCACTGACTTATATCTGCCTTGCTGGGCTGTTTCATTTACAGGAGTACAGAGTGATTGGTCAGACTCATTTGCATCCTACGTTTCCTCCAATCCCTTTAAACATACATCAGTGAGTGCCTTTGCATGGTTAAAAATATGAGCATCATGTGAAGTCAACAACCACTTTGCAACATTGTATTTAGTTGCCAACTGACTTTTACAGGCCACCTGATGGAAAAATTTTAACTGGAAACTCGGTATCCATGACAACCAGCATGCATTTAGGCCCTAATACTTGTCCCTCATTTGTCCCTATGTAATTTAGCAATCCACACACAGGTACGGTGCGTTTCACACATACCCCTACAGCACCAGTTGCACAGTGCGTTTCACACATACGTGTACGACCAGTGTGTACACGTACGTGTACACACTGGTCGTACACGTACGTGTATGACCAGTGTGTACCCATATGTGTACTACAGTCGTACACATACGTGTACGACCAGTGTGTACATGTAGTACACATGGCAGTGGAGAAGGCTGTGCCACTCATCCTGGATCCGGATGAGCAGGAACATCCACCCATGGAGGATGAAGGGCTTGGTCACGAGGCAAGTGAGGAGGAGGAGGATGACGACATCCGGAGTCAGCTCATACGCAACTTCTTCTCATAATGGTGAGTCCATGGGTCTGAGTGTACACGCTTGGAGCCTTGTGTGACATGTGTTGCAATGTGTATGTCCAGCTGACTGTATGCTAAGTGGCTTAGAGTTGTGTTCAGATGTGTCACTTAAGGGATGATGTCCTTCCACACATTTTTGCTTAGACACTCAATTTAAAAATAGCATGTTGACACACTTATTCCTGTACAGTAAATGACCATGCATGCGGATAACAATCTTTTCCCTGACTTCTTGTGTGTCTGTCATCCCCAGGTAGGTGCGCATGCTGTCTGCTCGAGTCATACTTGGCCTCCCGCTATTCCTCATGAGTATTGCAACGTGTGCTGAATCAGCGTCCCATGCACGGATATGGTGAAAAGTTTTTTTGGTAAAGGATTGCTGCATAGCATTTTGGTGTTGGTAGGTGTTTGGAATGTGTGGGCACTGCTCCTGTGCATGTTGTGTTACTATACATACATGTCGACTCACCATGGGGCACATGACATGTTGCATGACTCCCATGAATTGATAGTCACCCTTCGTAACAGTAATCTGTAATGGGACTGTGGATTCTGATGAAGGCATCAATGTGTGTACAACTTCCCTCTGAAACATACGGGATACTACGGGTGGACATAGTGTGGGACATCCCCATGAGAGGATCAATGGGGAATTGTAGACCCTCCATGTGCAGCAGGGGGTGTTTGGCTCACACCCTTCACTTGTGTGCCAGTTCAATGGATTTACAGCATCTGTGTTGTGAAGGGGGTGTCCAGTGTAGATCCCACATGTTCAGCCTAATGACCTGTGAGTCTGTTCATATTGATGCATTTCCCTAGGTGTGAACCTGAGTAATAAAGGTGTTCCTCACCCTCCAAGGTGCCTCATCTCTGTCAATGCAGGTCTCTTGCCACTTTGCATGCAGCATCTCTGGCATAGTTGTCAAAGATTGTGCATATGAGTCAATGTGTAGTTTAGCAACATGCATGCAGTTCTTCAGGGATTAGGATCTCTATTGTGCATGATGTCCATGGTTGTGTATGTATTTGGGCATGTTGGTCACCACAACGGGCCGTCAACACCTGCTGAGGGTGTGTATCCTGTGCGCAGCTCGGCCTTCAGTTTCCTGATCCTGTGTCAGCCATCTTTGGTGATTGTGCATCCATTGTCTCTGGGTGTGCCATGGGGACCGAAACTCTTTCCTTTACATACGCCTGTTGCAGTTGTCCTTTCTGACATCCTTGTCTTTGTGTGCAACTTGTGGCATAGTTTCCAGGACATGCCGCCTGCTTCTGCGGCCCCTGCAGCAAGGGCCCAAAATGTTTCCGGATTCGGTAACACACACACCTCAAAGATGCTCCTCCCTTCCTCCCTCCACCCATTCATTTGGCTGTCATCAGCTTGTCTATGCCACTGTTGCGGCCACGCGGTGCCAAAGGCTGGACCGTCAGCGCATGCAACGTGCACATTGCATGACCCTCATGTCCTTGCATGACCCACATCACACTACAGTCTGATGTTACAGCCACCCTCCAAGCATTGTCCATCCGAAAATCTACCGCCTGCTCTCAGGCATACCCTAGGCGCACACACAACACCTTTGCATGATAAGTGTGCAACTCCAACTGCCTACACAGCGCTGTCCCGCCTTCCAGGCCCTGTCACACCAACCAGGTCATGTCCCTCCTACTCCCCACCGGCTCCGTACACCAGCAAAGCCATGGGAGTGGGACTCAAGCCTTCAGCATGTCGTATAGTGGCATCATCTGGCACATGGCCCAGGTATCATCTCTCAGCGTGTCAATCTTCAATGTGTCCAGGTCCCCCTCTCCGGCATCACATGCGCACAGCACCTCATCATCAGCTCCTATGCCATTGACAGCCAGGTGCTCCTCACCCTCACCAAAGACGCAGCCATTGCCAGTTCCAACATTCAAGTAGGCATGAGATCCATTGATGAATGGCTGAACATCAGCCACCTGAGGCTGGACTTGTACAGGACTGAGGTAATCATCTGAGGATTGTCCCCTTACAGCTGGGTCAACTGCTTGTGTCCCACCCGCAAGAGCCCTGCACATGCACCCAGTGCCCACGCACACAAGATGGTGTGAATCATGGATTCGTCACTCACATTTGCCATGCTAATCACCAGCATCTGTACCTCAGGGTGCAACACCCTCTGCATGATGCACATGATCCACAGATAGATCCACTCCAAGGAAAGTCAGACCATCCCCCAGGCCCACGACACCAGCCATGTCAACTACTGCCCCGCCCTCTACGGAGCAAGTACATCAAAACCCCCGGGAAACTTGTCCACATCCAGGCTGCATGTGCACACCTCAGCTTCAACATCCCGTGCCCCAGCCACATCACCGTCTACCAGAGATAGCTGCAATGGATCACTGTCTGCTGCAGGATGACCTACAGACTCCTCACCCACACTCAGGAGGCAGGCCACAACCCCAGACCCCAAACCAACCTTTCACGTCTGTCATCCGAGACCCCGTTGTGCCAACTCCGTGCATCCAACCTTGCCCTGGCCACCATTCTTCACATCCACCGTACTCCAGCATGCAGGACATAGTTCTCCCACCTGACAAGACATACCTGCTACTCCCTCCCCGGCAACATCCACATGAGCCATGACCTCTACGCCTTCATAATACTCTTCCCAATTGGTCTGTCCGCACAGTATTACATGCCCCCCCCTCAGCAGCTTGAGGCCATCACGGGTGAGTATTGTGCTCCATGTCTGTATTGTATAATACATTGTGACCCATGTGTGTCCTGTACCAGACTCAGATTCCAGGGTATGGATGGCTGGAGTTAGTTCAACACTCGGGCATAGTTTGACATTTCCCCACACGTACGTTGTGTACTCATGCTAAATAAATGCAACACCTCATTGAAGAAATTAGGATTTATTCTCCGTGTGGGGTCTGTTTAGTGTGGACAAATAGGTGCTATACAGTGTGCATGGAATCCAAAGTTCACAGGGGGAGATGGGATCCTTGGCATTTGAAGTCATCAGAGTCCAGACCACAGTGTTGGTCATCATTGGTCAGACTGTGACCAGCAAGTCCATGTGGCAGAGAATGTCAGTGAATGATGTGCTGCTGTTGCGCATGAAGGCCTGGTGCTAGGCCAGGTGACCTGGGAGATGTGGATGGTCCTCTGCCTCTCACGGTCTTTTCCGTGGACGACCCACCTTCCTCCGGGGACCCTCAGATGCAGGCCTTGACGATGTTTGGGACCCTCCTCCTCCTCCTCCTCCCTCCCTGTGGCTGGTGCTGGTCTGCGCCTGGTGTCACCGGAAGGGTTGCCCATGTTGTCGGCGATCCGACGGAGTGAATGGCTCATGTCCCTTTGCACCACCAGGAGCTCAGTGAGTCTTGTCTCCATCCGTCCTTGGTGTTGTTGTTGACTGGTGTGTTGCTCGGCCTGCTGGTTCTTAATCTCGTTGAGGGTCGCCACTACCTGGCTGATGCCCCTGGTGTCACGCCGGTATGTGTCCAAGATGTGGCGTATGTGTGACATACCAGTTCCCTCAGCTGGCTGGTCAGGTTCACGCCTCTGCCTGCCTCCACTCCCACCACCCCTGCCCACACGAGCCTGGCCTGCCGTTGTGGGCACATCGGTTCTACGGGACCCCTGAGGGATGGCATTTGCAGGGTTGTCTGCCTCCTCCTGGGTGGCTGGAGAACCTTGTCCCTCCAGGTCAGACTGGCTCAGTTGTTCTGTGCGGGCAGGGCTCCTGGGTGTCTCCTGGGATGTGGCAAGAATGGGGGTGATGGTTGGGACAGATGTACCTGACGCAGGTGCGCAGGGGCTTGGGTACCAGAGGGTCCAGGTTGGTTGGGGTCATCCACAGAGTGCTGAGAGTCGCCGCTGCCGGTGGGATCATCTTCCTGCCGAGCCTGGGCCTGTGATTGTTCCCCCCCAGTGTTGGGGGGAGATCCATGATGTTGCCCTGTGTGTGAGAGAGAGACAATGTTAATGATGTTTCATGCAACATCCATGTTTCATACATGTTCTAGTTGCCACAGTTCCTCCAGGTAGTCGTATATGCCTAGCAATCACATTAATGTTCACCTGTGGATGGGTATGTTGCAGGGGACTGATTGAAATGTTATCCAGGGTCTTTGACATGTCGCATTTGGCCTAGGATGCTTTTTTGGCTGTGGCTTGATCTTGTTGTGTCACATGTCCATTGTGAGTGTGTGTGACTCCATTGGCTGCCCCGGGGGTGTGTGCTTGTGTAAGGGGTGAGTGATCATCCCTCAGCCCAATGCTGTTCAACATCCACATGGCCCCCCTCACACAAGTGGCCCGCCACCACAACCTCAAAAACATCTCCTACGCCGACAACACCCAGCTCACCCTCTCCCTCACCAAGGAACCTCACACCGCCAAGACAAACATCCACGAGGGTCTGAGGGCCATCGCCGACTGGATGCGGAGCGGCCATCTGAAACAGAACTCGGACAAGATGGAGGTCCTCATCCTCGGACCCACACCCTCAGCCTGGGACGACTCCTGGTGGCTGATCGCTCTGGGGACATCACCAACACCCACCAAGCACACACGCAACCTAGGAGTGATCCTTGCATCCTCCCTCTCCATGTCCAAGCAGGTCAATGGCATCTCCTCCTCATGCTACGACACCCTACGCAGGCTCCGCCGGATCTACTGGTGGATCCTGACCTAAACAGTTAGAACAGTGACACAGGCCCTCGTCAGCAGCTGACTGTACTACGCCACTGCACTCTACGCAGGACTCCCATCCACACACCAACGGCGGCTACAACGCTTCGGAAACGCCTCGGGGCAACTGATCGTCAACGCCCCACGCCACAGCCACATCACCCCCCTCCTGAGAGACCTGCACTGGGTCCACATCGACAAGAGCATCACCTGTAAGCTCCTCACCCATGCACACAAGGCACTCCACACCGCCGGACAATCCTACCTGCACATCAGTCTCAGCTTCTACACCCCCACCCGCCAGCTCCGCTCCGCTCCGGCAGCCTCGCCCTTGCAGCTGTCCCCCGCATCCAACGTACGCCCGCCTGCGGCAGATCCTTCTCCTACCTCACCGCCAAGACCTGGAAGACCCTCCCAACCCACCTACGACTGACCCAAGACCTACTTGCCTTCAGGAGACTCCTCAAGACCTGGCTCTTCAAGCAGTGGTGGAACCCCCCCCCCCCCAGCACCTTGAGACCCTGACAGGTAAGTAGCGCGCCTTACAAGTACCCTGATCGATTGTTGATTGATTGACGGTGCCTGCTGGTGGGTGTGGTGTGATTTGGCAGTGGGTCTCCCAGGTGATGTATCTCTCCCACCATGGCGCATGCTGCATGTCAGTGAGTGTGAGTTCCTGTCCTAGATTTCTCAGCTTGTTGTGTTTGTGTTCGAGTTTGCAGTTGTCACAGGAGGGCCTTATGCTGCCTACAGCAGGGCCAAGTGTCAGCTACCTTGTCAGTACTTTGCCAGTCCCTGTGCATTGTGCATGGTGCATGGGCATGTACCTGCGCCATATGGGCTGAGGGCAATGGTGTCTGTTTCTGAGTTGTACAATATGTTTAGTGATCCCCACCCTCCCAGCATCCTTGACATCCTGTCTTGGGTTTGTGGTTTGTGTAAGCTGGGACATGGCATGGCCTTGCTTTGTGATTGGGGCATACTCATGTTAGTGGCATGAGCGTTGTTTAGAGTGTGGTTGTGTCAGGTGAGGGCTTGGGGGTAGGTGAGTGCATTTGTTGTAGTTGGGGTGTGGATGCCATTCCCCCCATGTTACGTAAGTTGTTTGTGTACTCACCAGGCTCTCAAACTCCTTCAACTCCGTGTACTCCCACCGGCGGAAGCAGGGCCATCACCTTCTCCTCCCAGGCAAGGTAATGTACCGGTCTGCGGGGCAGCCCACCTCCTGTAATGTTACTCTAGGCATAGTCCTCGTTCATTTTGCGCTTGACTGCCCTCCATAGATCGTACCACCTGGCTTGGCATTCATTCCTGGTCCTTCTGATGGGCGCAACAGCATTCACCCGATCGACGATCCTCTGCCACAGGCTAGTTTTTTGGGATATGCTGGTCTGTCTAACCAATGTTCCAAAGAGCTGTGGCTCGACTCTGATGACTTCGTTGACAAGGATGTCCAGCTCCTCCCTTGTGAACTTTGGATTCTTGTCTGTGGGCATGGTGTGGGATGTGGGTGTGGATGATTGTGGGTGTGTGGGTGTGAATGTGTAGGTGTGTTTGTGTGTGTGTATGTGTAGAGGGGGGCTGTGTGAAGGAGGTTGTGTGAAGGTGTGTAAGTTAAGGTGTGTGGGTGCAGTTGTTTGTGTGTGATGTCTGTCAGCAGTGGGTCTGTTGCAAAGGCTCATGGTTTGTGATTGTGGGCCCTTTTTTTTGGTCCATTTGTGGGTGTGGCTGGGTTTGAACTTTTGGTGGGTGTGTTATAAGAGGTGGTTGTGAGTTTGGGCCTCTGGTTGCCTGTTTGGATGTGCCAGGTCAGTCTTTTAGATGTTTTTTGTCCTGTAGACGTGTTTTGTGGTGTTGTGCGAGTCGAATTGACCCTCCTTGGGCTGTTTTACAGTGTCCTGGTTCAGTACGAGTCGTTTCCTCTTATGTAAGATGCGTCCATAGCTATGTTATTGTACAGTGATCATATATGCAATGGTGTTGTACGATTCGTACATACGCAATGCTGGGGTACGGTGTTGGGGTACGGTGCGTCCAAGTACGGGGCTGGGGTGGGGGGTACGGGGCGTACATAAGTGGGTGCTGGTGTGGGTGGTACGGCGCTTACATACGCGTGTGCTGGGGTACGGCGCAGGTGCTGGGGTGGGGGGGACGGCACGTACATACGGGGCTGGGGGTACGGGGCATACATCCGGGGGGGGAGCTGGGGGTACATGCCATATATACGGGGTGGGGGGTACGGTGCGGACGTACGCAGGAGGGCTGGGAGGCGGGGGGGCCATACGACTCGTACCCCGGGCACAAGTGTACCCGGGGTAGGGGTTGTGCAAAGTTCACTCCGTGCGGGACGTTTTCCCTACGCTTGTGTATTCGGAACGCCGGTACGGATCGTACTTGTGCGCTCGGACTTCAGTTTGACGACTCGTATGTAAAACTGTCCGGGGACGTCTCATAGACTTTTCCCGAGGTCATTCGTATGTATTTTTCACGTACGAATCGCACTTCGCCGTTTGTACGGGACTTGTACGATTCGTACGTAAAAAAATACGGATACGAGCCGGACAGTAAATTTTTTTAACGGATCCGAATCGGCACCTTAATATACATTTTTACTAAATATTACAATTAAACTTAATTCAATAAAAATAAACAGACAAACATAATAATTTATGCATAGACATATTAACTTTAAAATAATGAATAAACTATTATCGTAAATTTATTTTAAAATGTTAAAATGATATGAAAAAAAAATATATATATAAATAATTTAAAATATAAAAAAAAAAATCTTTTAACATTTTTTTTTTTTAATGTTATCTCCAGGAGTAAACATATAAACCATATATCAATAACAATACTATTCAAAGAATATATCAGTGGAAAGAGTCCATACATCCAAAGCAATACAGAAGAAAAAATACCTCTGGTCTTAGCTATAGCTATTTCTCTTTCGAATATTTCTCTTAACATTGCCCACAATTCAAGAGTCCTAGGCGGTGTTTTGGAAATCCAGGTCCGAGCGATACATAATCGCGCTGTTACTATAAGGACCGATATAAGAGATCTTAAACCAAAATCTAGCTCTGTCTTATAGCCGAGCATAAACTCTTGTTCTGTAAATGGTATATTTATCTTTAGACGGTCTCCTGTCATATACATAACATCTTTCCAAAAAGCTGTCAAATCAGGACAGGTAAAAATCATATGTAGGCTATCTGCAGCAGTCAATCTACACTTAGCACACTTCCCCTTGTCACACAAGTTTGTCCCATTAGCAGATGCGGAGCTAGCAATTAGTTTTGGAGTATAGTATAGCATTCATACAGTTTTAAACTGTTGCAGTTTTAAATTAGTTGAATGTACTGCCTCGCCTAAAGTCTCTAGCGCATCTTCAATATCCCATGGGTAATCTCTTGACCCAATTGCTCACTACATTTAACTGCCAGCTTTGGACCATCATTCTCCCAAAATTGAGAGAATAACTGATAGGTCTTACTAATTGTCAATTTTGCATCAGAGTGCAAATAGGCCAATATATCAGATCGGCTGAGTTGTCGTATATCTCTTCTTCCCCATAAACAATCTCTTATTTGTAACTATTTATAAAACATATTCTTGGGAATTCCAGATAACATTTGTAAATCTTCAAATGTACGAAACCCGTTCGTATTATACAGATGCCAAAGTTCACTAATGCCATATCTTGCCCATAATTTAGCCTTTACGCCACAATGGTAAGCTAAAATGCATCAATGGCAAAGAACATTTAGGTGCCGATTACGATCCTCTAAAAAAATTCCCCGTACGACTCGTATCCGGTCTTTTTACCGTACGAATCGTACAAGTGCCGTACAAACTACCAATCACGATTCGCATGGTAAAAAGTCCATACGAATCGCATTGGGAATTATTCCCCACACGTCCTCGGGTCGGAAAATGTGTCCGACAAGTCCCCGGACGATTTACCGTACAAATGTGAAAAGTGAAGTCCGACCGCGGAATCACGATCCATCCCGTGCGTCTGATGTTACAACCGTATGGAAAAAACACCGTCCGCACCGAACTCCCATAGCAACAATGGAGACATGTGCCCGCATACGTGCCCAACACCCCCCCAGCCCTCCTATGTACGAGTCGAATCCCCACCCATGTATGTACACCCGTGTATGTACGAGACATACCCCCACCCGTGAATGTATGGAGCGTACCCCCTCCCCAACCGTGTATGTACGACCCGTACCCTCACCCGCGTATGCATGGAGCATACCCCCACCCCGACCTTGAATGTACGACCTGTACCCCCACCCGCGTATGCATGGAGCGTACCCCCATCCCAACCTTGTATGTACGACCCGTACCCTCACCCGCGTATGCATGGAGCGTACCCCCACCCCAACCGTGTATGTACGACCCGTACCCTCACCCGCGTACGTATGGAGCGTACCCCCACCCCAACCGTGTATGTACGACCCGTACCCCCACCCCAACCGTGTATGTACGACGCGTACCCCGACCCGCGTATGCATGGAGCGTACCCCCACCCCAACCGTGTATGTACGACCCGTACCCTCACCCGCGTATGTATGGAGCGTACCCCAACCGTGTATGTACGACCCGTACCCCCACCCCAACCGTGTATGTACGACGCGTACCCCCCACCCGCGTATGCATGGAGCGTACCCCCACCCCAACCGTATATGTACGACCCGTACCCCCACCCCAACCGTGTATGTACGACGCGTACCCCCACCCGCGTATGCATGGAGCGTAACCCCACCCCAACCGTGTATGTACGACGCGTACCCCCACCCGCGTATGCATGGAGCGTACCCCCACCCCAACATTCTAAGTACGGAGCGCACCCCAGGCCCCAACACCAGCACCTTCACACAACATCGCGCATGTACGAGTCGTACCAAGCCAGACACAAGGACAGCACTGTACAACTAAATTCCCGAAGTACACACCGTACACACGCTAAAAACGCACGTACACAACCAGGACAAAGCAAAACAACACAAGAATACACCATTCGAATGGCACAAAGCCACAAAACATGTCCAACAAGCACAAAAACAACACATTCACTGACCTGCAACTGCCAAAATCCCAAACAGAGGCCCAAAACACAACCACTCCTTATAACACACACACCCAAACTTCAAACACAGCCACACCCACCAATGGACCAATAAAAAGGGCCCACACACACAAACCATGAGCCTTTGCAACAGACTCACTGCTGCCAGACCCCACAGACAACCTACAGCACCATACTAGAACCTTTACTACACCTTACACTTGCACACCTTCACACACCCACCTTCACAAACACCCCCTCATCACATTCACACACACACCTGCACAACCACACCCACACACCCACAACCATCCACACACACCCCCCCCACCATCCACACCCACACCCCTCACCATGCCCACTAACAAGAATCCAAAGTTCACTAGCCGAGAGTTGGAGGTCCTTGTCGATGAAATCCTCAGAGTCGAGCCACACCTCTTTGGAACATTGGTCAGACAGACCAGCATTTCAGAAAAAACAGCCATGTGGCAGACGATTGTCGATGCTGTGAATGCTGTTGCGGACACCAGAAGGACCAGGCATGAATGCCAAGCCAGGTGGTACGATCTGCGGAGGAGGGTCCGAGCCAAAATGACCGACGAACACAACCAGGCCAACGTCACTGGAGGAGGGCCGCCCCGCAGACCCGTACAATACCATCCCTGAGTGAAGAGGGTGATGGCCATACTGCAGGTGGTGGCAGTGGACGGATTAGAAGGACTCCGAGACCTGGGTGAGTACACAAACAACTCACCTCACATGGGGGGAACGTTATCCACAACCAAATTCACAAACAGGCACGCAACCACCCCAAGCTATCGCATGACTCAACCACACTCCATGAACACGCACATGCCACTGGCGCCACCATGCCCCATGCACCCAGCTGGACAATGCCAAGTCACAGGCCACAGAAAACACCAACACAAGACACGGTAAGCCGGATGGCGGGAGTGTGGGCCCCAAAAATCACATAGTGCAACTCAGAAGCAGACAACAATGCCCCCTGCCCATATGGCCTAGGTCACAGCCAGACAAACAGTGTGTCCCCACACAGGAAAGACTTGCCAGCAAATGGCGGACGCCTTGCATTAACACATGGGGGTGACGGGACTTTCTTGCACATGACAGCAGCTAATGAACAGCCAACACTGTGAAAGAGTGGCAGCACACACCACCACAGCAGCAGCGCAGACACAGACACTACACCCAATGGGTGCCTGGAGATCAGAAACAAACTCACATCAACAAGCCAAGGGCCATTCAAAGATCTGCTAACAGTGTGTGCCCAGGAAGCTGGGCTGAGGTGACAGAGGGTGACACACAGAGGGAGGGAGAGGGGGACAGAGAGGGAGGGAGACACAGGGAGACGGACAGAGGGAGGAGGCTGACACACAGAGGGAGGGAGAGGGGGACAGAGAGGGAGCGAGAAAGGGACACACAGGGAGAGCAATTCAGCCTTGTGGGGTGTGGGAATGTCTGCTCGTCAGCAGGTGGACTGCGTGCATGTAGACAAGGGTGGCCAGTGCCAGAACCCCCCCTCTTCTCCATGGCAAAACACAGGGCCATGTCACAACCTGTGCACGAGCACAACAACAGCTACCTGCATTATCTAAGTGTGTGGAACCACTCCATGTGCCCACGTACAGTGCAACACGGAAGGCGCCAATGCATGGCTCGCCACACCTGCCCACTCCACTGCTGACTGCAGTCACAATTGACGCAGCAAGTAAGACTGTGCCACACATAGGTAAAGTTGCAAAAGCTGTGGCCAAGGGACATACCCATGCACAAGTGCACTGTGAGTGGAATGCAAGACATATCCAAATTCCCAGAGGAAATGTGGCAACTTAGAAACCAATGAAACATGGATGTTGCATGGAACAAAATTAACATTGTCTCTCTCACACACAGGTCAACGTCGTGGATCACCCCCCAACACTGGGGGGGGAAGACTCACAGGACCCGGCTCGGCGGGATGACGGAGCCACCGGCAGCGACGACTCTCACCACTCTGTGGACGAACCCGACCCCGACCAACCTGGCCCCTCTGGTGTCCAACGACCTGCAGCACCTGCATCAGGTACAACTGGGCCAACCACCACCCCCACTCCTGCCACATCCCAGGAGACACCCAGGATCCCTGCCCCACCACCACAATGCAGCCAGGCTGGCCAGGAGGGACACGGTGTACCGGGCACCCAGGAGGAGGCAGGCGACAACGCCAATGCCACCCCTCAGGGGTCCCGGAGACCCGATGTGCCCACAAGGGCAGGCCAGGTGCAAGTGGGCAGGGGTGGTGGGAGTGGAGGACGGCGGAGACGCGAGCCTGACCAATTGGCTGCGGAACCGGTATATTTCCATGTCCGAAACATCCTGGACACATACCGGCAGGACACCACAGGCATGGCCCAGGTTGTGTCCACCCTCAACGAGATGAAGGGGACCCTCGATGAGATCAAGACCCAGCAGGCCCAGCAACATGCGGAACAACATGCCTGTCTACTGCGACACCAAGGGCGGATGGAGGACAGACAGGCTGGGGTCGTGACGGTGTTCACGGGAATTCACAGTACACTCCGTCGGATAGCCGACAACATGGGCAACCCTCCCTGTGCCACCAGGCGTAGAACATCACCACCCACAGGGAGGGACCAGGAGGAGGAGGAGTCATCCGACGGAGCATCCCAAACATCGTCACGGCCTGCTTCTGAGGGTCCCCGCAGGAGGGCGGGTCGTCCACGGAAAAGACCGTGAGGGTCGGCGCAACAGCACCATCTCCCAGGACACCTGGCCTGGCACCTGGCCCACTGGACCAACAGCAGCACAGCAGCAAAAGACATTCTCTGCCACATGGACTTACTGGTCACTGTCTGACCAATGTTGACAAAGACTGTGGCATGGACTCTGAGGATTTTCAATGGCAAGGACACCAACTCCCCTAGTGAACTTTGGATTCCACACACCCGGAAAGCCCCTCATGTCATACAACCTCCCCACGTACCCCAACCAAAATAAAAAGTTACACCATAAAGAGATGATGCCTACATTTTGCATTATTACCTTACATGTGTCTTGTAAAGTCTAACCATGCCTGAGTTCTCATTTGACTTCAACCATCCACACACTGGGGCCTGAGTCTGGCACAGGACACACATGGGTCACAATGTATTATGCAAGACGAACATGGAGCACCATACACACCCGTGATGGGCCCAACCAGCTGAGGGGGTGGCCGCACAACCGTGCCGAAAGACATATTGAGTACAGCGACAGCCATGCGCAGTGGTCAGGGATCATGTGGAGTGTCCTGGGGGGCACCCAGGTATGTGTGGACAGGTGGCAGAACCATGTCCTGCAAGCTTGAGTCAGGTGGATGCAGAGAATGGTGGCCTGGCCAACGTTGGATGCATGGGGATGGCACATGTCACAATACCCACACAGTCATGGACATCATGCACAATACACAGTCTAATCCCACACAAACAGCATGCATCTTGCTACTCGACACATAGACACATAGCCACTATCACGGAAAACCATGCCAGACATGCCGTATGCACCGTGGCAACACACCAGCATTGACTGAGAATAGGCACCTTGGAGGCATAGGGACACCTTTATTATTCATGTATTTGGGAATGCAGAGGCAACTCGGAGTACACATGAACAGGTCATGTGGAGTAACATGTGGGTCCAACACTGGAACCCCCCTTCTGCAGCACAAATGCGTGATAGCCATGGAACTGGCACACAAGTGTCGGCTAACAGCTAAACACCCCCTGCTGCTCACGGAGAGGCTGCCATACACCATTGATCCTCTGATGTGGAAGTCCCACACCATGTCAAGCCAATGCAAACCGTATGTGTCCGAGGGCAGTGTAACACACATTGATGCCATCATCACAATCCACAATCCCATCACTGATGACTGTCAACAAGTCTGACCATCTATTCAGGTGTACCCAGCTGCATGTCATGTGTCCCATGGTGATGCGACATGTCTGCAGAGGAACCAAACATCGACAGGGGCAGTGTGCACACATCATAAACAACAGCCACACCCAATACACCCCTGATGCATCCCTTACCCTAAGGAGACTTCCAAACTTGTCCGTGCGTGTAACGCTGAGTCAGCATACGATGACGTGTCCATGAGGAATGGCAGTGCCACAACAATGCAACCAGCAGACGGCATGCGCAAGTACCTGGGGATGAGAGACACACAAGAAGTCAGCCACAAAAAGCACAGCCACTTGCATGTGCACGTACTCGACACATGTAAGGATGACAACATGCTAGGTCACTATTATGACTGGGGAAATACACTCATCACTGGCACCATCACTCCAGTGACACATCCACACACATCTCTGACTCACGTGGCATACATGCAGATGGACACACACATGGCAACACATGCCACACGGGGACCAATGCGTGCACACACAGACACTGGTACTCACCACTAAGCAAAGAAGTCGCGTATGAGCCGACTCCGGATGTCCTCTTGCGGAACCACATCCTCCACATCACTAGCCCCATTGCCAAGACCTTGGTCCTCCACGGGTGGATGGTCCTGATCATCTTGATCCAGGATGAGTGGCACAGCTTTCTCAACTGCCATGTTGTGCAGCATGCAGCAGACCATGAAGATTTTGCAGACCTTCGCCGGGGCATATGGGAGGGCGCCGCCGGTCTTGTGGAGGCATCTGAATCGGCTCTTCAGGAGGCCAAATGTCCTCTCTATCACTCGCCTTGTCCGGCCATGGGCGGTGTTGTAGCGGAGCTGGGCAGGCGTGATGGGGTTGCGGAGAGGTGTGATCAGCCATGGCATGTTGGGATAGCCAGCGTCCCCTACATGGAAAGCACATGGACATAAGTAGGACAGGAGAAGCGGTCGTGCTGGGAGTCTACGCAAAATACAGGACTGACAGACTGTACCCACCAACAACACATGCTCGTTCATTGCGCAGCTGCGTCATCATTTCAGGCTCCCTGCTACGCCTCATGATGTAGGCATCGTGTGCTGATCCTGGAAAACGAGCACAGACATGGGAAATCACCATGTTGGACAGACACACCACAAGGGCATTGATGGAGTGGTAGTGCTTGCGATTCCTGTACGCTACCTCCTGTGCCTGTGGTGGTACCAAAGCCACATGTGTCCCATCTATGGACCCAATGACATGGGGCATCCCTCCCAGGGCATAGAATCCACGCTTGACCCCAGTCAACATTTCAGGGGTTGGGAAATGGATTAACTCATCCAGGTGAAGCAACATGACCTCTAAGAAATCATGCAGCACACGGCAGAACATGCTCTGGGACATGCCACCAACATGAGCGATGGTATTTTGAAAGGTACCCGTGGCAATAAAATGTAGGGCTGCCATTACCTTCAGCTTGGGTGTCAGTGCCGTAGGATACCTGTGTAGCGGTTGCAGGTGTGGTGCCAGCCTCGCCGTCAACTCCTCAATCAACGGTTGCGGGAAGCGGTAGCACCGGATACAGTCATTCTCCCGCATGTCAGCCAAGTCCGGAATTGCTCGGGGAAGAGGCGGCGCTCTGCAGTAATTTGGAAGTGACAAGGAAGAGTGAGTGCACTACAACAACAAATTTTTGGTGCTGAGCACATGTTAATCAGTCAATACACATATGCGACATACGGAGTCAGGTATGTGCCACATGCCCTGGACACGTATGGCTGCCAGGTGACACTCCTACCAAGACCCAGCTACTCACGGAGATTGTGAACCTCCACATGCCATGGCATAGGATTAGCTGTGTCCCAGTGTAAGTGAACAGCCAGACGCAACACAGGAGTGACATACATCAACACATCAGCAGAAGTAGGATGTCGATTTCAGAGACTGGTAGCGGAACACTAGAGCCACAGGTTACATGACATTACACTAGGACAGCCCACACACCTTGCCAATAAGGTGTACATGTAATGACTCACCACACATTCATAGAGAGGATGCAAACAGGTCCTTGTTACGCTACTCCGTGTCCCATGCATACATACGCACCTCACACTTGATACCACATGTGGCCTGGTGTGCGTAACAGTGTGCCAAGTCCATCTACACACAGACACATGTTGGTTGCTGCAACAGCTGATGCTTTTGAGGGAGCACCAACATCAAGCTAATGGGAAGCCCCCACACATACATGACATAGTCACATCGTGCACCGTGGGTGGTCACATGTATGGTGTGGTAACCCCTGTAGCGGGCATCAGGGGACACTTGCGTGTGTTGTTGACTGTGCCATGCCAGTGACGCTCATCCCAAGTGTGCAGTACGACATGCACACATGTCAAAGGAGTGAAGGGCATGCCTGGCACACATTGCACCGTCACACATAACATCTGTACACATCTCATCATACATCTGGTGCCTTCTCGACTCAGGAGTAATGTGCCACATCACAGCCTTTCACACCTGTGCCCCACACATGTAGTACTGCCCAGACAATGCCTTGATGTCCATCCATGGACAAGTATGTCAGCCCTATTCCTTCCTGTGTGCTGCCTGTCACCACTGTGATGTATGAAAGGCACCGTACTTTCGCTCAGAGGGCCTGTGTACGTTCCCTATCACTATGGGAGTGCTGCCGTATGTGTACCCATAGTGATAGTGAGCGTACAGGCGTGTGTACGGTCCGTACCACTATGAGTACGCATACGCGAGAACACCCATAGTGATACGGACCGTACACGCGTGCGTATGCTCACTATCACTATGGGTGTTCTCGCGTATGTGTACCCATAGTGGTACGGACCATACACGCGTGCGTACGCTCACTTTCATTATGGGTACGCATAAGCGTGAACACCCATAGTGATAGTGAGCGTACAGGCGTGTGTACGGTCCGTACCACTATGAGTACGCATACGCGAGAACACCCATAGTGATAGTGAGCGTACAGGCGTGTGTACGGTCCGTACCACTATGAGTACGCATACGCGAGAACACCCATAGTGATAGTGAGCGTACAGGCATGTGTACGGTCCGTACCACTATGAGTACGCATACGCGAGAACACCCATAGTGATAGTGAGCGTACAGGCGTGTGTACGGTCCGTACCACTATGAGTACGCATACGCGAGAACACCCATAGTGATACGGACCGTACACGCGTGCGTACGCTCACTATCACTATGGGTGTTCTCGCGTATGCGTACTCATAGTGGTACGGACCGTACACGCGTGCGTACGCTCACTTTCGCGATGGGTACGCATACGCAAGCACACCCATAGTGATACGGACCGTACACATGCCTGTACGGGCCGTTGCTATGCATTTGTGGTGCCCTAGGGCCCCGGGACGCACCGTACCTGTGTGTGAAACTCCAAATTATATAGGGGACACATGAGGGACAAGTAGAAAGGCCTACATGCATGCTGGTTGTCATGGAGACCAAGTTTAAATTTTGAATTTTTTTCTGCAGGTGCACAGCAGTAGTCAGTTTGAATGAATCTACTTTGTTGCAATGTGGTTCTGGAGTTGACATCATGCTCAAGAAAAAAACACAATAGGAACCCACTGACTGTGCTAGGTTTGAAGGGATTGGAGGAAACATAGGATGCAAATGTGAGTGACCAATCACTCTGTACTCCTGTGCATGAAACAGGCCAGCAAGGCAGATATAAGGCAGCCAGGTCCCATGAGGGAGCACTTGCCTGCAGATCTTTGCATTCGACGACCCAGCTGCTGCTACTGATTCCCTGGAACCATGTCAAGGTCTGTGGAGAGGTCACAGCCTTTCACCCTGGAGGAGAACCTGGCTTTGCTGGATGTGATCCTACCACAGTACCCCCTGCTGTATGGGCGACCAGGGTATCAGGTGAGTGCAGAGTCTACTAGCACAGACTGTGTCCCTTGTTTGTGACTGTGACTTCTGGCATTGTGTCCAGGTGTGACACACATGCTATGTACTGTAGGGGGGGTCCCAGGGGGGGGAATGCCTGATGTCTCCCAGCCAGTGCATGCTGTGGTGCATGTCTGCCGTCCTCACTTGCATTGTGTTCACTGTGACAATCACTGCATGGTGCATGCCACATTCTGCCTGTCTTGTCCTCCTGGGAATGTAGCCTCTACAGTCCTCATTTAATTATGTGGTCAGCCCAGTGTTTCAGGTGACTGTACCCACATATGTGTGTTAGTTCTGTGTACCTGTGCTGAGAGTGTCCACATGTGTTCGTACCCTGGACATCGGTGTGTGTGTAAGTCCCCTGTCATGTGGGTGGGTGCATATGTGGAGTGTGGCCCCCGGCCTGCATGAGGGATGGATATACCCTGCCCATGTGATGTGAGCAGGGAGCAGTGCTGTGTGTCTGACGTGCAGAGCCAGCCCCACACCTGTGAGCCCCCCCCCCGGCTAGTGGCACATGTGCAGAGTGAGGTTTGTCGCTGCATTTGGCAATGGCAGGTGGATGTCCTGTGCCTGTGTGTGTCTGTGTACTCTGCTGCGGTAGCGTCAGTGGCCTGTGGCATGTGACTGCTTAGAGGTGCTGCACATTATCCTGGTGTACCTTCTGATGCACAGTGTGAGCCTGGATCATTGATTGTGTCGTTGCCCTCATTCCACCTGTGTACTTTCAATGGCACGTACTGCTTTTGCCCTTCCCCAGAGGATCATGTCCCTATGACAAAGGTGCAATGCGTTGGATGCATACTATGCCTTGTTGTAAACAGCTAATTTGTTCTAATATGTCTCTCTGTGACATGTGCCTGGTGTATTGATGTAGTGTCACTTGTTCATCCTCACAGGTAGGCGCCTCTGCCAAGGAGCAGATATGGATGAACGCCGTCAGTGCCGTGAGGAGGACGGATTGATGAATACAGGCCCCAGCTAGGCCCGCAGGACACAAGGGTTCACTCTCCTGTAATGGAATCTATAAGGAAGTTGGCACGGAAACTGCAAAGTACAAAGACAGCATTTATTAACCCTTAAGGGTGGTCCTACAATCCACACAACACTCTTCAGTATTGCATAGAGTAGCACAAAGAACTTGCGTACACGGTCCCCTTTTATACACAACAGAGGGGCTCATAAGTGGGCGGATACAACATGAGGCAAGGAATGTTACCTTTTATGGACATTTTCGATACAAGATCAATATGTGGGCGGAGCTGACACACTCCTTGAGCCCGCGAAAACATGGTCAAGCAAGGCTAACTGATAACAGATGTGATCAAGTCTGGGCATGTGCCAGATGGACAAAGAAGCTATTTATAGACTGTTACTAGGCAGATTACAAGAGCAACTAACACAGAGGTTGGACTCTTCTCGTGGGGAACACGTGGAAGCATGACAATACAAAATGGAGTCCGAACTTCGGTCAACATAACGGAGAAAACATGCTCTATAAGAGGGGAATTAATGTCTTTAGTAAATGCTTAATCACATCGTTGTTTCAATTTACAACAGACGACCCTTTCAGCATTTACTGAAGACATCCGGCTTGCTAGGATAATCATCATGTATGTCAATTGTCATCATTTCCTCAACTTCTTTAGCTAAACGTTTCTGGTGAGCAACATTGGCAATAGTTTTCTTATCGGGGATACAAAATGATACACATAATGAGCAGAGTGAGGGACCACATTGAACGCAGATACAGCACAAAAACAGAACCGCTACAATAATGCAGAGACCAGTTAGAACCTTCCATCCCCAGGCAGTAATTAACGCCCAAAACCATCCAGAAAAGGACCAAGTGCCGTTTTCTGTATGGATCTCAGCTGCAATTTTATGCAGTTTATTGATGGCATTATAAACTGATGGCGTATGATCAGGGATAAACACACAACAGCTACTTCCAATAATTTTACATGCTCCTCCTCTGTCAGCTAGCATAACGTCTAATACCATACGATTCTGCAACGCAACAATTCTAGTAATTTGCAATTCCTCGGTAAGATTCCCAAGTGCAGCAGCGGTCTGATTTGTCACCGCTTCTACCACTCTTGTTAATCTTCGGATCTTTCTACTGTTCAGGGCAGCTCCAACAAAGAAAAACAATCCTAAGTTAAAATCGATATACTGCTGCAGACTGGTATCAGTCTGATCTACATCGTCAAGTGATAAAGTACGTTTATACCTATTTACAGTCACATTATTCAATAATTTCAGATCCTTATGATAAGATGCGGGAGCTAGGAATACAGGAGGTAATAGAAATGATACATAGCATACCCCAGACCACCCAGCCGGCAGACGGTAATAACCTTTATTTCCACACACGAAGTACGTATTATGGGAGGCTAAAAAGGTACTATTGTTCAACCCATCAATATTCAGAACAGTAATACAGTCACTAACACCAACAGGAATGAAACCCACACTCTGGACACATAGGTCCGCTTGAGCTTGCGCTACTTGAATCACAAATTTGTCCTTTCCCACAGTGTCTCTTGTGTTCGTGAAGATGTAGGGAATGGATTCATTGTCTGGTCGGTACTCTTCCCACTCCCAAATTGTCCCATTCGCTTGTGGATACCCATTTTTGTCTTGATGGCATTCTTTATTGAGTCTGAAGAGCAATCGTCCCACTGTCGGTTTCCGAGTAGCAAAAAGCAAAGTATACCATGCTCTACAAGAGCCATTATGAGAGAAAGGAAGTGGTATAAATGGCGTTCCTCCTTTCTTCTGATGAGCTGGCATCATCCCACATATCCAACAGTTCGTAGCATTCGTAGCAACGTGGGTATGATGCAGCATCTGGATGAAAGTGTTATTCAAGTAAGACTGTCGATGCTTCAACTCTTGATACGGTAATGTATAAAAGTAGTGCTCCTCAGGCACCGGAGTTGTCAACACAAGAATCTTCCGAGCAGGAGTTACATCCTCCACGAACCATGTGGTTATCCCAACAATGGCTACTGTCAACATGAACCCTAATGCACAAAGGATTTTCTTTTTCTCCATGTCAAGGTAAAAATGAAACCCAATATCTTCCTGAAACTAAAAGTCTGTCAGAACTCTTCCCCTTGGGCAGCGGTTGATTTCTTCACCAGCGGGCCAAGACGGGTGTCGCTACACTAATGCAGGGCTGATCCCCCCCCCTTGCCTCATCGGCTCTCCATTTCACTAACCCAAGGGCCGTTCTGACAGTATGTCCCGGTACTGAAAAACTCACTTCCTTGGTCGAAGATGATATCGCCTTCCTCCAGGAGTCGCGTGGTCCGGAAAGAGCTCCTCGGTGACGTTTGGCTCCGCAGCACGGCCTGTCTCTGCAGCCAAGATTTCTCGTTGATCGGTCAGCACGGCAGGTTCCACCAATCCGGGCGGCACCTTCCTACAGTGCAGGGAATGGATCCAATTCTTTCTGTTGGAGACTCGCACAGCCGTCCTCGTTGCGAGGAGGACCTGCTCAGGACCCACCCATCTCGGTTCCAAGCTGTTCGTCCTGTCGAAAACTTTCACCATCACGTGGTCCCCAGGCCGGAGACCATGTCCTTCACCGGTAGACCGATCAGGGAGCGCCTCTCGGACCTGTTGATGGATAGAAACCAAGTTATCCGTTAACTGTGCCAGATAATCGCTCATCATTACACAAGGTACATCATACATAGCCTTAGGTCTTGGTGGACCCCAAATATTCATTGGGCGTCCAAAAACAATTTCATAAGGTGTAAGGCCAGTTCGAGAGTGTGGTACCGATCTAATTGACAATAACGCCAGTGGCAGAGCGTCTGGCCAAGTCAAAGACGTCGAAGCTTGAATCTTAGCGATCTTAAGCTTCAGTGTACCATTATACTTCTCAATTAGGCCTGCAGACTGAGGGTGAAACACGGCGTGGAACTTCTGGGTGATGCCCAGGCCCTTCAAGACGTACTTTATAACATCCGCTACAAAGTGAGGGCCGTTATCACTCCACAGAAGTCTACAGACGCCATATCGAGGGAAGAACTCTTTCAGCAGCAACTTCGCAGTAGTCATTGCAGTATTGTCTTTCGTAGGGTACGCTTCAACCCACTTGCTGAAAGCGCAGACCACTACTAGAACATACTTCAGATTGTTACAGCGCTCAAGCTGGATGTAATCCATCTGCAAAACCTCGAAGGGTGCAGTAGGTGTCACAAACCCTCCTGCTGGAGTTCGAGTGCCCTTTCCTGGGTTATACCTCAGGCAGATCATACAGGTCTGCACCACCCTCTTCGCTGTGCTAGCAATCTCTGGATGCTCCCAGACTTGGGTAAGCAATTTCACAATTGCGGAAGCTCCAACATGTGCTAGCCCATGTGCCATCTGAACCATAGGCTGTACAAAGGCCGTGGGTAATTTCCATCTATCCATCTGCTTATTTCTCCAGCAGCCCTCGTCATCCAGTTCTCCCTCACTAGCCCATTGTTCCCGCTCTTTGTCAGAAGCGGCCCTTTGCATTTCCCGCACTTCCTCCTTCGCATCATGCCATCTTTCCACCTGTGACTTTACTACATACACGGCAGTAGCACCGGGCTGCATCGCAGTCTCCCGTGCTACTCGATCTGCCAACGCATTCCCTTCTCCAACTTTATCAACTACTTTCCTATGGGCGCTACACTTAACGATGGCAATTTTCTTTGGGTATGTCAATGCAGTTAAAAGATTGTGAACTAACTCTCCATGCATTATCTGTACTCCATGTGACGTTAAAAACCCTCTCTCCTTCCAGAGTAGGCCGAAGTCATGCGCTGCTCCGAAGGCATAGCGGCTATCTGTATAAACATTCACACATAGTCCTGTACTGAGCTCACATGCTCGTGTTAATGCTATCAGTTCCGCTGCTTGAGCTGATTTCTGTGGTATGCGTGCTGTCTCCACTATCGTTTGCAATGTGGTAATCGCATACGCTGCTGAAGTCGTACCATCTGGTAGCTTCAGACATGATCCGTCCACCCACAGTTCTCCATCTACATCTGGAAAGGGCGTATCCTGGAGATCAATACGACCCTTTGTTTGTTCCTCAGTCACGAGAATACAATCATGCGCTTTCCGCGCCTCAGGCTGGGTTTCGGGGTATGGCAACAATGTTGCCGGGTTTAACGTTACGCACCTTTTTATCGTAATATGAGGAGCCAAAAGCGTCAACTCATATCCCGTTAAACGGGCGCTGGTCAAATGCTGCGTCTTCGTTTGATTGAGCAGGGCATCGACAGCATGGGGGACTAATACCAACAGCTTATGGGATAACACAATTCCCTCGCTTTGGCGTATTGACACAGCTGTCGCCGCAACCGAGCGGAAACACCCTGGTAATGCTCGGGCGACAGGATCAAGTACAGCCGAAAAATATGCACAAGGGCGCTGCTTATCGCCGTGCATCTGCACTAAAACTGACAATGCACATCCATCTTTCTCATGCACATACAACGAAAAGGGTTTTGCATAATCAGGGGTCCCTAACACTGGTGCTGAACAAAGGGCCTGCCGTAGTTGCTGAAAAGCAGTTTCACACTCATCTGACCAAGGGATTGGGATAGGCGTGTCCTTTGTCAAGAGGGCTAACAATGGCTTAGCTATGTGCGAAAACCCCAATATCCACTGTCTACAAAAAGAAACAGGACCCAGAAATGCACGCACATCCTTCTGTGTGGACGGTCTCGGTGTATCCAGAATTACTTGGATACGATCCGGTGTGAGTGCACGTCCCTCCTTAGACAAAAGGTGACCCAAATAAGTCACCTTTGGTCTACAGAATTGCAATTTCTTCCTAGATACCTTATGATTGTGGGATGCTAAAAAGGAAAGTAAGGATAACGTACTTTTTTCACACAATTCCAGGGTGTCAGCCGCCAGCAAGATGTCATCGACATATTGAATGAGGGCGACACCCTCCAGCAGAGCAAAGGAATCCAATTGTCGTTTCAAAGCCTGCTAGGGCTTTCTGTGTAGCCCTGGGGAATCCTACAAAAACGATAAGATCTATTATTTAATGTAAACCCAAAAAGATATCGGCTATCAGGGTGAATAGGAATGGAAAAGAAGGCATTCTTCAAATCAATCACTGAGAACATGGTTGCCGTAGGCGGGACCAAAGTAAGCAACGTCGTGATATCGGAAACCACTGGGTACTGAGGTATCACGATCTTGTTCACTTCTCTCAAATCAATTATAAACCGATAAACTCTGGCATCCGTATCCTTTTTCAGTATGGGAAGAATCGGACTGTTACAAATGTTGTAGGGAACTTCCTCCACTACCCCTACCGCCATCAAATCCTGCACTATCTGTATGAGAGCCACCTCGCCCTCCTGGGAAATACGGTACTGTGGGAGGCGTGGTAACACCGCCCCCTCCTTGATGCTAATGTGGACCGGTGGAATCACCATTTGTCCCACATCAGTATCCGAAGTTGCCCACAAAGCACGAGGGAGGGTAGCTAACAGCGCATCCTCAGACATCGTACACATCCGTTCTGATCGGGGGTAATTGTCATTCAATATTACCCGTACACCAGCAGGGGAGCAACGGATCGTAGCCCTAAAATGCTTTAACATATCAAGACCCATAATGTTGTCCGGTGTGTACGGGGCAAGCAGAAACGGACAGGGTGCAGAAAAAGAGTCAACTTTAAACATGAGGGGCTGCGAAAGAGGGCTTCGAGAGAGTGTTCCGTCAAACCCTACCGATGTGACCATTAAGCCGGATGGGGGAGCCCCCGGAACCAATTGTTTAGACAGTGCACTACGTGTCGCTCCTGTATCCACTAGGAACTGATCAGTAGAGCCCAAAACCTCAGCCGATACATAAGGGCCCTTCTGATCGACCGGCACCTCAACTGATTCTAACCCCCATCCAACGCATTCCTATGCATGCTAGAGTCATAGTACCCCGACCGGTCAATCCCCGACGCTTGGTACTGATGCTGGCGATCAAAAACGTTTGATCTATCGCGGTGCTGCCCAGCAGTGTCAAAACGAGCCTGTTCGTTAGACTTCCCTCGAAAGTTCGAGAAACCCCCTCTACCTCACGGGCCACCATAGGTATGCCCCTGACGCGATGCATGCAACACCGGGCAGTCCCTAGCCCAATGACCCGATTGCTTACAATACGCACATTGGTTCCTATTTAAATCAGATCGGCCCGAGGGAGGACCATAAGATCCTCCCCTACCTCTATTACTACCCCGCCGGGGCGGGCCATAGACTTGTGCCAACATCACCTTTGTTTTCAAATCTTTCGATTTCTTTTCCTCCTGGCCCTTTGCTTCTTGCTCCTGACGCTCATAATACTGGGCGATAGTCAGGAGGGCCGTCGGTGTAGCGGTAGACCAAGAACTTTCACTCGCTTTTAGACGGGCCGCAACTGCCGGCAGCAGATTAGCCACATATTTATCCGCAAAAAGGTGGCGGCCCGTATCGTCAGTAAGCGACTGGCCACTAAAATCATGAAACGTCTCCTCAAAGCGCGTAAAGAAGTCCGCAACTGACTCGTCAGCTTTCTGTTTACATGCAGCTAACATATTCCAGTCAATCTTTTTAGGGGGAATAATTGTCTTCAGCTTAGCCACAATAGCAGCAGGAAGATCTAAAATAATCTGGGGCGGTTTCTGCGCGGGCTTCCGTTCCCTATCCTCATCCTCAAGGTCAGACCACCGGGCCTTAAAGGCAACTGTATCATCTACTTTTCGGACAGATCGCCACATATCCGGTGGTAGAATAAGGCCAAAGAACAGGTCTATATCTGCTAAAGTCATAACGCAAGAATTCAAGGCCCCCTCGACTTCTTCGTAGAAGGCCGCTGGATTCTTGCGGGGATCAGGCAACGCATTCTTTAATGCCATCACATCAGCTCTATGCCACGGAGTATAAACCCAATTATACACAAAATATCCCTTAGCATCGGCGGAGGTAATGTCCGAGCTAGTCCCCGCTCCTTTAGGAGGAACATACAAAGGCGCCGCCTCGCGCATTGGCTTAGCATGCACTAGATCGCTCTTATCTGATTGAGAGGTGGATGAGTGGCCTCCTGTAGTACACGAATCCGACTGCGTCTCCTCCCCTGCTCGTTGGCGCGCTTTTTCTTTATGGGCCAGCACCGCGTCCCGCAAGGCGAATAGCCGCCGAGCCGTATCAGAAGCCTTAGAGGGAGAAAAAACACCATCATGTAATGCTTTAGCATCCGATGTCACTTCTTCAGGCTCAAAGACACTAGAATATTTCCGAAAAGCAGCAATCACTTCCTCAGCGAAATGACTCAAAAAATACAATCTCTCTCTATCCTGCCACGACCCTCAAGTATGGAACAATTCATCCACGGACACCTTACCCTTAAGTGCACGGAAAGAGATTTGCCGAAGCTCAGCCATATGCTCAGCCGATAACATGGACCGCGTATCTACCTTACCCGGACCCGGGACAGAATCTTGCGGCCTCGGAGCAGATGCGCCAACATAAGGGGGCGGAGAGCGATCTAGTAAATAAAAATCATCATCAAGATTATTAAGGACAGGATAGAGTGGCTGCCGAACAGCATATTGACCCAAAACTTGCAGCCTACGCTCTTTCTCTTGTCTCTCTGTCTGTTCTCCGTGTTCCCGACGCTTCGCTTCCTGGGCTCGCACATGATCATTCTTCCGTTGTTCCTTATCAAACAGCGCTTTCTCGCGCTTCTCTCGCTCACGCACCTCCTTCACCCACAACCGTACACACTCAAACATATCCTGACGAGCACGCCGCTTACACATACACTGTTCCACATACTCAATCTTACGTATATCAAACGATCCATACAAAGGCCATCGCAACTCAGGATCTTTTTTTGTATATTTCCTCCATACTGTGCTGTACATTATGGAAGAAAGACCATACTTCACGTACATATCCCTATTAGGAGTCCCCTCTGGGGGAGCTGGAGCAGATTCCTCGAGGTTCAACCGGTTTCTAAAACAGCAACACCACTTACGGAGTGCGCTAAAAGCAGGCATGCTCAGGAATAATGCAAAATATGCAATATTATAGAAAAATGGCACTTAATCGTTGCGCCGTTCAAAGTTACACAGCTCCGGAGAAATCTCTCCACATTACCTGCCTATATGTGTTGCAACGCATATATTTTCACAAAGACAAATACAAAATATGACTAGTCATCACAAATCAAACTCAAATAGCCGGACCAGGCTTCAAAAACTCGGAGCAAGTACCGTACACCGGTTCTTACCAATCAAGAGTCCAGATTCCAACTGCCAAGCTCCACAATCGCCCAAACGGCTTTCACGGCAGGACCGACAGAAGAGGTCTCAGTCGGGGACCGGCGCCACCCAGACGGTCAGCTCGGAAGGGAAGGAAGAAAAACCTCGGGATGCCAGGGCTAAGACGCCGCTGGCAGTGATCACGTCCCCGGCCAAGTTCCTCACCTTCGTCGCAACCAGTCCTTCGAGCATCCGAGTCGCCGATGAGCCCCACGTGACGGGCGCCAATTGATGAATACAGGCCCCAGCTAGGCCCGCAGGACACAAGGGTTCGCTCTCCTGTAATGGAATCTATAAGGAAGTTGGCACGGAAACTGCAAAGTACAAAGACAGCATTTATTAACCCTTAAGGGTGGTCCTACAATCCACACAACACTCTTCAGTATTGCATAGAGTAGCACTAAGAACTTGCGTACACGGTCCCCTTTTATACACAACAGAGGGGCTCATAAGTGGGCGGATACAACATGAGGCAAGGAATGTTACCTTTTATGGACATTTTCGATACAAGATCAATATGTGGGCGGAGCTGACACACTCCTTGAGCCCGCGAAAACATGGTCAAGCAAGGCTAACTGATAACAGATGTGATCAAGTCTGGGCATGTGCCAGATGGACAAAGAAGCTATTTATAGACTGTTACTAGGCAGATTACAAGAGCAACTAACACAGAGGTTGGACTCTTCTCGTGGGGAACACGTGGAAGCATGACAATACAAAATGGAGTCCGAACTTCGGTCAACATAACGGAGAAAACATGCTCTATAAGAGGGGAATTAATGTCTTTAGTAAATGCTTAATCACATCGTTGTTTCAATTTACAACAGGAGGGTCGCAAGCGGCGCCTGGCCCAGGTGAGGAAACGCTGGCAGGATATCCGGTGCTGGACGCGGAGGATCGCACGGGTCCTGCTGGGGGACTCACCTGAGACCCATAAGAACCGCGGGCGCCGCCGTCTGACCCACATCCACAAGCGTGTGCTGGCGGTGGTATTTCCAGACTTGGACAGGCGCTTACAGGAGAAGCAGCAGCAGGAAGGGGGTAGGAACATGTGTGTTTGTTGTGTGTCACCAGCATTTGTAAGTGCACAGTTGCATGGATACACTGCCTGGGTTTAAGGGTGCTGTGCAGATCCAGTTACCCACAGTATAGCGGTGCTCTCCTGCCTCCCTTCCCCTCCTTGCAATGTGTTCCCTGGTCTGTGTGTAGTCACTCCTTCACAAGGTAATGTAGGCTGGCGCTTTCTCCACGTGAACTATGCCTGTAGCATCATGTGTGGGGGTGGTGTGTAACAGGTTTTGGGACCTTGCCTGTGCCCTGTCCAGTTCAGTACATGTGGGTTCCATGTCAGTTGGCACTGATGCTGAGTCCAGACATGGGAGTTAGTCTCTCAAGTGTCATGCCTTACAGCACGCATGTCCTATGTTGTGGCATGTGACATGATGTGCATGAGTGTGCGATACACATAGTGCAGGGATGGTGGCGTGTGTTGCAGTCATTCCCATTCAGGTCCATGGAGTTGTGTGGCCACTACTGTCCCCTGGGGCATATTTTCCTAGGTGTCATGTGTGTCATCACAAAACGTGGACACTCTCAGTGTCTACAGCATAGGTTGTGCTCTGTGCCATTGTCCCCTGGCACCATGTATATTGACGTAAAATGTAGTACAAGTGTCCACTGTACAGCCTGACCTGATTTACCTTGTCCATACTCACGGGGGCCAGTGCCTGTGTGTCTTGTTACAATCATCTGATGCTGTCCATTTGTACATGATTATTTGGACAGGTGCACCTTGGGTATTTGGCGTCCAATCTTGTATTTATGCAGCCCCTGTGTATTTCACCCAGACTAAGAGATGTAAGTGTTTCCTGTGTCTCAACAAATTGTCTCATGTAGGGGGTGGTTGGTGCGGGCAAAGCCTACATGTCAAAACCTGAACTCTCCTTGCTAGGTCTGGCCAGTGTGTGATGTTTGTCTGGACATACACTCAAGGTGCAGTGAGCCAGTCATGGTGGGCATGTGTTCAGTATTACCTATGCTGCATGTGCCTCATGTTCATGGATATGGTCCCTGCTCATCCCTATTTCGGCAACGCTGTGTGGTGCAGATGCAGTGCTGGATTGTCCCCAGGGCCTGGCTCCTCTGTCAGACTCCATTTCATGTCATTTGCTATTGTGTCATGCTCTCCATGGTTTTTCAGTGGCATGGTGGGTCAACCAACTGTGTGTTGCATGCCCTACATCTGTACCTTGTTTTGTAGATGTTACTGATCTTTCTTTTCAGGCTATGCACTGTAACTATGTAGATTGGACTCATGTGACATATGTATACAGGTGTATGATTCATTGCTGTCTCTTCACCTTGCCCACAGCATCGTCGGGGGACACGGAGGGAGACATGAGCACAGACGAGGCGGAGGGACCGAGCACCAGTGCCAGCGTTGACATCGTGGCTGGCACATTGAGTGGAACTGAGGCGGAGGAGAGTGAGGCCGAGGACCTGTCCACTGGCACGACTGAATATGAAGCTGACGGGTCTGAGGAGGATCTCTCCGAGTGGGCGGAGGCTGCACCAGCAGCTGACAGCGGCACAACATCTCAGCCCGCCCCCTCCATTGCCATCAGCCACCTCCCACTTGCTCGTGTCCCTTCCCAGCGTGCCCGGTCACCACATGTCTCCTTCCTGCCAGGCACCGCACCCCCTGCCCCTGTCTCCACTGCTGCCGCCAATGCCGAGTCTTTGGACATCCAGCGGCAGTTGCAGGTTGGTCAGGCTGCGATGCTTAATGTCCTCCATGGCCACAGCCAAGTGCTGAACAACATGGAGGCATACTTGGAGGGCATTTTTTCATCGCAGGCTGACCAACGCAACTTGCTGAGGTCCATTGACTCGACACTGACTGCAGCAGTGGGTCTCCTGCAGCGCTACGTCCAACCCCCTACCCCTGACCCATCCACACTTCCCACTCCCATGCCTGTCCCACGTACACCCAGATGTCAGCATGCACCCACCACAACAGACACAGGCACCACACCAGCAGGGAAGGTCATACGCACACCTACTGGCATGCACTCACAGGGTGAAGTAGGCACACCCACTGGGTCGGGGGGCAAACGTAAGTCACACAGCCAGAGTGGGAGTCCGCATTCCACCAAATCCACTCCCTCCAAATCCCCTCCCCTCAGCTCTCCTGGCCACATATCCGGCAAAGACTCCTTCATGGCCGCTCTGTCCCTGAGCCCCACTGTGACACCACCCCGCAAGCGGTCAAGGGAGTCCCCGGTCAGGGTGGTTGAGTCCCCCCCATGTCCACACCCTCCCCCTGTGGCGCTGCGACCCATCCTTCCGCCCTCCCTCCCTCCTTGGGGCCTGTGGTTCCTTCGGGTGCAGGGGAGTCGCTGGAGGACCTTGCAAAGGTGTGCAGGGCCATCCTGGCCTCCGCCTTTGGCCCTGACCCACCCCCTGTGGTGGAGTCCTCCATCCCTGCACCCACGATGCCTACCCTTCGCCCTCATGTCCCTGCGGTGCCTGGTCCTTCCCCCCCACATGATGCTCTCCCCGCTCTGGAAGACGAAGGAGTCTGACTGTGCAGGCAAGCTAGGGGACACGCGTCCCACTGAGTCCCCCACCTGGATTGGAACTTTGGTTTGCCCTATGGGCATTGTACTTTTTGAACTTTGAAGGGACAAACATATTTTTGGATGCCGATTAAAGCAATTTCTTTTTCCTTAGTACACTACTGTCTGTCTGGTATTGCTGTTGGTCGACCTGCCCCATTATTTTGGGTGGTGATTATGTGTTGGGTGTGTGGGAATTGTCGTCTTGTGCTGGTCATAGGGTGGATCCTGGTATCTGTGTGCCATCACAAGCTGTTGGCTACATAACTTTGTTCATGTAAGCAGTTACTGCATGGTGACATCGTCCCAAGGTGTGTTCCTTCCTCTGTGTAACCTGACTTCTTCCCTGCAGGGTCTTTCCAATATGTGGGGCTGAGCTGTGTCTACATTGGCTGGGTGTGTGACGGACTCGTTAGACTTGGCCCATGCATGCTGAGCGATGTCTCCACCTGCATCATTCGTGGCGTCCTTGGTGGTCACTGTACTTGTGTATGTAGACTGTTGCCATGACTTCATGTGTACATGTATTCTTTTAGGCGCTATGCATATGTATACTTCCAGCCTTGCACAGATGTGGTACATGTACTGCAGGATCTTTGTGCACCTGACTGACATTTGTGGGCATTGGATCTGTGGGTACTCCACCCTTTTCTTTGCAGGGGCACTGCTGTGAGTGTAAGGCACCCACCCCTCCTGTCTCTGGGCACTGCTGGGAGGACTCTGCACCCACCCCTCCTGCGTCTGGGCACTGCTGGGAGGACTTTGCACACAGCCCTCCTGTGTCTGGGCACTGCTGTGAGTGTTAGGCACCCACCCCTCCTGTCTCTGGGCACTGCTGGGAGGACTCTGCACCCACCCCTCCTGCGTCTGGGCACTGCTGAGAGGACTCTGCACACACCCCTCCTGTGTCTGGGCACTGCTGTGAGTGTTAGGCACCCACCCCTCCTGTCTCTGGGAACTGCTGGGAGGACTCTACACCCACCCCTCCTGTGTCTGGGCACTGCTGGGAGGACTCTGCACCCACCCCTCCTGTGTCTGGGCACTGCTGTGAGTGTTAGGCACCCACCCCTCCTGTCTCTGGGCACTGCTGGGAGGACTCTGCACCCACCCCTCCTGTCTCTGGGCACTGCTGGGAGGACTCTGCACACACCCCTCCTGTCTCTGGGCACTGCTGGGAGGACTCTGCACCCACCCCTCCTGTGTCTGGGCACTGCTGTGAGTGTTAGGCACCCACCCCTCCTGTCTCTGGGCACTGCTGGGAGGACTCTGCACCCACCCCTCCTGCGTCTGGGCACTGCTGGGAGGACTCTGCACCCACCCCTCCTGTCTCTGGGCACTGCTGGGAGGACTCTGCACCCACCCCTCCTGTCTCTGGGCACTGCTGGGAGGACTCTGCACACACCCCTCCTGTCTCTGGGCACTGCTGGGAGGACTCTGCACCCACCCCTCCTGTGTCTGGGCACTGCTGTGAGTGTTAGGCACCCACCCCTCCTGTCTCTGGGCACTGCTGGAAGGACTCTGCACGCACCCCTCCTGCGTCTGGGCACTGCTGGGAGGACTCTGCACCCACCCCTCCTGTCTCTCGGCACTGCTGGGAGGACTCTGCACCCACCCCTCCTGTCTCCGGGCACTGCTGGGAGGACTCTGCACACACCCCTCCTGTCTCTGGGCACTGCTGGGAGGACTCTGCACCCACCCCTCCTGTCTCTGGGCACTGTTGGGAGGACTCTGCACACACCCCTCCTGTCTCTGGGCACTGCTGGGAGGACTCTGCACACACCCCTCCTGTGTCTGGGCACTGCTGGGAGGACTCTGCACCCACCCCTCCTGTGTCTGGGCACTGCTGTGAGTGTTAGGCACCCACCCCTCCTGTCTCTGGGCACTGCTGGGAGGACTCTGCACCCACCCCTCCTGCGTCTGGGCACTGCTAGGAGGACTCTACACCCACCCCTCCTGTGTCTGGGCACTGCTGGGAGGACTCTGCACCCACCCCTCCTGTGTCTGGGCACTGCTGTGAGTGTTAGGCACCCACCCCTCCTGTCTCTGGGCACAGCTGGGAGGACTCTGCACCCACCCCTCCTGCGTCTGGGCACTGCTGGGAGGACTCTGCACACACCCCTCCTGTGTCTGGGCACTGCTGTGAGTGTTAGGCACCCACCCCTTCAGTCTCTGGGCACTGCTGGGAGGACTCTGCACCCACCCCTCCTGCGTCTGGACACTGCTGGGAGGACTCTACACCCACCCCTCCTGTGTCTGGGCACTGCTTGGAGGACTCTGCACCCACCCCTCCTGTGTCTGGGCACTGCTGTGAGTGTTAGGCACCCACCCCTCCTGTCTCTGGGCACTGCTGGGAGGACTCTGCACCCACCCCTCCTGCGTCTGGGCACTGCTGGGCGGACTCTACACCCACCCCTCCTGTCTCTGGGCACTGCTGGGAGGACTCTGCACCCACCCCTCCTATTTCAGGATATGTACGCTTAGAACATACACGGGTGTGGGTTCGCTACATGCATATGAGGTGGGGGTACCGTCCGTACATACACGGTTGGGGTGGGGGTACGCTCCATACGTACGCGCGTGAGGGTACTGGTCGTACTTACACTGTTGGGGTGGGGGGTACGCTCCATACGTACGGCGGGTGTGGGTACGGGTCGTACTTACACTGTTGGGGTTGGGGGTATGCTCCATACGTACGCGGGTGTGGGTACGGGTCGTATTTACATGGTTGGGGTGGGGGGTACGCTCCATACGTACGCGGGTGAGGGTATGGGTCGTACTTACACTGTTGGGGTGGGGGGTACGCTCCATACATACGCGGGTGAGGGTACGGGTCATACGTACACTGCTGGGGAGGGGTACGCTCCATACGTACGTCGGGTGTGGGTATGGGTCGTACTTACACTGTTGGGGTTGGGGGTACGCTCCATACGTACGCGGGTGTGGGTACGGGTCGTACGTACACTGTTGGGGTGGGTGGTACGCTCCATACATACGCGGGTGAGGGTATGGGTCGTACTTACACTGTTGGGGTGGGGGGTACGCTCCATACGTACGCGGGTGAGGGTACGGGTCGTACTTACACTGCTGGGGATGGGGTACGCTCCATACATACGAGGGTGAGGGTACGGGTCGTACTTACACTGTTGGGGTTGGGGGTACGCTCCATACGTACACGGGTGTGGGTACGGGTCGTACTTACACTGTTGGGGTGGGGGGTATGCTCCATACGTACGCGGGTGAGGGTACGGGTCATACTTACACTGTTGGGGTGGGGGTACGCTCCATACGTACACGGGTGAGGGTACGGGTCGTACTTGCATTGTTGGGGAGGGGGTACGCTCCATACATACGGGGGTGGGGGTACGGTCCGTACATATCCGTCCCCACGCTATGTGATGCTTGTGCGGGCCGTACCCATGCCTTTGCCACGTGGATACAGCCGTCCCGCCATTGTTGGGATGACATAGGTGTGGGCGTGGTACGACTCGTACCCACGCTCTTAAGGCGTGGGTACGGGACGTACCTGTATTGTTGTGTTGCCGGTTCGCGTCGTCAAGCACTTCCGTTGTGGCGGACGCTGGCTTTGCTGGACACGCCCCCACCCCCTCGTAGTGACCAGGGCCTGGGGGTCAGGTATGTCCAGGGCATGTGTGCTGTGTGAGTTTGGTGGGGGGTTTGTGGCCTGGCCCTGGTCCTGCCCCCCCCTTTCCCCCTCCCTTTGTTGTTCTGACCTTCTGCGGCATCTGCGTCATAACCTGTAGAGGAGGTCGACTGCTATGAGGGCCGGGATGACACGTAGGTTCCGGTCCATGTCTGTCCGTCGCGTGCAGGTACTCCTTGTTCGCGTCGTCCTGATTTCCCGGCAGTTTTTGGTTGCCGGAAAATATTCACCGTGCGGGATGACGTCGGTGCGAATCGTAATTCCTGGTTCGTGAATGGCAGGCTGCGTGCGTCCCGACGTCACGTCGGCGCTTTCCCGGATCACATTTGTATGTTTATTTTCGTCGGTCGGGGTTTTGTACGATTCGTACGGAAATGGGATTTCCGTGCGAATCGTAATTCCATGTTTGTATATTTTTTCGACCGGGTACACGTCGGACGGAGAATATGCTCCGTCCGACGGTTCGTACCCGGTTTTTACCGGATCGTTATCGGCACCTTAGTAGTGATCTCACGCCAAATATATACTATATCCTTGAGGGTCTTAAACCGTACTCTTTTGAAGTAATTTGGATCATTAATCCTATATAGAAACATACTTGTATCATTATCAATGGCCAGGCTATAGCAGCAGTATCGAGTACCAGGGGAGAGAAGATCATGCAAACGTTGTGCATAGGACGCCCAACAATAAGTTTTAAAATCAGTTAATTGGAATCCTCCATTTTTATAGGGGAGTTTTAGGTATCTTATAGCGCGTTGCGGTTGTTTATAGCCCCAAATAAAACTACCAATAGCCCCCTCGAGTTTTATAAAAAAATAATTCGGGACTCGCAATTGTATCGCTCTAAATAGATAAAGATATTTGGGTGAGACAATCATTTTAATGATATTACAGCTCCTAATATGCTAATAGGCAGCTTATGCCAGTTCTTCATTTTAGAAATCATAAATTTCAACAAAGGATCATAATTCAATTTTATGACCTGACCTATATCTGAAGTGACCCGAACGCCTAGATAAGTTGCTACTGACCATACCCCAATAATCTCCCTACTAGTTTGGTAATTGAGGATAGTCCGCATCTTATTTACATTCAATTCATAGCCCGAAAAATCCCCAAAGGTACTAGTCTCAGTCTGAATTGCCTCAATAGCTTTAATTGGGTCAGTGGAGAAGACGGCTATATCATTTGCCTAAGCTGTTAATTTCAGCTCATTAGAGTCAAAGAGAACTGGAGGGATTGTTAAATTAGTAAGCAATGATCTTATAAAAGGCTCTATGTATAAAGCGAAGAGTAAAGGTGAAAGAGGGCAGCCTTGCCGGGTGCCCTGAGTATCTTAAAATAAGCAGACAGGTGATGTAAATAGATTAATTTAGCACATGGAGATTTATATAAAGCTCAAATCCAACCATGAAAACGACCATGGATATTATACTCAGCAAGTGTAGCCCGGAGACAGTCTCATGTCACACGGTCAAAAGCTTTTTCTGCGTCCAACATGACCATCCCTATATCCAAGTTCAATTTAGACGCAACATCGAAAGCAACCAAGGTAGTATTAACGTTTGCGGCAGTATCCCTACTGGGTATAAAACCATGCTGTTGATCAGATACTAATTGTACCACATGAGGTGCAAGACGCATAGCGAGTATTTTTGCAAAAATTTTAGCATCAGCATTAATGAGTGAAATAGGGCGATATGACCCACATTCTTCCTATGGCCTTTTTTTTTTTAAGAAAAAGATAATATTTGTCATATCCCAAGAGCGAGGTACCATCCCACTCACACTGACATAGTTCATAATTCTGCTCATTAAAGGGATCAGACTTGCCTTAAAAGCTTTATAAAATTCTACTGGTATAGTGGCTTTGCCAGCTGCTTTCCCTTATGGAAGAGCCTTCATAGCTTCAGCTACTTCTTCGGCCGTAATATCTAAATTACGGGAGTTTACTTGTTCCGCTTCTAGTCTTTGAATAGAATTATGAAAATTACCATTTTCTATATAATCCCCCAAAAGATTTCTGTCAAAAGAATTTGAGCAACTATATAGTTCCTTGTAGAAACAAAAAGAATTTTCTAATATTTTCTCAGGCTGGGTATAGAGTATCCCCCATCTCCTTTTATACCCTTTATTTCTCGTTCTGCCCTTTTATCAGAGAGTTGATGTGCAAGCACTTTGCCTACTTGTTCTCTATACTAATATTGTAAGGCCCGGTTTTTATTATAACTAGCCGCCGTCTTATCTTTCAAAGACCGTCCTAGCGCAGCCCGTTTTTCAATTAAGAGTATGTATGTTTGCGAATATGCTGATATAGTCGATTGTGAGATAAGTCCCTGCCTAATTTCATTAGCATGCGCATTTTCTAGCTGCCGGATAGCTTCCCTAGTAGCTTAAGTTGCCAAATTCTTACTACCACTTGTATAAGAACATATTGCTGAGTAACACCTCTTATATGAGCTTTAAGTGAATCCCAGATAGAAAAAAGGGAAGCAGAATCTTCATTATCCATGATGAAATTTCTGATACCATTCTTCATACAAGTTAAAAGCTCCATATCCATCAGCAAATAGCAAGAAAAGGAAAACTGACGTGCTTGTTTATTACAAGGGCCAAGCACAAGTGACAACAATATAGGGTTATGATCCGATACTATCTTAAGGCATATTTCACATTTGGCTATGTTCAAAACTATATTATTTACAAAAAACATATCAATTCTCAAATACTGCCAATGGGGTGTGCTTTAATAAGTATATGCAGGTTGCAAAGGATGCATTAGCCACCATATATCTTTAAGTCCATACAGTCGAGCCATTTCCATAATTGCAGCCCTTACTTTCTTCATTCTAACCGAGGCACCTTGATTGGTGGAGTGTAATTTTGAATTCATAATACAGTTAAAATCGCCTATAATAATTATATCTCCCAGCCAATCTAGGAGCTCTAATGACAGCTTCTCAAATATAAATGGCTCATCGGAGTTTGGGCCATATAGGGTGCATAATACAAATGTATGGCCCTTAACAAGTAGCTGCACGATTAGCCACCTACCTCGATTATCATGTGTGGCTCTGAGAAAAGTATTATCAAGCTTTTTATCAATTAAAATAGCAACCCCTCTGATAGAAACCATCTGGGAGGTGCACTCAATTATCTTATAGCCCAATTGTTTTAACAAGTTCCGATCTTTGTATGCCACATGTGTCTCAACTTGGGCAACAATGTGAGGTTTATTGGTTCTCAATTCTTTATGTACCATCTGACGCTTTCTAATAGAGTTTAAGCCAGACACGTTCCAGCATATACACTTAAATAGCCCCATTTATATAATACACATTTCATACAATAGCCTAAAAACCCATGCCCATTTCCATTCCATGTCTCTGTCCATATACCATATTTTCAATCGTGCCCAAAAAAGCAAAAGTAAACATTATTGAAAAGATGTAGGACCCTAATCTATTTGATCAACTAAGGGGCCCATTCTGATCCGGGTCGGAAGGGCACCGAACGTGATCTGGCCGGAAAAATTATGAGCCGTACACGTGTTTTCCGTCCGACTCGCACAGCTGTATGAGCGAGCAAGTATGATGCGAGCTACGTGAGATTCACCGACCAAGTCGTTTCCGGGTCCGAACCGCTCCGTACGTCTCGGTCAGAAGCTAACCGTGGCGTGCAATGGATGCGATTTACAACCGAGCCAGTACGATGCACGCGTCGGACAGCCTGTGCGAGCCGGAGTGTCCGGCTCGCAAAACGTCCGGGTGGTTGCCTTTGGGGTCCGAGTCGGACCCCCTGACACCCGCAGCCCTACGACTCAGACACAGGGGGAGATCTATGGGTCTCCCCAACACAAGCATGTACAGTGCGGATGGCACCGACGCGTACCCACTGTAGGGGGCGTACTGGTCCGCGATGTACCCTTTCAGTCAATGGGAGCCCATGTATGCATCGTACGACGGGCTCCCATTGACTTCTATGGGAGTCCGACTGAACCGAATCCGGCAGCATACAGCCGCATCGTACTCGCTGGGTCGGACTGCAGGCCTCCGGCTCGGTCAAAAAACACTCCGGATCCGCCTCGGTCAGAGTGCTTTCCAACCTGGATCGGAATCGGCCCCTAAGCATAACCATGCTTATATCTAAAATAGTTTTTCTTTTCACTCCTTTTGATATTTTTACATTTAACCCCTCCACCCACACGGTCCAAAACACATCCCAACCCCAACACAACCCTCTCAAAGAGGAAACTACCCACCCCACCCCATTTCCTAGAGAAGAAATCACCCCTAACAGGCTGTCGATGGACCTAACAGCCTTTAGAGAGCATATGCAACCTCCGATTACTACCTGCAAAACGTATGCCCCGCCATAGAAAAGAAGAAGAGAAAGGAGGAGAAGAAAAACCCCTGAGTCTTTTGAAAAAAAGGGAAAATCCAAAGATAAACCTAAAAAAAAGTTTTAGAAAAAATTCTGAGAAATAAATACAGTCAGAGCGCTATATAGCCCAAGATGGAATTTAAAAAAACCATTATATATATTCAACTTTTCTGGTTCTTCCCCCTTTAAGGAGCTTCCTTCCCCTTCTCCAATGGCCGCCAAGAGTTGAGAGTCTGCTGAGCCTCGCTTGCTGTTTGAAAAATCCAGGTATGGCCCCCACGCATGACCTTGTGTCGGGCTGGCTCTTGAAGAAATGCTTGTGCACCAGCAGCCTTCATAGGATCTATCAGTTGATGCAGCTTCCAGCGCCGCTCCATTGTCTCTTTGCACAAGTCTGACCTGACAGAAAATGAAAGAGTACTAGTTGTGTCTGATCGGGCTCTAAAAAAAACTGCTTGTCTTAGTAAAAAATTACCAAAATAGACAATCATAGGTCGAGGATGTTGCCGACTAGGGGGCATATTATCAAGACAAGCGATAAAATTATCGCCGCTTTAGCGGCAGAAAACTGCCCCTAAAACAGCGATAATGGGCTTGATAATAAGCTCTATGGAATTCCAATTGAAGCCCATGTTAGATGTGAAGGACATCTAACATGGGTTTCAATTGGAATTCCATAGAGTATATTATCAAGCCCATTATCGCCGTTTTAACTGCCGCTAAACCGGCGATAATTTTATCGCCTGTCTTGATAATATGCCCCTGGGTCGTGACTCTTGATTTAGAAATAGTGGAAGTCTATGAGCCCGCTGAATCTGAGAATCCCAGTCCTAATCAGAAAGGTCTGGGAATGACTTTTGAAACAGCTGAACTATATATGCCCAAAGGTCAGTGCCCTATCTTTCCTCAGGGATGCCAAAAATTCTTAAGTTATTCCTGCGCTGCCTATTCTCAAGGTTTTCAATTTTATTTTTTAGGATCAAGAGTTGCCCATCATGCATTTCAGTCGTCTTTGCCGTTTATGCTGCAGTATCTTCCTTATTAGACAAGCGCTGTTGTAACTCTGCTATTTCTTGCATTAAAACAGCTACTTTGGTCGAAACCTCAGACAGCCCTTGATGTATCAAACCACTTTCTATTCTAGCTTGATTAAAGCTAGTTTGCATCTCGATTTGCTGTTCATGGGGTGCTTGAAAAATATTAGAAAGCGAGGGCTCCTGATCTTTATCAGATATAAATCCTGAATCCTTGGTGGAGGTAGCTAATGTAGAAAAGGAAAGATCTGCCACAGTATCTTCCTTGTCGCCCACCGCATGAGAACCATCAGGGACTTCACAGGGTTGAAGAGCAGAATCAACATAATCAGGGCTATTAATGACAGAAGTTTGCAAGTCATTGCTTGATGACGAGCCAGACAGTCTTGATATAATAGCTTTAACTTCTCCGTCAGCCGTGACCCATTTTCGATGTGGGCTAACCTTACCAGCATGTCCACCAAGGTCTTGTGATTTAACCATGTTGCGATTTGTTATGGGGTGCTCCTTAGCCTTCTGTTTCTTCTTCTGTTCTGCCCCCTTATTAAAGAAACAAGTTGCTGCTATCTGTTTATCTTTCTTCGCGGCATCTAATTTAAAGTTACCGTTAGATGTAGTCAAAGTATCAGGTAAAGTACATGTGGTAGGAGACATATAGAGCTTAGGCTTGTTAGTGATATCATTTTTAGTTAGATACATTTCACAGTCCAAGGCATCCAAAGCATAGTGTTCTGATTGCTCTGCAGCTGCTCTATCCCCCTCATTGTCATGATCCTCTTCACCTTGAGCATTTATTCCTTTAGTAACATTAAGCTCACTTTTCCCATGTGACGGTACAGCCTCCACCTGAATGTTATTTTTCATCGGTGTTTCAGAATTCCCAATATGAAGACCACTAGATGTCTCTGCTAGATCACTTTTTACACCACTTTTAACACCACTAGCAACAGTAGTTATTTCAGTAGTTATTTCCAATTGGGGCATAGTAAGGGCGGTAAAGGAATTAGGCAGTTCAATATCACTCATTTCCATATCAGCATCCATGTTTACTCCCTCTAAGCCGGACCCAACTTGAAAAGTTAACACGTTACCTTGTATCGGCACTGCATTCATTTCATTCCCACTCCGATCTTCAGAGAGAGGGAAAATTGCAACATTGTCTCGATCGCACTCCGGTTGCACAGCTTCCATCAGAGCAGCCGCCATAGTCTGTTCCAGGTGGGGAGCCGCACACGTTTGTATGATATCGGCCGCTCTGCCATACTGGAAAAGTTTAAGCAAAGGTTTGCTGATTTGAGAGCTTCCTCTCAAATCATTACGCTATCCTAAGGTCTCAGCTATTTTAGTGCCATCATTTTCCGAAAGAGCAAGAGCAGCTGCAGAGGCAGGTATGATTGCGTGCGTACTTTGATTCCGAGCCCGGGGTGGAGCCATGCTCGTCAGCAGATCTGAAGGAACTTATACGGCGTATAAGGAGGCGGTTACCATATAATACGAATCTCATCGCCCCGTATGACACCAAACATATCTTACAAGCCGAAAGGAGCACTGGGCAAGATGAAGTTGCATCAATAAAACTGGCGTTTCACTCAGCTTTCACGCAACAGGTTTCAGTGTTTCATCGTTTTTTTCCCAGCGGTTATCAAAATCTGCAAACACATCAGCGGGAGTAGCCGGGGGTTGCAGCCTCTCTGCGGCAGAGTCAAACCGCCATCTTCCTTCCCCCACGTGGATAAAAAAAACATTCTACAGTAAGTTAAATCATTAAACTATGAAAAAATATTTAAACTTAATTTGCCCAATACAATCAATGCAATAGTAGGAAAAGAGATGGATAGCAAAATATTTAAATTTACTATTCCAACTCCAGTGAGTTCGACAGTAGGGAAAGTGTTGGATAGCAGAGGGGAAAAAATACCCGGATCGGAATCATCCCCTGAGGATAACCATGCTCATATCTAAAATAGTTTTTCTGTTCACTCCTTTTGATATTTTTACATTTAACCCCTCCTCCCACACGGTCCAAAACACATCCCAACCCCAACACAACCCTGTCAAAGAGGAAACTACCCACCCCACCCCACCCCATTTCCTAGAGAAGAAATCAACCCTAACAGGCTGCCGATGGACCTAACAGCCTTTAGAGAGCATATGCAACCTCCGATTACTACCTGCAAAACGTATGCCCCGCCATAGAAAAGAAGAAGAGAAAGGAGGAGAAGAAAAACCCCTGAGTCTTTTGAAAAAAAGGGAAAATCCAAAGATAAACCTAAAAAAAGTTCGAGAAAAAAATCTGAGAAATAAATACAGTCAGAGCGCTATATAGCCCAAGATGGAATAAAAAAAATCCATTATATATATTCAACTTTTCTGGTTCTTCCCCCTTTAAGGAGCTTCCTTCCCCTTCTCCAATGGCCGCCAAGAGTTGAGAGTCTGCTGAGCCTCGCTTGCTGTTTGAAAAATCCAGGTATGGGCAAGACAAAATTGCATCAGTAAAGCCGGTGTTTCACTCAGCTTTCACACAACAGGTTTCAGCGTTTCATCGTTTTTTACCAGCGGTTATCAAAATCTGCAAACACATCAGCGGGAGTAGCCAGGGGCTGCAGCCTCTCTGCGGCGGAGTCAAACCGCCATCTTCCTTCCCCCACGTGGATGAAAAGCATTCTACAGTAAGTTAAAACATTAAACTATGAAAAAATATTTAAACTTAATTTGCCCAATACAATCAATGCAACAGTAGGAAAAGAGTTGGATAGCAAAATAGTTAAATTTACTATTCCAACTCCAGTGAGTGCAACAGTAGGGAAAGTGTTGGATAGCAGAGTGCCAAAAATACTATTCCAACTCCAGTGAGTGCAACAGTAGGGAAAGTGTTGAATAGCAGAGGGGCAAAAATCACTATTCCCACTCCAGAGACTGAAACAGTAGGGAAAGTGTTGGATAGCGGAGATGTAAAAAATACTATTCCAACTCCAGTGAGTGCAACAGTACGAAAAGTGCTGGATAGCAGAGGGGTAAAAATTACTATTCCCACTCCAGTGAATGCAACAGTAGGGAAAGAGTTGGATACATAGAAAAAAAAATTACTATTCACACTCAAAAACTTAAAAAATATTTGTATATATTAAAAAAACAATAATAAAAATGAATAAACAATATTAAAAAATGAAAATAAATTGTATTAAACATATAAAAATAACACATAATATAATATTAATTACATTTAACAAAAACTTACAAATACTATTTAATGAAATAATGAATACATTTACAAATTAAATGTTTATTTTCAACTAGAAAATATTTATAAACAAAAAACAATTAATTACAAAATAAATGTATTTATTTTTGTTCCTAACCTATAACACCACATCAATAACAAAACACTTCAAGGTTTTTTATGTAAATGTATTTACATATTTAACATAATTAAAAATCAATTAAAAAATATTAGTAATAAAAAACTATAAACATTAATTTACTACACACACTTTAACACTATAATTTCCACAACACAAACCTAAATTAAACTATAAAATAATAAAACACAATTAAAACATATTTTAAAATTAAAAACAATGACTATTAACAACTAATATTTAAATAATTAGTATGTATTTAATACCCACCCTTTACGCCTTTTAAAAATAAATATAACATTTGTTTTTAAATTACCCAAAATAATTAACATTTATTAGCATTAATATATTAATTAATCAAACACAAATTACTTCCCCCTTTACAGTTATAAACACCCAAACACACCCCAAAAATAAATTATTTAAAATTAATTAGCAACAAATTATTTATTTAAAAATAAATTACCTGCCACCCTTTACACCGCTACACACCACAACACACACCTAACATTAAGTACACAATTACTAAAATTAATAACAAATTAATTAGTTAAAATTAATCTACAACCAATTTTAATTCATAAATTAAAAATAAATTACTTCTCACCCTTACACCTATAAACACCACAGCACACACCTACATTTCTTTACACAAATACCAAAATTAAGTAACAATTAATGAATTAAACTTAATTAACAACTAATTATTAATTCATTTATCATAAATTACTTTACACATTTAACACTATAAAATATCAATTAAAGAAATACTAATAAATACAAATTAATCAATAAATTTAATAGAATTAAATTACTTCCCACCCTATTCTCCTATAAACCCACACCCCCTAAGGACCTAAAAACACAAAATTCAAAATAAAAAATCATACATTTAATATAATTAGATTACTTCCCACCCTCTTCCCCTAAAGACCCACAACCGGCTACGGAACTAAAAACGCAAAATGATTATTTTTTTTTATAACTACTAAAAATGTAACATATATATTAAAAATACAAACAATTCATATACACAAATACATACATCAGATACATATAAAATATATACTAAAAGACATAATAATAAAAAACAATATTTTTAACAACAATATTTTTGCAAACGATATTAAACACTTTGATATTTTACATATTACTTACCTTATTTCTATACTCTTGACCTCGATATTCTTGCTGTCGATATTTATGACCCACGATATTTGCAACTCGATATTTGTGCAAATCAATATTTTTTCTCGATATTCTGTCTATACACCAATTCCTGTGTTGTCCTGTCAATTTTTACCCAATCAATCTTCTTTGGAGAAATCTTTCTTTTCAAATAGGCAATGGCTTGGGTATATTTTGTCATTACCTCAGGTGATAGTGCACCGGTTCTTGAGTCTCTGACAGGTTCAGTCTCTGGACAATCTATAGCAATTTTGCCTTCAGTCCATGAATCACTAGGGAGTAAAATATCAAATAAAGTATCCAAATCCTTTAATAAAACCTTTGAAACGTTAACAAAACTTTCAACTTGTTTATACCACTCAACAGTTTTTTTCTCTTAGTTTTGGGAAATCATTTTTAAAGGACAATTTGTCCGGTCTTGTCCATGGGGCATGAACATAACACCCTCCAGGCACCTCCCTCATTGGAAGGATTTGTATTTCTGATTTTTCTGCTTCCCCTTCTAAAATTGGATACATAGCTATTTTATTGATTTTCTTCTCTTTAGTCCATCTGCCTTCCCATCTCTCCTACTGACCCCATTTCCTAAGAGTTGTCAGTAAATCCTTAATCTGTAATCTTTTCCCTGACATTTTAAATTCTCGACGTCTCTGTCACTGAAATCCAATCGATACGTCTTCTGTAATGCCTTTGATTTTTGAATGTCCACCTCATATTTTTGTGCAGCTTTAGCTAACTTCTAATGAGTAATTATAGCTTGTCAGGGAATATCCTTACATAGAAATAACAATTCATCATCCTGATAATGAATAATTCTACCAGGACTGATAGTACCCAAAATCATTTCTTCCAGTTCCACTTTAACTTTGCTACATTAAGTGATTTTTCATTTAGATTTCTCAATACAGATGTTTCTTACCCTTCTGTACCTTTATCAAATGTTGATGGAGCTATATCTCTAATTCAATCATCAAGTTCCTATCGTGTAGGTCCAATACATCTTCTTGCGACCCTCCACTAGCTCCCTCCATACGTGGTGTAATATGTGTTTCAGAATCTCGAGTGCCCATTCGTGAGGTCCTCCCAGCCATAGCTTGTTTGGACGGCTCCATATATCTTTCAGTTGTACTGGTAATAGGGTCAGTCTTATTTGATTATGGGATAAACTAGATTGTATACTAACTCCTGATTCATTTCCTTGAAGGTAATTATCACAATTTAGATTTATCGGATTAGGGTTCTTTGTTCTGTACTCAATCTTTGTGGAATAGCATTTGTTCCTCCCATTCCAGCAGAGATGATCAACTAATGTACCTGCTGTCCTTCACTACCTGATTGATATAAAGGAACTACAGGTCCTATGGTTACTGAAACTGAAAGAGCATCAGTTATTAGGTACTGATCCTCCGGGTATCTGTTCTTCTGTCAAGAAAGTTCTCATCAAAGGTTTTGACCCAGTTTGAGACTGATCTTCATTATATGGTGGAAGTCAATTTACCAGTAATTCATCTAAGATTTCATCATCTATTTCATTCTCACTCTCGTCATTTAATGCCAATGTCTGAGAGTTTTCAAGATGTTTCTTCTTTTCTTTACATTTTTCTCCTTCACTCTATTCTGCAATGAAGACAGGATACATTTGTGTTCTCTCTCTTATGGCTGTTCTGCATGCTTTCTGTTTGGCATCCCATCTACCCTCCACATTTAAGGTGTTCTTATATCTTCCCTGATATTTCTGTTTCTCTTTCTGATGGGAAACATGTTCCCATTCTCCAAGAGCTTCAAACTGCATAGGCCTTGGAGGAGGTTTAATATCGTACAGCTGTCTCCTCAAATGTTCGAGAATTCATATGTTAAATGTTCCATATTGTGGTACAGCTAAAGGTCCATCATACTCTGTATATTTTATCCAATTCTCTAAACATGTATCTGTATGATAACCTCTCTCTAGTGTCATATACAAGGCAGGTGTACACTTAGGTGGTATTGGTACCCCCTTCTCTAGTAGGTACGGGCACATCTCCCTGTATTAATGTTTTCATATTCTTCACAATTTTCATTGTTCCTCATACATTTCCCAATTGTCCTTCACAAATATCTCAATCAATATTTCTAGTAAATACTTCCTTGTTTTCATCCAAGCTACCAAACCCTGCACGACTCTCTTCAGTGCTGTCCCATGGTGGTTTCACACTAACCAACCAATCACAGCACAACACTCTATGATGTCAGATAACTATCTGTGGCAGCTGACCCTGCTTTTCAATTCAACTCGCTTTTTTGTTTTCAATCAACTTTTGTTTTCACACCACACCAGTAATTTAAGAAAGGTTTCTCAAATAAACTCTTGCCTGCTGCACTGAAAGAAATTATAGATCTTCATTTACTCAAAAGAAACATTTAATCATACACTCCAAGTGAAATCTCGACCAGCACTACTCCACCTAAAAGCCTCATGATTATTCTCTGTGCACTTGAGAAACATCATAACTATTAAAACTGTGCTCTCTCACAAAGTTCCCTTCTCTGGTGGTACCTCCGACGAAGTCTCATCTGCAGCACCTTAGAATCATAACAGACAAATGTAATCAGCGTATGCCACACTGATACCACCCTGAGGTGTATATCCCGGGATCTTGGCCCACTTCAGACCTGATAACAACTTTGTTTCAGCAATGAAAAATAAAGAAATTTTACTCAAGCAAGTTCAGAATAACCAGTTCTGGTTCATCAAAACTGTAACAGCAAAGTCCCTGCAGCATGGTGTCAAATCCTTCGGCCGTAAGGTTCAATTTTGCATTAGCACACCAGTCAGTAGCAAGTTGCAGTGTTATGTCATAAGTAGCCGAAATCCTCGTGCTGTCCAAAATGAGCCACCTCCAATGCAAGAATGGGTGTCACCGCAACAGTCTCAAAATCTGAGCAATTATACTCCATAAGTTTCTGGGGTGCCCAGAAATGTCTGATAACTTTGTCCTGTTGGTCAGTCTTCCTTAAGTCATGTAAGCATAGTTGTATGAACAATGAGATATTTCAGAGAGAAAGAGAAAAAAAACGCTATGATTCAGCAATACACCTTTCCCAAGCAGTTGTTCTAGTATGTTACAATAATTGTTGCAATCATATTTGCTGTACATAGACTGTCAAAGAAAACATTTAAAAGTTGGAATACAAAAGGTAACTGTCCTAAATATTCCCACAGGCTTCAGATTATTCAGTTCACAAGTCCTCGTTGAAAAAGAGAGCAAGAAATGACGCCTACACAAAATATAGCTAGTACATGGCACGTTATGTTGAATTATACATTTTTAATTAATATTAAACTGACATTATTGATTTCTTAAGTAACCACATTAATAAAAAATTCAATCAAATCGTAATTAACAAGTGTAGGTATAAGGTACTCGTAATTTTTTTGTAATTGTCAATGTTACACATATAGGAAGAATACATATAAATCTCTTTAGATTAATAATATTTAAAGCTCACATGTAATAAATGTACCTGAGTGGAAAATAGCTTTAACAAAACCTGTGTTGCACCTACTTTTCTTTGTCATGTCGGTGCACATAATATAACATAACATAATGAAGTCTTATTCGTTCACATGTAAATATATCTATTGCCCCGAAAATCTCTATGTTTCATTAATATCACATTATCAAATCATTATTAGTTGTTAATATTCACATCTATTGAAGTTGAACATAGAATGTAACACAGACTATCCTCCAATCTGCATACTTTTACAATGCAGTGTATGGATTAATCTCTCAAATCAATTTCAAAAACATGGAAATCTGAGCACCCGTTTGTCATCATTTGCATTAACGTTGTCATAATCAATTAGTTTAGTCATATGTTTTGTCCAGTGTAATCTCTGCTCTATCAAAATTTAACGTATTCTTGAAGCAAGAATATCAACATTTCTTTTCCCATTCCCGTTTTATCACCAAACTGAAAAGGCAAGTAGGTATTTTGCTTGAATAATGGAAGCTCCATTGCATATAGGAATGTTGCAGTTTTTAAGGAAGCTTGCTGCCACTTGCAGCCACCCCTTTCCTTGAACCAAATGCATAGGTAACTATTGACCGGGTTGCTTGCCACCTTTAGCAATTTTTGGTACTAAAATCTAGTTTCGCCTAAACCTGTCCAAGAATTGCAGTGTTGGTTTTTCCCAGGTTTATTTATAGGTATTTTTACAAAATATTTTTAGGGCACTGATGGTCCACTGAAGACCCATTCATGTTTAATGCTACATTGTGATTTAGTGCAATAGAGGCCAGCGTTTAGGGCCTACCATAAAGTAATGGTATACATTTTAAATGATGATGTCTTATCCTCATTGGTTGGGCGAGCGACATCTTGCCCTTTTTTTTAGACCTTTCCCTGTAATTCTGCGTATGGGTAATCTTTGACTTCCAAGCTCTCCATCAATTTTTCAAGATTCTTAAATGTTATCTTTTTTAAACTGCTCTTTATTGAAAGTGTATATATCCCCAAACATCAAAATATATTTTTGCACAGTGGTGCATAGTATTGTAATACAGTACCTTAATAGTTGAGGGATCAATTGCAGTAATAGCACTCACATTTCACAAAGCGTGAGCCTTAAAGGGGGCAGCTTTGTAACATGACTGGAACAGGCTTGCAGTAGCTTCTAGGGGGAGAGGATCCGCAATGTGAATGATTGGCTAATTTGAAGCCATTCAGGCCATGGGTGATGCAGAGATATTTGGGATACAGGTGCGGTAGACCAGGATAAATATAGATATATGCCCATGATCTACGATGGCTGAAATTCTGCACCGAGGTCCAGAGCAAGTAGCATTGTGTCCCAGCCTGTATTGTGCTTGCTCTGTCTTGCATTGTACAGTAGGCAGGTACTCACATTATCATCTGCCTGAGCACACCATCGCAAATCAATTTTCCAAGCGTGCACGTGCTGGGATGAGGCAGCTTTCCACTCCAGCGCTGTTGCTCATTTTGCAAGTGTGAAGGGTTTATGAATTTGCTACCAGCTTTGTCTGTCTTAGGGTGGGGAATCAGTCTTAATAGACATATTTTCGGTGTATTGATATATTGTCTACAAGTCACATGTATAAGTAACTTGCACACCTCTCTCCAAAACGGCTTTAGTGTAGCACATTGTCATGTCATGTGAAAGAAATCTGCTTGCTCTGTGTCACATCTAGAACATTTATGGGAGGCAATGCTAAACACCCGATGTAGCCTAGCTGGGATCAGATAGGTCCATGTAATTAAATTGCAGCGGCTTCAGAAGGGCCTTTCTAGAGACTTAGGGCCCAATTACAATGGCGTACGGAAAAGCCCCCCGACTGCCATGGCATTTGGACAAATCCCCACGCATGCCCCACGGCATTTCCGTCGGCCAAATCGCGATGCAATGTAAGCAAAATCATACCGCGGCGGACAGATGTCACAAAAGACCGTCCACAACAGTTGGAAAAGCTGCAAATTCGCCATGACCGCACAGCGAATTACGATGGAAATGCAGAGCTGGCGGACCGAGCACTGCGTCCGACTGCCATGAACGCACATAGGCCAAATGAATGGCGGACGGAACCAACTTCACAACAATGCCTGAAGTGTGCCTGTCCCCCCTGCCGCCCTCACAACACCCATGCCACAATGATACACCCCAACTTGCTCCTGGTAAGGAAAGCCAAGCGCAGCATGGAAGAGACATTTGGAGGTCATCACTCATGTGGACACACCCACATATCACAGTATAAAACCAACCCCTTTCTGGACCAGCATCCTTCGCACACCACAAGCCGCAACAGAGAGACAGGACACCATTGACTCACACTGCACAACATCACACCCACCTATCTACACAAAACACCACTTTCACCCACACGCCTCACACACTTCACACATCCCCACCACTACCTTGCACCCTGCACCCCTCATTCATCTGCACCATGCCCCCCAAGACAATGCCCAAATCCACCGACTCACAGTTGAAAGTGATGTTAGATGAGACAATCAGGGAAGAACCGCATTTGTTTGGGCACCTGGTCCAACACACCCCACTTGCATGCAAGAATCAGATGTGGGCAAGGATCCACAGCAAAGTCAAAGCTGTAGGGACCACCCTACGCACTGTGCATGATGTCAGAAAGAAGTGGGGCAACCTCAAGAGCCGAGTCAAGCATCGGGCCCAGAGGAACCACACGGCAGCCCAGGGAACTGGTGGATGCCCTCCCATTCCACCGCTAACCTACACCGAATGGGAGGAGAAGGTGCCTGCCAGATTGCATCCTGAGAGTCTCACAGGAATCGAGGGGGAGTGGAGGCTGGCAAGTACGAACAAATGTCTCCCATCACACTGCAATGTAATGTTGTGCACAACAAGTGAGCCTCAATTGCCAGCCCACATCAAACTCATGTGGATTGCATGTTTTCAATATGAATGGATCTCAAGGCTATGATTTCCTTACTCAGCTTCACCTCACAGGTAGGTAGTCAGCTAATGCACCCTGGCCTCACTCCCAAACAGCATGGCCCACCTTCTCCACCCCACAGCCATCTGTCAGCTAACTCTGTTGACAGTGCCTCCTAACAGGTAGGTAGCTATCTCACTGGGGAGGGGGTCGCTGAGCACTGTCAGCAAGGCCACAAGGCCCTCTGTCTTCCCTTACAGACAACATGGAGCCAAATGACCCCCACATCCCACACCTGGTAGCCAACTCTGGAAACCCACGTAACTTGTAGGCAGTGCACATACAGTCAATACCTTCGAGAGGCCACATGATTCACAGTGTCGGTGATGAAGTCACATGTAACTGCAAAGCAAAATACAAGAACACGATCACAAAAAGCCAATGTGCAAGTCCCAAACCACAGGAGGCAAATACATAAAGCATAACACAAATCATGAAGTTGCGGCATAGTAATCAGATACTCATTGAGAAGACACAAATGTCCAAGCATAAACTGAATCGGATGAGCAACAAGTTGGTACCAGAGTACATGTCCTTGGAGTTACAATATCTGTACATATGATATTGTTGCTGCAGCCACGACACATAGCTAACGAGCAATGCATGTACCTCCACATCATGTTTGACTGCTGACAAACTGTTATGAATGCATAGTAATGCCAAACTAAAAAAGTAAGGCAATCTCAAATGAAATGGGCCAAACATAAACATCAAAGTTGTGATGTGTACTGAACATGCTGACAATGTAACCTCTCCTTAACAGGTGACTCGCCAGCAACAGCATGCGCCCATGCCATGGATAAACCCAGCCAGTCTCCCCCCCAGGAAGGTGAACCGTCGGATGCAGACTCCTTGGTCTTTTCGGATGAGGAGGACCGAACTGGCCCCTCGGGCGTGCCCAGGAAAGCTCAGTCTCTGGCCCTCACTGTTCCCACCAGCACCACCACCACCATGACTCCCACAACAGCTGCACCGCCAACGCAGACCCCTGCAGCAATGACCTGTGTAGCAGCCACCTCCACCATCACCACCGCTGCCTCCAACACTGTCGCTTTGCCAGCAGTTGCGAATACCATCAAGCAGACCAGGGATGCTGGGGACGGTGTGCAGCGGCAGCGTTTGGCACCACCACAGGTCTGTGGCAGCAGAGCAGGTGGGAGGCCAACCGGGGGTCAGCCACTGGAGGACAATGAGACTGCGGCCCTGAGCACCGTGCTAACTGTCCTTGGTGCATACCAGAACCAGGGACAGACGGGCCAGGGCCATGAGGAACTGCGCGAACTCCACAGGCTTCAGAGCTCCATGGACATTCGCTTGGGACAACATGTGGAGTACATGGGCCAGTTTGTGGGTGTCCTGAGGGACATGCATGCGGCTCAAACCGCCGCCAACCCCCCCATGGCCAGCCGGATGATAGTCACACTGCCACAGCAGCGGCCACAGGGAAGGGTGAGTCACAACATGGCGAATCCTCAGACACCTCTGAGCATGCAGCAGGTTGACCCCCGGCCAAACGGCTGAGGGGTGTCCGAAAAAGACCCCGAGAGGATCACGTTGCACAGCACGGTGCCGTACCAGTTCTCGGAGCAACCGCTGATGTCACCACTGTAACACCGATGAATTGACTTTCGTTGTAAATACCAAAACACATTGCCACAAGGGTGGGAGTGTTCGGATGTACTTTTGAACCCTACCATTGTGTGTTCCACACTAACTATCTGTGTACCATCACTTTCCACTTCACCCCTCACCTGTCACACATCGCAAAATAAACACAACTCACAACAGTATGCCTTCATGTCAAGAGCATTCTCATCACAATAAGTAGCATGTTTACTCACATCGCAATGTATCTGAATATGTAAAAGCAAAAATCCATTGAGAGGGTGGAGGAACCTGGAAAGACACAAGGAAATAACAGTGCGTTGCCATATTATGGAATAACCACAAAAGCACACCACGAGGCAACACTGTACAATATGCATTACAGACAACTCCGGCAAAGACCATCAACATGGACAGCAGGGGCACTGGAGCACACGACTGCACCTCCCAACACAGATTAGCCCTTATCATCTTGGTGAATGCAGTTCCACTAAAAAGCTTACTTCTTTAACCATTGTCGTGTGTCACCAAAGTTGGTGTAGGTCCGTGCTGTGAATCTCTAGACACATGTGTGTCGCGTTATCCTCCCACATCAATAGTGGTAAGATATATTGCGATCAGTGTCTGGTGAGGAAGCTGCCAGAATCTACTCGGGTCTCTGTACCTCTCCCTGCCCAACTCAGGTGAAACACCTTGGTCACATGACAAGTAAGCATCATGCCTGAACTGCATTTACCTCCCTCCCCCATTTGTGATTGTGGATAGTCATTTGTGCTCTCACATTCCCACAGCGAAAGCGGACTTCAATAAGTGGGCAGGCACAATGGGCATTCTGTTTCAACAAGTATTCGCTCCCACATCAGCCTAGAGACCTTCGAACTCTAGGTGCCTTGACCGTCCCACACGATTTTGTAACTGTTAAACACGCACTCCCACTTTTTCCCAGGGGACTGACACAAAAATCATCTAAAGCCTCTGATACTGAAGGCAGTTGCACACTTTTTGGCTTGTGGGCTCTGGCCTGTCCCTTTGTTTCATGCTATTTCTGGAGTACTACTGGGTGTCATTCCTCCAATTTTCAGACTGCATTTAGCCGTTTGATATCACTACTTGTGGCTGTACAGCTGAGCTCTCGTTCTAGGAGTCCTCTCACACCATGTCTGCTCGTCCTGTGGTCAGGGCAAACCCCGGTCAGTTGCAACTGTGCTGTGACCGCATGCAGCTTCTCTTTGGATGTGTCCCATTAGCTGTGCTACGCATCAGTTATAGGTTAACCTTCCGCTATGCATATTTCACCTGCGTGCAACCCGTGTTCTACTGCCGAAGATCCCCCTTTCAGTGGTCCATGGATGTCTGCCGTTCCAACACATCCCTTGCTGCCCTGGATCATGAGCTGTGGGTGAGTCCTTTGTTGGTCCACGACTAGGACTGCTCTGGTGATACACGTTTGTGGGATGCCTTTCAATGTGTCAGACAGACTGACAGCTGCGCCTGTGCATTTGCGAAAAAGGCTCCTGTGCCATGCCTACATTGAACCTCTCCCAGGTTGCCATGGGATGCTTCTTTCATTCTCATGGTGCGAGGAGCACATCTGTTCCTTCATACTGCTGGATTGGATGGCTGTCCTTTTTGCTGAAGATGATTTGCATTGTCTTTTGGAACTGATTACCTTCGAACCTGCCTGTGCCTTCTTGGATTCGTAACTACTTAACAGCAGCAGGAACTTTTGGTGACTAATTCAATGTCCTTTTACCTTTTTCACACCTACTAACAGGAATTGTCAGTCAGCTCTCTGACATTTGCCCTTGTGCATCTGCTTTGGCTCTGCTGACCTCTGTGGTCTGTTTCGCTTGATACCACAGACCTGAGCAGGGGGAGGCTGTCATCTGACAGTCATGGACATTGTCGACTGGCATGAGCCCGGCTTCCATCATGCAGCTGTAGTGCACAAAATTACATGACTTAGTTGTTTTGCAAGTACATTAGTATTTATCTGTCACATGAGAAGTGTCTGCAGAGATTGCTATCTGTGCGGTCCAGGAGTACTGCCCTGAACATTCTGTCAATGGTCGGAGGACATTGTCCGTTGTCATTTTGTTCTGGTCAGGCCCTAGTACCCCCACTCAACAAAGTGTCACAGCTGCTAGAGGACACGGGTGCCTTTTAGATGTCATGGGGAGGCGGGCTAGTTGCCCCACACTTGGAGAGTGATCCATCCAGTGATGAGAGCGACACAGCACATGGGATGTATATTTCACCATGTACTGGCTGAGGAATGGGTCGGCTGACAAAGCCCATAGACCTGGGACATCTCATTTAACTCCTCTCAGCAAGGGGTGGGGGGATATGCTTGTGAGTCTTCGTCAAGAGGGATTATTGATATGACATCTTGCTTCATGTGTTATGGATGTGTCACCATGGAAACTGTATATGTACTAATGCATTCTCAACTTCTTTTGGCACGTATGTTGCCTGTTTTGACACTGTCGTAAAAAAGCACATTTCAAAGTGCTTCTTGTCTTTAAGTTATTGACTTGTGTACACACGCTTGCATACCTCTGAGTGAGTGGGAGAGCTAGTGAGGCACTATAGCAATTGGGTCCTGTGCTAATGGGTGCTTCTGGGTGCTCAGTCCATGCCTGCCCAAGTTCTCTAATCCCCTGCAGAGTCCTGTATGTGTACAAAATTCCAGCAACAATTCTCAAAGTTTGTTAGACAACAGCAATGCACGCAGGCACAGTCATAGTCGCTCATTGTTAACTTACACTCAACGGAAGTAGTTGACGATGAGCTGTTGTCGCTGGTTAAGGACTTCTTCCTCGCCACTATCATCGTCACTGGGCATGTCTGGGTTGGAAGTGGGGGGCAGCTGCTGTTCATCGTCGTCCAGAATCAGGGGGATCCTTCTGCGCATGGCCAGGTTGTGTAGCATGCAGCAGGTGACTACCATCTGGCATACTTTCTGTGGTGAGTACATAAGTGCACCACCAGTCTTGTCCAGGCACCTAAATCTTGACTTCAGCAGTCCAAAAGTGTGCTCCAACACATGACGTGTCCTCCCATGTGCATCATTGTATTGGACTTTCCCCGGCGTTGTTGGATACCGTATTGGGGACATCAACCACGGACGATTGGGAAACCCAGAGTCATCTAGTTGTGAGACAAACAGACAAACAGTGTGATCTGAATGTGTGGGGAGAGTAGCATGTCACACATACATCACAGTCATTGACACTGCCCACTCACCAACAAGCCAGGCCCACAAGGGGTGCTTATTGGCCATCAACTGGGATATGGTGCTGTTCCACAAGATGTGGGAGTCATGTGCCAACACAGGACCCTTTGCACACACGTGTGAGATGATCTGATCCGCCTGGCATACCACTTGCACGTTGATGGAGTGGTAGTTTTTGCGGGTCCTATAGATGTGTTCACTTGCCTGTGCCGAACGAGGGCAATGTGGGTACCATCAATGGCTCCCACAACATTTGGAATGACTCCCAGGTCAAAGGACTCTCCCTTCACAGCTGGCAATCCATCCATCCTCGGGAAGTGGACATGACTGTCCTTGTAAGGCATCAATGTTGACAGGACATCACGCAACTCCATGCTGAACATGGCCTGTGCCATCCCACTAGCGCGGGCCACAGTGTACTGGAAAGACCCAGGAGCGAAGAAATGTAGTGCAGCCATAACCTTCACTGTAGCAGACAATGCTGCCAGATATATTCTTTTGGGCATCAAATGGGGCTCCAACTAGGCACATAGGTTTTGTAGTGTGCGGCGATCCAAACTGTATTTCCATATGATTTCGATGTCCTCCATCGTCGCCAGGTCGGGGAGAGGTCCAAAGATGGGTGGTCTCCTCCTACGTATGTCAGGGTACAAAAGCATGGGCTGAGTTACAGAAGGAATGTGGTGCACAGTTTACCCAGAGACTCGCACAACCACAACATTGACAGGACTCATGGTCACGTGAAATGCACAAGTGACCTGCATTCAGACATTGTTTTCTTCATTCACTCAACATACTGACACTGGCATATAGTACACTGCTACATCAAGGATGAGCTGCCCTGTGGTAAGATGACACAGCACTAGTGTTTTCCAGCCTCAGTGCTGAGTTGCATGTAGCTGCTGTCACTGCACGAACGCAAGCTTTAGTCCCACAATACACAACAACCTTACGGGATGAGGGCGGTGAGTGTCACCTGGACAACGCAACATGGATGTTCAGCATGGTGGACAAACACATTTGGGCATTATGGGGTCAGTCCTGCATGAGTGTGTGTGGATTTTGCATAACAGACATTGCAATTTTCAACTGTATGAGGCACAAATGCACATGGATTGTGGATACATACCAACATGGCTGACAATGACCGATGATGTCGATCTGAGCTATGTTTGTTTGTTCCACATGTGCACTCCTATGACTTGTGTGGGAACATTTACAGGCAATGGCAGCTATGCACACTGCACGCCACACCAGCGTGTGTGTTGGGGGTGCTAGGGATTACAAGTATGTCATATTTGCAGTCAATGGACACCTCTGATTGTCTGCCTACATCACTGGCCCTTCATAAGACGGTCCCTGGCCAAGAGGCACCAGTCAGATGTCAAGGGATATACAAGCAATGTTCACAGGTTGGATGTTTAATTACACAACATTGGTACAGTGCGAGAAACCTTTGTCCTTTTTGACTCCTTCCCTCATTTCAGTCCATGCTGGCCACGGGGCATGACTATGTATGTACTTTCACTCTCCTTTTCTTGGACATGCATGTGTGTGGAGACTTGACTCAAGGGTCACACTCTCTCATACCTTCATAGTGTAGTGACCTGCTGGTCACTGTTCTAGTTGTTCTGATTTACCAGCCACTCCCAGAGGGCTGGCTTTCCCCCCCCCACAGCCTCCCAGCACAGGGGTCACTGGACATGTGACCCTGCCAACAAACGGGGCTGGACGCACGTGCCCTGGGCCTGTTCTCCTATACATGTACAGTGTCTGTGCGGTTATTTTATATGTATGGGGGCCTCGTGCCCCCCAACATTACACATGGGGTGCACCAATCACTATAGGCAAATGAGTTGTGATGTGTGATGTAATTTTGCATGGCACCAGGCACCAATGCAAATGCATAATGTGTTCGCATGCACGGTAGCTGGCATCCGCAGCAATGACACGCATTGGCCCCAATTGGATGATGCAGGATTGCGGTCGCAGCTTCCCAGCTGCCGTGGTGTGGCAACCACTTTGCGAATGAGCCATCAGCCAATGGGGGCCTTAGGCATACATATTTCGATGTTGCGGTGTGCGCGCTCTGCAACTACGGGGCATGGCATTGGCCCCAATTGCCTTCAGGGGCACCGAGGGACACTAATGACGATCGGATGGGCCTCGCACTTTGCATTTGGCAGGTTGCCACATTCATCGTGGTGCCGCAATGCTTGCTGGGAGTTGTAGTTGTTCAGGGGTTGCATGTGTGGAGATGTTTGGTACGTACCTCTGCTGTTGGGCACAGCAGCGTCTTGTCTGCCAGAGGTGCAGCAGGTAGTGCAGCGGGAAGGCCTATAGCACTGGATCCATGGCAGCTCCAGTGGTTTAGATGGGTTCTGTATCGACTCTTCCTCTCCGCTGTTGTGTTTCTGCCATCCGCAACGTGGTGGTTTTTACGTGATGGTGGGAATGGCTGTTTGCCACATCGTAATCTGGCTGGCGGACGGAACATGTTTCCCCATGCTGGGCTTGCTCTGTTTGCCCCACCCGCCACCCTTGCATTCCCAAAAAATGTGCGGAGCCTGACAGACCACGGCATACGGTAATTGGCCTCTGTTAGACCATTGTAATTCGGTGGTTGCAATGACCGCACCTGGAGCGGCAAGGTGAACGCTTTCCACCACCGCCACTGGTGCAGATGGGCTTCTGTTCGTCATCGTAATGAGCCCCTTTAACAATGAAGCTTAAGACTGATGACCAGTCACAAAGGTCAGACTTTAAATCATGGATTCATTGAGTGTTTGGGCTGTCAGAGTTAGCATTCTATCCTTCTTCAAATGCGCTTATATGTTCATCATCCTATTATGCTTCAGGCTCCCCTCAGTAACATATCCAAATCTTACAATTTTATTTTGAAAATAAAATAGTATTGCATGGATCATTTTAATGCTCAAATTGGAGGTAGCCTGTTATGTAATTCGAGTGACTAATTCTGGAGTGTTTTGCATTATTCTGTTAGGATAATATAAAGCTAATTCAAGAAGTGTGGGTCAGATGCTGTTGACTAGTGGAGTACCACCAACACACAACCTTACCATTGTCTATGAAGGGAAGTGCATCATCAATTACTTCCCAAACAAGTTAACTGTAGTCAAAACATTATTAATTGACTATAGAAAGTGTTTATGATTTTCATAGCCTTAGGCTATGTGATAACTCTCTTTGCGTGCAGGATTATTTTTTAAGTGATGGTTGGTTTTACAATTAAAGCTAGAAAGATGTCTGTAAATATGATTATTTCTCTTGAAATAGAGATTTTATTTCCAGAGTTTCATATAATATGAACTTGACCCAGAGGTATCAGATGCTTTATATGAGCACCAGTTGCATTACAGACAGACACATTCATTTTGTTAAGCACCGGTGATTAAATGATTTGCCCAGAATTACAGGATGTTGAGCGTCCCTTGCCGAGACTCAATCCTGGTTTCTCCAGTTTCAATGTCAACCGCTCTAGCTGTTAGGCTACATCGCCCACTGTTCCTTGTGCCTAATTATAAAATGGATCAGAAATTTGGAACATGTAGGTGAAATAGATCAGAAATTTGGAACACGTTGGCATGGGAGCACTTTATAGTTTTCTGTGTGCCGTTGAAAATATTGAACATTATTGATTTGGGCAGCATGGGTTGAAGGTCAACCACCAGACATTGACACATACTCAAATTTGCTTTGTGTATGAATTAGAATAATATTATATGTGTGAGAAATGTGTTGTTCGTTGACTGGGGTATGAGCACTGGTCAAGCAATAGCCGCAATCCCTTGAAGGGTAAACCACAAAAAGTCAGTAAATTAACTAGTGCTTAACCCTGGGTAGCTTGGTACAAAAAGCCAACTTAGAGGCATTGTGTAAAGTATTCATGCAGCACACAAACAGTAATATAGTAAAAACACAACACATGAAAAATTAAATTGTTAGAATAGGGGTTATGAATTTTTAAACCTTTTAGTAAAAACTAGCACCTAAATGATCAAAGCGCCAACCGCAGACATCTAGTAGCGCAAGACCGGGTCAAAGTAAAAATTAAAGACTGACTGCGATGGAGAGCAGTTCGTTTACAAGAAGTGGATTGGGCTAGGTCAGCGCTTAACTTTGGACTTTTAAAAATTCTTGAAGAAATATTCTGAGAAGGTAAAGTTTAGCAAGGGAAAGGCTGCAGGAAGTACCTGAGGCAGGAGCATCATTGCCGGATTGCCTTGGGTCATCGGCAGTGAAGATTTCTAAGTTCAGACTTAGTAGCCAAAAAGGAATCTGAAAAACTCCAGCAGGATTAGGCAGAAGGCTGTAGCCAAAGCCAGTTCCACAAGGTTGGTTACCCCTTTGATGAAGGAACACTGAAACTGATTTGCTGCTGTGAAGATGGATGTAGAAGGAGAAGCAGCAAACTCAATTCGACTGAGGATGCACCTCGGGCAGCTAGGCAAGCAAGGTGGTTCCGGTCTTCTCCTGGTTCTAGAAAGCTTTTGGGTCAAAATGTGTCAAAGTCCTATGTTTTGGTTTTTGCCATTTGGGCACCTTTAGCATCACAACCAAGGGTCCAGGACTGGTGGGGCACCTCTTGGGTGTTTAGGACTCACTCAGGCTGGTTCCAGGTGTGGGATCAAGATGGTGGGGGCCTTTATGTCTCTGTGGATCTTAACATGAGGTCAGCAAACTAGCTATTGGAGTCACTTCTGGTAGTCCTGAGTGCAGGTGAAGAAGCAGAGCTCAACAGCAAGGCTGGCCTCTGATGATTCAAGGCAGGCTTCAGGCCACAAATCAGTCCTTCCAGGTACAGCAGCAGTATGGCAAAGTGCACAGCAGGTCAGGACAGCAGGAAGTCCTCTGAGTGTCCTTCCTCAGGCCCAGTAGTGTACTGAAGAGTAGGTCTGAATGATCTATTTTTATACTGTGGTGCTCGTCTTCTGGAAGGTGGGAGAAGCTTCTGGTGAGCTTTTTCCAAGTGCATAGAATTTCCTGACTCTCCTACCCTGGTTCCGTGCTGGCTGTTATGACAATACAGGGTCATTAGGGCCTTTGTAGGAAGGCAGAGCACACGGTATTCAGGTGTAAGTGGGGCTGTGCTCAACTCCGGCACCCCATCCTGACAGTAGATGGCCCATTGAGGCACAACTAATTCTCTAATGTATGACTGTCTGGGAGAAATTCACAAAGTCTAAAATGTCAGCTACACCCAGTTATGTGACCCAAGGCAGGCTGCTGGCACAAAGTACTAAGGGGAGGAAAATGTCCATTTATTAAAAGTGCCATTTTCAAAATTGTAAAGCTACTTTACCTTTAAAGAGAGTTTATCTTTACAATTTCATAGGTACCAAACATGACACACCTATTTTCTCACAATTAAGATTTATAGCTTAATAATTGTAATAAGGAATCCATAATGATATTCTATGGGAGGGGTAGACCTTACAGTAGTTGAAAACAAATTTAGGAGTTTTTCACTGCCAGGACATGTAAACCTTAAAAATACATATCGCATAATATCACTCCATTGCTAGTGAGTCTCAATGGTGAAACCGCGATATGGTCCTCCCCTCACTTACCTTATCCTTATATGGCGTTCAGCCATCTATAAGATGGTGTCACCGCCTCCAAAACTTCCCTTATCCTATTCCGCGTTCGTGGTTCACACAGGTCAACGCCATACAAAACAAATTCCTCTGGAATGGTGGGGCGGTCAGGGTCACTCTACCCATATGTGCACAATTCACGTACTGTGGGGGGCTTGCGCCAGCGGACATTTACTCTTATTACGTGGTGTCCCATATACTCATGGTGAATGAAAGGTGGTACAACTCCACACAGACCTGGCATATGCGATCGGGCATGCGGCAATGGGACGGACTCCCCTCCTTCACCTCCTATATAGTGCCAGATGGCTGGATCTCATGCCTCCCGCAGGTAAAGTGGTGATACAGCTATGGCGGGCTAAAGTCAGACAGATGGGTTGGAACGGGAAACTTACCCAGGCAACCCCACTATGGCAGGGTACATACCTCCGCCGTGTGGCCGTCTTGGGGAGTTCCGGGGACGGGACCTAGTGGGAATATCGACCCTCGTAGATGTGATGCGGGGTACAACTCTGAAATCCTTCCAGCAACTACAGGCGGAATATAACTTGTATAAAACACAATTCTATAAATTGCTCCAACTCCGTCGTGCACTCACTCCCCTGATCCACATGCTCGAGACCCTTCCGGAATTCCACCCATTAGAAGGCCGCCTGCTCATGGGCGATTTAGGCCTCCACAAGATCAGGCAAATATATCAGACCCTGACGACCCACACACCGACAACGCTCGACAAGACTCGGCTGGCGTGGCAAGCCGACAGTCCCGATTTGACAGACCATGACTGGGCTGAAGCTATTGCTAGCCCACGGGGTGCGGCGGTCTCTAAACGATACCACCTGATACAGTTTAAATATTTGCACCGGACTTACTATACCCAGACTAGACTCTGGCAGATGGGAGTTATCCTGTCCCCTACATGTCTGCGGTGTGACCGGGAAGAGGGGACATTCTTGCACACAGTTTGAAGTTGCACGGCGTTGCAACGCTTTTGGCGCAGAATTCGGTCCTGCCTCAACAAGGTACTTTCGTGGGTACTCCCGCTTGACCCGCGCCTTTTCCTCTTACACCGCACAGATGACATTGGAGGTAATAAGTGCAAGCAGCATTTACTGTTCTTAGCTCTCACTATCGCCAAGAGGGATACTGCACAACAGTGGAAAGGGACGTCTCCCCCTACCTTGGGCAAATGGAAGACCGAACCAGATAGATGTATGGGGACCGAAATTCCAGTCTTTATAGCTCGTGGTTGCCCTGCTAAACATAGGAAAATTTGGACTCGGTGGGTGTCATATTGAGGAATGGAGCTTTCCCACCTGCCACCCGCAAACCCCTGAACAATGCCCCCTATTCCTAATGCCCCTCGACCGGCATATCCCGCACCATTTGAGAATGGATTCCTATGCTATTATACCCATGTCGTGAGATCAAGTGATGTCTGCAGTTTGTTTCAGTTGTACCACCTGCATGTTCGGCAGGTGTTTAAAATTGGTAAAAGTGCTGGTATTTTCGTGCTATTAATCCTTTTCCTCCTACAGGTCATTGTAGGGCTGTCACTCGTCTTTCAAATGAATAACCAAATAAAATGTGTTGTTAAAAAAAATAAAAATACATGTCCAACCTTTTAATTACACAGCACCCTGCCATATGGGCAACCAAGGACCTACCTTAGCTGTGACTTATATGGAATAAAAGGGGAGTTGAAGTCTTGGCAAGGGGGTATAAATGCCTAGTCGACATAAAAGTGTATCACTGCATTTAGACTTGCAATGGCAGGCCTACTATATGTTTCAAAGTGCTACTAAAGTGTGTTGCACAATAAGGGCTGCAGGCCCACTGGTAGCATATACATTGCAGGTCCTGGGTATATGGTATCCTACTCTACAAGGGACTTATATGTTGATTAAATATGGCAATCAAGTAGATGCCCATCAAACCATGTTTGGGGTGTGAGCACAAGTACTTTAGCACTGGTTAGCAATGGTAAAGTGCACAGAGTCCTAAGGCCAACAAAAACAAAATCCATCACAAATTGGAGGTAAGATGGCAAAATGTGTGGGGGAAGACCACCCTAAGGCTGCCAGGTCTAACAATATGTCATGGCAACAATCCCTCCAAGTTCTTCTTCAGGATTTATGTGCTGGATTGAAGAGCCTCATGGCAGAAAAAAGTCTAGGATGGCTGGCGAGGAGGGTAATAACCAAGTTCTATTCTCAATAAGTATATTGAGATGATGATGATGGAAAGAGCTGTACATGTTTGTGCCAGTATAAGATAATGATGATGAGTGTCAAATGAACTCGGGCAATGGTGTTTTTCAATATGTTATTCTGTCTCACTGGGAGTGTAATGATATGTAATTACTAATAATAAATATGATTTTAAAAGTAGCACTTTCTAGAATAGCGCTTCTGTTTTGTACTGCTGTAGTGAACAAATGTCAATATTTCCAAATCTAATGATGCTCAATTTGTCTACCCCAAAAAGATACAAGGCATTGCCTCCTGTTGGAAGCTGGGTTGCTGGTTGCTGGGGTGAAATTCAGCTCAAGCAGCACATGCAATTACTGTCAGGGTGAAGTCACAAGCAAACAACAAATTAACATGTGCTAACCCTCTAATAGCTTGTACACAAAGCAGGCAGGCTCAACCTAGAGTCAATGTGTAAAGTATTTATGTAGCACTTCAAATAGTCATAAAGGGAAAACACACCACAAGAAAAGGCCCACACCGACTTAGAAAAATAGAGTAACGTTTAATAAAATTTTTGAGATCAAAACAATAAAAATCCAATCTGTAGAACCAGAGATCTGCAATTTTAAAGAGTTATGTAAGAACAGCGCTCAGATGCACAAAGCACCAATGTGCTTATCTGGTCATGCCAGACAGGGACAAAGTCACAAGTTCAGGCTGAACGCGATGGAGCACAGGCTGATTACGGGAACCAAGTTAGGACTGCTGAACAAAGTACCTTAGATCCTGGTTTGTGGAACGTTGCAAGGAGCTCTGGGCTGTGTAGCCGAGTACTGTATCACCATAAAGGATGCTGTCGATGAGGGGTTTTCGATGCCTGGTCCGGTGGCAAGGATTGTTCGTGAGGCAGCATTTCAGAAGAACCTGGTGGGCTCTGATGCCAAGTTCTGCGTCATCATTGAGGATGCTGTCAGCAAGGAGATTGCGATATGAAGGCCTGCATTGAGTATGCATTACGCAGTGGTGGTTCCGAGGAGACTGTGGGCTGCAATGTGAGACCCGGCATCGGGGATGTGCTGCAATGGTTCCACTGGGTCTGTGATGAGCTGCATCGCATTGCATTGGTTCAACTTACAGGACCACAACTAGCTGAAAGAGCAGTCCTGAGGTGGTGCGACTTGGGTGCAAGATTCACAGCAGGCAGACTCCTGGCACTGGTTTGAAAGTAGATAGAGCCTTTTCTGTCCCTGAGGCTCTGATCAGGGGACCAAATTACTAGCCCCTGCATCACTCTGGTGGTCCTGCATTCAAGATGCAGGTGCAGGTATTTTACTCATGCAGCAGGGCTTGAGGGCAGCAGCATAGCAGCTTAGAAGTCCTTCTTGTAGAGAAGCACAGCAGTCCTTCTGAGTATTCCATGGACCCAGAGGTGTACTGAATAGTTGGGTCTAAGGGTCAATTATTTATACCTAGTGTCCACTTTGAAGTAAGAGAAGGTTCTTGAAGTTTACAGCCCCCAGAGGTGTCTGGAATTTTCTGCCTCCAATCCCTGGCTCCAGCTTGTGTGGGGTCACAAAGGACTTTGTGAGTGTGCTTAGGCTGAGCCTTTGTGATGTTCAAGTGTGATGGGAGACAGCTCCACCCTTCATCAAGACACCTATTCTCCTTTGTCTCACTGACTGGGAGCAATACACATAGGCCAGCTGTCAGGTATGCTTAATCATGTGACCCAGGATACAGACTGCATGTGTCAAATGACTGGGACAGGAAAATGCCTACTCCCTAAAAGTGGCATTATCAGAATTGTGAATTAAAATACAACTTTACTATTAAAGATCGTTTTAAAATACAATTCTTTAGATCCCAAACCCAACATTCCTATCTGCTCCCAAATGTCAGTTATCACTTAATAAATGTAATAAGGGAACCCTACATTATCCTATGGGGGAGGTAGGCCTTGCAGTAGTGGATTTCAGGAGCCTCCTGAAATCCTTTTTGGCCGACAGAATACAAACAGTTGACCTGGGGTTGGACAAATCTAAACCTTTTGCCCTCCCTTGCGGAATGCCGCAGGGGTCCTCCCTGAGTCCAACGCTTTTTAATATCTATGTCAGCACATTGGCGGCCTTAATAAGATCTTTTGGTCTGCAACTTACATCCTATGCAGATGACACGCAAATTGTGTTATCCATACAATGAGGGTCCCAAGTGGATAAGGCAGCAAGATGCCATGATTGTCTGAAAAACGTTGCTGGCTGGATGGCCTCCAACTGCCTTAAACTGAAAGCGGGGAAGACCGAGGTCATCATAATTGGGGACAACCCCAATATCTGGACCCCTGATATGTGGCCTGAGGTCTTGGAAAAGCTACCAGTCCCCACTGGGAAGGCAAAAAATCTGGGTGTTATTATAGACCAAAATCTTGACTTCGGGGATCAGGTTAGTGTAGTGGTTTCGACTTGCTTCCATATCCTTAGGATATTTAGAAAAATTAAATTGTTTCTTTCAGCCGATGGTTTCAGGACAGCAGTCTCAGCCCTCATTTTGTCGCGTTTGGACTACTGTAATAGTCTGTACCTGAATTTGAAAAAAAAACACAGGTACAGATTGCAGCGGGTACAAAACGCGGCGGCGAGACTGCTGACTGGGATCCCTAGGTTTGCCTCTGTACAAGAGAGTCTCCAGCAACTACACTGACTGCCTGTAATAAGACGTGCACAATTTAAAGCCCTGTGCACTGTCTTCCAAGCTCTGATGGGCAGTGGCCCAGAGTTTTTGAGTAGGTGTTTTAAGTGGTATGTGCCTGGGAGACTGCTCCGCTCTGCCGAAGGCAGACTAGTTGTGGTGTCATGAATAAAAAAGGCCAGTTGGGGAGGAAACAGCTTCTCCTATTGTGCAGCAAAAGCCTGGAATAGCCTGCCGGCGCATCTCAGGAATGCCTCTGAGCTCCTCTCTTTCAGAAAGGGGCTTAAGACCTGGTTATTCAGGGATTAGATCCTCGTATGTTCTCTCGGGAGTCAGTATGTAGCGCCAGGACGCCCTTGGGTATAAGTGCGCTTTATAAGCTCCTAATAATAATAATAATAATAATAAGAGTTTTTCACAACCAGGACATGTAAACGCTAAAAGTACAGGTCCAACTTCTTATATACATGGCACCCTGACCTATGGGCTTAGGTTTAGTCCTGGTAAAAGGTTTATTTTGCCAGGTCAAAATGGCAGTTTACAACAGCACATACAGGCTGCACATACAACAGCACATACAGGCTTAAATGGCAGGCCTGAGACATGTTTAAAGGGCTACTTAAGTGAGTGGCACAATTAGTGATGTAGGCCCACTAGTAGCATTTCATTTACAGTCCCTTAGTAGATGCAGGGCTGCTTTACTAGTGACTTACAAAGTAAATTAAATGTGTCAATGTGGTATGAGTCAATGGTACCATGTTTAGAAGAAAGAGCAAACACACTTTACCACTGGTTGATGCAGGCCACCAGTAGCATTTAATTTACAGTCCCTTGGTGCAATGCTATTGCCACTTTACTAGAGACTTACAAGTAAATTAAATGTGCCAATTTGGTGGAATTCAATTCTACAATGTTGAGAGGAGAAGGCTTCCACACTTTGTCGATTATTAGTAGTGGGGAAGTGACAGAGTCCTAATGCTAACAAAATCAGCAAAAAGGAAGGAGTAAGGCAAAACTTTGGGTGAAGACCATGCTAAGGCTGGCAGGTCTAACAACTCCCCTGCTGAGAATCAGACTTGTGACATGCTGGTGACTCATAATTGTTTCCAACTAATGCTTACCTCGGTCTCCCTTTCTGCTGACAGTAAAACTCACTGAATGTAGTTTGCGCCCTGGGCCTGTATTACCAAACTGGCACAATTTCCCTGTTTGGTACATGGCACACCTTTAAAATGAGGTGTGCCAGCTGCAAAAAGTGAACGTACACTCTATTGTGATGAATGCACTGCCCTCAGGGCAGCTGAAAACTCAAACTGCCCTGGGGCATTGCATTCACTGAGATATGGAGCAGCTGTTTACAAGCCTTGCAAGAGGGATGAGAGATCTCCTTGCAGACGGGTGTAGTGAATTACTGCACTTTCTGCAGGGTGACAAGGTCTCATTTAGCTTGACACATGCACTTCAACCTTTGTTGATTGGGGCTGGAGTCATTATATTACACGAGTGAGTGGGAGAAATGCATGTGCAGTGGGGTCTCAAGGTATGCATGTATTCTGTTTTGCTGATTCATAGTAATGCCCCCACATGCACATGTAAGTGCAGGCTTCTAGTCTACATTTTCAGATACGAGGACTAAGGGGCTGATTACGAGTTTGGCCACAGGCCAGCCACAACCGTCAGGAATCATGGATCCCACAGTGGTGGCGCAGTGGTGGGAGATACAAAATTGCTGGCAGTACCACTGGGGCACCGCCAATCATATTAGGAGTTTCCTCACTGCCAAAGTTTTCATGGTGGTGAGGCCGCCATGAAAACTGCGGCGGTGAAGATACATAGGGGACCATATAGAGCCCCATGTTTCCTAAGGGCCATGGGGTGCTTGCAGGGGGGAACACCATGTGCCCCCCTGTGTGCATTCATCTTCTTTCCTTCACGGAATGGACTACACAGTCCATGCCATGCAGGAACAGCCTTTGGCGCTCCCATTGTGGTGCCTTTTTAATGGCCACCAAAGCACTGCCCGCCAGACACAAGGAAACTCGTAATCTGGTGGGCGGTGTCAGTCCAGCTTTGGCGGTGTGGGAGCGGGGCGCTTGCATGACCCTTATTCTTCAGAAACAACATGCTATGACAGATTGCCATTTGCTTCTGGTGTAAATCCGTGTCTACTGTATCAGTTTTTCCATGCACAGATTTCTCCTGCCAAAAGTAAATGGGCCTTGTTATGTCCCATTCTGGTTGCCATCAGGGACCACTTACAGTCCCCAACGAACACCCACTGTCCGCATCATGCTCACCAACAATCCTTGACTGAACTCAGTGGGGCCATTACTCGGATACAAGAACTGTCTAGTCAGACAGGCTCCAGCAATGACAGCACAGAGTTGGTACAGATGCGGAGGACAATGGAGACCATGGAGCAGATGCAGCCTGGAAGTATGACTGCCACGGATGAACACCAGCGAGATGTACCCGGGATCTTCCATGCCTTGCAGATCCTCATCTTGCCATTGCTGCCACTGAGCCTGTACCAGCTGAGTGCTGCAGGAACCTTGACACACACTTCTCCACCCCCTGACGTGTCATTGGCACACAGTGATGCAGCCCTATCACCTTCACACCCTGATGTGTCAGTGGCACAACGTGATGCAGCCATACACAACCACACAAACCTGAAACACACCAGACACAGAAGACGTCTCAGAGGAGTAGTATGTGTAGGGTAATGACTGTGTGAGGAAGGAGGTAGCAGAATCTGTCCCCGCCACATGGCCTGTCCCTGCCTGGTTCAGCACTATGCATCATGCCCTTGAACAACAACTCCCACTGTCCCCCGAAACACTCTGCGACATTCACCTGGACCCCGACATGGCCTGCAATATCTGCTCTGGTACCAATGGCACAGCAATCCGGCTGCAGACTGAACTCTTCCTCTTCAGATTAACTTTGCATTCCCCCAAGGACTCTGATTCGTCCACCACTGGGCAAAGATGTTATGTGGGCTTGAAATGGCCATGTACTGCTCTAGCTCCGAAACTCCCCAGAATGTGAATTAAACATTCCAACTCACACAGATGTGTAATTTCTATGTACACTCACGTATAAAAGAATGGCTGAATGTAGGGACATTGATTGCACAAAAAGGTACACCCTGGTAAATGTCATCAATGTGCATGTCTGACCCTGACCCACATGGCCAATTAGATGATTGTGAATGTGTGAACTAGCTGTGGCCACATTGCACATGAAAAACAATCTCGCAAACCCCCAACGTAGCCCCATGTCCATGTAAAGATTAGGGCTGTGTGTAGAAATTTCAAAATCGGTAGCACGCTTGAAGTAGTGTCCCCCATCTCATGTGGCTACAGAACATATCTTTACATGACCTACTCACACACATCAGTGTGGAGACAGCCTGTTTTGATGGATCACATTGATCCACATGGCAAAAAGTTGGACACCATACTCACATTGCTGAAGACACGTAAGAGCACAGGTCTACCAACAGCTATCACAAACACAATGTCTGGCTCACAGAGGTGGGGCTGCCAATAGGGACTCACCACCAATTTACATGCTGCAGTCTGTCCCTCCCTATGTACGGACAATGCTCATTGAGGCACACAATTTGTCATACTGATCGACACTCATCACAGTTGTACACTGGTGAAGTTGTGTAGACTTTATTAGCATGTGCGTGTCAGTACGGGCAGGCAAGGGCCACAACATGCAGACAAATACATAAGACACTTACAGGCAGCATTGGAACATGTAGAGGTGCAAGAAATGGGGTGGCAAAAATGAACACAAATCATTACGGGTGGCAACGGTCTCAACCCACCTTGCCTTGCTGGACGACTCATGTGATCTTTGGCGTCTCCTCTTTGCCCCGTGTCAGGGGACACAACTTACAGACCATTGGATCTGCATGGAGCTGTACCACCGGACTGTGCAGACTGTGTACTCTGCTGACAGTGAGCAGGTGTAAGGGACCTACAAGGTCACATGTCGTGCTACATTGTCCTGTTTGTAGTCACTCTCCCTCCAGCAGTATGTTAGATTTATGTACGTTAGCAAACTACGCTGTGCAGCTCCGTCCATGGGGCTGCATCACCTTACACCGGTGTGTAACAACACACGTAGGTGCACGCACATGCATTCTGAGTCTGGGCGAATGCAGACATGTCCACTGTTGTTCTGGGATATGTGACCATTCCTCCACGATGCAACAAGGTTTTGGGACCTGTGCTCTGGGTGTAAATCAGTTGTGGTTGCAGGAACATAGTTACTCGTCCATGAATGCGAGCGCAGCTTCATAGGCAATCAGTTCCAGAAGAATATCGTTCTCGAGTTCAAGGAACACGAGGGAGAGCCAATCCATCAACCGGTCAGGATAGATGTGCCCCGTCCACGCAGTTGCACCAATCCTCTACACAGCCCAATAGGGGAGCGCCTCGATGTGGTCACTGCACACGATGACTTGTGCAATCTCCCATCCACTACTAACAGCACATACGCCACAGATCAAGGCATCCCATGCATGGGTATCCCGGTTGCACTCCTGTTTGTGGGCCAACAGGGGGCGCACACACAGGTCATACTCCAGTTCAGCTACCGTTGTGTTGGATAGGCAGACCTCCATGGGCCACTCGAATGTGCATGATCAACAGTGGAACCAGGGCTGGACGCATGTGACGTACGCAAGCCGGAAACTCAGTCGGTACTGATTCGCAAAACTGCCAGTAGCAGTGATCCCAGCAGATGCAGCATTCGTGCACGGTACAGTTCCATGTGACAGGGGTTGTGCATGTGCCCGGGATTGCCTGCCATTGCGTTTGTTGGTCTCGTACCACCGGCACTCCTCACACCGGCGGCAGTTCTGTGCACGATATGCCACAGCTCGGAGCAATGAGTCATGTGTGTGTTCAACGTTTGGACGTATGGGTTGTTTTTTACCAAGGTGTCATGGGCATCTCATGCAGGTGTACCGTGAGCAGGGACAAGTGTGTGTGGGGTGTGGACACATTGGTCTTTCATTTGTGCAGTTCGTGGTGTGGGAGTCGTCAGAGTCTGGTATGGTATCTCACTCAGGGGGTGCCGACCGCATGCAGGACCAAGGTCGGAGGTTCGGATGTCCTTCTGCCTTGTGTATTGAGACAAAGGAGCTTTCATGCCTAAATTTAGTCTGACTACTGCTTACGTTTCTGAAATGTGATGTGGCCTTTGCTCTGAAACTATGCCAGGCCTTAGATTTAGGGTGCATCAATTGCGAAACACACGCAACAGTTATGTTATGTTATGTTATATCAGCTTATAGAGCGCTCTAATACCCGAAGGTGTCCGGCGCTATAGCAGAGTGTCTGGAGAGGCAATGAACAGAACTTGTAACCAGAAACGATGTGAGTGCCTAGACTGAGAACAGCCAGGTCTTCAGACCTCTTCTAAAGGAGAGGAGATCAGAGGTGGACCTGAGAAAAAAAGGAAGTTCGTTCCAGGCATAGGAGGCCTTACACACAAAACTCTTACCACCCCAGTTAGCCTTTTTGGCCCTGGTGATAACAGCCAGTTTGGCATCACTGGAGCGAAGAGCTCTCCCCGGAAGATACCACTGGAAGCGATCTCTAAGGTCCTGAGGTCCGGCTCCATGTAGAGATTTGTGAGCTATACAAAGGGCCTTAAAACGAACCCAAAGTTTCATGGGTAGCCAATGCAAATCCCGTAGTCCTTTGCTGACGGACACACATTTGGGAGTATTTGTTAGCAGCCTAGCTGCCGCATTCTGTGCCATCTGGAGTCTGCTTAGATGTTTATTGTGAACCGTAAGGTAAAGGCTATTGCAGTAGTCCAGATGGGACAGAGCTAAGGCGGACACAACAGACCTGAAGCTATCAGTGGTTAAGTAAGGCTTTATTTTCCTAAGCGTCCTAATGGTTAAAAAGCAAGTGGATATCACTTTATTAACCTGATTCTCAAAGGAGAGCCTGTTGTCAACAATCACCCCCAAGTCTTTTACTTTCATAGCGGGGGGGGGAGCCCAATTCGCTAGGCCACCAGGCTGGGGACCAGAGGCAGGGATAATTCCCGAACAAGATAACCTCTGTTTTGCCAGCGTTTAGTTTCAAACAATTGGCAGCCATCCAGCTGATGATGGCGGCCATACAGTCCTGGCAGGAAGAGGCTCTAGTTGCTTCAATCCCTTTGTTTAGGGAGATCACAATCTGGGTGTCATCGGCAAAAGAGGTTAACCTAAGGCCAAAAGATCGTATGAGAGGTGCAAGAGGTTTAACATAGACATTAAAAAGCGTCGGGCTCAAAGAAGACCCCTGCGGAACTCCACAGGGAAGAACAAAAGACTTGGAAGAAAAAGTTCCCATGTTCACTTTTTGAGTTCTGTTGGTCAAGAAGGACTTCAGGAGGGCCAGGGCAGAGCCCTGTATCCCGGCCTTAGATAGTCGATCTGTTAAAACATCATGGTGTACCGTATCAAAGGCCGCCGACAGGTCCAGCAAAATCAAGATAGCTGAGCCTCCCTGGTCGACGGCTTCCCTGATCTCTTCCGTAGCTTTCAACAGGGTCGATTCGGTGCTGTGCCCGGCCCGGAACCCGTATTGAGAATGGTCCAACAGAATGTTTGTGTCCAGAAAAAGGCTGAGTTGCGAATTCATCGCCTTCTCCAGGATTTTGGCCGGTAAGGGAAGACGGGAAACGGGCCTGTAGCTGTTAGGATCTTTTGGATCGAGATTGAGTTTTTTTAAGAGAGGTAAGATCGAAGCGGTTTTCCATGACATGGGGTAGTGCCCTGATACCATAATGTGATTGAGAAGTGGAGTAAGGGTACTAGTGATAATTTCAGGGGACAGTTTGATTATTGAGGCAGGACAGGGATCTTTCGGAGAGCCAGAATTGCAGCCCAGCAAAAGATTGGCCACCACCTGAGTGGACAAAGGCGTGAAATTATCAAAAGTAGGGAAAATGTTGGAGGGCATCGAGTCAGAGCTTGTATCAGAGGGGGGGCCTGAGGACTTAAAGAATGAAAAAATGGCATCTACTTTAGACAAGAAGAATTGTGCCAGAGTGTTGCAGAACTCAGAACTGGTGTGCGGGGTGGGTTTGGGGGGGGGGGGGTGAGAAGGGCAGTAACCGTTTTAAAAAGTTATTTTGCTGAAGATTTAGCTTCAAAGATTTTTTTAGAAAAGTAGGCCTTTTTCTCGGTTAGTTGCAAGTTCTTGTAATCTAGGAGGTGGTATCTGTACCTATCTTTGTTGATAGAGTTATAGCCGTTCCTCCATGATCGCTCTAGACGCTTACATTCTGATTTCAACTTTTGGAGAGTCTGCGAGAACCAGGGGGCAGAGGGAGTTCTACGTTTGGGGAAGCACCATTTAACAGGGGCGAGAACACAACAGGCTGAATTAATCCAGTTATCATAGGCTGCAGCGGCTTCCTCTATGTTGGGAGGTAAATCAGGGACTGAGATAGTCAATGCTTTACTAAGGTTGAGTGAATTGATATTTTTCCAAGGCCTGGTAGCTAACCCGTCCCTGTGATTTAAGTGGACTTGTGGAGAGGCTGACTGGGCAATCTCAAAGAGGATTGCCGAGTGGTGGGTCCAGGGTAAAGGCATATTGCCCACGATTGACAGGCCGGGAGAGTTAGTAAAAATCCCATCCAAGGTGTGGCCGGCCCTATGAGTAGGTCCAGATACCTGTTGCCGAAGGTTAACGGCACTCATAATGTCTACCAATCGAGCTGTTTCGGGGTCCGAGGGGTCATTTAAATGAAAGTTGAAATCGCCTAAGGCTGTGAAAGATTTAGCACAAAGACCATCTTCCAGCAATAGGCCAATTGAGTCGAGAAAACCCCCTTTAGTGCCTGGGGAAGGACAGATAAGCCTCACCTTAAGTGTGTCACGAGGGCCGAACCGCACATTAATAGATAATGCTTCACATGAGCTGTTAGAAGCGTCCTCAAAAGTGGGGCTGAGGCTATTGTGATAAATCACTGCCAAGCCCCCACCTCTCCTTAGTGGGCGGTCCAGGCTATAACTAAGAAAGTCGGGAGGGGCGGCCTTCACCAAATCCGGTCCAGAGGCATTGTCTGTCCAAGATTCGGTAATAAAAGCCATCTTAACGTCCTGATCTTCAATCAGGAGGGAGCATTCTTGGCTGTGCTTCACTAACGACCAAGCGTTCACCAAAAGGCATTTGAAAGGAGACGTCATCTTAGGTAACTCGGCTCTTGAGCAGCCAGGTGAAAGGGCCAGTATTATAGGAAGTGCGCCAGAGTAACCTCGACAATGTGCGGGCAGAGTATTAGGTGGTATAGAGGGGGAGAATCTGGGGCAGGGTGGAAAGCCGGTAGCAGGATTGAGTAGCAGGAGAGTCTCCCTAGCGTAAGATCTGTGGTTTCCTAACAGAGAGGCAGGGTTCATCGCCCTGAGCCCGGCACGAGCGCGGACAGGCGCAGACGGGCTTGCGTTGGGCGCGCCTTTGGCGCGCCCGCTGCGCGGTCGCGTCAGGGCGTGTTTAAGTGCCATACAGCATCTAGAGCGCTGACCCAGTAATGGTCGCCGCTCACCGGGTCCGTAAGCGTTGAAAACAGGCGAACCCGGTTTCTGCAGCAAGCTCAAGGGTAAGATCTTTAAAGTACAATTTTCAAATGAGGCTGATTAAAATAACTAAAATGAGGCAAAATAGCAATGTGCAAAATAGCAAGATAAAAGTTCTAACAGTATGAAATTACCGTGAACTTCACCACCAGCCACTCACACCACAGCGATCTGCTCACACACGCACCTGGAGGGTATTAAACACAACCCTCCAGGCAAACACTGCTGCGCGGTCGCGTCAGGGCGTGTTTAAGTACCATGCAGCGTCTAGAGCACTGACCCAGTAATGGCCGCCGCTCACCGGGTCCGTAAGCATTGAAAACAGGCGAACCCGGTTTCTGCAGCAAGCTCAAGGGTAAGATCTTTAAAGTACAATTTTCAAGTGAGGCTGATTAAAATAATAAAAATGAGGCAAAATAGCAATGTGCAAAATAGCAAGATAAAAGTTCTAACAGTATGAAATTACTGTGAGCTTCACCACCAGCCCCTCACACCACAGCGATCTGCTCACACATGCACCTGGAGGGTATTAAACACAACCCTCCAGGCAAACACTGCTGCACGGTCGCGTCAGGGCGTGTTTAAGTACCATGCAGCGTCTAGAGCGCTGACCCAGTAATGGCCGCCGCTCACCGGGTCCGTAAACGTTGGCATGTATGAGCCAAGGACCCGATTGGCCTTGAGCTCCTTGTTCAGTCTCTCCCTTTCTCTCTCTCTCTTTCTTTCTTTCTCTCTCTCTCTCTCTCTCTCTCTCTTTCTTTCTCTCTCTCTCTCTCTCTCTCTCTCTCTCTCTCTCTCTCTGTCCTTTGATGAGTGCCTGACACACCTTCTTATCTTGAATGTTGTCTTGCAGGCTGTCACTTACAGATTGTCCAAGGATGACCCGCCATGACTATTCCAAATAGTTGTTTGGAGACAAATTTGATTCTAATATTTTGTTTGGACTTTCAATGGTGAATGATTGATTCTGCTTTTCCTGTACTCACATGGCTGTTATTTATTGTAATTCTGCGGCATCAGGCGAATTATTTTGTTCATGATTTCGTGACGTTGATGTGCAATCTCTTCGACCGGGGGAGGTCGGGGGTGCCCGGGGTAGGGCCCCGGGAGCGGGGGGTGCTCCGGGGGGGTGGCTGTGTTTGTTGTGGCCATCTTGGGGTTCCGAGCTGCATGATCATTGGCTCCATGGCATCTGTTGTTCTTCAGGTGTGGCTGTGGGCTGGGCTCCCTTTTCTGGTGTAGGTTGTAGTCCGACTTTACACCAGGTAAGAGCAGGGGTTAGATTCCTGCTGCTAACGCGCATTATCACCAGTTTTGTGATCTTATCGCAGATCTGTCTGGTCGTTGAGAATGTTGTGACGTGGTGTTTTCTCAGATTTTTGCACTTGACGCCTACTCTGCATCTCATTAGTGGTAGTTGCCTGTGTCATCCATGGCGATGTTTTTGTGGCTGCTATCGCAGGTAAACTGGTGATATGGGCTGTTAGCACCAGCTTGTGAATGGTGCGATCAATTTATCACCACTTTGGCTGCGGTAGAGTGCCGATAACTTTGTGATGAGTCCTTGAGAATATGCCCCATAGTGTCTTAAATATTCTTTCTTTGGCTTGACTGACCCATCCATGCTCTCTCTACGGCAGTGCATTTATTATTTTGAGACATTTTATTGGAAGTAATTTTAGAAGAAACGCGACACAAATAGGCAGAGAAACACATTTTGTCAGCTTGCCATCATCAGCCATTGAAAGGAGATCTAAAAGGTCTGCTTTCATATTTAAATGCCACATTATTTCCTGTTTTAGCTCTCTTTCGTCCTAGGCCTTCGCGTTAATGACAAACTCTGAATTCTTAAAATGCGTGGCATATATAAATATTATTCACTACATATACATGCCAGTGAATTAGAAAATATTTATATACGTCTCCTAGTCGAAGCTTCATACATTTTCCAGCCGCTATACATACAATTTATCCAATAATTTGCTCACGTCAAAGAATATAATGTACAGATTTAGGATATGCTCACATTCTATCCATTTTTCTAACCACCCTGCATAATTTCTTTTTCACAGCATCTCAAAACCAGATGTCTTATTTTTATAGCTGGCTTTAAATTTTCTCTAAATATTTAACAGACAGTGTCTACAATCAGTTCAACTGTGTATGAAACAAAACTGAGATGTAGCATTTATAAAAACCGTAGACCAAGATTCCAGCTAATGAAAGCGCCGTTTGTGGCTTTCTCAAACATGTATACACATAGGTATTGCCCCATTTATCAGACATGAGAGCTAATTACCTCATACACTGCGATATTTCTTCCGTCCTCTGCATTTCAATTCCTAATATTAATACATAGGTGGTCAAGCTGACCACTGAATTGCTAGCATGAGCATGAATGCATTATTTAATTTAATGTTGAAAGAGTTTATTAAACTGCCACATTCTAATCAGCAAGCGTACCCGCCTTCATTAATCTTAGACTGGTCCATGGTGCGCCTCAACAGCCGACACAGTGTGTGCCAACGTTAACATTCGCTCTTCACAAACAGGGCCAGTTAATCAAGGAACATTTACTATTAACCACATGGTCACGCATACTGCAGCCTAATTACATCCACAGTTAACCCCTTCACCACCATGCTTGCTCAATGATGTCCAAGATTATCTTCATGAAACACCACATTGCATTTCAGATACATTCTGTGCTAGAAATCCAGATTTTCAAAGATTTCCAGTCCAATAAATGCAATGACTGGAAAAATAATACATATCACCCTCAGACCAAGAGCATACTGTATGATGACACGCTTACCATGTCAATCATAACAATGCTACAATGTGTACGGTATCACAAAGAAGGTTTTTTTCAGGTAGTTGAGCGTAACAATGTATAGTTTTATACAAATATTAACTTTGTGTTATTTTTCTATAGTATGTAATCTCTTACATTGAGTGATCATCCAAACACAGCCACATAATTTGCCGCACAAAACACAACAAATCATAATGCCTGCTTCTTCGTCAATCAGTAACTGTGCATCTTTAATTTACAAAATGTGTAATATTTATATTAGTGAATTTAACAATAGGTAAACTTTTCTGCACGATCAAATAAAAAAGATTAACATGAAAATAGAGTAATCAATGTGAACTTCAGGTGTTTCTTTGTTACGGGAATTTCAAATAACTAGCAGAAAACTAAATGAAATTCCGTTTGAAATGAAATTTCAAGTGATAGTGTTAAAAATTGAGATCAGGATGCAGATCACACTCAAAAAAAAAAAATGAGATTGTTATATTATGCTCTGGGCTACTGGCAGGGGAGCACCAAATTATTCAGTATGGTTGACTAAATTATTGCGGCAAGAAAAGGCAAATTATTTGGCATAATTCAGCGAATTTGAAAGTATTACTTCATTATTTTGTCATTTTTACACATGATGATACTCTCTAGATAAAAATCTCACCTCGTTAATACCAGTTTAAATATCAAATACCGAAATAAGCAACTGAAAGAGGACCAATTAACCTCTGTGAAGAGCCCTCCACGACAAATGAAAATATTTCGCCACATGTTTAGTAACTATTGATATGTTGATCCGTTTCAGCTAGAAGCCTTTTTTTTTTTTTTAAACGCTGCAGATTATGCAGCAAATCGTGGATTTTGTGACAAATGTGGCAAATCCATAATTATGCTAAAAAGCCATGTCAGCAGAGTCGCATAATTCCAGGTGCCATGATTACGTTACACACACGTGTCTATTGTTGGGGCGTTTTGGGCACCCTGACTCCTTCTCCTACCTGCCTGCTGAGTCCTTTCCCACCTAACAAACTCTGGTTTTACCCTTCTGTTTAGCTTCATTCCCTTTTTAGGTCTCGTGAGCCAAAGGCTCTAAGAGACATTTTATATCTGGGCTTTTCAAAGTGCTGCCGTGGCCTAAAGCTACAGTGCACGTGAACGTGCACGCGCGCAGCGCCATGTGTCTTTCCTTCGTAGCGATCGTGATCACTTTCACTTTCGCGGGCTCCTCTGTTGCTGGCATTCCCCCCTCCCCTCTCGTTTGTTTATTTTCTCTGGCTGCAAGCATAGCCTGTTCCCACCTTCAATGAGCAATGGGTCGTTTTAAATTGCCCTGCCAAGCGCTCGCGCCACGCTCCGCCGGGCTTGTTTGTTTTCCTTTCACTGCCGTGTCACTTTCAGTGAAAGCCCCTCCCACTCCCTCCTCGTCAGCTTCATGTTTTTTTCCAGCGGCGGGCTTGTCTTGTGTTTTTTTACCCATTTCCCACGTCATTTGCCCCCGACTTGTATACGTGGGCAGAACTTCAGGTACTGACTGCCCCGTGCACGAGTGTCCGAAGACCTGATTACACCACTCATAGTGGATTGGCGCTTGCTTTTTGCTCTGCCCCACGTCTCTTCGTCACAATCGTTTACTTTGTCCATCTTCACTCTTTCATGTCAAAATGATAATCAAGCTGCTTCCCTTCTGCAGACAAGACAGGGTAAACCCAAATAGGCAGTGCTTTGAAAATACACAAAAACGCATGTCTTTGCAACCCAGACACTTTTGATATATGCACGGTCGAGCTGCTTTTCCACAAATGATAACCGTACAGGAACAGGGCTTTTGGAGTCTCACATTGCAATGTATTTTTTTTTTATTTCATTCAGTATAAAGGATAGGATTTTGAAACTAAGAGCTGCGCAAAACGGTACTTGTGCGGTCTCCTTCTGAAAGACACACTTCAGTGCAGAGCACACGTCGTAATGACATCACTTTTTTTTCTCCATATATCATCAATTGGGTACCAAAATATCTCAACGTTACAATATTTTGAACAGGCATATTAAACCCAGAAATTACACCCCGCTCTTACCTACTGCCGTCGCGGGACAGCAAACGCAGGGACCACCATGGGCACCAAAAGATCTAGCTACGCCACTGGCTGGGATGTGAACTGGGTCAGAGGCAATTGACATGCACCCTCCATATGGAAGCGTCAAGGCCTGATGGAAAGAGGATTGCAGTGACTTCAAAGCATATCTGTTTTTTGTCAGGCTGTCACCAGTCCTGTCCTACCAGACATTAGCCTTGCAAAATTGCCCCTTTTCTCTTCCCTCACGTGCCCTTCCTTCTGGAGTATGCCCGGCTAGTTCATCATACGATGAACAGCTTTAAAGTTCACTTTTTCCTCTGGCTACACAAGAGTACCCAAAAGTCAACATGCTTTTATTGTAACTTGGATTTGCAGGCTTCGTCACTGGGACCCGAGGCCCACCGGCCGCCGGGATGTTCTTCAGAGGGTAATTTTCATATTGTCTCTTGGAAAAACATCTGTCTCTCGAGGCTAATATGCAAAGGGCGGGCACCGATTGAGAGTAGACGCGGGTCTTGTTTGTAACTGTACCATTATGCAAAGCACTTCACGTGGCGCCACGCGCTTCTCTGTGCACCCTGGCCGGTCGCGTGCATGGGATGTGCGTCATCAGCTCTGAGTCCAGGTGTTTCTGTAGGGAACGGGCCGGGGGCAGGGAGGGGTGCTTGGCGCGCAGATTTTAAAAGATAGAAAGCCCTGATGTTGATTTATACCCCATGACAGAGTAGGTGACTAGAATGTTATGTTACAGAGATCTGTGCAGCGTTGCATTGCACTAATATGACCTCGCAGCGCTGCCCGAGATGAATCTCATTGAAAGTGCCTGTTGGTTGCAAGGGGTGTTTAAATACATTAATCGAACGAAAAGCAGAAGAAGTGACACCTGGGCACATCTACCCGCCCTTCATCACCACGAAATCCCACCTAGAGCTGTATTGGCAGTACGAATTCGCAAGACCTGACAGATAGTCAGCGGCTCAAAGATTCCCAACATCTATGATATATGTGTATTGCAGCCAGCTTTCGCCTGGTTAGCCTGTAATTCTAGCGGCCCGGCCGCCGCCGGGGTCACAGGCTTGTTATCAGCTGTGTACTTCAGCACAAAACCATCAGCGATCGGGGGGCGCGCGAGGCACTTCACAAGGCCACCCCCGCCATTCAGGTTGAGCTGAGGCCTTTAGCCAAATGTTTACTCGCGTGAGGAGGAGGCGCGAGGCTAGCGTAAGACGGGCTGATAATACAGGACAGAAGACTGGGGAGCGGGGTGTGCTAGGAGCATTAACCCCCTGCGCTGTAACCAGCATGCGGCATTTGTACACCTACCAGTGTGTCAGTGGGTGCACCGGGTGAGGCTGAGCCCCACACACACTCGGACCCCCTGCTCGCGCGGCTCAGAGGTGCACCTGGGCACAGGGTTTAGGGAAGACTCTTTGTACGACACAGACCCCCTCGGAAGGGAGTGTGCATGAGGGGAGGCGAGGAGGGTGGGGCTGGCTCAATAAAAAGAATGGGTTTGCTTTTCTCATCACCACCCCAGCGAGGTATAAGCAGGCTCCCCACGGCCCTCATTGTCTATGCCCTTTGTGTACCCCTCGTGAGTTATGCTTAAGGAGTGCAGCGGGGCACGGAGGCAGGAAACCTGTCCTCTTCCGTGCGCTGTTCTGCATTTATCCTGACTATTTTTGACAACTTAGAAAAACAAGCATTTGCAATGCATTAGGTCTCGCATTTACGCGAGTTTGAGCTATTGACATTGCAAATAACAATGCCTATTGGCATTGTCATTTACAATGCCAATAGCTTTAACTCGTGTAATTGCGAGACCTATTGCATTGCAAATGCTTGTTACTTATTTTTAGAAGTACTAGTGGTAGTTGTAGGAGTAATGTGCATTCCACCTTTTAAAAGGTCTCTTGGCTCTATCTAAAGAAATCTAAGGGGCAGATTTATGTTTCCTGGCGCATCCCTGCAAATCAGCAGGGATGCGCTAGGAAGGGATGCGCCAGGAAAGATGCGTCACGCAAGTTTACCCTTGCGCCACCACAGATGCGCCGCATTTACAATGCAGCGCATCGTGGCGCAAGGATAAACAGATGCGTGACGCATCTGATGGCGTAAGGGCGGCGCATTGCTGGAGTCGCGTCGCAAGCACGATGCAACTCCAGCAATGTTTAGGGGCTGCCCATACCTAGCATGCTGCGTCATGCCTTACGACTGCTTCAAGCAGGCGCAAGGTTTTGACGTAGCAGCGTCGGAAAAGTGACTGAGTGAAATCTTGTAGATTTCACTGCGTCACATTTCCGAGGCTTTTTCCGATGAAACGCCCACCTTGCATACATTAAACCTGACGCAACGGCGGCGTAAAAGTGGTGCAAGTCTAACATAAATCTGCCCCATAATGTGTTGAATTTTAGACCCCAGTAAAACTAGAAAATGTGACAAATTAACTGATTTGTTGCAGAAAGGAGTTCCCCACATCTGGCCATTATGCCCACAGTACAATTGAACTCGGGTGGTAGAATGAATACAAGGGACTTAATTTCTTCCCTCCCTGTTATCGTTTTTTTCACATGGTGCGTTAATAAACCACATTTGAGTTTTTCATTATCCTGAAGAAAACCCAAGACCTGCTTTAGTTTGGTGATGAAAGCTGGTTTAGACTACAGTGTTGTTAGTGAGGGTATCAGGAGTTAATGCTATATCAAGCCCAATATTGGGATTACAAAAATTATAATAACCAAGCAGCCCAGAGGGCAGCTAGGGTGGCAGCCAGGGTACCAGGTATGCTTGGGTTGAGGAACTGAAATTAAGAAAGAAAGATGAAAGGTCTCAAGGGTGGTGGTGATGACTCCTCTGCACCTGCAAAGACATCTCATGAGGTGCAAGTGTTGTGACTTTGCAGATATCTTTAATATGATGATAGTAGAAATACATGAAAGGTGGAGAGATTAAATTATATTTTTGTTATTTGTAGGGCAAGGTACATTTGTCAGGATTGGGATGAGACAGGAATGGTTACTGAAGCTGTATATTTATGTTAATGTTCACATGTGCCTACTGTGATGAATACTAATAATCAGTGTCCTGTTTTTCTTTGCACCTTGCAGGACAACCACAGATATGGGTCAGTGCTAGCACCAGCTCTACTGGCACTACAGGAGTACCTGCTCACGCTAAGTCTTGATTTAATATTTATTAATCTTACCTGTTTCCTCTACAGCATGGCTCTACCAGGTTTACAAAGTTTAAAAAAAGACTAGGTAGTAAAAAAGCTGCAGGTGCCGTTCGGGGCCTAAGCCATGGCAGCGAGTGCGATGATGAAAAAACAATATGATGGTGTTAGGGGAGGAATAGTATTTATAGGATTTCAATGGAACCATTCATAGGCTATAGAATGGAGGGAAGGAGGTGTGTGGGCGACTGAACCAGATTAGTTAACCTGTTATTGTTTGTTGTATTACTTAGATTTTTTTGGGGTGCATGACATACGTCTCTTGGTCTTACTCTTTACGCATTTTTTTGTATAACAAAAGGCTTATTATGGCTTAGTGCTGTTGCATAGTGACGCAAACTGAAGCAAAGTAACGGATTGGCGTTTATTTTGAAGTGCAAGAGCTACTTTGCACTGGAGAAGTGCCTTTTTCCTAGTGCAACAAGTGCTATTGCACTGGTATGTGTCACATTCCATCAAGAGGGCATTATTGGCGTGTATCATAGGTAAATCAGCTCAAACACACAAATGTTTTGATTCAAAGCGTGACCTACTAAGGCAGCCTGACCAAACCTTGCATCAAAGAATAACGCCACCTTGAAGTAGCAGTTAACAAGAGACAATGGGGCATATTCACAAGGAGTTATTGCCGTGTTAGTTGAACTTTTCTGCCACTAATGCGGCAATAATTTCATCGCCCTATTACCAAGCTGTCACAAACAGCCATTAGCAACAGTTTTTAGGCAAAAACGTCAGTTGTAAAGATCGCTACTTCTGTTAGCGATAATTAGATGCAGGAGAGGCGGTCCCGTGCAAAAATGTCCGCAAACCCCACTACTCTATATTCACAAGGAGATCCTTGAAGACCCAAAAAACTGTCTCTAACTGCAGTTAGAGCCAGTTACTTAAGACCAGAAAATAGCTGGTCTTAAAAATGGGGATAACACTTGGGGCCTCATCTCAGTAGGTTTTGGTGCTGGACAGCACTGCAAGCAATGTTGCAGCGCTGCCCTGTGACAAAACTACAGGGCAGGAATGCACACCATCAATAAGATATGCGCATTCCTGGGGCCCAGTCATGAAAAGTGTTGCAGCGCTGCGACAAGACAGCGTTGCAACACTACTCACTATGCCCTTCTTGCGACAGCATGGATGCGCTGTATTCACTGGATAGCGCTCCATGACGCAAGTAATGACAGATTTGTCAGGAATCCGTATCTGTCTGCGCTAAAGTCATGCATTGCTGCAGTCGTGTAACAACCATGACGCAACTCCATCAAAGCATGGGGCCAGCCTATCCCTGTGGCACTGCGTCCCCCTCACACCTGCCATCAGGCTGGCGGAAGTTACTGATGCAGTGCCGTTCATGAGGGGTATCTGAATGTCGGAGCTGTTGGAGATCCATCGGTGGCGGTTGCACGCCGTGGTGTCATTGCCTGTAAGCGTTGGTGGAGTGTTGGTGCGGAAGGAGTTGATGAGACGTTCTTCAGTGGCCTTGATCCAGCTGCGAGGAGGTGCGATGATAGGGTGGCGTGCGGTAGTCAAGGTCAAGATGTGATGTTACCAATGATGGTCGGTCCAGGAGAGTCCAGTGTTGTGGCTGTAGTTGAAGTTCCTGCTGGCAGAGATGACGTGCTCGACCGTGTGTCCTGCTATGTGGCTTGTTGAGGTGACTTGCTGCTTGTGTCTGATGTAGGGAACCTTTCCCAGGAGGGCGTGGTGTCCTGGTCATTGGGGTTGTCCAGGTGAAACTTGAGTTCACCGATTAGAATGTCGTCAGTGGATGGGAGACCCTGGGGTGCAATAAGGTCTACAATGGTATTGGAGGATGGTGGGACATGGCCCGGGGGGCCTGCACATGAGGGTGCTGCAGAGGATGTGCTTGGGCTTGGTCCGGATTTGGGAGTTGAGGTGGTCCATGATCACCCTTGGGTCATTAGAGTGCATGGTCAGTTGGAGTGTGCTCCTGTAGGTGATGGCAATGCCTCCTCCTTGATGGTCGGGGTGCTCCTTGCGGGTGATACTGCAGCCATCAGTGATGGTGATGGCACTGTCCGGTCTGGAGCAGAGGTTGGTCCTGGCAGGCAAGGTGACGTCCAGGGTTGATGACGACAAGGGTGCTGGTGTAGTTGTGGTGGAGTGTCCAAGAGGAAGGCTCCCTGGTGCTGAGCACGGTCCAGGGATCAGACGGATGCAAAAAGGCGTAGCCTATGGGTTGCCTTTGGCACGGGAGACGACCATTACAATGCAGGTAGTACATTGTTAACAAACCAACTTGGACAACGAAGGTACATTTACATCGCATTTGGTTACAACGCATTGTGAGGTCAGTAATGGGGTAATTTAAACTTTTTCGGCTGGGTATGGGTTTCGGATGTAAAATATGAAAATTGGGGTGTGTTTTGAGGTAAAATATGGCAATTGGGGTGTGTTTTGGGTTAAGATATGGAAATTGGGGTGTGTTTTGGGGTAAACTATGGAAATTGGGGTGTGTTTTGGGGTAAAATGTGAAAATTGGGGTGTGTTTTGGGGTAAAATATGGCAATTGGGGTGTGCATTTGGGTCAAATTAGATTTTTGGGTGTGTTATGGGGGCTCAAATAGGAATTCCAGGGTTCACGTTTGGGTTTGTGGTGCTAAGGTTAATTTTGGGTATTTGGGAATATTGATATTAATGTCTTCGCTATGAAACACCTACTCTACTGTTGCAATGTGCCTAGTATTAGTATGCATTGGAATGCATTGGAATGGAATGCGATGTTATGGCATGCTTTGCAACCACATATGTGCCTTTGGCACACGAGTGGTATGCCCACTGTGCATGGGCGCACAGCGGCCGCCATTGAGAAGTGCTCGGGGGGCTGGACAGCTGGTAGGGGGTAAACGCTGGAAAGAATGCTGGATGGGGCGTGGATGCGGGGATGTGTGTGTGAGTGGGTGTTGTAAATATTTTAATAAGGGATGTCTTACCTGGAAGCCGGGTCCTGTGTCTTCGTTGCTCCTGCTCGCCTGCGTCTGCTGCCAGGAACAGAAAGTAGGCAGCCAGGCTCCCTCCCTGAGCCAATCACAACACTGCAATGCAGCGGGAGGATTGGTAATTGGCAACGGGACAAGGCATGAAGCCAGGGGCTGGAGGGTTGGGCATGTTCTCCATGCAGGTTGTAATGCAGCCTGCCTTACGAACAGGGAAGTGCGCATGACTGCTTTGGGCAGCCTGAGTGGGGCGAGCAAACAGTCATTGCGCACTTGAGTGGGCATGCCAATCTGCCCATGCCTTGCCCCGTGCTTGGAGCAGTCCTAAGCAAAGGAAACATTGCACGGTTACATCAGTATGTTATCATCATGTGATGATTGTTTCTCTTCTGCACTGTTTGAAAGCACACAAGTTCGGCGCAGCTCAAGGGCCTCACCCTCCACAGCTTCGGGCCCGCCCAACATCATCCGGCCTGTGATGCAGAGAGGCGGCACCCACCGTTGGTAATCCCCTCTGTGCACCCCGGTGTAGTGGTGGATCGTAGTATGCAATGCAGACCTCCCTACGTTGAGGCGCAGGAGCGCCTCAACTATTTACAGCCCCGAGGTGCGCAAGGCAGTTTTCTCACACAGGTCCATGCGACGTGCCAGACTTCACCACCAGGTATGGGCGATCGTCACGCCTCAATGTCTACCGTCATGGCTCATCGACTCCACAGCTCCATCGCATCCCACTCCAGGCTCCAGACGCGGGTCCAGCTGGGCATCCAGGCTCCAGACGCAGGTCTAGCGAGGCATTCAGGCTCCAGACACAGGTCCAGCGAGGCATCCAGGCTCCAGACGCAGGTCCAGCGAGGCATCTTGGCTCTCATTCTGGTCATCCTGGATGTTAGGTGGCTTGCAGGGGTTGTTGTTGTGTGCTGTACTTGGCCCAGGCAGCTCCATTCTGCATTTTAGATTTATGCCTATTTTCCATTGGATGTTAACTGATAGGTGAGTTTTTTTGCCACTAATAGGCCTATTGGTAGTTTACGCCCGCTAACGCCGGATTTCCTATCACCTTCCTGCTGATGTTAGCAGCAGTTTTCACCGCTGTTCCCTAATACTATTGCCATGTAGCGACGGCTTGTTAATTTGCGCTAACATGGCGATAGTTTTCAGGGTTAGGCAGAGATGAAAAAACTGCCACTAACTGGCATTTGCGACAGGTATCGCCGGTCCTTGTGAATTTCCCACAATATTTTTTAATTGCTGAGACACCATGCAGCAAACCCATGCATACATGTGTGCTAAAATGCACAGCTCACATCCAATGTGTGGTGTCTTTCTGAGTTTACCTACAATACAAATTATATTTAGGCAGCACATGCCTACCCCTACACCTAGGTATGAGGCTGGGCTTCAGCAAGACAGCACAGGGAATCACACCAGAAGCAGGCCAATTTTAATAGACATGGCTCAGTGTTGTTGTTTTTTCTTGAGTGACACTTAGCAATTTGTGTGCCATTCTGTGTAAATTAGAATTTTTGTTGCTGCTCTCCCTGTTTCTCTTCTATCTTTTGCCTTTTTCTTATCTTCACCTTTTATTTATTTTGGTGTCTATAAACTCTACATACTTCCTTGTCGCTTTACATTCCTTTCATATTTCTCATAAGTTTCCTTCTGTCTCCATTGCTTATTTCCATTTCTTTTTTTCCCTTTTTTGTTACTGGGAAACCTCTCCCCTAGCTTTTATTATTTTCTTCTCTTCCTACACCTCACCTCTTTCCCTTCCCCTTTGTTTTCCAGATTCCTTTTTAGCCGTTGCCCCCATTTTTTCAATGTTGTATTTTACTTTTTTAATCATTATGATTTTTAATGTATAGAAGGAAACTTTTAAAGTGATACATTCATGGGCAATAATTTCAAATCTTCAGGTACTATTTAGTTGTTATGCTTTTGTTCTCCATATACAATTGCTGTGGTTTGTAGTGACATCAATACTTGCCTAGTTGGTAGGGATCATCTTCCCTGGTACGGATTGTCCAAAATCCAAAGCAAGAGTGGAAACAAAGAAAAAAGTATTTAAACCATGAAATGCACTTGTAAGTGATTTAATGGCCTAGTGGCGTGTTGGTGTTTTGGGGATTTTTCATTGTGGCTTCCTCAAGGCAAAAGCTGGCAGAACATGCTAGAAGATGATCCTTTGCAGCAAAATTGTTTATGGTAAAAAGGGCTCAGACTATTTGGTGAAAAAATCGAAATTTGAACTGCATTCAGACCTGCTGAACTATATTCCTTTGAGGAGCTCAGAGTGGCACATATAAATCATGAATTGCAGTCAATATATTTGTTGTACTGTAATCACCATAATGCATTGGTATGGGCTACTGACCTAAAAGTATGTACATAAATATAAATAAATTGTGAAAGATGAACCATAAAAACATTACTACATGGTTCATAATCAAAAGCAAGACTAGAAACAAAAAAGGCCTTCTTAAGGCATGGACAGTACCTATAAGCAATGTGCTGGCCTGATGGTGTTTTGTCCCATTCGGTTGTTTTTGAATTTTATATTGTGGCTTCCTATGGACAAAAAGTGGCAATGTACTGGGTGAAGATGATCCCTTGCAGAAAGCCTGTTATTGTACAGGTACTCACACTATTTGGTGAAAAATGTAACTTGAACTGCTTTTAGCAAGATGTACTATATTCCTTGAGGACCAGGGCTACTGAGCCAAGAGGCTGTACATGAGGAAGTCATGAAAAATGTATGTCACATAACTACATGGCCCATGATCCAAAGGAAGTCTAGGAACAAAGAGAGGACTAGTTAAGCATGCACTAACCCATCAGTAATTTGCTGGCCTGATGTTGTATACTTCCAATTCTGTTGGTTTTAGATTTTTATTTTGGCCTCATAGAGGAAAAAGGTAGCAGTGCACTGGGGGAAGATAAGCCTCTGCAAAAAGAATATCACTGAACAGGTACTCGTGTTATCTGGTGAACATTTTAAATTTGAATTGCTTTCATAGCAGCTGTACTAGATTCCTTTGAAGAGCTCCAAAGCAAGGAAATATGTATCAAGAATTGCATTCGATATAGTTGTTGTACTACAATGAACATAATGCACTGGCCTGGGATACTGAGTCAAAAGACCGAAAAGTTGTGAAAGATTAACTGTATGAAACGTAACTAAAGCAAATATGGAAACAAAGAAAGGGCTATTTAATCATAAACTGCACCTCCACGTTATTTGCTGTGCTGATTGTGTTCACTCTCCATTCTGTTGGTTTGGGATGTTCAAATGTGGCCCCTTAGGACCTAAAGTTGGTGGTGCGGTAGGGCAAGGCGATCCTTTGGAGAGTGGCTAACAGGTTCTTGTAATCTAACGAAAAATTTAAATTTTATCTGCTTTTAGACTAGCTGTGCTATATTCATTTGAGATGCTCGTAAAAGGGAACAATGTATCAGAAATTGCTCTCAGTATAGTTGATATTCCATGATGGAGCACGGAAACCTGGGTAACGGGAATCAGGACAAAACCCGTACCAAATATCCTCCCTTTGTCACAGACCAGATACCACATTAACACATTCACACATCACTCATTGGTGGGGCCCATAACACCAACATTCACACATCACATCTACACTGGTCTGCACATAGGCGAGATGAGCAGTTCGAGCGCTGACATGAAAGGAATATCTTTAACCTATATGAAAACCTATTATATTACATAACTATACATCAAATCCTTACCCCTACGAATCTCAATTCTCCAACCTCTAGATACTCCTTCCATATAATCGATGGATCATTTAGTTGGATCAGTAAGATGATTTAGTTCAGCTAAAACACTTTCGGAATTCTGATCTATCCTCTCTCAATAAATGACAAAACACATTTGCTTGTTAACCAATATATGTTTATCTAATATTGCAAGAATTTAGTTCCATCCAGTAAGTTTATTAAACCGTATATAAATCACAGAATACCATATTTACCTAATCTGGCTATCGGCCGTCCTCTAAGTCATCAAAATTTGCCGTCAATCAGTCGGAATTTAGAAGTTCTTCATGCAGCACGCTACAGTCCCAAAGATTGGGTCAAGGACCAGAGATGTGCAAGCATCGATCAGTGCCCATAAAATTTAGGAAGTCCTCAGTTCATCAAGAAATTGAGCAGCATTCAGTCAGTCAAAGATTCAGGAACGCAGCAGTCTTGTAGCATCACCGTCATCTCCGTCAGCAAAGAAAGCATACAGCAACAACAACACCAACAACAATCCTCTCTATTCTACCGTCATTTTTATAATAAAAGTAACGTCAAGATGTAACATTTTCTTAATTTGGGCATTTCGATTGGTTGGTTGAGATCGTACGTTTAGGTTTCACACAGTCCAAGAGGATATGACATCATCTATGATGTTTCCGGATTTTGTGTCAGTCTTCTGTTAAAAATACTTGGCGGGCATCCCACCGTGGCCTAGCTTGGGAACCCAGAGTAGGTCATGACGAGGCCATCAGTTCATAATGTCGCTTCTGCGCACTTCGCTTCGAACCTCATGGAACGGTGGCCATTACATCGTGCCACATTGGCGGCCATCTTGACTTTAGGCCCAAAAGGACAACTTAAGCGAAACAAACACAAAAGAGTAATTAATACATAGAAATAATGAATAAAATGTTAACCCCTTACTAATCCCTCTATTTGCTTGTAATTATCTAGCATTTTGCAACATTTAAAGCATTCATATTCACCAATTGATGTCATCTGGTGCGACATTACGAAAGACGTCACAAAAGCAACATATATCATGCAAATTCTAATTTCTACTGTTAGTATGCGTACTTACTTAGTTACAAAAATTATTTAGCCATGCAAATAGCAAATCCCACGTGTATTTCGTATATTAGCAATATTGATTAAATCTCATGCAAACACAATTAATAATATTATGATTAATAGATTATTCTAATTAGTATATGCATGCAGAATAGGGGGGTATACAAAATGTTGTACTACCCGCTCCATCATCCACAATGACCATAGTAGCCTGGATTGGGTGACTGAGCCAGAAGACTGAAAAAAATTAAGTTGGACAGATGAAAGATGAACTGTATGACACATAACAACATTATCCCTAGGTTAAAGCAAGACAAAGAAAAGAGAAAATGCTATTCAAGTCATAAACTGCGCCTGTAAGCGATTTGATGACCATATGATGTGTGTACCCCATTTGTTTGGTTCTGTAATATACCACAATGTGGGTGGAGGAAAGTGTACTTCCTGCCAGTACTGGTTCCATCAAAGTACATGCCACTATTCTGACATACCTTCTTCCCAAACCTCTTCTTATGTCATCCTTTACAGACGTTTATCATCTAACTTCCCAAACCCTAATATCAACCACAAAGAAGGTCAATGAATCCACTGCTGAAACCTCAGAAATTCAATAAGAAGAAAACCTACAACCGAGCCTTCTCTGGTTTGGCGTCAGATAATTTGGAATGCTCTTCCTACCGAAATCAGATCTAACCCTTTGATTACCACAAATAAGTCAAAGGTTTGCTTCCGAATAGCTACTTGCAAAAATAGACATGAAACAATCCGAACTGAAACTAATACTTCTGGTCTTCAGGACTCTTAATTGATCAATGTTGCATTTGTTTGCTTCATATCTCCTATTTCCAGGTCACTTATCTTTCATGTTAATATTTACCTGTCTGCTTATTTGTTAAATTTTTTACCCTTCCTGTTCATATTGTTTGTACAGCACTCTGATACCCGGATGGGTCATGTTCACGCTTTATAAAACTTTTCAAACTAATAAATAATAAATAAATATCAACCTTACCTACTCCCACTCATTTCCCAACCCAGGAATAATATTTGCTGTGGTATTTTCCCAACCCCATGCCATTCCAGTTTGACTCAGCTATATGCAAACCAGTCTTGACCCTGCACCCAATGTGAACAGTCCAGCCCAAACTGTAAGGCCAGGTCCTCTCTGGACTGGAAACAAGTATCCTAGGACCGGTTTTGGGGTGTCACCCCTCATCAGCCAGGATAGCTTGACTCCAGTGGCATTGAGAGTATGGGACCCTTGTCTGGGCATACCCGTCCCACTCAGGGTGACAAATGCAAAAAGAGTGGTGATGCCCCAAAAACGGTCCCAGGATGCTTGTTTCCAGTCCAGGGAGGACCTGGCTTGGCAGTTCGGTCTGGACTGTTCCCATGAGGCACAGGGTCAAGACTGATTTGCATATGGCTGGGTGTAAACTGGGATGGCATGGTGAGCAAAAGAACGATGGATTTAACCCAAATATCTTGACCGGGTGTGAATGTTTGATTTGCACTGCATTCCGCCCATCATCTCTGTGTCTTTTGCTTTCTCACCCAGATATGTGGCAGCATATAACCTGAATGCACCACTTTAATCACTTTTCAATGCTATATATATATATATATATATATATATATATATATATATATATATATTTATATATATATATTACCTACTGGCGGTCGCCAGTAGGTAGTTATAGTTAGGACCCTGTTTCCATAGGAAATCCGCAACATTCTATTTGGAATAACTTTGGCGCCGGTCGACGAATCCTCGCGAAATTTTCAAAACTAATGGGGCGCTACGCTCCGCTCCTACCCTGAAAGTCTCGGGGGGATTCGTCAAGCGGGGGCTGAGAAAAAAGGGGGTCCCAAAATGCGTTTTCCCCATGCATTTTTCCATAGGACGTTTAGACACAGCTACAGCCCGAACGGCTGAACAGAATTACTTGTAATTTGGCAGAGAGGTAGTCCTCAGGTCAAGGAAGTGCCTTTTGTAGGTCTGGTGTAAATCTGTTCAGTAGTTCCTGAGAAAATAGCATTTAAATCAATATATATATCTGTAAGCGCGCTCCGAGCGCGCACCTAAGCTTACCGTACGCGTACGGTGCCGCGCGCGAGCGCGATTCTGATTGGCTGTTAGATCTTAGTAAACATTCGAATCGGTCGAAACCAGGAAGTGTCGGCCGCCATTTTCTCTCTCGCACTCTGAGGAGGGGATGAAAAACAAAGTTGGATATCATTAAAAGGGGGCAGGCTAGACAGCTCCTAACCACCTAGCCTTGGTTATGGTGTGCCAGTAGGCCATCCAAGGCCAAAAAATAAAAAAAAATTGTTTTGAAAAAACGCCGAATACGCTTACCGTACGCGTACGGTAAAAAATTAAATAAAAAAATAAAAAATCCATATTAACCCCCCCCCGTGTGCAAAAGGTGCCTGCGGTGCACCTTTTGTGCATGGCATATATCATATGTGAATATTTAATAGAAAACCTTTCACAACGAAGCGCATATTATGTCCTCCGTGTGCGGACGGTGCGCGAAGGGCATCGTGCGTACATGGCCCATCCAGCCCACCGTGCGTGCACGGCACTAACTGTGTTAAGTGGGCGCACGGTGCGCGAAGCGCACCGTGCGCGCACGGAACGAACTGCGTGAAGTGGGCGCGCACGGCACGAACGGTGTAAAGTAACTAAGCATTTAAAAAACCGTACAAATTCACTGAAAAAACCATAGGTTTCACACACGTTATAGTTAGGAATTAGCATTTAAAAAACCTTGCAAATTCACTGAAAAAACCATAGGTTTCACACAAGTTATAGTTAGCTGTACATTTCACTCGTAAAAAACCAATGAAATTCCACGTTATAGTTAGTGCAGGCAACTATAACTCACGCGACCGCAATCCTCTGCTGATGACATATGTGTCTTTATGAAAAAAAAATATTTGTAATATATGTATAGCTAAAATGTAATGGAAGAAGACATGGGCAAATAAGTGTCTAAATACAGTATTAGCATCAGCAGAGGATTGCGGTCGCGTGAGTTATAGTTGCCTGCACTAACTATAACGTGGAATTTCATTGTTTTTTTACGAGTGAAATGTACAGCTAACTATAACTTGTGTGAAACCTATGGTTTTTTCAGTGAATATATATATATATATATATATTCAGTGAAAAAACCCGCACACGGAGGACATATTATGCGCTTCGTTGAGAAACTTAATCTATTAATTGCTCCTTTGCATTATATGTCATGTACAAAAGGTGCCCTACTGGCACCTTTTGCACACGGGGGAGGGGTGAATGTCGATATATTTTTTTTTTAATTAATTTTTACCGTACGCGTACGGTAAGCGTCATCGGCGTTTTTTCGAAAAAAAATAAAATTGATTTTTTTGCCATGGGGGGTCTTGTGGGTCACCTTAATCAATGCTAGGTGGTTAGGAGCTGTCTAACATGCTCCTTTACATATTTTCCACCTTTGTTTTTCCTCCCCCCCTCAGAGTGCTAGAGAGAAAATGGCGGCCGCCGCTTCCTGGTTTCGACCGATTCGAATGTTTACTAAGATCTAACAGCCAATCAGAATCGCGCTCGCGCACGTCACCGTACGCATACGGTAAGCTTATGGTAAGCGCACGGTAAGCGCACCGTAAGCTGCCACAGATATATATATTGATTTAAAGGCTATTTTCTCAGGAACTACTGAACAGATTTACACCAGACCTACAAAAGGCACTTCCTTGACCTGTAGACTACCTCTCTGCCAAATTTCAAGTAACTCTGTTCAGCCGTTCGGGCTGTAGCTGTGTCTAAAGGTCCTATGGAAAAATGCATGGGAAAAACGCGTTTTGGGACCCCCCTTTTTTCTCAGCCCCCACTTGACGAATCCCCCCGAGACTTTCAGGGTAGGAGCGGAGCGTAGCGCCCCATTAGTTTTGAAAATTTCGCGAGGATTCGTCGACCGGCGCCAAAGTTATTCCAAATAGAATGTTGCGGTTTTCCTATGGAAACAGGGTCCTAACTATAAATACCTACTGGCGACCGCCAGTAGGTAATATATATATCTATATATATGTATATATATATTCACTGAAAAAAACATAGGTTTCAGACATGTTATAATTAGGAATTAGCATTTAAAAAACCTTAGATATTCACTGAAAAGACCATAGGTTTAAGGGGTGTTAGCTGGACATTTCACTCATACAAAACCATTGAAATTCTTTCGTTATAGTTAGTTCTACTAACTATAACTCGTGCGCCCACAATCCACTGCTAATGATATCACATATTACATCATTCTTTTATATATATTTATATTATTTTCTTTAAAAATTAAAAAAAATTTCTGAGTCGCGCTCTCAAAGTGTACACATCACGGTGGGTGCACGCATTCTAGCCGCCATTTTAGAAAAGTCATGAAGTATCCGCATATGGCGTGCGACGGCTGCGTGTTTTTCAGTTACATCATATACATTTAATATCACGTGATATGCGCGATTGGTATGCGACCAGTCTGCGACTCCTGCTCCCGCGCATTTGCGACACATGCGCATTACGGTACGAGATGTTTGCGCGGTTGCGGGTCCCGCGTGACATCATATACGTGCTGGGGCGCGCTGGGTGCACGACTCCCGCAAAAAAAAATTATGTTCCAAAATGATATGTATGTGTCTTTAATATACATATTAAGGCAAGAAATTATGTAAGATATTCATCAAAATAATATATTTGTACTTATAATAAACTTATATTATTTTTAAATATATTTTCGCGAAGTTGGGTGCGTGCATCGTGAGTGCAGAAAACCAGGTCAGCAGAGCTGCTGTAGAGCCAGAGAACCAGGTCAGCAGAGCTGCTCTAGAGCCTGAGAACTAGGTCAGCAGAGCTGCTCTAGAGCCAGAGAACCAGGTCAGCAGAGCTGCTGTAGAGCCAGAGAAACCAGGTCAGCAGAGCTGCTTTAGAGGGAGAGAACCAGGTCAGCAGAGCTGCTTTAGCGCCAGAGAACCAGGCCAGCAGAGCTGCTTTAGAGCCAGAGAACCAGGTTATTAGAGCTGCTTTAGAGCCAGAGAACCAGGTCAGCAGAGCTACTCTAGAGCCAGAGAACCAAATCAGCAGAGCTGGTTTAGAGCCATAGAACCAGGTCAGTAGAGCTGCTGCAGAGCCAGAGAAACCAGGTCAGTAGAGCTGCTTTAGAGGGAGAGAACCAGGTCAGCAAAGCTGCTCTAGAGCCAGAGAACCATGTCAGCAGAACTGCTTCAGAGCCATAGAACTGGGTCAGCTGAGCTGCTTTAGAGCCAGAGAACCAGGTCAGCAGAGCTGCTGTAGAGCCAGAGAAACCAGGTCAGCAGAGCTGCTTTAGAGAGAGAGAACCAGATCAGCAGAGCTGCTCTAGAGCCTAAGAACTAGGTCAGCAGAGCTGCTCTAGAGCCAGAGAACCAGGTTATTAGAGCTGCTTTAGAGCCAGAGAACCAGGTCAGCAGAGCTACTCTAGAGCCAGAGAACCAAATCAGCAGAGCTGCTTTAGAGCCATAGAACCAGGTCAGTAGAGCTGCTGCAGAGCCAGAGAAACCAGGTCAGTAGAGCTGCTTTAGAGGGAGAGAACCAGGTCAGCAAAGCTGCTCTAGAGCCAGAGAACCATGTCAGCAGAACTGCTTCAGAGCCATAGAACTGGGTCAGCTGAGCTGCTTTAGAGCCAGAGAACCAGGTCAGCAGAGCTGCTTTAGAGCCAGAGAACCAGGTCAGCAGAGCTGCTCTAGCTGACACTGACTGACTTTGACTGACTGACACTGACTGATTGACACTGACTGACACAGATTGACTGACACTGACACTGACTGACACTGATTGACTGACACTGACTGACTGACACTGACTGACACTGATTGACACTGACTGACACTGATTGATTGACACTGACTGACTGACACTGATTGACTGACACTGACTGACACTGATTGACTGACACTGACTGACACTGACTGACTGACACTGACTGACACTGACTGACACTGACTGACTACTCTCTACTACTCCACTACTCTCTACTACTCACTCTCTACTATTCACTCTCTACTACTCTACTAATCTCTACTACTCTCTCTCTACTACTCACTCTCTACTACTCTCTACTACTAACTCTCTACTACTCTCTCTCTACTACTCTCTACTACTCACTCTGCTACTCACTCTCTACTACTCTAATACTCTCTCTCTGCTACTCACTCTCTACTACTCTCTACTACTCACTCTCTACTACTCACTCTCTACTACTCTCTACTACTCACTCTCCACTACTCCACTACTCTCTACTACTCACTCTCTACTATTCACTCTCTACTACTCTACTAATCTCTACTACTCTCTCTCTCTACTACTCACTCTCTACTACTCTCTACTACTAACTCTCTACTACTCTCTCTCTACTACTCTCTACTACTCACTCTGCTTCTCACTCTCTACTACTCTCTAATACTCTCTCTCTGCTACTCACTCTCTACTACTCTCTACTACTCACTCTCTACTACTCACTCTCTACTACTCTCTACTACTCACTCTCTACTACTCTACTACTCTCTACTACTCACTCTCTACTACTCACTCTCAACTACTCACTCTCTACTACTCTACTACTCACTCTCTACTACTCACTCGCTACTACTATCTACTACTCACTCTCTACTACTCACTCTCTACTACTCACGCTCTACTACTCTCTACTACTCACTGTCTACTACTACTCTCTCTACTACTCACTCTCTACTACTCTCTACTATTCACTCTCTACTACTCACTCTCTACTACTCACTCTACTACTTTCTACTACTCTCTAGCACTCACTCTCTACTACTCTACTACTCATTCTCTACTACTCTCTACTACTCACTCGCTACTACTCTCTACTACTCACTCTCTACTACACTCTCTACTACTCTCTCTCTCTACTACTCTCTACTACTACTCTCTACTATTCACTCTCTACTACTCACTCTCTACTACTCACACTACTACTCTCTGCTGCTCACTACCACTCACTCTCTACTACTCTACTACTCTCTCTCTACTACTCACTCTCTACTACTCTCTCTACTACTCTCTACTACTCACTCTCTACTATTCACTCTCTACTACTCTACTACTCTCTACTACTCACTCTACTACTCACTCTCTACTATTGCTTCTACTCACTCTACTACTCTCTCCTACTCTCTACCACTCACTCTCTACTACTCTACTACTCACTCTCTACTGCTCTCTCTCTACTACTCACTCTCTACTACTCGCTCTCAACTACTCTCTACTACTCACTCTACTATTCACTCTCTACTACTCTATTACTTTCTCTACTTCTCACTCTCTACTACTCTCTCTCTACTACTCACTCTACTATTCACTCTACTACTCACTCTCTACTACACGCTCTCTACTACTCACTCGCCACTACTCACTCTCTACTACTCGCTCTCTACTACTCTCTACTACTCACTCTCTACTACTCACTCTCTACTACTCTACTACTCTCTACTACTCACTCTACTACTCACTCTCTACTATTCCTTCTACTCACTCTACTACTCTCTCCTACTCTCTACCACTCACTCTCTACTACTCTACTACTCACTCTCTACTGCTCTCTCTCTACTACTCACTCTCTACTACTCACTCTACTACTCTCTACTGCTCACTCTCCACTACTCGTTCTCTACTACTCGCTCTCAACTACTCTCTACTACTAACTCTACTATTCACTCTCTACTACTCTACTACTTTCTCTATTTCTCACTCTCTACTACTCTCTCTCTACTACTCACTCTCAACTACTCTCTACTACTCACTCTCTACTACACACTCTCTACTACTTACTCTCTGCTACTCGCTCTCTACTACTCTCTAGTGCTCACTCTACTACTCACTCTCTACTACTCTACTACTCACTCTCTACTATTCCACTACTCTCTACTACTCACTCTCTACTACTCACTCTCTACTACTCTACTATTCTCTCTCTACTACTCACTCTCTACTACTCTCTACTACTCACTCTCTACTACTCACTCTCTACTACTCTACTACTCTCTCTCTACTACTCACTCTCTACTACTCTCTACTACTCACTCTCTACTACTCTCTACTACTCACTCTCTACTACTCTCTCTCTACTACTCTCTACTACTCACTCTACTACTCTCTACTACGCACTCTCTACTAGTCTCTCTCTACTACTCTCTACTACTCACTCTGCTACTCACTCTCTACTACTCTCTAATACTCTCTCTCTGCTACTCACTCTCTACTACTCTCTACTATTCACTCTCTACTACTCACTCTCTACTACTCTCTACTACTCACTCTCTACTACTCTCTACTACTCTCTATTACTCACTACTACTCACTCTCTACTACTCTCTACTACTCACTCTCTAATACTCACTCTCTACTACTCACTCTCTACTACTCACTCTACTACTCTCTACTACTCACTATCTGATACTTTCTCTACTACTCTCTACTACTCACTCTCAACTCTCCATTACTCGCTCTCTACTCTCTACCTCCCTACCTCTGTCTACCTCTCTCTCTACTTCTCTCTACCTCTCTACCTCTACCTCTCTACCTCTACACCTCTACCTATACACCTCTACCTCTCTACCTCTCTGTACATGCACACATATGCACATATATATGCATATGCATTTATATATATGTATTTGTATATATATATATAAACATATAAATATAATCTGCATATCTGTATAAATATACATGCATGCAAACATATACATATACATATATGCATACATATGCATGGTATATACATGAAAGTTTGAAAAACTCTAATACAAGCAAAGCTAAAAAGCCACCTAATTACAAACAGAATTGCTTTAACTTAAACGAGGGCGAGACCTATTGCATTTTCAATGCTTGTTTACTTTGATTCCATCAAGAAGGCATTCAGATGTGTCACATATTTTCCATAAATTCTGAATGGAAGCACTCTAGTTGCTCATTAGATCACTGAAGTAAAGCTATTGCTCACCAGGGAAGTCTGCTGCTGGTATTCAAAGTGCATGTTTCAGTCTGCATGTCAGAATTTTTTCATGAAATGGAAGAGGATTTGAGAAGTCAAAATGTGCCCTAATCTTTCTTTCTGCAGCACTAATCATAATTTCTATGGCAAAATGAACCCCCTCATTTTGTTCCTTTGCAAATTAAATGTTTTAAGTGTTACCACTTTATTCCAATCAAGATGGCATCAGGTGTGCCATACTTTTGTCATAAGTAAGACTGTTAGCGCTCTAGTTGTTCTTTAAAACACTCTGGGACATTCTGTCATTGGCCTATAATTGGGCTACATCTCGGTGATATTTGTGCTACATTTGGGTTCTTTTGTCTCTGGTGGCCATCTTGGGAGACTTATTTGTTTTGAAGTTTCCTAATTTCCTCATTTACAACAGTCTCCTCAGTAGGAAATACTTTCAGGTTTTTTACTTTCATTCCATCAAGAAGGCATTCTGATGTGTCACACATTTGCCATAAATTCGGAATGTTAGCACTCTAGTTGCTTATTAGATCACTGTAGTAAAGCTACTGCTCACCAGGGAAGTCTGCTGCTGGTATTGAAAGTTCATGTTTCAGTCTGAATGTCAGAATTTTTTAATGAAATAGAAGAGGATTTGAGAAGTCACTCAAAATGTGCCCTAATTTTCTTTTTTCCGCACTAATCATAATTTCTATGGCAAAATGAACCTCCTCATTGTGCTCCTTTTAAATTAAACTACTCACTCTCTACTACTCACTCGCTACTACTTTCTACTACTCACTATTACTCACTACTACTCACTCTCTACTACTCACTCTCTAATACTCACTCTCTATTACTCACTCTCTACTACTCACTCTACTACTCTCTACTACTCACTATCTGATACTTTCTCTACTACTCTCTACTACTCTCTACTACTCACTCTCTACTCTCTATTACTCGCTCTCTACTCTCTACCTCCCTACCTCTGTCTACCTCTCTCTCTACTACTCTCTACCTCTCTACCTCTACCTCTCTACCTCTACACCTCTACCTATACACCTCTACCTCTCTACCTCTCTGTACATGCACACATATGCACATATATATATGCATATGCATTTATATATATGTATGTGTATATATATATATAAACATATAAATATAATCTGCATATCTGTTTAAATATACATGCATGCAAACATATACATACACATATATGCATACATATGCATGGTATGTACATGAAAGTTTGAAAAACTCTAATACAAGCAAAGCTAAAAAGCCACCTAATTACAAACAGAATTGCTTTAACTTAAACGAGGGCGAGACCTATTGCATTTTCAATGCTTGTTTATTTTGATTCCATCAAGAAGGCATTCAGATGTGTCACACATTTACCATAAATTCTGAATGGAAGCACTCTAGTTGCTCATTAGATCACTGAAGTAAAGCTACTGCTCACCAGGGAAGTCTGTTGCTGGTATTCAAAGTGCATGTTTCAGTCTGCATGTCAGAATTTTTTAATGAAATGGAAGAGGATTTGAGAAGTCAAAATGTGCCATAATCTTTCTTTCTGCAGCACTAATCATAATTTCTATGGCAAAATGAACCCCCTCATTTTGTTCCTTTGCAAGTTAAATGTTTTAAGTGTTACCACTTTATTCCAATCAAGATGGCATCAGGTGTGCCATACTTTTGTCATAAGTAAGACTGTTAGCGCTCTAGTTGTTCTTTAAAACACTCTGGGACATTCTGTCATTGGGCTATAATTGGGCTACATCTCGGTGATATTTGTGCTACATTTGGATTCTTTTGTCTCTGGTGGCCATCTTGGGAGACTTATTTGTTTTGAAGTTTCCTAATTTCCTCATTTACAACAGTCTCCCCAGTAGGAAATACTTTCAGGTTTTTTACTTTCATTCCATCAAGAAGGCATTCAGATGTGTCACACATTTGCCATAAATTCGGAATGTTAGCACTCTAGTTGCTTATTAGATCACTGTAGTAAAGCTACTGCTCACCAGGGAAGTCTGCTGCTGGTATTGAAAGTGCATGTTTCAGTCTGAATGTCAGAATTTTTTAATGAAATAGAAGAGGATTTGAGAAGTCACTCAAAATGTGCCCTAATTTTCTTTTTTCCGCACTAATCATAATTTCTATGGCAAAATGAACCTCCTCATTGTGCTCCTTTTAAATTAAACTACTCACTCTCTACTATTCACTCGCTACTACTTTCTACTACTCACTCACTACTACTCTCTCTCTACTACTCTCTACTACTCTCTACTACTACTCTCTACTACTCACTCTCTACTACTCACTCTCTACTACTCTCTACTACTCACTCTACTGCTCTCTACTACTCTCTACCACTCACTCTCTACTACTCTACTACTCACTCTCTACTACTCTCTACTACTCTCTCTCTACTACGCCCTCTCTACTACTCACTCTACTACTCTCTACTACTCACTCTCTACTACTCTACTACTCTCTACTACTCTCTACCACTCACTCTCAACTACTCACTCTCTACTACTCACTCTCTACTACTCTCTACTACTCACTCTACTACTCCCTACTACTCTCTACCACTCACTCTCTACTATTCTACTACTCACTCTCTACTACTCTCTCTCTACTACTCACTCTCTACTACTCACTCTACTACTCTCTACTACTCTCTCTCTACTACTCACTCTCTACTACTCACTCTCTACTACTCTACTACTCACTCCCCACTACTCACTCTCTACTACTCGCTCTCAACTACTCTCTACTACACTCTCTCTACTACACACTCTCTACTACTCACTCTCTACTACTCTACTACTCACTCTCCACTACTCACTCTCTACTACTCACTCTCTACTGCTCTACTACTCTCTACTACTCTCTCTGCTACTCACTCTCTACTACTCTCTACTACACACTCTCTACTACTCACTCTCTACTACTCTACTACTCTCTATTACTCTCTCTACTACTCACTCTCTACTACTCACTCTCTACTACTCTCTACTACTCTCTCTCTACTACACACTCTCTACTACTTGCTCTCTACTACTCACTCTACTACTCACTCTACTACTCACTCTCTACTACTCCCTACTACTCACTCTACTACTCACTCTCTACTACTCTCTACTACTCACTCTCTACTACTCCACTACTCTCTACTAATCACTCTCTACTACTCACTCTGTACTACTCTCTACTACTCACTCTCAACTACTCTCTACTACTCCCTCTCTACTACTCTCTCTCTACTACTCTCTCTACTACTCATTCTCTACTACTCTCTCTCTGCTACTCAGTCTCCACTACTCACTCTCTACTACTGTCTACTACTCACTCTCTACTACTCACTCTCTACTACTCTCTACTACTCACTCTCTACTACTCTCTACTACTCACTCTACTACTGACTCTTTACTACTCTCTACTTCTCACTCTCTACTACTCTCTACTACTCACTCTACTACTGTCTCCTACTCACTCTCTGCTACTCTCTCTACTACTCTCTCTCTACCCTCTACTCTCTATTACTCATCCTCTACTCTCTACCTCTCTACCTCTCTCTTTACTACTCTCTACCTCTCTACCTCTACCTCTCTACCTCTACCTCTCTACCTCTACATCTCTACCTCTACACCTCTACCTCTCTACCTCTCTCTACACGCACACATATGGATATATATGCATATGCATTTATTATCTACTGGCGGTCGCCAGTAGATAGTTATAGTTAGGATCAAGTTTCTATAGGCAATCTCAAAATTCTATTTTGAATAACTTTGGCACCGGTTGACGAATCCTCGCAAAATTTTCAAAACTAATGGGGCGCTCCGCTCAGCTCCTTCCCTGAAAGTCTCGGGGTGATTTGTCAAGGGGGGGCCGAGAAAAAAGGGGGGTCCCAAAACGCGTTTTCCCCATGCATTTTTCCATAGGACCTTTAGTCGAAGGTACAGCCCGAACGGCTGAACAGAATTACTTGAAATTTGGCAGAGAGGTAGTCCTCAGGTCAGGGAAGTGCCTTTTGCAGGTCTGGTGTCAATCTGTTCAGTATTTCCTGAGAAAATAGCATTTAAAAGCATATAAATATCTATACGCGCGCACCGTGAGCGCACGGTGCGCATGGTGCCGCGCGCGAGCGTAATTCTGATTGGTTGTTAGATGTCCGTCAACATTCGAATCGGTCGAAATCAGGAAGTGTCGGCCGCCATTTTGTCTGTCGCACTGAAAAGGAAAGGTGGAAAAAAGGTGGAAAACGTGAAAAGGGGGCAGGGAAGAGAGTTCCTGACCCCCTAGCCTTTGCCAGGGGGTCACAGAAGGACCCCCAAGGGTGAAAAAATCATTTTTCTTTTTCTTAACAAAATCGCGGGGTGCGCGCACGGTGCGTGCAGCGCACCGCGCGCCTAAAGCGCGCGCACGATGCGCATAGCGCACGGTGCGCGCACGGTGAAAAACGGTGAAAAACCTTGAAAAAAATATATATTAATAAATACATAACATAGCATTTAAAAAACCGTACAAATTCACTTAAAAAACCATAGGTTTCACACAGGTTATAGTTAGGTGGATACTTCACTCGTAAAAAACCAATGAAATTCCCCCGTTATAGTTAGTTCAGATAACTATAACTCGCGCGCCCGCAATCCACTGCTCATGACGTCACATATTACATCACTCATGACATGGTCAGTGGCATCACTCATGACATCATCTTTGTGATAGAGTGGCGGTCGCACGAGTTATAGTTATCTGAACTAACTATAACGGGGGAATTTCATTGTTTTTTTACGAGTGAAATATCCACCTAACTATAACCTGTGTGAAACCTATGGTTTTTTAAGTGAATATATATATATACATACATATATAAACATATATATAATTTGCATATCTATATAAATACAAATATAAATGCATGCATACATATACATATATGAATGTTAGGGACATGAAATTTTGAAAATCACTAATAAAAGCAAAGCTAAAAAGCCACCTAATTACAAACAGAATTGCTTTAACTTAAACGAGGGCGAGACCTATTGCATTTTCAATGCTTGTTTACTTTGGTTCCATCAAGAAGGCATTCAGATGTGACACATTTGCCATAAATTCTGAATGGTAGCACTCTAGTTCCTCATTAGATCACTTTAGTAAAGCTACTGCTCACCAGGGAAGTCTGCTGCTGGTATTCAAAGTGCATGTTTCAGTCTGCATGTCAGAACTTTTTAATGAAATAGAAGAGGATTTGAGAAGTCAAAATGTGCCCTAATTTTTCTTTCTGCAGCACTAATCATAATTTCTATGGCAAAATGAACCCCCTCATTTTGTTCCTTTGCAAATTAAATGTTTTAAGTGTTACCACTTTATTCCAATCAAGATGGCTTCAGGTGTGCCATACTATTGTCATAAGTAAGACTGTTAGCGCTCTAGTTGTTCTTTAAAACACTCTGGGATTTCTGTCATTGGGCTATACTTGGGCTACATCTCAGTGATATTTGTGCTACATTTGGGCTATTTTGTCTCTGGTGGCCATCTTGGGAGCCTTGTTATGAAGTTTCCTAATTTCCTCATTTACTAAAGTCTACTCAGTAGGCATACTGTCAGTTTTTTACTTTGATTCCATCAAGAAGGCATTCAGATGTGTCACACATTTTCCATAAATTCTGAATGGAAGCACTCTAGTTGCTCATTAGATCACTGAAGTAAAGCTATTGCTCACCAGGGAAGTCTGCTGCTGGTATTCAAAGTGCATGTTTCAGTCTGCATGTCAGAATTTTTTCATGAAATGGAAGAGGATGTGAGAAGTCAAAATGTGCCCTAATCTTTCTTTCTGCAGCACTAATCATAATTTCTATGGCAAAATGAACCCCCTCATTTTGTTCCTTTGCAAATTAAATGTTTTAAGTGTTACCACTTTATTCCAATCAAGATGGCATCAGGTGTGCCATACTTTTGTCATAAGTAAGACTGTTAGCGCTCTAGTTGTTCTTTAAAACACTCTGGGACATTCTGTCATTGGGCTATAATTGGGCTACATCTCGGTGATATTTGTGCTACATTTGGGTTCTTTTGTCTCTGGTGGCCATCTTGGGAGACTTATTTGTTTTGAAGTTTCCTAATTTCCTCATTTACAACAGTCTCCTCAGTAGGAAATACTTTCAGGTTTTTTACTTTCATTCCATCAAGAAGGCATTCAGATGTGTCACACATTTGCCATAAATTCGGAATGTTAGCACTCTAGTTGCTTATTAGATCACTGTAGTAAAGCTACTGCTCACCAGGGAAGTCTGCTGCTGGTATTGAAAGTGCATGTTTCAGTCTGAATGTCAGAATTTTTTAATGAAATAGAAGAGGATTTGAGAAGTCACTCAAAATGTGCCCTAATTTTCTTTTTTCCGCACTAATCATAATTTCTATGGCAAAATGAACCTCCTCATTGTGCTCCTTTTAAATTAAACTACTCACTCTCTACTACTCACTCGCTACTACTTTCTACTACTCACTATTACTCACTACTACTCACTCTCTACTACTCTCTACTACTCACTCTCTAATACTCACTCTCTACTACTCACTCTCTACTACTCACTCTACTACTCTCTACTACTCACTATCTGATACTTTCTCTACTACTCTCTACTACTCTCTACTACTCACTCTCTACTCTCTATTACTCGCTCTCTACTCTCTACCTCCCTACCTCTGTCTACCTCTCTCTCTACTACTCTCTGCCTCTCTACCTCTACCTCTCTACCTCTACACCTCTACCTATACACCTCTACCTCTCTACCTCTCTGTACATGCACACATATGCACATATATATATGCATATGCATTTATATATATGTATGTGTATATATATATATAAACATATAAATATAATCTGCATATCTGTTTAAATATACATGCATGCAAACATATACATACACATATATGCATACATATGCATGGTATGTACATGAAAGTTTGAAAAACTCTAATACAAGCAAAGCTAAAAAGCCACCTAATTACAAACAGAATTGCTTTAACTTAAACGAGGGCGAGACCTATTGCATTTTCAATGCTTGTTTATTTTGATTCCATCAAGAAGGCATTCAGATGTGTCACACATTTTCCATAAATTCTGAATGGAAGCACTCTAGTTGCTCATTAGATCACTGAAGTAAAGCTACTGCTCAACAGGGAAGTCTGTTGCTGGTATTCAAAGTGCATGTTTCAGTCTGCATGTCAGAATTTTTTAATGAAATGGAAGAGGATTTGAGAAGTCAAAATGTGCCCTAATCTTTCTTTCTGCAGCACTAATCATAATTTCTATGGCAAAATGAACCCCCTCATTTTGTTCCTTTGCAAGTTAAATGTTTTAAGTGTTACCACTTTATTCCAATCAAGATGGCATCAGGTGTGCCATACTTTTGTCATAAGTAAGACTGTTAGCGCTCTAGTTGTTCTTTAAAACACTCTGGGACATTCTGTCATTGGGCTATAATTGGGCTACATCTCGGTGATATTTGTGCTACATTTGGGTTCTTTTGTCTCTGGTGGCCATCTTGGGAGACTTATTTGTTTTGAAGTTTCCTAATTTCCTCATTTACAACAGTCTCCTCAGTAGGAAATACTTTCAGGTTTTTTACTTTCATTCCATCAAGAAGGCATTCAGATGTGTCACACATTTGCCATAAATTCGGAATGTTAGCACTCTAGTTGCTTATTAGATCACTGTAGTAAAGCTACTGCTCACCAGGGAAGTCTGCTGCTGGTATTGAAAGTGCATGTTTCAGTCTGAATGTCAGAATTTTTTAATGAAATAGAAGAGGATTTGAGAAGTCACTCAAAATGTGCCCTAATTTTCTTTTTTCCGCACTAATCATAATTTCTATGGCAAAATGAACCTCCTCATTGTGCTTCTTTTAAATTAAACTACTCACTCTCTACTATTCACTCGCTACTACTTTCTACTACTCACTCTCTACTACTCTCTCTCTACTACTCTCTACTACTCTCTACTACTACTCTCTACTACTCACTCTCTACTACTCACTCTCTACTACTCTCTACTACTCACTCTACTGCTCTCTACTACTCTCTACCACTCACTCTCTACTACTCTACTACTCACTCTCTACTACTCTCTACTACTCTCTCTCTACTACGCCCTCTCTACTACTCACTCTACTACTCTCTACTACTCACTCTCTACTACTCTACTACTCTCTACTACTCTCTACCACTCACTCTCAACTACTCACTCTCTACTACTCACTCTCTACTACTCTCTACTACTCACTCTACTACTCTCTACTACTCTCTACCACTCACTCTCTACTATTCTACTACTCACTCTCTACTACTCTCTCTCTACTACTCACTCTCTACTACTCACTCTACTACTCTCTACTACTCTCTCTCTACTACTCACTCTCTACTACTCACTCTCTACTACTCTACTACTCACTCCCCACTACTCACTCTCTACTACTCGCTCTCAACTACTCTCTACTACACTCTCTCTACTACACACTCTCTACTACTCACTCTCTACTACTCTACTACTCACTCTCCACTACTCACTCTCTACTACTCACTCTCTACTACTCTACTACTCTCTACTACTCTCTCTGCTACTCACTCTCTACTACTCTCTCCTACACACTCTCTACTACTCACTCTCTACTACTCTACTACTCTCTATTACTCTCTCTACTACTCACTCTCTACTACTCACTCTCTACTACTCTCTACTACTCTCTCTCTACTACACACTCTCTACTACTTGCTCTCTACTACTCACTCTACTACTCACTCTACTACTCACTCTCTACTACTCCCTACTACTCACTCTACTACTCACTCTCTACTACTCTCTACTACTCACTCTCTACTACTCCACTACTCTCTACTAATCACTCTCTACTACTCACTCTGTACTACTCTCTTCTACTCACTCTCTACTACTCTCTACTACTCACTCTCTACTACTCTCTCTCTACTACTCACTCTCTACTACTCTCTACTACTTACTCTCTACTACTCTCTCTCTACTACTCTCTACTACTCACTCTCTACTACTCTCTACTACTCCCTCTCTACTACTCTCTCTCTACTACTCTCTCTACTACTCATTCTCTACTACTCTCTCTCTGCTACTCAGTCTCCACTACTCACTCTCTACTACTGTCTACTACTCACTCTCTACTACTCACTCTCTACTACTCTCTACTACTCACTCTACTACTGACTCTTTACTACTCTCTACTTCTCACTCTCTACTACTCTCTACTACTCACTCTACTACTGTCTCCTACTCACTCTCTGCTACTCTCTCTACTACTCTCTCTCTACCCTCTACTCTCTATTACTCATCCTCTACTCTCTACCTCTCTACCTCTCTACCTCTCTCTTTACTACTCTCTACCTCTCTACCTCTACCTCTCTACCTCTACCTCTCTACCTCTACATCTGTACCTCTACACCTCTACCTCTCTACCTCTCTCTACACGCACACATATGGATATATATGCATATGCATTTATTATCTACTGGCGGTCGCCAGTAGATAGTTATAGTTAGGATCAAGTTTCTATAGGCAATCTCAAAATTCTATTTTGAATAACTTTGGCACCGGTTGACGAATCCTCGCGAAATTTTCAAAACTAATGGGGCGCTCCGCTCAGCTCCTTCCCTGAAAGTCTCGGGGTGATTCGTCAAGGGGGGGCCGAGAAAAAAGGGGGGTCCCAAAACACGTTTTCCCCATGCATTTTTCCATAGGACCTTTAGTCGAAGGTACAGCCCGAACGGCTGAACAGAATTACTTGAAATTTGGCAGAGAGGTAGTTCTCAGGTCAGGGAAGTGCCTTTTGCAGGTCTGGTGTCAATCTGTTCAGTATTTCCTGAGAAAATAGCATTTAAAAGCATATAAATATCTATACGCGTGCACCGTTAGCGCACTGTGCGCGCACGGTGCCGCGCGCGAGCGTAATTCTGATTGGTTGTTAGATGTCCGTCAACATTCGAATCGGTCGAAATCAGGAAGTGTCGGCCGCCATTTTGTCTGTCGCACTGAAAAGGAAAGGTGGAAAAAAGGTGGAAAACGTGAAAAGGGGGCAGGGAAGAGAGTTCCTGACCCCCTAGCCTTTGCCAGGGGGTCACAGAAGGACCCCCAAGGGTGAAAAAATCATTTTTTTTTTCTTAACAAAATCGCGGGGTGCGAGCACGGTGCGTGCAGCGCACCGCGCGCCCAAAGCGCGCGCATGGTGCGCATAGCGCACGGTGCGCGCACGGTGAAAAACGGTGAAAAACCTTGAAAAAATATATATTAATAAATACATAACATAGCATTTAAAAAACCGTACAAATTCACTTAAAAAACCATAGGTTTCACACAGGTTATAGTTAGGTGGATACTTCACTCGTAAAAAACCAATGAAATTCCCCCGTTATAGTTAGTTCAGATAACTATAACTCGCGCGCCCGCAATCCACTGCTCATGACGTCACATATTACATCACTCATGACATGGTCAGTGGCATCACTCATGACATCATCTTTGTGATAGAGTGGCGGTCGCACGAGTTATAGTTATCTGAACTAACTATAACGGGGGAATTTCATTGTTTTTTTACGAGTGAAATATCCACCTTACTATAACCTGTGTGAAACCTATGGTTTTTTAAGTGAATATATATATATACATACATATATAAACATATATATAATTTGCATATCTATATAAATACAAATATAAATGCATGCATACATATACATATATGCATGTTATGGACATGAAATTTTGAAAATCACTAATAAAAGCAAAGCTAAAAAGCCACCTAATTACAAACAGAATTGCTTTAACTTAAACGAGGGCGAGACCTATTGCATTTTCAATGCTTGTTTACTTTGGTTCCATGAAGAAGGCATTCAGATGTGACACATTTGCCATAAATTCTGAATGGTAGCACTCTAGTTCCTCATTAGATCACTTTAGTAAAGCTACTGCTCACCAGGGAAGTCTGCTGCTGGTATTCAAAGTGCATGTTTCAGTCTGCATGTCAGAACTTTTTAATGAAATAGAAGAGGATTTGAGAAGTCAAAATGTGCCCTAATTTTTCTTTCTGCAGCACAAATCATAATTTCTATGGCAAAATGAACCCCCTCATTTTGTTCCTTTGCAAATTAAATGTTTTAAGTGTTACCACTTTATTCCAATCAAGATGGCTTCAGGTGTGCCATACTATTGTCATAAGTAAGACTGTTAGCGCTCTAGTTGTTCTTTAAAACACTCTGGGATTTCTGTCATTGGGCTATACTTGGGCTACATCTCAGTGATATTTGTGCTACATTTGGGCTATTTTGTCTCTGGTGGCCATCTTGGGAGACTTGTTATGAAGTTTCCTAATTTCCTCATTTACTAAAGTCTACTCAGTAGGCATACTGTCAGTTTTTTACTTTGATTCCATCAAGAAGGCATTCAGATGTGTCACACATTTTCCATAAATTCTGAATGGAAGCACTCTAGTTGCTCATTAGATCACTGAAGTAAAGCTATTGCTCACCAGGGAAGTCTGCTGCTGGTATTCAAAGTGCATGTTTCAGTCTGCATGTCAGAATTTTTCCATGAAATGGAAGAGGATTTGAGAAGTCAAAATGTGCCCTAATCTTTCTTTCTGCAGCACTAATCATAATTTCTATGGCAAAATGAACCCCCTCATTTTTTTCCTTTGCAAATTAAATGTTTTAAGTGTTACCACTTTATTCCAATCAAGATGGCATCAGGTGTGCCATACTTTTGTCATAAGTAAGACTGTTAGCGCTCTAGTTGTTCTTTAAAACACTCTGGGACATTCTGTCATTGGGCTATAATTGGGCTACATCTCGGTGATATTTGTGCTACATTTGGGTTCTTTTGTCTCTGGTGGCCATCTTGGGAGACTTATTTGTTTTGAAGTTTCCTAATTTCCTCATTTACAACAGTCTCCTCAGTAGGAAATACTTTCAGGTTTTTTACTTTCATTCCATCAAGAAGGCATTCAGATGTGTCACACATTTGCCATAAATTCAGAATGTTAGCACTCTAGTTGCTCATTAGATCACTGTAGTAAAGCTACTGCTCACCAGGGAAGTCTGCTGCTGGTATTGAAAGTGCATGTTTCAGTCTGAATGTCAGAATTCTTTAATGAAATAGAAGAGGATTTGAGAAGTCTCTCAAAATGTGCCCTAATTTTTCTTTCTGCAGCACTAATCATACATTCTATGGCAAAATGAACCCCCTCATTGTGTTCCTTTTTAAACTAAATGTTTTAAGAGTTACCACTTTATTCCAATCAAGATGGCTTCAGGTGTGCCATACGTTTATCATAAGTAGGAGTGTTAGCGCTCTAGTTGTTCTTTGGAACACTCTGGGAAGCTGCAGTAGAACACAAAGGAATCAACTGACAGTCTCTGCCCTTGTTGGATGTACATGTTTTACTGAGAATGTCAGACTTCATTCTCACATGACTAAGAAAGATAATGTGAATTTACAGAAAATATGCTCTCAGTTTAGCTTATAGATCACCTTACAAACCTCTGTGGGAAAAGCATGTGAAAATAGATTTCTCTCAAACATGATTCATGATATCCCAGCAGAAGGCTTTTTCACATGGTAAAATCACCTTAGAACATACCACAATTCCTAAAATGAGTATGGTACCATCAACAAATGATTTATAATGTAACTAAAGTCTTAAAACCTTCTATTAACTGCAATGCTTTTTAATGAGGTGCTATCATGTATATTGGTCCCAAGATGGCTGTCAACACTTCTTGGATGAAGTGCTGACAGCCAATCAGATCTCACGATGAGATGTGTGGTTAGGCTCGCCCAGATATATATGTGATTTTACTTTTGATTTTCTCAGGAACTACTGAACGGATTTACACCATTTAAGCAAAAGGCAGGACTCTGAACCAAGGTCTACCTTTCTGCCAAATTTGGTGTAATTCCGTTCAGCAGTTCGGGCTGTAGCTGCGTCAACAGGTCATATGTGAAATTGCATGGGGAAAAAGCGTTTTGGGACCCCCCTTTTTTCTCAGCACCCGCTTGACGAATCACCACGAAACTTTCTGGATAGGAGCGGCCGGAGCTGGCCAAAAGTTTGGAAAATTTTGCGAAGATTCGTCATCCGGCGCCAGACTTATTGGGAATAGAATGTTGCGGATTTCCTATGGAAAATAGTTCCTAACTATAACTACCTACTGGTGACCGCCAGTAGGTAATATGTATATATATATATATATATATATATATATATATATACATACATCATCTAGTAATTGCGTGATGCATTTAAGCAATTTATGGCGATTGTATAATGAAATGTACCTAATCTGTCTTCTTTGCAAGTCTTTTTCTTGTGCCTATGATCACCTGACACAGGAAGTGAACTCACCCTGCATGTTTAAATGGCTTTGGCAAACTGTTACCTGTGTGTGATCAAGGGCACGGCTGTGCTCGAAACGCGTCACTGAGCAGAGGAGCAGAAATAAAATCTTCCTGCCAGCAATTGGGGTCCGTTTACTCTGTTTGCCGCTGCTGCTGTGTGTTTGTAGCGGAGGTTCGAGGAGTTCAAGGAGTTGCATATATATATATATATATATATATATATATATATATATATATATATATGTATTCCGCCAAACTTTCACAACAAAAGTGATCGACGTCGTGTCTGTGCGCAAAAATAAATGTTTAATGCCAGCTGAAAATGCTAGACGCGTTTCGCCTGTCCTGCAGGCTTGTTCACTAGCAATTCAATAAAGTTACAATGGCTTTTATTAAACTGTGAATGTGAACAAGTCACATGTGAACTACAACAATAAAACTGGACAACAGACTCGTAGTTTCTCGTAATGTGTCACATCAATTGAAGTTATTAGAGGTTAAATACCAGAATACAAACTCAGTTATTCATGGTCATTTCATAATTAAACAGCATAAATTTCATTGCGTTATATTTCAAAATTACATTGTAGCATTTGTCATTAGCGCACTATTTTCGCAGAACAGGCTAAACCACGATTTCGACCCTAGTGGTACAATCATAGCCTGATCTTGTTAAAAAACCGAAAACTGTTTGTGAGACCAATATTGCGTTTAAGTAAACCAATAAATTCAGTCAAGGTTAAATGTATCCAGTCCTATAACTGACAGTAATCAGCTAATTGATATGTGATGTTGTGCCCAAGTGGGCAAAAATGCACAAAATGACATAAATTGAAAACCTATGTAACACATATCGTCTGTAGTATAACAATGTCCAAATATCTTAAAATAAAACCTGAAAAGGGGTCGGGAGGAATCTATAAATTGGTATGTAAATCTTCTTCCATGTTTAACCCATCTGGAATCTTTGTGTTAAGTTTAATAATGTAGCAGGATTCAAGTTTACGTAGTTTTTTCTCACGATTGCCACCCCTACTGTTCACTGGGATGGTATCAATAACAAAATAAGAGAGACCTTCAGCATTTTTGGTATGGTATTGCTCGAAGTGTCACGCCACGGGGTAAGATTTATCCCCATTTTTAATGGCACGCAAGTGTTGCAACACTCTTTTATGGACAGGAAGGATGGTAGAGCCTACGTACTTCAAGCCACAAGGGCATTGGAGCACGTATACAGCATAGTCTGTTTTACAGGAAAATTTTCCTTTGATTTGCTGTACAGACTTCTGGGCGAAGCCTACTGGGAAACTTGTCATGTTTTTACCAAACATGCACGCCTTGCATTTAAGGCATTTGATAAAACCATCCCTTCTACTTAACCATGAACTGATCGGTCTTGTCTGAGTGTCACTGGGTAGCATGTTGCTAACCAGAGCTTGATGGAGAGATCTGGCTTTTCTGAAAGTGAACTGCGGTCGCCTTTGTACAAATTTACCTAACACAGGATCATTGCGGATGATATGCCAATGTTTATAAATGATAGTTCTTAATTCATTCTGCTGGTTGTTGTAAGTGGTGATGAATCTACACTGGTTGGTCTCTGATTGCGATGGTTTGGCTGATTTGCTATCTTTATTGAAGAGTATCTGCTCTCTGGTTTTCTTCTTTACTTTAAAGATAGCTTGATTCAAACATGTTTCAGAGTAGCCTCTGGCCTCAAAACGGGATTTTAGACATGATAGTTCCTTGTCAAAATCCTCTTCCTTGCTACAATTGCGCAGAGCCCTGAGGCATTCCCCATAGGGGATACACTTAACCAGTTTAACTGGATGGAAACTAGTCGCATGTAACAGTGTGTTTCCATCTGTAGACTTGCGATAGAGTTTAGTCTGTAATTTACCATCACTTACATACACTGTAAGGTCCAAAAAATTGATCTCAGAAGCACTAATTACACTGGTCAGTTTTAAATTTAAATCATTTGTTTGGAGTTTTTTAACAAACTCCTCTGCACTTTTTTCAGTGCCTTTCCAAATGATAAAAAGGTTGTCAATATAACGACTCCAGTGAACTACATTATTCTGCCACTCTGCCTGCCATAGCGATTGGACCACCTGCTCCTCCCACCAGCCCATATGCAAATTAGCATAGCTGGGGCGAAGCAGGTGCCCATCGCCGTCCCGCATATTTGATGGTACAGTTCACCATTAAACAAGAAAAAATTGTTCTTAAGACAGATAGAAATCATTTTGAGTATCATTTGTGTATGGTGCTAAAATTTTGCGGGACGGTTCCCTAAGAATGGGCACAACATCACATATCAATTAGCTGATTACTGTCAGTTATAGTACTGGATACATTTAACCTTGACTGAATTTATTGGTTTACTTAAACGCAATATTGGTCTCACAAACAGTTTTCGGTTTTTTAACAAGATCAGGCTATGATTGTACCACTAGGGTCGAAATCGTGGTTTAGCCTGTTCTGCGAAAATAGTGCGCTAATGACAAACACTACAATGTAATTTTGAAATATAACGCAATGAAATTTATGCTGTTTAGTTAAGAAATGACCATGAATAACTGAGTTTGTATTCTGGTATTTAACCTCTAATAACTTCAATTGCTGTGACACATTACGAGAAACTACGAGTCTGTTGTCCAGTTTTATTGTTGTAGTTCACATGTGACTTGTTCACATTCACAGTTTAAAAAAAGCCATTGTAACTTTATTGAATTGCTAGTGAACAAGCCTGCAGGACAGCCGAAACTCGTCTAGCATTTTCAGCTGGCATTAAACATTTATTTTTGCGCACAGACACGGCGTCGATCACTTTTGTTGTGAAAGTTTGGCGGAATTATTGATGACCGTGATTGGGAGGTCTTCACTTCGACGCGCCCTTTGGTCTGGAGGCAGCGGGTGTTCCCATTCGTTTGTGGAGTATATATATATATATATATATATATATATATATATATATATATATATATATGTATATATAGATATATATATATATACATAGGGTTGAATTCCCAGATGTGGAAGTATTTGTTTGGAACAATTGCATACAAACTAATTACACAAAAAAATTACAGCAGGGAACTCAACCCTCCATGCCACCAGCCAGCACCCTCAACATCTGATTCGTTGCATACCATATGGTGAATTCCTTCGCATTAGGCGTATATGTAGTCTCGAATCAGATTTGGTTGATTGTCAACTTGATACCTTCAATCGCTTTCTCAGGCGCGGCTATAAACATAATATCTAAAAGTGGCTTTGGATAAGGCTAATAGTCAGACTTGTGATATATGTCTGGCACCTAAGAAAACTTTGACTCTGGACTCAGTTATTCAACCCACCATTAGTGAGAATAATGCAGATATTACTTATTCCAATTTACAGCAAGCAACAACAACAAATCCGTAGGATCATCAATGCCCAATGGCCTATTGTCCTAACTGATTTGACTTTAAAAACTTTGTTGCCAACTGCTCCTACTATAACATTCAGAAGAGCGCCCTCTATGAGGGATGCTCTTGTTAAATCTAGCCCGAAATTAACACTTAAAACTAGTTGGCTGTCTAAATCAGGTTTTTTTAAATGCACATCATGTAGAGCCTGCAAATCTGGTGTTAATTGTACTGAATATATGACAGCTTACAGCAACATTCCGGTCCCCATTAAAGAGCACTACACCTGTCGGACTGAATTTGCTGTGTACATGTTAGAATGTACCTGCCATCTGAAGTAAATTGGCAGAACTAAACTGGCTGTGTACAACATAATTCTGCAGCACTTGTGGACCATAAGAATTGATGACTTGAAATATTCAGTACTTGGGGCAGTCCCCATTTCTATGCATGGTGGCCACAGAGAGAGGAAGTTACGACAGCTTGAGTCTTTTTTTATCATGACTCTCGACACAAAGATGCCTAACGGGCTTAACACAAGTGAAGGCCTACATAACTTTTTATAACTTTTTAAAGCACTTTTAGCTTTGGTAGGTCTTTTCTGCATCTTATACCATGTGTTATTGCCCGGGCTACTTGGAGATCAAGCTGTCTCTTGCTGTAGATGGTTAATTCTATATTTATACTCATCTATTTTTATCTGGATTTTACTGCTATCCAGCATTGCTGCTCTCTGTGTTCTCCCTACCAGCTTTTTGTAGTTATTTGACTATAAGTTTTAGTCCTTTACATTTTTGCTCTGGCTTTTTTATTATCTAGCACTTGCACTTTGAGTACAACTGTTTGGTTGTAGGCATCCTGATTCAGCCTCCTTTACATTTTGTGTACACTTGTAGGTTTTTGAGCTAGCTTTTTGCACTTGCACATTTTGCACAGAGTTGGGATGCATATTGCACATATCAATTGGTCCATCGGTTTTTTGTACTTATAGAGTGCAGAGCTATCATAATTATATGATCATTATTCTCCGGCATTTGGCCCACTTTACATTTTGGATACTACATTTCCTTGAGTTGGGGAGTATTTTTGTAAATTGGATACAATCACCTGCTCAAGGTGCACTTGCACTTTACCTGTTTAATGATAGTTTGCATAGTGTAATCAATTGACTTTTGTTGTATAAGGATATTTTATCTTCTACATGCAGGTTTTACACATCCCCTCTATATTTTATTATATTTGAGTATTTGTGTTCTAATTGTTTTTATGGGCAAAACTGTTTTAATTAGATCTATTGGTGTTTTTTATATCAGGAATCATATGTATGAATTGTATGTACTGCTGTTTATAATGCACTCTATTTATGTATATGTTTGGACTAATGGCCATTGTTTGCGAAATTGTCTGTTTTTAATGTCCCCATTATCACATGACCAATCATACCCTTTCGGATTGGTTACACACAGTATATCTAGTGTGATTCGTCAACAGTGCGTCATGTGAGCAAGATCGCTGTTAGCGATCGAAACGCGTCTGGGCAGACACTGGTCCGAAACACTTTGTGGTGTCATGATGAAATTATGAAGAAATAAAAATCTGCGAATCATCTTGCGGAGTGCTGTCTTGGTCCGTACCTGTATTGTGGATACCCCTCTTGTTAGTAGGGGTAACAGGACTGTTCTGTTATATACTACCTACTGGCGGTCGCCAGTAGGCAGTTATAGTTACAACCTAGTTTCCATAGGAAAAGCATTTGTTGATTTGCTAATAACTTTGGCGTCGTTTGATGTATCTTTGCAAAATTCTCCCCCAAAAAAGTCTATCCAGGTCAGCTCCTATCCTGAAAGTTTGGGGGTGATTCATCAAGCAGGAGCTGAGAAATAAGGGGAGTCCCAAAACGCGTTTTCCCCATGTTAATTTCCATAGGAACTTTTGCGACGAGCTACAGTCCGAACTGCTGAACGAAATTACCCCAAATTTGCCAGAAAGGTAGAGCTTGGCTCAGAAAGTGACCTTTATTTTTAAATGGTGTGAATCCGTTCAGTAGTTTTTGAGAAATTCAAAGAATAAGAGTCAAAAAATCAATTTCCCATAGGAAACTTTGTGCAAGGCTAGAGCCACGACTACTGAACGGAATTACCCCAATTTGGCAAAAAGGTAGTGCTTGGATCAGAAAGCGACCATTTTTTTAAATGGTGTAAATCCGTTCAGTAGTTGCTGAGAAATTAGAAAAATAAAAGTTTCGATATCTGGGCGGAGCCTAATCCTGTGCACGAGCTTCACTGTGATTGGCTGTCAACACTCCAAACCAGGAAGTGTTGGCAGCCATCTTGTGACTCGGTAGAAGTGAGCCACCAGAAAACAGAGAAACAAAGGTATAAAAAAAGAGAAGGGGGCAGGGTAGCAACCCCCTGACCCCCTAGGCCTGCTCAGGGAGTCCCAGAAGGACCAAAGAAAGATTATTATTATTATTTTAAATATCTGCAGAATTTGCGCATTTTATTTTAATGAGACCCCGGGGTGGGCTAGGTCCCGGGGGCATTTCATGTGCTTATACCTTTGGTGTTGTTTGACAAATCTTTACTAAATTTTCCAGAAAGTTTCTCTCTTTTGATCAGCTCGTATCTTGAAAGTTTAGGGGTGTATTGAGGATGTACAAGGTTGGTTGTTGATTGAAAGCAAGTTTAATGCGAGATATTTGCACCCATGACGGGAGCCATCCAGCTGCGAAGACATATTACAGGGTGATTGGTCAAGGGGGGGTCTGAGAAAAAAGAGGGGTCCAAAAAAGTGTTTTCTCAATACATTTTTCATAGGAAACTTTAGACAAGGCTACATGTCAAACTGCTGAATGGAATTGCGCCAAATTTGGCAGGGAGAAAGGTCTTGGTCCAGAAAGTGCGCTTTTGTTGAAATGGTGGAAAATCCGTTCAGTAGTTTTTGAGATATTAAAGGAAAAAGATATGTATATCTGGACAGGGCCTAACTCCCGAGCACAAGCTTGCCTCTGATTGGCTGCTAACACCTCAAACCAGGAAGTGTTAGCAGCCATCTTGTGCCTCGCTTCGAGGAAAAATATTAAAGAAAGGTCCCGGGGGCAATTTAAAATACCAGAGCTCCGTCTGTGCAAGATACCTCTTTCACGCTGCATCTTCCTACATCAGAAGGTAATACACCATTTTCCCCCATCAACAGCATATCTCCAACAACATTCTTGGGCTCACAAGTCTCCCTCTGCGAACCACTTGTCAGCTCAAAGCTCTTTGGGTGCGAGTTCTCGGGCCCGCAGTTGTATCTGTGAAGCCAAGACTGGAAATATACCGCAGGTCTCTCTCTGCAAGATACCCCGTTCACACTTCCTCTCCCCACATCACTGTTCCTCAGCTATCCGTTTGGAAGCCGACGGCCTGCACCTTTCCTTATACCTTTCGGCCCTCAGGTGTTCCTCTGCGAGCTGGCCCACAGCTCTCCCTCTGCGAACTGATGAGCTGCGGTTCTCCCTCTACGAGACTGCCAGTCGGCCCCGCAAGTCTTCATCTACGAGCCAACTCGCCGGCTAGTAAGTCTCTGAGAACAGATGCAATGGAGGCAACGATCATGCAGGTCGGACAGCCAACACTGCTCCGACATCCCTCCTCACCCCCACCCACCACAAACAAATGTGACAGTCATATTAGGTTGGACACATAAGAATCTTAGTCATGTATGTATTTACATATAAAAAATGGTATTAACATAAAACAACAACAAATAAAACTATGCACAGCTATGTCATGTCATCGCTGGACCATTTGTGAATCACAGCCTGCAAGACAATTAGAAAGATAAGATGGTGCGTCATGCGTCCAGCAAAGGAGAAAGAGAAAGAGTGAGAGAGAGAGAGAAACAAAGAAACAGTGAGAGAGACAGGAAGACAAAGAAAGAGAGAAAGAGTGAGATACAAGGAAGAGAGAAACAGTGTGAGAGAGAGGAATGAAGAGAAAGAGTGAGAGAGAGGAAGAGAGAGAGAGAAACAGTGAGAGAGAGGAAGAGAGACAGAAAGAGTGAGAGAGAGGAGAGAAAGAGTGAGAGAAAGGAAGACAGAAAGAGTGAGAGAGAGAGGAAGACAGAGAAAGAGTGAAAGAGAGAAAGAGAGAAAGAGTGAGAGAGAGGAAGAGAGAGAGAGAAACAGTGTGAGAGAGGAAGAGAGACAGAAAGAGTGAGAGAGAGGAGAGAAAGAGTGAGAGAGAGGAAGACAGAGAAAGAGTGACAGAGAGAGGAAGACAGAGAAAGAGAGAGAGTGAGAGAGAGAAAGAAAGAGAGAAAGAGTAGGATAAAAGGAAAAGATAGAGAGAGAGAAACAGTTTTAGAGAGAGGAAGAGAGAGAGAAAAAGAGAGAGAGAAAGAGAGAGAGAGAAAGAATGAGAGAGAGGAAGCGACAGAGAAAGAGATAAAGTTTGAGAGAGAGAAAGGAAGAGATGGAGAGGGAGAGTTGACCCCAGAGAAAATCTTCGCAGCTCACCTTTGTGCCACCGGTGTGTCTCCAACCACGTGCCGGGGCATAGTGCACCCTCAAGTTTAGTCATCTGAAAGATAGTATAGAATTAGTAATTGCAGAGTACATACAACTGCTTACTCCTAATTCTCGATTTCGGCAATGTGTCTGTGTGCTCAGGCTGCTGCACACTATCTACTCCCACCGCCCAGAGGTGACTGCCCGCTGCTGCGGAAAGAAGCCTCTCTGCTCACCTTCCATTACCGCCGTGTGTGTAAAAGGGTGCACCACGTGTCGAAGCAACGAGGCGTTGTCAGGATGGCCACACATCATTGCAGGTTCTACATACGTTCAGCTGTGGTGGTATGGGCGGGACGTCCATTTGTGAATCACAGCCTGTTAGATAAAAAGCAAGATATGATTATGCGTCATGCGTCCATCAAAGGAGAGAGAAAGAGAGAGAGAGAGAGAAAGAAATAGACACAGAGAAATAGTGAGAGAGAGGAAGAGAGAGCGAGAAAGAGTGAGAGAGAAGAAGAGAGAAACAGTGAGAGGGAGGAAGAGAGAGAGAGAGAGAGAAAGAGAGAGGAAGAGAGAAAGAGAAAGAGCGAGAGAAAGGGAGAGAGAGAGAGAGAGAAAGAGTGAGAGAGAGGAAGACAGAGAAAGAGTGAGATGTAAGGAAGAGAGAAAGAGAGAAACAGTATAATAGAGGAAGAGAGAGAGAAACAGTGTGAGAGAGAAAAAGAGAGAGAAAGAAAGAATGAGAGAGAGGAAGAGACAGAGAAAGAGAGAAAGAGTGTGAGAGAGAGAAAGGAAGAGATAGAGATTGAGAGAGAGAAAAAGAGTTTGAGTTATAGAAAGGAAGAGATGGAGAGGGAGAGGGAGTGTTGACACTGTGGAGAAAACCCTCTTAGCTCACCTTTCTGCCACCGGTGTGTCTCCAACCATGTGCCGGGATATAGGGCAGCCCTCAAGCTTAGTCATCTGAAACATAGTATGGAATCAGTAATGGATGAGTACATACAAGTGCACAATTTGTGAATCACAGCCTGCAAGAAAAAAAGAAAGATAAGATGGTGCATAATGCGTCCAGCAAAGGAGAGAGAGAGAGAAAGAGTGAGAAGAGTGAGAGAGAGGAAGAGAGAGAAAAAGAAAGAAAGAAAGAAAGCGTGAAAGAGAAAGAGTGAGATACAAGGAAGAGAGAAAGAGAGAAACACTGTGAAAGAGAGGAAGAGAGAGAGAGGAAGGGAAAGAAAGAATGAGAGAGAGAGAGGGGAAGAGACAGAGAGATAGAGAGTGAGAAAGGAAGAGATAGAGAGTGAGAGAGAGAGAATGAGTGTGAGTGACAGAAAGGAGGAGAGGGAGAGTGAGTGTTGACACTGTGGAGAAAATCCTCACAGCTCACCTTTCTGCCACTGGTGTGTCTCCAACCACGTGCCGGGATTTAGGGCAGCCCTCAAGCTTAGTCATCTGAAACCTAGTATGGAATCAGTAATGGATGAGTACATACAAGTGCACAATTTGTGAATCACAGCCTGCAAGACAAAAAGAAAGATAAGCTGGTGTGATTTTGGTATATGCTTGAATGAATGAGGATGAATTGGGCTGTGAGTATGAGTTGGTCCTGAGAATGAGTGTTGCGCCTGGGTTTTTCTTAGACTGTATATTGCACATTACAGAATATTTATTAACTGTATATTATTTATATTTTTGTACCTTGTGAAATGTGGTAATACATTTGATATATTTGTTTTGATAATTTTGTCTCAGATCAATTGTGCCTTTTGTCATAAGGGTTTTTTTGGCTTTGAGCACACTGTACTTCTCCGCTGGGGGGATGTGACATTGCTGTTTGTTGGCTTTCTCATTGACGTATAGCTCTTTTTTCTTAAATTAAGTTCAGACAGTGGGGTTCTCCTTTTGGATTGGTCTTCCTTTTGCATACATTACACCCTGCCCTTTGGGTTGTCAACGGCCTACCTTAGGGTGACGTATATGTATAAAAAGGGACATTTTTGGCATGAAAAAGGTTCATTTTGCCAGGTTGACATGGCAGTGTTAACTCAGGCATAAAGGGCTACTTAAGTGGGTGCCACAATCAGTGCTGCATGCCCACTAGTAGCATTTAATTTACAGGCTATGGGTACATGTATTACCACTTTACTAGCAACTTACAAGTAAATTAAATATGCCAATTGGAGATGAACCAATAATACAATGATTAGCGGACAGAGCACAAGCACTTTAGCACTGGTTAGCAGTGATAAAGTGTGCAGAGCCCTACTGTCAGTAAAAACGAGGTGGGAAAAGTATAGGAGGAAGTCAAAACGTTAGGTGGAAGTCCACCCATAGGCTGTCAAGTTTAACATGGGTCACCCCAGCTAAAAGTGGGGAGAGCTACCATACCCCTTTTGAGATCTCTTGACTAAGGTGGAAGAACCTGTAGAAACGATCAGCATTGGCATGGTCTGACCCCTGACGGTGCTCCACTGGAAAGTCCACTCCCTGTAGGGAGATGGACCACCACAACCATTTGGGATGTTCACCCCTCATCTGCATGATACATCTGAGGGGCATGTGGTCTGGCTGAACCAGGAAGTGAATCCCAAACATGTATGGTCTTAATTTCTTCAGTACCCAGACCACAGAAAAAGCTTCTCTATCAATCACACTCCAACTCTGTTCTATGGAAGCAACCTCCTGCTAATGAAGGCTATCGGTTTGTCCAGGACCTCTACATTCAACTATGTTAATACCTCCCCTATGCCATGCTCTGGCGCATCTGTGTGCATTCTTTTGAGAAGTCAAAGCCTTGAGTACCGGTGCTGTACACATCGCATCCTTGAGGATTTCAAAGGCTTTCTGACAGGTCTCTGTCCAGATCACCAATCTGGGCTGCTTTTGCGAAGTTAGCTCTGTTGACGGGGCAACAATTGTGCCATATCTCTTAGCAAATCTCCTGTAGTAGCCTGTGAGGCCCAGGAAGTTTCCCACCTGCCTGCGTTTTAGATCATTGCAAGGCCATGATAGTCTCAATATTGGCCTGGAGGGGCTGCACTTTGCCCCTGCCACCAGGTGACCCAGATACACCATGGAACCCTGCCCTATCTGGAACTTACTGGCTTTGATAGTCAGGCCTCCTGCAGGGCCTGAAGCACCTCTTGGAGGTGGTGCAGGTATTCCTGCCAGCAGAAGCTGTGGACCGTGATGCCGTCTAGATATGCATGCACGGCAAGCCTCCTTTTCAGCCTTGACCCTGTTAATCAGCCTCTGGAAGATGGCAGGGGCATTCCTCAAGCCAAAGGGGCATCACCCAAAATTGAAAGTGGCCTTCTGGGGTTGAGAATGCTTACCTCTCTTTAGCCCCCTCAGTCAGAGTGATCTGCCGGTACCCAGATGTCAAATCAAAAGTACTGAGCCCAGCCTGTCGATAAGCTCATCAGCTTGCTGGATGGGGTATGTGTCAGTTTTTGTGATGGAATTGAGACCTCAGTAGTCCATACAGAACCCATGTTCTGATGTGGCACCTGGTGGAGCAGCCTTTGGTACCAGCAACACGGGGCTGCATCGGGAACTGTTGGAGGGCTCAATCACCTGCAGCTGCAGCATCTTTAAGTCCTCTTCCTTCATATTGGCCCTCACCCTATCGAACAACCTGTAAATTCTGTTCTTCACAGGTGAGCTGTCTCCAGTGTCCACGTTATGGATGCACAGGTGTGAGAGTCCACGGGTGTGTGAGAACAGTGAGGCAAACTGCCCCAGTAAAGGAAAACTGTCACTCTGCTGCTCTGGGGTCAGGGAAGAAGATAGGTTGACACCTTCAATCAATAAATTAATCAATCAATCAATCAGGACTTTTAAAGTGCGGCTAATCACCCATGAGGGTATGGAGTATCAAGGCTCAGTCGAACAGTCATATTTTGAGTCCTTTCTCGAATTCTAGCAGAGAGGGGGAGGTCAGGAGGTTAAGAGGGAGGTCATTCCAGGATCTGGGTGCAAGGTAGGTGAAGGAACAGCCTCCACTGTAGCTTTGACGTATGTGAGGTGTGTAGACGAGGTGAAGATAGGCAGCACGCAGGTGTCTGGTGGGTTGGTGGAAGTTCAGGCGGTGATGGATGAATGCTGGTCCTTGATTATGCAGGGCCTTGTGTGTGTGAAATCAGCATCTTGAAGTGATATCTGTTCTGGATGGGAAGACAGTGGAGAGTCCCGAGATGGGGGTGATGTGGGTACACTTGAGGAAGTCGAAGATGAGTCTGGCCATGGATGTCTGGATGACCTGTAGTCTCTTCAGGAGGTGTGAGGTGATTCCTATGTAGAGTGCATTGCCGTAGTCGAGCTGGCTGGTGACTAGGGAATGGGTGACGGTTTGCCTGGTGTTGACCAGGAGCCATTTGAAGATCTTGTGTAGCATGCGAAGAGTGAGGAAGCAGGTGGAGGAAACTGTGCTGATCTGGTTTTTCATAGTGAGCTTGTTGTCCAGGATGATGCCAAGGTTCGGGGCATGGTCTGTCGGCGTGGGTGAGGATCCTAGTTCAGAAGGCTACCAGGAGTCTTTCCACGGGGAGGTGTTGTTCCAGAAGATCAGTACTTCTGTCTTGTCTGTATTGGGTTTCAGGCAGTTTCTCTCATCCAGTTGGAGATGTTCATCATGTACCTGTGGAAGTTGGCCCTTGTGGTGGAGGGCCCATCTGATAGTGAGAGGATGAGCTGGATGCCATTGGTGTAGGAAATGATGTTTAGTCCATGGGTTAAGATGATGATGGCCCGGTGGTTCATGTAGTTGTTAAACAATGTGGGGCTGAGTGATAAACCTTGAGAGACGCCGCAAATGATGCTCTTGTGTTCTGAGGTGAAGGGAGGAAGGCAGATTCTCTGGGTTCTTTTCCGGTGAGGAAGGCAGCTATTGATCTGAAGACGTCACCTTAAATTCCGATGTGGGGGTGCCTCTTGATATTGATTTGGTGGGATACAGAGTTGAAAGCTGCTGAGACATCGAGGAGGATCAAGGCCACCATTTCTCCTCGGTCAAGTAGGGCTCTGATTTTCTCGGGGGCAGCGATGAGGGCAGTTTCGGTGCTGTGGTTGATGCTGAAGCAAGACTGGGAGAGGCCCAGAAGATTGCTGTTCTCCATGTGTTCTGTGATTAGGTGGTTGATGGCTTTTTCGAGTAACTTGGTGGAAAGGGGAGCAGCAAGATGGGAAAATAAGTTCTTGAGTGTGCAGGGGTCGGCGAATGGTTTCTCGAGAAGAGGTTTGATTTCTGCATTTTTCCATTCAGTGAGGAAAGTGGCCGTGGTGTTGGATGCGTTGAAGATGGTGGTGAGTTCATTGCTGACAGACTTGCTTCCCCGGTTGAAAATGTGGTGGGGACAGGGTTCCGTAGGTGCTCCTGACTGGACAGAGTTCATGATGGCCATGGTGCTCTGCTTTGTGAGCTGGTCCCCGTCGGGTAGCAGGTGGTTGGGTTTTGTATCTGTGGTGGTGATGAAACTGAGGATGTAGGTGGCAGTGAGTTGGGACTCTAAGTTTTTGAAGATGTCAGAGATCTTGTCATTGAAGAAGTCTGCCAGAGTGTCACAGAGTTCCTGGGAGGGGGTGATAATGTTTTCAGAGGCTGAGGGATTTGAAAACTCTCTGATGATGTTGAATAATTCCTTGCTGCTGTTGGAACTGGCCTCGAAGTAGTTGACCAGGGTGCTCTGTTTCATCTTTATCAGGAGTTGGTGGTATTGTTTAGTTGAGCGATGTTTCAAAGGTGGTTCGGTCTTTTGGGGTCCTTGATTCCACGCCACCTTCTTTCAAGTTGCTTGCAGCTGTGTTTTGCAGTCTTAGTTCTGTGGTGTATTAGCTGGCCTATTTGGAGGGTTTGTTTCTTCAGTTTTGCAGGCTTAATGGGGGCGACTCTTCCACTGACCCATTGTGTCCTTGGGAAGATAGGAGGTCAGGGAGAATTTGCTCTTTGCTTCCACTCCCTCATCAGTCACCAGGAGCACGCTCCCTTTGGACCTTTCGAAGTGAGTTTTAAGGCAGTTCACGTGGAGCCCTCTTAAGTGGTTCTTAGGGATATGGAGATCTACCAGGTACATGGACTCCCCTTTTCGTTCTTTCACTGGAAAAGAGACAGCATGGGAGGAGGATGTCCCACCTACAGCTCATGGGCTCAGGCAGTCCCATTATCATGCCTTTCAAGGTCTTGTTGAATCTCTCCACAAAACCATTGGTTTGGGGGTGATAGGGTGTGGTGAACTTATAGGTTACCCCACACTCATCCCTCATGGACTTTATGCAAGCTGACATGAAGTTAGTACCTCAGTCAGACACTACCTCCTTGGGGAACACCATATGGGTGAAGATTAGGCCTGGTTGGAGCTTGTGGAGGGAATTCTGTGGAGATAGCAAAAAACACCACGAGATTCTGTGGAGTTCCGCTAGTGTGCAGAGTAGAGTCTGGTTGGCACAAAGACATCATAAATAGGGGTGGGCGGAATTTGCAAAATCCACTTTCGCAAATTAAAATGTTAAAAATTATCGCAAACACGCGGAAATATCGCGAAGATGTGGAAGTTTTTTTCCCGCATGTTCGCGAGATTTTCTGCAAGGTTGCGGCTCGCCAACTTACCCATGTGGTTACGCGGCCATCTTGTTTTCAGTTGTCTAGCGGTGCATGATCGCGAGAAGAAAGACGTGATTGCGCGACGCATGACGTCACTGCAGGCGTGAACTGTTGCGAGACAGCGCAAATGGCTAAAAACAATACAACATCCCATGGAGAACGTGACCGGATAAAGAAAACTTGTCGGCGAACGCAGGGATTCAGGTAAGGCGATCGCGCGCGCGCGAGAATGTATTATTTTACAGCGCGAGCAAGAAACAAATTATCGCCAAGCTGCGGAATGCAGAAATTTTGACATTTTCGCGCTTTCCACGGAACGCGAAAATGTCAAATTATCCCAATTTCCGCGAACGGAACGAAAGTCTAGTATACAAGCTCATGCTGTTAACTCTTTGTGTAATTGAATGCTCTACTAGTGTCTGGGTGTTTGTTAAATAACGCTGTCAAATAGAAGCACCTTTTTTCTTGTCTGACCATAATGTCATTCTCAAAGCCTTCTGGTTGTGTGTCTACTGGAAACACTCAAGGAGCAGCCAGGGCAAAAGTAACATAACGTGATACGATTCAAGTGCAGTTTGTCCTGTTGACAAGTGAAATCATATATTTAGCAGCTAAGACTGTAAGTGCACTTACTTTGAGCGGTATCAATCATGCAGAGCAATTGCAAATTGTGACAACTGTAAAGAGCAGCAAAGCATTGTGGGTATGCAACTAGCCTTAACAGTATGAGTGTACATAGACTTGCAGATGCATATAAATGAGACACACAACCGCCTTCATAAAGCAAACTTACTTAGTGAAATCTTGATAAGCCGAAAGTTAGTCCACAAAATAATATCCACAACTGAAAGGCACAATCCATCAAGGTGAACTTCATGATGACGGGTCGTCAATGTTGACATCACTGCAGTCGCCAGCGGACAATTAACAACCGGGGGCAGCCTGCTGGTAAGGTTTAAAAAAACTTCAACACAGTGTCCAAAATGCATTCAAGCACATCAAATATACATGGAGTCTGGCGAACAATTAATTATCCAGCGGGTGGGGGCAGGGAGAGCCAGTTGAGAGGCAAAGAGAAATAAAGGCCAGTGAATGCTGAGGGTCCACAAGAAAGAAGGCTCCTGGACCATCATTGCAGCTGGACAAGTAAAGAGGGGTGGGAGAGCTGCCGCTGCAGGGGGGACTAGGCATCCTCTACTGCTGAACCCCTCAAGCACTGGAAAGGTGCCCTTGCTTCCCAAGGGGACATCATGGCAAAGCCGGTTCCAGCCTTCCTCCCGGACAAGGAGGAGTTTCGCAATGATGGTGAGTGGATCGGTGCATGGAGGAAGGCGGCACAAGGGTCTGGACAGTACCTGGCCCTGGCAGCTAGAAGCTAGAAAGCCGGCAGCACAGCGCTCACTGTGGTGGCTGCTGCTAGAGCAGTGTTGTGGTGACTCCAAAGTATAATACAAGCTCTTTTCCTCCAGAAACAAAACCAAACCCATACAAAGAAATGAGATGGCAACACAATTGAGACCAGGGACATAGGTGTGGGCTGGTAAACTCCACTTTGCAGTGGTTGGCAGAGTATTTGCTGAACTCCACGCTCCAAGCGGAAAGCAGAGTGGCAAAACTCTGCAACCTCCACCTGAGGGGTGGAGTTTACCACCCACCCCTAGTAAAGATCCCCATCAGAGATCTGGCCACCACAGATCTAGTCACTGACCTCAGAGGGATGGCCTCTGGGTAGTGGGAGGCATGGTCCACCAAGACCAGGAATAACCTCTTGCCTAAGGTTGTCTTGGCGTCCAAGGATGCTATGATGTTAATGCCAACTATTTCAAAGGGACTGCCAATGACAGGTAATGGGATCAGGGGAGCTTTGTACTTTTCCCCTGACTTCCCACTGGCCTATCACGTGGGACAGGACCTACAGAAAGTATCTGAGTCTGTCTTCATCCGGGACAATAAAAGTGGGCAACAAGCCTGGCAAAGGTCTTGTATTGCCCTTGATGTCCTGCCAGGGACATATAATTAACCATATCCAGTAGGAAGGTCCTGTAACACTGTGGGACCATCAGCCATGGGCTGCCCCAGAACCAGGAGCCTTAGGATCACTATACAGGAGGTAGTTCTCTCAATAGGTCAGGCGATCTACAGAGGTGTCACCGGCTGCCTGGGCTTTTGTTTTTCACCTCAAGTCCTCTAAAATGGCTTAATGTAGGAAGCTGGTCCTTCATATGATATACCAAAATGTGGTATATAGTGCAAATAGTCCAGGGGTTCTCTTATGAGTGGACAGGGTCTTGCTCTAGCAATCCCAAGGTGCTCTTCTTGGGGGTAGTGTGGTCGAGCAGCCTTAGGCTAATCAGAGAGGAATGTTAGACATCTGCAAATCTACACAATAGTCAATAAATGATACACACCACGCATTTTTGTTTTGATAAGCCAATAGATAACTTAGATAGACAGAATAAAATAATTTGAGATAAGAACATATCAATAATACAGAGAAAATACATTAGGATTATGTACCGCCATTATTGCCTAAAAAATCGTGCATCATATAATTCATAAAAAGCGAGTTAAGATAAAAACATAGGGGCAGATTTACAAGCCCCTTGCGCCTCATTTACGCCGCCGTTGCGTCACTTTTGTGACGCAGCGGCGGCGCAAATCCTGCGCCATGGTGCGGGGTACTTACAACGTGACGCATCTGGGAGATGCGTCACGTTGTAAAACCCTGCGCCACATGTAGGCGTTCCTGCACAGGGGGGGGCGTTCCAGCGCAGGAACGCCTCCTAAAAGTGGCTGAGTGAAATCTACAAGAATTCACTCAGTCACTTTTAGGCCCATGCTGCGTCAAACCCCTGCGCCTGCCTGAAGCAGGCGTAAGGATTGACGCAGCATTAGCAAGATAGGGCCCCCCAGAGCATTGCTGGAGCCGCGTCGCGCTTGTGACGCAACTCCAGCAATGCGCCACTTTTACGGCACAGATGCGTCACGCATCTGTGCCGTTTTTGCCCTATGGTGCGCCACATTGTAAATGCGGCGCATCCCTGGTGGCAGAGCTGTGGCGCACAATAACTGGCGCATCCCTGCTGATATGCAGGGATGCGCCTGGTATTGTAAATATGCCCAATAGATTTCTATGTCCAATATTACCAGATGAGAATTTCATATCATGGTAAGTGCCAGATGACCTGCCAAAGCCCCCCAAATCTTTATGCTGAGTCTCCATTTTTGTAGGTCTTTAAGGGCATAGACACTATACTCCAAATTACATATGGCATACAGCCTTCCTCTCCACATTTCAAATGATGGCTGTTCTTTCTGCTGCCTGAGTGAGGTTATACATAGACGGGCAATGGCTACTGCAATAGAAATGAAATACCTAGATTGATATGTCTCGCAGCTAACAGTGGACTCATCTAGGACTCCCAAGAGCATGACCATTGGTGTAATAGAAATCTGTGCCCCAATTATTCCAGTCAAGAAGGCCTCCATCCCCCCCAATCAACTGTCTCAGCTCTGGGCATACATAGAACATGTGAAGACTATCTGCCTGATCAGCCCCACAGCATTACATTTACCATCATTTATGCTGCCCCATTGAGACATTTTAGCAGGGGTATAATATACATTGAAGATAGTCTTGTAAGGCCGTGCTTTGAGGTTGGAGGATATCAGAACTTTCGCGCCTAAAGCAATGGAATCTCGTAAAATATTGCCTCCTTGAGACAGTCTAGTGTTCCACTTTTGATTTTGTACCTCTAAATCATCAGACTGTGTTTCAATAAGAGCTTTATATAAAATGCAAATCCTCCAGTGCCCCTTAACTGCCTCTATAAGATTATTTTTTTGAGCTAATGATTCTAGATTTGATTTCCTCAGCAGATAATCCCGAATATGCAAATATTTTTAACCGGTTGAGTGCTCAGCTCGTCATGAGTCACAGTGGAGCTGTGCTCATGACGAGCTGAGCTCGTCATGAAGGCCGCGGCCCACCCACGCGTGATTGATTCCCAGCCTGTGCGGGAGAATTAATGAGTGGGCGGGGTCTCGTCATGAGCACAGCTCCACTGTGAGTCATAACGAGCTTAGCTCATCACGAGCACAGCGGTGCCGCGGCCCCCTCCCCCCCTACACCGCGGGGGAATTACTCCCGCGGGGAAGGGGTTACAAAAATCTGTTTTAGGAAAAATGTATTCCACAGCCTGACGCGAGTAGGGCAGAACAACACTGGGATCAAAAAAATCCCCCAGGGTAACTTTACCCTGTCATCTCCATCTAACTATAGTAACAATAGTAATGCTCGGCCTAGGTCCACTCTCTCCCCGCAGCTCTGCTGTGCCGTTTCTTGCCTCCAGACCCCGACCTCCTCCTTGGGAGGTTCGAGGCTGCTGTCTGCTCCTGCGCCTGTTGCCCCCTCCAACTGAGACCAGACTGCCTGCAACCACCGTATCCTTTCTCAGCCATTTTTTTACTTAATTTGTCCCTGTTGTGCCACTGTTTTTCTATTTTCTCGTGCCTGCATGTTCCTTTTGCTGCTTCTGCCCCTGCGGCCCCTCCAACTGGAACTCCCCCTGAGAATTTTCCCCTGCACCCGCCTCCCAGCCTCTCCTCCCTCCCACCTCCCCTACTTAATGGCGACCGCTGCACGGACTGGTGCTCCAAATGCAAGACCATCTGCGCCAGTCCGCGACCCGACCGCGGCCAGCACCAGGGACCCTGAACCTTCAAGTACCCATCGCTAGGACACCACCGCACTCCTCGCACTCAACCCAGAATGCCAACCCAGAATGCCCACGGCCAGTTCTCCTGCCTCCACTGCCGCCAGACCCTCACTGTCACCCCGGCCTCCAATACCGCCGACGCCAGCACTGGCGACACCCTAAAATGCATCCTCCTCAACATACGCTCCGTACACAAACACGCCATGGAAATCTGGAACCTACTCGACTCTCTCTCGCCTGACATCGCCTTCTTCACAGAGACCTGAACCAATGCATCCTCCACCACGACATCAGCACCGCCATCCCAGACGCATACAAGATTTAAGGAGAAAGACCCCCCCAACCACCCACGAGGGGGCCTCGCCATCGCCCACAAGAGCACCCTACACCTCACAACCTCCAGCAAAACCTTCCCCTCTGCCAAACACCTGCCCTTCCAGATCCAGACCACCCTCAAAGCCACACTCCGAGGAACCGTCGTCTACAGACCCCCCGGCCCCCGAACACCCTTCGCCAACACCATCACTGACTTTATCGCACCCCACGCCATCACCTCAACAAACTAAATACTCATTGGAGACCTGAACTTCCACCTCGACCACCCCAGCGACCCCAACTCCACTATCCTTCATGACAACCTTGCCAGCATCGGACTTAAACAACTCGTCAACACACCGACCCACAGAGCAGGACACACCCTTGACCCCATCTTCGCAGCAAGAAACAGCGTCCAATTCAGCCACACAACGCAGCTGCCATGGATCGACCACCTCTGCGTACACTTTGCCATCAACAAACCCAAGGCATCCAAACCAGCCCCACGCCCACCACGAAGGAACTGGAGCAAGGTTACCAACGAGCAACTTAACTCCACCCTCACCCAAGACAACCACAACTGGGCACCCGACGCAAACGACGCAGCCAGAGAACTCAACACCTGGATCTCCAACTGCACAGACAACCTCGCCCCGCTACGCAACCCCGACAAGCAACGCCCCAGGAAAGCAGCCTGGCTCACCACCGCTCTCCAAGAAGCCAGACGCACCTGCAGACGCCTGGAGAAGAACTGGAGAAACACCAAGACAACCAAAAACCACACCACCTACAAGGACGCCATGATGGACTACCACAACCAGATCAGAGACACCAAGAGGAACTTCATCCACAACAAAGTCCTGGCCAACTCCAGCAACTCCAAGGAACTTTTCAGTGTCATTCAAGAATTCACCAACCCACGCAACAAAGCCACAGACATCACCCATCCCAAGACCTCTCAAACAAGCTTGGAACCTATTTCCACCTAAAGATCAAAAACCTCTACGACAACTTCATCGACCATCCACCAGGCGCCACAGATGGACCCCCACCCTGTTGCAGAGAAAACAGTCAACAAGAAACTGACACAATTCATTGAAGAGAACGCAGTCCTTGACAAGTCCCAATCTGGATTCCGAAGCAACCACAACACAGAGACCGCCCAACTCACCACCACAGATGACATCCGCACCCTCCTGGACCAAGGCCACTCTACAGCCCTCATCCTACTCGACCTATCTGCGGCCTTCGACACCGTCTCCCACCGCGCGCTAGTCGCTAGACTACATGACGAAGGCATACAAGGAACAGCCCTGGACTGGATCCGATCATTCCTCACCGGAAGAAGCCTAAGGATCAGACTCCCACCCTTCCTCTCCGACCCCAGGAAAATCACCTGCGGAGTCCCACAGGGTTCATCCCTGAGCCCCACCCTCTTCAACATCTACATGGCTCCCCTCGCAGCTATCGTCCAACAACACGGCCTCAACATCGTATCCTACGCCGATGACACCCGGCTCGTCCGCTCCCTCACCAAAGACCCCACCACTGCCAAACTCAACTTCCAGAAAGGATTGCAAGACGTCGCAGTCTGGATGACCAACAGCTGCCTGAAGCTCAATGCAGAGAAGACAGAAGTCCTCGTTCTCGGTACCACACCTTCTGCATGGGACAGCACCTGGAGTCCAACCACGCTCGGAAACCACCTACCCCCTCTGACCACGCCAAGAACCTTGGCATCGTACTCGACTGATCACTCACCATGAACCGACAGGTCAACGTCATCACCTCCAGCTGCTTCACCACCCTCCGCATCCTCCGCAAGACCTACAAGTGGAGTCCCTCCTGAGTCAAGGAAGACAGTCACCCACGCACTCATCACCAGCGGACTGGACTATGGAAACGCACTCTACGCCCCGACATCAACAAGTCCCTACTCCGCAAATTCCAGACAATACAGAACACCTCCGCCAGGCTCGTCCTCGGCATCCCCCGACGTGAACACATCAGTCAGCACCTACGAAGTCTCCACTGGCTCCCCATGGAGAAAAGAGTCACTTTCAAAATCCTCATGCCTACAAATGCCTACACAACAATGGATCCAAATACCTCAACAACAGAATCAACTTCCACGTACCCAAAGGAAACCTCCGATCTTCCAACCTGGCACTGGCCGAAACCCCTGCGTATCCACAGAGCCAGAGCAGGTGGAAGATCCTTCTCTCATATTGCAGCCAAGACCTGAAATGAGCTACCCACAGACATCCTATTGATCTTCAAGCATCTCCAAATCTGCTGCCATACCTTACAAGCAGCTTAAATGACCTTAAATCGAGTTTTGTTATAGTAGCTTGGTTCTAAACACTGAAAAAAGCCTCTCTTAGCCTCCAAACCCAGCAACATTTTGAAAATCGAAGGAGCCTCAGCCACCTCGACTTCCCCTTCACTTGCGAGTAGAATACGCATATGCTGGAGAAGACAGGCCCATTGGTAGAACATAAAATTGGGTACAGCCCAGCCCCCACAACATTGGGGTAAATTCATGTACTTCATTGCCCGGTGTGGTTTACCCTGTGCCCACATAAAGCTACTACTGATGGACTGTAATTTCTGGAGTTGGATTGTGCTAAGCTACAAAGGCACAGATCTAAAATAGTAAAGTACCTTTGGTAAAATATTCATTTTTAAGACATTGCATCTTCCCACTATTGAGAGGTGCAAACATTCCATCCTATCTAACTCACTTTTAATTTTTTGGAGCATAGGATCCCAAACATGCATTAATTTGTATACCAAGATATATTGCCTACTTTGTAACCCTAGGATAATTCATAAATTGATTTTTTGTACATATCATTTGAGTCTTAGCTAGATTTAATTTATAGCCAGACATTTGCCCAAATTGCATTGCTAACTGTTCAATCTCTAATAATGCTGAGGTTGGTTCAGGGGTAACAATAGCTATATCATCTAAGCTAGGACTTTAAACTGCTCCAATCCATGTTGCCCCGGCTTAATAGTTGGGCTGTTGTCTAGCAGATTGAGAAATTAGTTATTATATAGGGAAAATAGCAAAGGAGAACATGGGCAGCCTTGTCTGGTCCCTCTAGTTATCATCACAGGATCAGATTCCCTACCAAGCGCAGATATTCGAGCCACAGGAGATCTATACATGGCTCCGATTGACTGAGTAAAGCCTGGTCCAAAACCTTGCCAGACCATGGTTGCCCATTAAAATTCCTAGGAGACACGGTCAAACGCTTTTTCAATGTCTAGTAGCACCATTCTAAATGGAGCTTGTTGTACATTGGCCAAATCCAGTAGGGTGACAACCCTGTTGATGTGGTTGACCATGCCTCTTCCTGGGATAAAGCCATGTTGAGGAAAATAAACTAAAGGGGAAATAACTCTAGCTAGTCGCGTGGCCAAGATCTTTGCATAAATGTTTCCAACGCAATTTAATAGCGAGATCAGTCTATACGACCCTGGTAATGTGGGAGTTTTATCCTTCTTTTTTAAAAACATTATATTGGTGGAATCCCAGGATGCGGGGTCTTGCCCTTTTTGTGCCTCCAGAAAAGTTATGAGCATATCTGATTTTAGCTCTGGTAAAAAAGTAGTATAAAATTATAGAGACAGCCTGTCGGGCCCGGCAGCTTTGCCTGAAGCTAAAGAGCTAACAACCTCTAATGTAATGGGCTCCTCCAATTGTTCCCTGTCTTCTAGATCGAGAATCTTCCTATGTAAGTCCTTGATGTAGGGCTTGTGTCCCTGATTCCCATTCTGGGCCTCAGTGTATAAATCTTTCTAAAATGCCCTGAATACTTTCAGAATCTCATCCAGTGTTTCAATCAGCCTCCCAGCTGAATCTTCAATCGCCGAGATTGCGCACTTGGCCTCCTTACACCTGATCTTTTTTGCGAAAGATTTACCAGTTGCTTCCCCCAATTCATAACATTCCCTTTTAAAGAGATAAGATTTATTAGTGTTATCCTTAGACCAATGTGCATTTATCGTAGCCTTGCAGCGGGCCACATCAGTTTGTGTCTGAGTAATATCTAAATTCCCTTGAAGAGATTCTATGAGACTCTGTTCTGCCTTCCGAAGGTCCTCGTACAGATTTTGAATTAACTGCCTTTGCTGTTTCTGAGTATATAAACCGAATCTGAGAATTTCCCCCCAAGCCCTGCTTTTAAGGCATCCCAGACTACTACATGAGAAGAAGAGTCCTGATTAATAGTAAACAATTGATTCAGCCACTGACGTATGTGGCTAATAAAAGACTCATTGAGTAATAACTTCCTGTCAAATTAAAAGAACCAATGGGGTCGTACCAGACTGCGCAAAGCAAGGTTCAGCACAAGAGGATTATGATCCGATGTGATTCTGGGAAAAACCTGAATATATGCATCTGCTAGATATCCTTGGGTTACAAAAAAATATTCAAGTCTAGCCAATTTTCGATGTGGGCATGAATAGTGTGTGAAGCCAGGGTCTGGGTGTTTTAATTTGGCCCAGACATCAGCTAAGCAGTGGTCATGTAGAAGCTGCTGGAGGGCCCTAAAAACATTGGGTTTGCGCCCAACATATATAGCCCTACCTGCTCCCATTGTAATATCCACAAGCTGAATATAAAAGCCCCCGCATAGTATCAACGGAGTGGGCCAGGACACCAGCTGTACCATAAGAACATCTGGTTGCATACCCCTTATTTCCTGAGCAACTCTTTACCACTTAGCCCTGTTGTTAAGGCCACATAAATTAAATGAACAAACACACAATCTGTCGGACATCAACCTATGTCAAATTTCTCAAACTGTGAACCCTCCTGAACCAAATTTAGCATGACAGTTAGACAAACACAATCCATGATCTTATCTCGAACTTCTTTATCCATTGGCTTATTTGAGATTTTTCCTCACCATACACCGCAGCAACCAACCCCCCATGAAACCCTCCCACACCCCCCTAGGGTTGCCCTCACCCAAGCCCCCCCTCCCACTCCAATCATAGAGGCAAACAGACCCTTAGGTCTAATGTGATGGAGAGCCTCATGACACAAGCTGATCGACCACCACCTTCCACGAAATATATCCAACCCTATTGTGTAATGTAAAAGAGGAAAAAAAAAGAAAAGACTTGTAACATCACCTCATATCCCCCAGAACCCTCCGCTGTCTGCCCACCATTAAACAATTTCTTTAGACCTTGATTGCCTGTAAGAATTATATGGCCTTTGCCTCAGAAGTAAAAAACTGTGTATGATCTTTATATGTAACTTTAAGCTTGGCAGGATTGAGAAGGAAAGCTTGGGCATCCATGTTCTGAAACGGAGTAATCAGCTGTCCTAACTGCCACCGTTTTTCAACGGTCGTATGACAGTAATCAGGCCGAACAAAAAACTCACTCCCCTTCCCCCTTCCCCCTTCTTTCCTATCTGGTCTTGCCAAATCGTAGAGAGCTTGTTGAGACAAAAAGTTATTCAGACATATTAGGATTGCTCTCGGTCTGGTGTTTTGCTTGAAAGGGAACAGGTGGGCCTGTTGGACCTCCGTGTCTCATTCCCATTGGGTAAGCTCCGGGAATGCCTCTGAGGACAGTTTCACAATGAACTTCTGGGGGTCAGACCCTTCCAGCCCCTCCGGTAAGCCGAGGACTCTAAGATTGTTATGGCAAAGACGATTCTCCATGTCCTCAAGCTTCCATGCCATATCGTTCTTCACATGCACCAGAGCGTTGGTGGTAGCTTTCTGTATTACAATCTTGTCCTCTAAAGTGGAGATTCTGTTTTTGGTTTCAGTAATCCTCTCTGCAAATTCCAAGCACGATTTAGCAACTCAGCGTATCGAGTTTTGCAGCTTGCGGCATGCGTTTTGCGTTTTTTGACTTTCTGCCCGATTTTCATCTCTGTGTATCATTATGGTTTGATATATGACAGAGAGAGAAATGTCATCCAGGTTCCCCAATGTTTTAAGGCCAGCCTGTCTCGTTGTATCCTCTGGATCTGCTTCCAAGTTGGAGGAAAACGAGTAGTCCCATGAAAGCATCACAGCTGGTTCCTTTTGTTCCCCGGGGTCAGACACCAGTTTCTTCTTACGTACTGTTTCAGTGTCAGATAGAGTAGTCAGATTTCCCAGCTCCTCTTCCTCTAGTTGTGTACTGCTAGTCTCACTCCATGGATAGTTCGGTGATGCACACTACTCAATAAGGAGGTCCACACCAATTTATAAAAATAACACATATATTTATATGTTTAGGCACCAGAATCAATACGATCAGGTGGGAAGTTTTGCAAAAGAAATAAGACACATTGTGTGTTTTTCAGAAGCTGCAATGTTATCCTGGTGGAGGAAAAACAAGTACAACATTCAGGTACAGTACAGTGACTTAACAAGACCAATCTCTGGGACTGAAGGTGAGTATCGGACAAGGTCCAAGGCAGCACTAACAGACCACCTCCAGCAACACTAGGGTGGTTGGGTGAAGTGGTGCAATACAGCGTCGGGTACCCGATGTTAGTCTATGGGGATTGGTCCTCGTCAAAAGAAGCCAGGGGTTTTGACTGTGAAGCCAGTCGGGTTGAACCACATAAAGGTCTCAAATCTTGCGATGCTAGGCAATGTGGTGATACCGGTGGTCCTCTTCTTCTCACGCTGGGGCGGCCGGGTGCAAAGGGTCTTCGGGGTGTCAGGTTTCTTCATCTGGAAGCACTCTTAGTTGAGGGGCCTACAAACAGCGGCTGCCGGTGACATCAAAGAGTTCACAAGGGCAAAACAAATGCGGACTCTCTTGAGGGCTTGGGGACCACACTGACACCATTGGAGCACTCTGACACGTGCGGGGGGTTCAATGGAGGGGTGCTTGGCAGCATCAGGGTTTGGCGGTTCTGGAGTCCTCACGGTTCTTCTTGGGTGACTGCAGGATGCAGGGGAGCAGCTTCACTACTCCACATGAGTTCTTGAGTCTTTATTAAAGGCATGCCAACTTTCAAAGCTTTGGAGGCATGATAGCTGCTGGACAAGATATCTTTAGTGCAGGTTCAACTGGGAACAGCAAACATGCTGGCAGGACTGATACCAAGTCAGTTTCTCTTCTTCAGTCTTCTGGTTTTCACAGCCATTCAATGTCCTTCTTCGTTTTTAGGATCTGACATTCTGGTGCCAGTGATTCCCCTAAATACTGAATTTAGGGGTGGTAGGGGAGTGTAGAGTAGTGGCCAATGGGTTACTTACCCTTGTGGTCACTAGGCGCCCTATATGACAACTTCCTGTGGGAAGTGGGCATAACCCTGTCCCAGAGATCCTAAATTTGCCATCACCAAGATGGCTAACTCTGAAAAATCACCCCCACCTCAGGAAGCCCACTTGGTACTACCTTAGGGTGGACACGCCTATCTGACTAGCTAATTTTACCACCTGTCCACCAGTTTCCACATACAGCACCTTGACACCCTTGGGCTAAGTCGCGCTCTACAAATTTTATATTCATTCATTCATTCATTCATTCATGTAGCAAAGGGCCCTGGACAAAGAGTGTCAGCTTCTTTTCCTGTGAGAGAAGCCAGATTCGCATACCAAAACCGGTGGGCTCTTTGAAACTCCCGTGCCTTGGAATACTAATCTGCAGGTCATCCTGTTGGCAGGGTGTAAGCATCCTCTGCCCCAGCAGGCTTGATTTCAGGCCTCCTGAGAGCAAAGACCCTCACCCTTGGTGATCAGAAACTTGTCTATGTTGGCAGGCTGGTGAAAACCAGTCAGCCACCACACCAGTAGCTGGTAGATTTTCAGTGGGCATCTTAAAGGTGCCCTCTATGTGTATGTATTAATACATCCAACATTGGCATCAGTGTGGGTTTATTACTTTGAGATGTTTGATACCAAACATCCATATTTTCAGTGAAGCCATCATGTAGCTGAAATCTAAAAAAATGAAAATCTTAATCCGGTATTTGACCTACTCACGCATAAGGGTCTGGGGCTGTCGAGGAGATTAAGTGAGCTATTACCCAGAGTTACATGGTGATGAGCTGAGCTGCTGCCGGGGATCAAACCATGAGCTCCGGAGTTAGCCGCCCTGGCCGCTGCCCCGCACCTCGCCTCGTTTTCACCTGTGTCCAGCACATGTACTTTAAATGGCTCCCCTGTTCACTTGAACTGGCAGCAAGAGAGCTGATCAGCACATGGGCATATCAGCTCACGCAGATGTGTCCCCATGTGTAGTAGAGTACACCTTGCCTTAGGGCTGTAAGGCCTGCTGTAGGGGTGACTTACCTACACCGCATGCATTGTTTGTGGACATGGCACACCAAGACCTGCAGTGGCAATCTTTATGTGTTTGGTGAGGTGTCCTTTAGGTTGGCACAATTTGTGCTGCAGCCCTTAAGGACCTTTGTTAGCCTCCTTTCCCTAGGTACCAGGGTTACCACTTACAAAGGACATACTGGAGTGCTAAATGTATTGCCAATTGGGGTACAATTGCACAGTAGTTCAGTAGTTGGGAAACAGATCTGACACTGGGGACCTAGTTAGCAGGAACCCAGTGCACTTCCAGTCAAAATCACATCAAATGCCAGGCAAAAGAGGTGGAATGACCATGTCTAAAAGGGCCCTTTCTAACAAGCACTCTTTCTGCATCATTCAGAATTCATCCCTGATGGCCCCACCGCAAACTTGCCAACCAGCAAGCTCAGGCAGATCATCTAGGGTGGCATTGTTCTCCTCGGTTGGGTAAGGCTTCCTCCTGTGCCCTGCCAACCTCGACTGTGTGAACTTCAGGGGCTGGTTTGCAATGCACCTTGTCCTTCTCTTTCTTGGCAGCTCTCTGGGCTATCGTTCTGGGCTCCAGGCACTCTTGACTCCGTTCTCAGGTAGCCATGGACCGTAGGTAGTGCGCTCCAAGTCATTGCCTAACAGACAATCCAGAGGCATGACAGGGCTTGCAGCTGCTTTCAGAGTACCTGAGACCCCCCAACACTTAAAGCGAACCAGGGCCATTGGTATATGGCTCTCACGATTATTGCTGACTATGACTTGGTGGAAAGTGTTCAGGAGGACCTGCTTTGAAGACACCAGCTGACTTTCACAGTAGTCATAATGGCTCCTGCATCTCTCAAAGCCTCCATCCATTGCCCATTGATGGCGATCCACTGTCTGTACTGGGAAGTATTGGCAGGCATATGGGCTGTTGCACCATCCCTTTATTCCCCAGGGACACTAGGGTTACCTCTACCTGCTGCCCAAAGTTTACTGGGACTATCTTCTCTCCGATCACTACACTTACCAACCTAGGTGTCAGCCCACCTGTGGGGGCTGTGCCCTCTTGGGTCATTTGGACTTGCACTTGGGGTGCCCATACTGGCAGCACTCAGTACAGGGTATACAAACCTCCCTGTCTGTTTATAAAAGACCACTTTCTTCTTAGCGTCAGACTAGTACTGGTTACCACTATTCCCTTGAGAATTATTTTGGGGGCCTTTAAAGAACTCCTTATTTTTAAGTTTTTCTCCCGCCTCTTTCTTCTGTTTGGAACCCTGACCACCTTTGTGGGAGTCCCCCCAAATTCCTTTTTGGATACTCTGGTGCTAGACCAGAGGTCCGCCTCCTCAGCATGATTCCTGGAGTCAGTCAGCTTACTGCCAACTAGGTGCTGGTGCATCTCTGCAAAATAAATACTGAGCATGTGCTCTCGATAATCAGATTGTACACCCCAATGTAATCATTCACTTTGCTGCCCGCACCCAACCATTCAGTGCTGTGCTGGAGTAAGCTACAAAATCTACCCAGGACATGTGCTAACCCTCTGGTAGCTTAGCACAGAGCAGCCAGACTTAATTTAGAGTCAGTGTGTAAAGTATTTGTTCAACACTTCAAACAGTAAGACATGGAAAACACCACACAAAAAGATTCCACTCCAGGTTAGAAACATAGCTCTGATTTTAATAAATAAAACAAGACCAAAACAACAAAAATCTAATTAGTAGTGCTGGAGATATTTATTTTTTAAAGGTAATATTGAATAAATAACTAACCTTGGACGTAGTGCTACGCTACGCTCACGGAGCGTGCGTAGTTTGCGCTACTACGCAATACGCGAATTGCACATAGCATGGTGCAAAAACACATAGCGTAACAGGCATTTTTGGCTTGCTCGCGGTCCTCAACGTCAAGTTGGCGACCGCGAGCGAGCAAAATCAACATCCCGGCGAGCCTTTTTCCTCGTTCGCGATCAGCAACATCAAGTTGCCGATAGCGAGAGTGGAAAATAAACCTCCCGGCGAGATTCTCAACACGGGGAGGTCAGGTTTCTCATAGCGAGTGGTCACGTATTCTCGTGACCGTTCGCGATGAGAAACTACTAGTCCGCGTTGAGAAAGCTGCCGCTCGAGTACAAATCTACTTGAGCAGCAGAAAACGACTGCTTGCACTGTGCAAGATGCCGTTTGCAATGATTGCACAGTGCGGACAAGCATCAGGCACTGTGCAATCAGTGCGAACAGCATTTCCCTATCGCACTACGCAGTTCGCGTAGCTACGCTTAATCGGTTAATCAACAGTGCTTGACCCAGTTCTTGGGAAAGGAAGGGGTAGGGAGTAAATCTTCATATGGTACTTAACTGTTCACACTGCCCTTGGCCTCAGAAAGCCCATGCATCAGAAACAAAGGAGGAAGGTCACACTTCTGGAGCCAAACACAGCAGAGGCTCCCCTTTGAAATTTTGGTGGAAAGCGATCAGGCAACTGTGTCAGCTGGGAAAGGAGCTCAGGCTTCCAGGGAAAGGCCCACTTGAAGTTGCCAGGTTGAAATATGCCAGAATGTAGTTCAGGAGTTTTGGCGCAGGGATGGAGTAGTGATGTGGCACCCTAGGATTGGTCAGGGGTGTCTTGCATCTAGAACATTCCACCCCTACATACAATTCCCAGCAAAGCTGTCATGAGCACTGTGAAAGTTCCCGTCCAGACTTTTCTGTTTTCATCATTTTATTCTTTCAGACTCTCCTAAATCCATTCCTTATTCATACTCTTCTATTTCTTTCAAAAAAGGCATGAAGTTTTAAACATGCGTCGAAATGTTATAAATGGCTGCACCCTAAGCACCGGCTTGTATAAATATGATAATTGAGTTGACGCATTTGTCTCTGTGATTGCTTTGCCTTATTGCCAGTTTAGTGTCTCTGCGTCTCATTACTGTTTTCAAAATATAAAATTGGATTGATGATCACATCCTTTAAAGGCCTAGGTATCAGCCTATATTTTAGAGGAACTTTGCACCAGGGCTGTCGAGGCAGAGCTCATGCCAGATTTGACCATCAACCTTTGAGGAAGGTGAAAGCTGGAAGAAGTGGGCTTCAGCCACCACTGTTTATCTTCCAGTCTCAACCAAACTGTGATAGGAAATGGCTAATTTGCTATTTCATAATGAAAGCACGGGTGGGAACTATCTCTGAAACCCAAGAACAGGCTTGCTACTTAATTCATCAAGCTAAAAGATTAGCATAGCACTTAGAATTAACTTAAGGGTGTTCAGCCAATAAGAAATTAATAAAAATTGTTAGAGCTGTTCTTGCCGTTTTCATTTTCAATTACATATTTTGCTGCATTAGTTCCCATATTCTGTGTGGTTACCATGCACATTTCATGCAGGTTAGGATTTAAAGTAAACTTTTTAAAATATACCTTTCAGTTCAATTCTTGAGTGTGTTTTTTTTTTCATTACGGAAAATGGGTTTGGAGTTCCACTGTGTTCCTGAACTTCTCTTGAGGGACTGATCATTACTAGGAAAAACTTCCTACACAGTATTACTTAGTGTGAAGCGAATTGGTTGCAGTGCTTCTGGGTTTCCTATTTGTATTGGAACATTTCCTAATTACTTGCACTAAGTACTAAATACTTGTTAGAAATCTGACTACTGAGACTTTGGGGGAGGGGGTCACCCCAGAGAATATATAAAATGGAGAGATGTTTGAGATGGCACAACCTGGGAGTGATGATGGCGAAAAAATACCCAGCTGGAAGAAGAGGTCAGCAGACGTTAAAGGAATTTAACTCTACCTGGTACCCAAGACTAGGATGGGTGTCTCCAAGGCCAGTGGCACTGTTCCCACCTATGCCCCCTTAGGAAATGTTGCGGGAATTACCCTGCTGGGGTACCCTGGATGGTTCCTTGGAACGTCTGTGGACTTGCGCTTGACTCCGCTGACACACAAGTACTCTTTAAGTAGTCAGGAGGCTGTGGGACCTAAGGAGTGAAACAGGGACGGTGATCTGCTTTCTGGCTGTGAAGAGGCTACTGAAACCCCCATGCCCGTCCTCTTCACGAGAGAGCATTGGGAGTCCAGGCAGAGGAGAGGGATGGCAAGCGAGAAGCAAAACACAGCTCCCAAACAAGAAAATCCCATTTGTAGACCAGCAGGCATGCAGAAAAATTACTTGGTGGCTATGGCCTGCCACAAGGAGCTAAATGTTGAGCGTCGTAACTCAACAGTGAAATCCACAATTTTCCCAGTGAGGGCCAAGACCCTAAGGGTCGGTGCAACCTTACCTATTATTTTATCCATGGGGAGGGGCGTGCGTGTGGCCCCCTCCCTGAACCACTCTTTGGCACCAGGGACCCCATCTCGAGGTGCCTGATGCACAGGACCATTGTCCTAGGGGAACCCCATCTCCTCAGGACAAAACGAGCACAGGAATTTAGGAACTGAGCAGTATGCCTCCCCGCTCCCTGAGTCTGTGTCTAAGGGGAGCAGAAGCCCACCAACAGCACAACCAACCTGTAGCTTAGGGCAGAGAGCAAATAAACCCCTGGCTCCTGTGTCTCATACCAACAGAATGCACTATAAGCACAGGGAGCCAGCAGGGGCCTTAGGATCCGTGGGTCTTGCCTTGAGCCCCCAACAGAAATAATGGTTGTGGGTCCCCCTAGTGGGACTGGGGGAGCCCATTAAACAAGTGGAGAAGCAACTCTTATTATTTTAAAGCCACGCCTCTAAAATTCAACACTCAAGGCAATGGAGAGCAACAAAAGCCCCTGTGTATGCCTGACTACTTGCTCATGGGGTGTCTCAGGAAAGGAATGGGCACACCTAATGTTTGGAGTGTGCGGCCATTGTTGGTTGGTCATAAAGATGCAATAGCAGCATAATATAGTAAAAGTGAAAATAAGACTCTGGGGCACGTGTTTTTCAATAAAATGCGTTGTTGAGAATGCAAAGTTATAGTCTGACAGGACAAAAGCAGGATTCTTCAGCAAACAAACGGGGGGGGATCCACAAGATTGTCTTGTGCTTCCATTTCGCTCTCTCTTTCAAGAATGCCTCAAGTGTTACATGTGGCTCAACAGACCTGTCAAGCAGGATTGACACTGCAGTGTCAAAATGGATACCCACAGCCCCCAACCCTACATATTCCATTGGTCCGAGTGGAAAATGTAATTCCACTTATGGAACACAGTGTTCCGGCCAAGTCCCGCCAATCGCTATGAGGTGGAATTTTTTCTCCCACGAGGCTGGAGAAATGTGAGCTGGTGATCGTGAGCGCAAGTCTGTTTCTTTCCCAATGAGATGAGAACTGAACGAATAAAAGGCTTTTTTTCATTCTTTTATAATGACAATAATAAATAATTGTATTTTGATGGCATACAGTTGTTTTCTATGTTATTTTTTGATCATGTTTTTGATGATGTATCTGGTCCAATGGATGATAAACTATATTAACACATGACACTAGTATTCTATGTGTATTTTATTAAATATTTATGAGATTTTAAATAATGTTGTTGGAGCATAATTGGTTATGTTTTGACATTGAAGTTATCAAGGATACACATTGAAAAAGTTTGGATTTTAACAATAAGTCCAGGGAAATTCTTTTTGCATTGGTTTGGATGAATCCTGTCCCCTGTGCCTTTATAAAAGGGGTTATTCTGTAAATTGGGGGTGTCTTTGTGTAATGCAATCATTGAAAGTCAGTGGTATTTTGCTTTTGTTGAGTCTATTTTCACATAAATCTTTAGAAATACATATCCCCTGTTCCCCTTATAAGATTTTAGTTATTCTGGTTTTATTTTGCTTATTATATTTTTCCCAATATTTATAAATTGGATTGGGATTTTTATTGTGTTGTGTTTTGAATATTTTAACTCTTTTGACACTTCTAAATGCTTTACATATTTTCTAGCATAAGATAATAGAAGGTAAGATTAGCTTTGCTCTGTGCCACAGTTACCAGGGCTTTAGCTCAGGGTTAAATTATTGAAACTTTGACTGGACCTAAAAAGATATTTGTTGTGGGCACCAATCCAATCCAACTAATAAAACACTTTCTCCCATCAGGTCTTTGTTCCCCCTACTGGGCCAAGGTGATTACCCTGCTGGACAGCAGGAGGTTCAAAGACCTCTCCACAGAATAGCACAATTAAAAATTCTTGATACATTTTCCAGGAAAGGAAAGGTAGAGAGGTAATCCGTGTTTGCAAACTAAGCCCACAGAAACAAAGGAGGACAGTCAAACCTCTGGGAGGGGAGGAGCTCTACTTTGAAGATTTGGTTGAAAGGGAACAGGCAGCTGTGTCAGTTGGGGCAGACCAGAGGCTTCAGAGAAGGTATTTTTTCATAGCCCACTTGAAGTTGTGATATTGAAAAGTCCCAGAATGCTGTTCTGGAGGATTGGAGCATGGGCAAAGTGATGATGTGGCAACCTTGGATTGCCAGGGGTGCCTGGCTTCTATAGCTTTCCACTTCTACCTAGAACACTCTGCACAAGGGAAGACACTAGACTTGGGAGCAACACTGGCCAAAGAATGCCTAGCCGGAAGGAGAAGCCACCTGATGCCAGTGCAAGGGTGGACACGGGCCCCTTATTCCACCTAAGGAACAGTTGCGGAATGGATATGCTGGGGTACCCTAGGACTTCTGTGGATTTGCCCCAAACTCATCTGACACTGAGGAGCTGTACAAGTAGTCAGGAGGCTGTGGGACTTGGAAAGTGCAACAGGAAGGTGTTCGACTAGCTGGCAGGGGTGGGGATGTGGACGACACAAATAACCAGGAGAGCGCATCAAGAGCCCAGGCAGAAGATAGGTCTGGCAAGGTAAGCAGCAATACTAAACTCCACATCAGAAGTACCCTTTAGAGGCTAGAAAACCTGAATAAAATGTCACTAGGGGCCAAAGTTGGTCCCCAGAAGAAAAACAAAACCACAATCCTACAAAGGGGCCATAAGGGGCCGGAGAAAATAGCCAGATGGAAAAATGAACACAGAGAATCAAGCCCCCAAGTGACTGTATAGCCTCACTGGTTTAATTTAATGGAAAGGGGTGTGTGTGGAGTCACTTCCCAAGATTCACTATTGGCCTCTAGGGACTCAATCTACCAGGCCCCCCTCATTCATCATTGTCCCGGGGTTCTACATATCCCCTTAAAAAAAGATCTGGGCCAGAAGGCCTTCCGGGTAGACCAGAGCCCAAGGTATGTGAAAGATGCTTTCTATGCCCCCATGCCCAAGTCTGAAGAGGGGTGGATACCTGCAGTCCATGAGGATGACACAAAGCCAGCTCCTGCAACATTTTCCTTAGAAGTGTCCCAGGGTGTGTAGCCAGCCGACCAGCGTGGGAGTGGTGTTGCAACAATGGTTTATAACCTGCTTCCCGATTTTATTAATGTGGTTGCAATTTGAGAAAGCCTGTAGGTTTGCCTAATTGATGCTGACATCCCCTTATATTGTGATATTCTGTCTAGAATAGATGGGAATTTTGTGGTTTTAGGGTTCAGGACCACATCAGGTGTAATGTGTTATGAGGCTGTCACCAGAGGTATTTCCATCTACCTAATTGTACATATTTGTAAATCAATGAATAGTATGTACTATGGTGCGCATCATAAAGTAGTTTTCCTACTACACTGACAGTACAATAATGCATTAACTGTCCTTGTTGCTTACTAGTGAGCTGGGGCTGCTAGCCCACACCACCTCCCCTGAGTAGGCCTTATACTACTCTGCTTCACTAGCCTCAGAGTATCAAGTGCTACAATCCAGTGCTTGGATCCCAGCCAGTAGAAGGTTGTGGAGTTATTACTTGTGAAGGATTCACATCCTTTGCAACACATAACCCAATTTCTAACAGTCTGCTATACCCGCATTCTCTAAGTCTACAATTATGTCAAGGGTCACATCTGAGGGAAGTGGAACCCTGCCAGTACTGCTTCCATAGACATGGCAAACGGAATGATCCATTGCATTTAGACCCTCTCTCTACTCCTGAAGCAATTGTCATGCAAGAAGAGAGTAAGTGCCACAAACACACTCAAAAACATGGAGGAAAATTAGCTTGGTTGTGGCTTGTCTGCTTTTGAGACCAGGCTATATGTAAGATGGTAGGAGCTGTGCTGGGGCGGCAGGTAAGATGGAGTCATGATTGTTGTTTCCTTCCCCTTACATTGACAGGTGTAATTAAAGAAAATTGACTTGTGTCCCTATGTGTTGTTCACTTTAAGAGAATGGTGTATGTTTTGTATTGTGTGTTTATGTCTGCATATCTCATAATTGGTTTTCTTTATAATATTTGTATACTTCTGTAAGTGTATACATGGAATGGATGTGTTGTGAGTGAGTTTCTGTATTTTTATCAATGTTCCCTTTTTGCTTGTAGTGCTATTCCCTGTGTACGTTGGTTCCTGTGTGATTCCCTTGTACTACAATTGAGGTCCATGTTTACTTTCACTTATCCCAAGGCTTGGTCAGAGTAGAATTAAACCTGTTTTGGTTTTAGAACCACTGGAGTAAATGTGGGTGTAACATTTGGGAATTGTAATTGACCTACCCTTTTATAGGATGTTTTTGCATTTACATTTCCCTACTTACTTTCCCCCTTGTTCCTAGCACTTTTCAGCAGATATTCTCCTTTTTCCAGCAAATCAACCTAGCCACTCCCTCATTAAAACCTGAAACGTAGAATTATGGCTGTTAAATTATACATGTTTAAGACAAAGGACCCCACCTATAAGCTAGGGACTAGTGTATGTGGCAATCTCTTCTTGCACATTTGTGAATTGTAATTTATGAGTATGTTAAGGAGTGCTGTTTTGGAATTGCCCCATAGTGGCTTTGGGAAACTCCAAATGCCCAAGGAGCCTTATGGTGCTTGATCATGAGCCTTTTGTCAGACCTGGATTCCAATTCTGTATTGAATCCTTGCCAGATCAAAAATGTTTTTTGGAGGGTGGCATGTCCTGCCTCCTTACCAGCAATTCCTTGCCTCACCTCTGAAAAGAATGCACAATACTGTTTCCACTGCTGCCTTGCATTGAACATGAATCAGCTGCCTGTGCCTGTTTTGCATCATCTGACTCCAGGTTTCACTCTTCTCTTCCTGATTGCTTGTATCTCTCTTGGGTTGAGAGATGCGAGTAATGACTACAGTTGTGGGGACACTGACCGTAGTTATTGCTGGAGCACCGGAAACAATAAAGGTGGCGGATATAATTGAGCACCAGAACAAATGCCTGCAACAAGGGCAATGTTAACATTCAGTGCTTTTTAACTGGTATATCATGATCATGTGGTAACATGTCCAGGGACAGGCAGACTTGAAGGAGTGTTGAGATTGTTGCATACGTTTCAGGTGAAGAGGTGGTTACAACAGAACTATCAGCAGTGTTGGCAGTGCCTCCAGTACTCAGCGCAAGTGGTTGTAGCTGGTGTGTGACTGTTGAAGTGTATGATGTCCTCTGTTCTGAGTCTTGTAAATATGGCGCATGACTGTAGAGGGAATAGAACTGTCCTCCTGGGCAGTGTCACCAGGAAGTAGACCAGGTGTGCAGTTAACTAATGGCATAAAACTTGCGACTTCAGAAACAAAATAACTCTAACTGGATGAAAAGAGTGAAGTCCAATGATTGGGTTTTATCTTAGTTAAATGTTTGTTGTTAGCACCTTGCCAAATTATTCTCAATATTGAAAATTCAGCTACTCTCACACAATAGAACCTGCTTGCTTCCAGTGAAAAGTTTTCATCCAGAAAGAACACTGCAGATGCACATTACCATTCCTCCACCGTCGAGTGACCAATTTGCATGAGGCCTCAGCATTTCAATTGTGGATTCACACACTTCTCTAAGATGGTAATATACTATAGATGCAGATGTCTGCATGTCGTTCACAAAGCGTGCTACATGAAGCAATCATAGATGGCCATGTCTTCCTTGTTATTGGTGGTATCTAATTCATAGGCTATGCTGTTTGAGGTTTAAACCAATAATAACTGATAAAACCTAACTGAATGGGAAACAGCTCTTACCAGTGCAAACATATAAACTTTGATAAACACCTGCACAGCCAAAAACTGAAATGCCATTCAAAGAAAGGAAAGTGAGAGTGAATGAGTCAGTTTTATTTCTTCCTGAAGTGGCCAACACAACCTAACGTTGTTATAGAAGGTAGGAGCAAGAACGACTGGTCTAAGGTTGTTTGGTTTGAGTTTTGTTGTTCAGGGATGTCACTAAAATATTGTTTATTCTTTTTCTTTCTTCCAGATTTGAGTGCTTGGATTAAAGGTGAAGGGTTTAGAATCATGTTTTAAGTCTGATCTAATTATTTTATACACTGCAAAGAATCTGGCAATATTAAAATCATATTCGATCTTTTGGTAGTGTTTAATTCTTTCCTCTGATTAATGAAAAGGCTGGCTCATAAGAATCTTAGCCAATATGTTCTAACACACGTACCATGGACACAGAATGGAAAAAAACATGTGTTACATCCTTTAGACATTCAAGGCAAAGTGTAGTGACAGGTACCTGTAAAAACAATACTGTCACCATGCACATGGGATACTGGTAAAAACATGACACAGGACTTTCCACATAACAAAAAAAATCATTGTTGCAAGGAGTCTCATTATGTGTGATACTTTCAGTGAAACCTGGGTTTTACCCAACTGCACTTTACTGCTGCTTTTTTTGAGCCCATAGTTACAATGTTAACAGCAACATTTCAAGTTCCAGAACACAATGTAAAAAGTCTGCTAAAAGGTGAGGACTAACTTAAAGTGGCTCATTTGCCATGAGAACACTTGGCAGCTATGAATGTCCACACAACAGCAGCACCGCATTAAGGTAGTTAGACAAAGGGTGCTAAAAAGCTGTTGCAAACATGCTTAAAGCATCAAGTTTCAGGTGCGTTAGAATGCAGGGATAAACATTTATCTGGTGTAATTCAACTTTTTAAAGATTTCACAAGGTACTGTGCTGTTGGCAGGATTGACCACCAGTTGCATCTGGCAGGGAACCGCAACTGGTGGGGGGTGGAACAAAATAAAAAACAAAACAAAAAAACACTTACTCGCTGCATTTCTCTCCTCAGTCATCCCTCGTCATCTCTCCAGGCAGACCCAGGAAGCACACAGGCTCCCTCCCTAGAGTCAAATACAACACTGTAATGCAGCATTGTGATTGGTCTGAGCGTTGTGCCCGATGCTCAGACCGGGAATGGAAGGCTGGGCATGTTCCCCACCAGGCTGTGTAATGCACCCTGGTGGCGAACATGCAATGTGTGCATGACTGGCTGGCCCAAGAGAGCTGTCATGCTCACTTTGGGGTGCAGCAAGCACAGCCCAGCCCCACCCAGCCCAGCCCTGCCCCGCCCAACCTAGCTGACAGTAGAAATAAAATGATAATAACAGAAATAACTTCTGGTATTATAATTTTATTTTTTCATTTATACAGCTCCAAGAGCAGTGGGGCGATGCTCCTATGCCTTAGCCGAGGAACCGCCACTGTTGACCACACCCACAACGTCACAATATTCAGTAAGGAGTAGGTGAATGATCCCCAACTGTGTCCATGCTTTACTTATTAAAGCTTTTCAATATAGAACTCTTACTTTTTTTAATCCAATAATAGTCTTGTAAACAAGACACCCTTGACAGAGTGAGGGTGAGCGATAATGAGATGTGAGAGAGTGTAATGAGATGTGAGTGTGAGTGTTGGAAGGCAGACCCCGAGGAGTCGGCGAGACCACCAAGGGGGGCCCTCACACTGTACGAAGTAGCCGAGCGCTGCCGAGAAGTCTCCTGAGAGATCCTTCTCCTATCACGTACTAGCACAGTAACACCACCACACAGGACTCAAAGAGGTTGTCTCAAGACAAGCAATTCTTTATCAGCATTAAAAAGGTTACGAGGTCAATATTTACACGAAGGGATCGAGGGATCCACCAAAAGTCTCAGTGTCTCTTTGGAAGGGTAGAGGTAGCGGGACAGTGTTTGGCAGGAGTGCGGTACGAGGGTACCTGGGGCCCAGTTCTTATCCTCAAGCTGGGGGACCTCCGGATCTCGGAGGGGTCGAGCCGCGACGGCGTCAGCAGGGCTCCGGCGTACAGTTCGTGGAGAGCCGCGATCCAATCAGCAGGGCTCTCAAGATGGTTTCTGCTCAGCTCGAGCCGCGACGTCGTCAGCAGGGCTCCGAGGGAGGTTTCAGCGAGGTTGGGCAGCGACAGCGTCAGCAGGGCTCCGATGTTCCAGGTGGCTTCAAAGTGTTCACAAGAAGGAGCCGCAATGCAGTCAGCAGGGCTCGTGATGGTTCCGACAAGAGTTCTTCTCCGTAGGGTCAGCCGCGATTCAATCAGCAGGGATCTCGACTCCGGGATACAACTGCCGATCTGTGGCGGGGTCGCCCCAGATATAGGTCTGGAGCCCTTTGATGTCCGGACCCAGGCGCGCGGGGGGGCGGAGAGGCTGGGTGGAGGTGGCCAGACGCCCAGCAGGAGAGGCACCAGGCCCAAGGGAGTTGCAGGGCGATCACACCTCGAGAGGGGAGGACAGTTGGGGGTCCCATCGATACTGTCCTCCGCCGGGGGCGATGAATGGTTCCTGCGGCACCCCCTGGCCAGTTCGTGGTGCCTCGATGTCGGGGCTTCGCTGGGGTCGAGGCCGGGTTGAGCGGGGTCGCGCTGGCTGGTGCACAGAGTCACGTGGATGCCAACAAGATGGCGGAGCCACGAGGGGTATGCGACCTCGTGCAGCTCAGGATGAAGGGCCTCGGTGCAGTTCAGAAGGGTGGCCCATGAAGGCCGGGGCGGGGAACGGGCACAATCCACGGGGGTAAGGACCACGCCACGAGGCCGGGTCCAACAGGTGTCCCCCCCAGCCGAAGGCATGGAGAGTCACCCATCTCCTTGGGGATTCTCCTCGTCAAGGCGGAAGAAGCGGGACAGGCCGTCGGCGTTGGCGTGGTCATTGCCGGGCCGGTGTTCAACGTCAAAGTCCATCCCTTGTAGCGAGATGGACCACCGCAGCAGCTTGGGGTTCTCGCCCCGCATTTGCATTAACCACCGCAGGGGCGGGTGGTCGGTCTGGACCCGGAAGTGGGTACCGAAGAGGTAGGGCCGGAGCTTCTTGAGGGCCCACACTACAGCGAAGGCCTCACGCTCGATGGTGCTCCATCGTTGCTCCCGGGGCAGTAGCCGTCGGCTGATGAAGGCCACTGGTCGGTCGAGCCCCTTTTCATCGGCCTGGGACAGGACGGCCCCGATCCCATACTCGGAGGCGTCCTTCTGCACCACGAACTCCTTATTGTAGTCAGGGGCCTGCAGCACCGGGGCAGTACACATTGCTGTCTTTAGGGTGTCGAAGGCTGCTTGGCAGCGGGGTGTCCAGTGCACCTTCTTGGGCTGCTTTTTGGACGTTAGCTCTGTGAGGGGGCCAACAATGCTCCCATAGTCCCGGATAAACCGCCGGTAGTATCCGGTGAGACCCAGGAAGGCCCGGACAGCGGTCTGGGTAGTGGGGGGTTCCCAGGCCTGGATGGCATCTATTTTCGGTTGGAGAGGGGCCACCTGCCCGCTCCCCACTTGATGGCCCAGGTAGGTCACGGATCCGTGGCCGATCTGGCATTTGCTGGCCTTTATTGTGAGCCCGGGCCGCTGGAGGGCGGCCAGGACGGCTTTAATGTGAAGGAGGTGCTCTGCCCAGTGGTTGCTGTATACGGCAATGTCATCTAGGTAGGCCGCGCTGAAGGCCTCAAGCCCGGCCAAAACCTTGTTCACCAGTCTTTGGAAAGTGGCCGGGGCGTTCTTCATTCCGAAGGGCATCACCTGAAAGTGGTAATGCCCATCCGGGGTCGAAAAGGCAGATCTTTCTTGGGCGCCGGGGGTGAGCTGGATCTGCCAGTACCCGGCGGTGAGGTCCAGCGTGCTCAAGTAGCGCGCGGCCCCTAAGCGGTCGATGAGTTCGTCGGCCCGGGGTATAGGGTGGGCGTCCGTCTTGGTCACTGCATTCAGGGCTCGGTAGTCCACGCAGAATCGTAACTCCGGGGGGTGGCCGGGAGCTGCGGCCTTTGGCACCAGGACGACAGGGCTGGCCCACGGGCTGTCGGAGGGTTCGATGACCCCCAGGGCCAGCATCTTCGTTACTTCGGCCTGGATGCATGCCCGCACTCGGTCGGGTACCCGGTAGGCTCTGTGTCGCACGGGGGGGCTCTCCCCGGTGTCGACGTCGTGGATGCACCAGTGGGTCACCCCCGGGGTGAGGGAGAAGAGGGCTGCGTAGTCCTGCAGCAGTTTCTGGCAGTCGTTGTGCTGTTCCGGAGTCAGGGAAGAGGCGAGTTGGACACCTTTGATTGATCCATCATGGACGTTGGACTGCAAGAGGTCGGGCAGGGGCTCGGAGTCGTCCTCGCCCCCCTCATCGGTCGCCAGTAGCAGGCTCAGTTCGGTCCGGGCAAAGTGGGGTTTTAGCCTGTTAGCATGTAGGACCCGGAGGGGGTTCCGGGGGGACTCCAGGTCGACCAGGTAGGTGACGGGACTTTTTTTCTCCACTACCTTGAAGGGCCCGGTCCACTTGTCCTGGAGGGCGCCGGGTTCAACCGGGGCCGTGACCCATACTTTCTGACCTGGCTCGAATTCTATGGTAGAGGAGTTCCGATCGTACCACCACTTCATGTCCTCCTGGCTGGCCTCGAGGTTGGCTTCGGCCATGGCTCGGAACTTGCGGGTCTGGTTTCGGAGGGTCAGGAGGTATCAGTAGACGTCAGGAGGGGCGCCTTGGGGCTTCGTCTCCCAGCCCTCCTTGACCAGGCTGAGCGGTCCGCGGACCGGGTGTCCGTACAATAGTTCAAACGGGCTGAACCCCAGGGACTTCTGCGGGACCTCCCGATAGGCAAACAGGAGGCACGGCAGCAGGACATCCCATCTCCGCCTGAGGGGCTCTTCCAGGCCCTGGATCATTCCCTTTAATGTTCTGTTGAACCGCTCAACCAGTCCGTTCCCCTGAGGGTGATAGGGGGTCGTGAACTTGTATGTGACCCCACACTGCTGCCACAGGGACCGCATGTATCTGGAAATAAAGTTCGTGCCTCTGTCGCTCACCACTTCGCGGGGAAATCACACTCGGGAGAAGATCCCCATTAAGGCCCGGCCTACCACGGGGGCCGTTATAGTTCTTAGCGGGACCGCCTCCGGGTACCTGGTGGCGTGGTCCACGAGGACCAGGATGAAGCGGTGGCCCAGGGCGGTCTGGGGGTCCAGGGGCCCCACGATATCGATTCCGACCCGTTCGAATGGGGTGCTGACGGCTGGAAAGGGTTGGAGGGGGGCCTTGACCCGACCCCCGTCTTCCCGCTGGCTTGGCAGGTCTGGCAGGACCGGCAGTGGTTGTCAACGTCTCTCCGCATCCGGGGCCAGTAGAAGTGGGTCACCAGACGGCTGTTTTGTCTTGCCCCAAGTGTCCAGCGTAGGGGGACCACCAACACTCGGCTGGCCCCGAGTTCTGCCACTTTTTGCTCACTGTATAGCAGGCCCTCGGCCCAGTAGACCCAGTGGGTGCCGGTCTGGTCCCCGTTGGTTTGGGCGGACGCTTGTTGGCGGACCCCTTCGAGAGTGGGGCAGGACTGCTGCTCTTGTTGGAACTGCTCCCGGGTGGGGCCCCCTTCGTGTCGCCATTGTGTCAGCTCTGGTAGGGCGCACGGGGAAGCCATCTCTTCGGGGGAGGATTCACTAGGTCCAGGGTCGGTGTCTGCCTCCCCCTCGCTGCTGGCGGGAGGGGGTGCGAGCCCCTCAGGCTGGGCGGCCCCGGAGGCCGAGGATGAGCAGGGGGCCCGGGCGGTCATGGACCGGGTGATGGCACAGGCCCAGTCAGATAGTCCCAGCATTCGGAGGTGCTCTCGTTGCTCTACTTGAGCCCAGGGGGAACTCTCCAAGTTGTTCCCCAGGAGGCAGTCTACGGGTGCGTCATCGCGGACCGTCACCTTTAGCAGGCCCGTCACCCCTCCCCACTCGAAGGGGACCAGGGCCATCTGGCACAGGCTTTCGCTGTTGTCGGCCGTCCGGACGGGGCACAGCACATTCGGTAGGATATGTTCGGGGGTCACCAGGTGGCAGCGGACAGCGGTGACACTGGCGCCGGTGTCACGAAGGGCTTCGGCCCGTTGTCCATTGACCGTGACCTGCTGCCGGTACTTCTGGGTGTTGCTTGGGATGGGGGTGCAGGGTACCATTTCTCGGCTACCCAGGCAGACCAGGGACATGGCTGCCGGCTCCCATTCAGTGGCCCCCCGGTCGAGGGTCTCCTCTTCCTCTTCTCCTTCTCCCAGGGCAGCGGCTGCCAGCTGTCGGGGCGGGGGCCCGCCGGCCCCGTTTCTTCGGTTCAGGGGGCAGACCGGATCGCTGGCATAGTGTCCGGTTTGTTGGCAGCCGTAGCACGTTACTGGTGGCCGTGGTCCGGGTCTGGCCGGGGGCGCCCCCCTTCGGGCTAGGCTCGGGGAGAGTTGTTGCTGCGGTGGCCCTCGAGGGGGGCTCCTGGGGGCCCCGGCGGGAGGGTCTCGGTTCCTGTTCTGCCCTCCCCCTCCACCGCGCTGGCAGGGGGGTCCGGTGGGGTTCCTCTGGTACTCCCCCATTGAGTTCCGGGGGACCCGGGAGTTGACCCATCGATCGGCCTCGACGGCGAGTTTTCGCGGGTCGGTCATTTTGCTGTCGAGGAGGTGCTGTCTCAGTTCCACGAAGCAATTGTTGGAGAGATGTTCCCACACGATGAGGTCGACCAGCTGCCCGTAGGTGGTTACTTTGCTACCTTTGATCCACCCTTCTAGGGCCCGACTGAAAAAGTCCACATATTCCACCCAGGTGGTACCCGGGATTTTCTTGCAGTCTCTGAACCGCTGGCGGTACATTTCCGCGGTTAGCCCGTAGCGGGTGAGCAGGGCCTCCTTCATGTGATCGTAGGAGGTCATCACCTCCTCTGGCAGATGGAGCAGCGTGTCTCGACCCTCACTCAGGAACCGCCCCCACAGGCCCGCGCCCCAGTCTTTTCGGGGCACCCGATGAGAGGTCATGGCCACCTCGTAGGCCTTGAACCATTGTTGGATGTCGTCATTCTTGTAGTACTCCTTGACGACCTCTTTCGGGATATGTACCTTGGTCTCGGAAGGCGGTAGAGTGTCTCTAGTACTGGGGGCGTTGGTCCCTCCGTTCTTGGCCTTGATCTCGAGCTCCTTGAGACTGCGCTCGTGCTCAAGGGTCAGTTTCTTTTCCTCCAACTCCCGGTGTCGTCTCTTCTCCTCTATCTCCTCTTGAAGCCGTAGCTGCTCTAGGGCCAGTTTCTTTTCCGCCAGCTGGAGTTCGCCGTCCAGCCGCAGTCGTGCGAGCTCTAGCTCGTGGTTCCGGACCTTCTCCCGCTCTCGTATTTCTTCTTCGGAGAGGCCGGTTTCTAGGCTCTTTCTTCCTCCGGTTGCCGGAGTCAGTGCGGTTGATGTGGTCTCAGTCAGGGGCAAGGGACCTTCTTCCTGGGAGGGGCCTGCCCCGGCCTCCAGCCATGTCCTCAGAGCTTTCTGCATCTCATCTTTGGTACCTAGGCCGGTGGTTGCAATGCCTTTGTCTTTGCAGAACTGTTTTAACTCTTTGTGCGTATATTCTTCCAGCCGTTCGGGCTGGAACTCCATTGTCGCGTTGTTTTCCTGGCTGCTCATGATTACTGTTCGTTTGGATGGGTAGCTAGTGGGTACTGGCTGGTACGTACTGCGTTCGGCTCAGATCCCGTCGCTGGCCACCAAATGTTGGAAGGCGGACCCCGAGGAGTCGGCGAGACCACCAAGGGGGGCCCTCACACTGTACGAAGTAGCCGAGCGCTGCCGAGAAGTCTCCTGAGAGATCCTTCTCCTATCACGTACTAGCACAGTAACACCACCACACAGGACTCAAGGAGGTTGTCTCAAGACAAGCAATTCTTTATCAGCATTAAAAAGGTTACGAGGTCAATATTTACACGAAGGGATCGAGGGATCCACCAAAAGTCTCAGTGTCTCTTTGGAAGGGTAGAGGTAGCGGGACAGTCTTTGGCAGGAGTGCGGTACGAGGGTACCTGGGGCCCAGTTCTTATCCTCAAGCTGGGGGACCTCCGGATCTCGGAGGGGTCGAGCCGCGACGGCATCAGCAGGGCTCCGGCGTACAGTTCGTGGAGAGCCGCGATCCAATCAGCAGGGCTCTCAAGATGGTTTCTGCTCAGCTCGAGCCGCGACGCCGTCAGCAGGGCTCCGAGGGAGGTTTCAGCGAGGTTGGGCCGCGACAGCGTCAGCAGGGCTCCGATGTTCCAGGTGGCTTCAAAGTGTTCACAAGAAGGAGCCGCGACGCAGTCAGCAGGGCTCGTGATGGTTCCGACAAGAGTTCTTCTCCGTAGGGTCAGCCGCGATTCAATCAGCAGGGCTCTCGACTCCGGGATACAACTGCCGATCTGTGGCGGGGTCGCCCCAGATATAGGTCTGGAGCCCTTTGATGTCCGGACCCAGGCGCCCGGGGGGGCGGAGAGGCCGGGTGGAGGTGGCCAGACGCCCAGCAGGAGAGGCGCCAGGCCCAAGGGAGTTGCAGGGCGATCACACCTCGAGAGGGGAGGACAGTTGGGGGTCCCATCGATACTGTCCTCCGCCGGGGGCGATGAATGGTTCCTGCGGCACCCCCTGGCCAGTTCGTGGTGCCTCGATGTCGGGGCTTCGCTGGGGTCGAGGCCGGGTTGAGCGGGGTCGCGCTTGCTGGTGCACAGAGTCACGTGGATGCCAACAAGATGGCGGAGCCACGAGGGGTATGCGACCTCGTGCAGCTCAGGATGAAGGGCCTCGGTGCAGTTCAGAAGGGTGGCCCGTGAAGGCCGGGGCGGGGAACGGGCACAATCCACGGGGGTAAGGACCACGCCACGAGGCCGGGTCCAACAGTGAGTGAAAAAGATAGGCGTTCTATGCTTACAACAATCTGACATAAGTACATTAGACACACTGCCAATATGATTTTGTGCACCTGTTTCTCCCATAGTTTTGTGCCCCAGTAGGATGCCAGTTTCTGCCCTGTTCTCAGGATCTCTTGCTGGTGCGTAGATTGTTGGTCCCTGTTAATTGATTTGAGATCCTGGAAGTGTTTCTTACAGTGCTCGACTGTATGGAGGTGTCATGAGACTGCATTTACTTTTTGAGTGATCTACTGTCATATTTTACCTCTTAAATTGTACTTGTTTCAAGTATCCATTAGCTATTGAGACAGGGCTCCTCTTTAACCACATATTCCATGACAACCTAAAGTTCCTTTTTTATAAAGTTGACTGCTCATGGGTTCAGAAGCCATGATGTGCAATTGGGGAAATGTTTCGTCCAGGCGGTTGTCAGGTCCCGAACATAAAACCTTTGAGGAGGTAAACGTCACAAGGTGAGATGACTCTCAGCCCTCACTAGCACTGACACTATGTGATAAAATAACAGACTTCCTCTCTTTGTCTTGACATTTCCTTTGTACACATGCTTGCTGTACATTTGTGGTATTACTGGGGGCAGTAATACCTCTCAGAAATACAATGTGTTAATTTTAATGGCCAGATAACTCTGTGGGGACGCAGCTGGTCACCAGGGCCTAATGCAGACCCTTGCAGGGCACGTGGTGCAAGGGGACCCCCAATGCCTCAGGGGGTGCCATACCTTCCTGATGCCCCACTTTCAGCTCAAGTCCAATACAAATCTGTAAAATGAGGAGCCCTTGAGTCTCTCATATCACATTCTGAATGGGCCACCATCATTTTGCATTACGCCACTGCCTGCCTGGCATAATGCGAGGCACAGAGATAAGCTTGTAATTTCCAGTATTGCAACCAGATTTATCGAGCAGTATCAGAAATCCTAATGTGGTAATACAATTCCCGTTGACAGGTCATCCCATAATGAGAGTTTATGTCTGCTCTTAACCAGTCTATGATACTGCTAGTTTCAGGCTTTTCAAAATCAGTGGAGGCAGGTAATTTGAGGAGGAAAGGAGACGGGTGGGGCACATACACACACACACACATACAGACTCACGCACACAAACATCCAATCACAATACTACCTCACAAATACACATACATTCATACATACACACATGCACACATGCACCAAACATCACAGAACATAAAACTTGCCAACTGCAACGCCTCTGGATGGGAACCCCAGAGGTTTCAGGAGGGTTGGGACTACCGTCGCCTCTCATTCGAATGAGAAGTGGGGACAGTTTCTACTTTGTCACAGAGAGGGATGAGGTCAATGCGAGTTGCTGACCCCACCCCACTCTCTGCCCACTCTCTGACGAGGTGTTAGCGATAGACACTCGGACCTGGGCTCCTCAGGGCTTAAAGCTGAGGTACCCAGGTCTGAGGCTATCAGTGGCTATCCCCCTAGTCATGAGAAGGAGGTCCACCAAGCGCTTTGCCAGGACGAAGGGTGACGCCCACGGAAGCTGTGACATCTTCAGCCTGGCAAAGTTGAGCTCCGGCAGCAGGGCCGGACTGGGAACCACAACCGGCCCTGGCAAAGTGCTCGGCCGGACCCCCTCACCCAGGGAGGGAGGGGGGTGCCGCCGAGCTTTTTGCCAGGGCCGGTTTTCGGCCGATTTTGTTACGGCCCTGTAACGAAAACGGCCCCCAGGGGCCCAAAACCGGCCCCCACCCATGCGGCGCACCGGGGGATTGCCCGGTACCCGCTACGGCCAGTCCGCCCCTGTCCGGCAGCTAGGCGCCGGCACATTCAGCGCATGTCTAGGACCTGGATTCCTGACCTTAGGATAGAGTCTGGCAGGCTGACCTTTGCTCAGCCTGATAGGTACTCTTCATGTCTGCAAAAAAGGTGGGGAGTGGGGCTCCTCCGCTCGTAAGCATGGGCCACGGCTGTTCAAAATACATTTAGAGGAAGCAGGTGAATAATCACTTAGATTATACTTACCATAATAGTACAGAGGTAAGAAACACGAAACAATGAAACACATACGTTTCACAAAATTGTCTATACATACATATACTGGAGGAGTGTCACTCATCTCCCAGACTCCATATTCAACCGATCTAGATTGCAAACACACATTCTCTTTAACAGGAATATTTTTTATCGTTTTAATAAATCACCATGCACACATTTCTTCCATGGGTTCATGCTAATATTCAGAGAACTGGGCCATTCATACATACACTAAAAGGGAAATGTCTTTAGTGGCAGAAAATGCATTTAATGAGTAAGTGCGGCACACAGTTCCTCCTTCCAGAAATGTCAGTTCGTATTGAGCTCCCATTCGAGATGTCTTACAATTACTTTGTCAACAGAAGGTGGGGTAGTGATGGATGATGCATTGGTTCTTGAAACCCAACTTTCTGCGAGTTACTTAGGCTGAAACTAAGTGCTTTTACATTCCAGTCGTATTGATGATAGTGGTTTTATATTTATCACCCTGTCATTTCGGTTGACTATATCAGCTTCCTCGGTGCAGCAATATGGACACTAATGGAGGTGTGTCCTTAGCGCTCAGAAGGGTCACAGATTCATTTTGCTAGCACGCGCCCAGCCAGGAGATCAAAAGCTGTGCTGTGTCCATTTAAAAAGTAATCTGCTCTTGAATTCTTATGAGGCTTTTTGACTGCAACCACTTATTGGTCTTCTCAACATCATGACCTTTGTGACACTGAATATGCAGCATTCTCCTTTCCCCTGATGCTGAGTTACAATTTTCTAGCATACTGAAAGTAAAATTTCGCCTGGATCTTTGGAAGCACAGAAACTGATTGCCACACTTTATTTATAAAAAAAAAAAACCTGTCAAGAATCAATAATAGTCCCGGGTCTCAAGTTCCTTCTTTAATAATGCTTTGATATGATTTGTCACAAGCTAGCCCGGAGTATCTCCTGGACTGTATTACTTACCTGCAGCCCCGTGTCTCATCTTTGAGTCATGAGATCAGCCACGGGAAGACCTTTAAAAAGCGATATTTTTTTTACGGTGTGGTTATTACAGAAAGTCTATGTTCTTTAATAATATCTTTTATAAGCTCTGCTGTCAGGTCTTCACATAGAGCTTTAACCCCAATGGCGAAACAGTCAATGGCCACGGGCCCTTTTTAGTGACATGGACATTGTTTTTCAAGATATGATGCTGCCAAATAAATCAGCAATAACATGAAGATGAACACTTTTTTCAGTTCCACACAGTAGTTCTGGCTGACTTTTAAAAAAGAATGGTCAGGCAGATGTCGCTCGTTGTAAAATACAATATACTGCGAAGATGGAATGCATTCTTTGCAAACTTAAAATGTTTTAAAACCCTCCTATTATAATCATTCAAACACAACATTACACAATACAATAAGACCGTATACACAATGGCCACGTTATGTATGCTATATTTAATTTTATTTATTCACTTATTTATTTTATTTACTCATTTGTATTGCGCAACGAATCATCCCAGAGGGGATCTCTCAGCGCATGAGAGAAGAGCACCAGGAAATGAAGGAAATGCTTAGAATAGCCAGGTCTTGAGTAGCTTTTTAAAACAACAGAGATTAGTACAGGTACAGATCTCGTCTGGCAAGGAGTTCCAATGGGTAGGGGCCAGATACGAGAAGGCCCGGCCACCCATCCTAACCTTCCTGACTCTGCGAACACAGAGCAAATTTGGACTGCTAGATCTCAGCAGTCATGTAGGATGGTACCGTCGAGCTTCCTTGTCAAATAGGCTGGGCCCAGCCCGTGGAGGGACTAATAGACTACACATAACAGTTTGAAGATGGACCTCTTTTTTGTAGGGAGCCAATGTAGTTGGCGCAGGAGGGGTAGCGAGGGGGTCCAGGCCGGCTTGTTAAGAACAAGACGGGCGCCGTGTTTTGGACCACCTGTAACTTGGCGGCCAAATCCTCCCTCATCCCTATCAACAATGAGTTACCATAGTCCAGTCGACTAATCAAAAGTGACTGGGTAAGGGTCTGTCTGGCTGTGAACGGAATCCATGGAAGGATCCTACTGGGCATTCGCATGGTTCCGAAGCAGGCTCCAGCCACTGATTTTACCTGCTCATCCATTGCTAAATTATTATCAATTTTTATACCCAAATTCTTCGCCCAGCCTCTGGGGGAAGGTGCATCTCCTAGTTAAGATGGCCACCATTACGGGGTCCACATCACTTTCGCCTTGCCATATAGGACGATCTCAGTCTTTGAGAAGTTAAGCTGAAGACATTTTTTCCTCATCCACTCTGCTATGCTGATCATACATTGGCGGAATTTGAGTCTAGATACCGCAGGACTTTCCTCAATAGGGACTATCACCTGGGTATCATCCGCATAAGATATGGTTTCAAACCCACACTCGCGGATGATTGAGGCCAGGGGGGCAACGTATATGTTAAACAAAGTAGGGCTCAAGACTGAGACCTGGGGAACCCCTTTATCAATACTTGTGGTCCGGGAGCTAAACGGCCCAAGCTGAACACATTGGGTTCTGTCCGCCCATATATTCTGGAGCCATTTAAAGGCCCCGCCTCCAACGCCAATCTCTCGCAACCAGTCTTGGAGGATCCGATGGGAGATGGTGTCGAAGGCAGCCGACAGATCCTGCCGCACCAATATCACAGGGACTTCCCTATCCAAGGACATCCTTATGGTGTCTGTTACCTCCAACAGTCCCGCCTCGGTGCTATGTGAAACAAAAGAGGGTGGTGATGAACGGAGCATCAGAACCAATCAAACACTCACACCCAGTCAACAGATCCGGGTTTGATCCATCACCGTTCTTTAGCCCACTCTGCCACCCCAGGTCAGACATGGCCATATGCAAATCAGTCTGACCCTGTGCCTCATGGGAACAGTCCAGCCCGAACTGCCAAGCCATGCCTTCCCTCGACCGGAAACAAGCTTCCTAGGACCCGTTTCTGGCATTTCAGCCGTCTTCAGCCAGGCTTGCTTGAATCCAGTGGCAAAGTGAGCAAGGGACTCACGGCTGAGCATACCCTGCCAACTTATGGCGAACAAAGCGGTACAAAAGAGGGTGGTGATGGACGGAGCATCAGAACCAATCAAACACTCACACCCAGTCAACAGATCCGGGTATGATCCATCACCGTTCTTTAGCCCACTCTGCCACCCCAGTTCAGACATGGCCATATGCAAATCAGTCTGACCCTGTGCCTCATGGGAACAGTCCAGCCCGAACTGCCAAGCCATGCCTTCCCTGGACCGGAAACAAGCTTCCTACGACCGGTTTCTGGCATTTCAGCCGTCTTCAGCCAGGCTTGCTTGAGTCCAGTGGCAAAGTGAGCAAGGGACTCACGGCTGAGCATACCCTGCCAACTTATGGCGAACAAAGCGGTACAAAAGAGGGTGGTGATGGACGGAGCATCAGAACCAATCAAACACTCACACCCAGTCAACAGATCCGGGTTTGATCCATCACCGTTCTTTAGCCCACTCTGCCACCCCAGTTCAGACATGGCCATATGCAAATCAGTCTGACCCTGTGCCTCATGGGAACAGTCCAGCCCGAACTGCCAAGCCATGCCTTCCCTGGACCGGAAACAAGCTTCCTAGGACCGGTTTCTGGCATTTCAGCCGTCTTCAGCCAGGCTTGCTTGAATCCAGTGGCAAAGTGAGCAAGGGACTCACGGCTGAGCATACCCTGCCAACTTATGTCGAAAAAAGCGGTACAAAAGAGGGTGGTGATGGACGGACCATCAGAACCAATCAAACACTCACACCCAGTCAACAGATCCGGGTTTGATCCATCACCGTTCTTTAGCCCACTCTGCCACCCCAGTTCAGACATGTCCATATGCAAATCAGTCTGACCCTGGGCCTCATGGGAACAGTCCAGCCCGAACTGCCAAGCCATGCCTTCCCTGGACCGGAAACAAGCTTCCTAGGACTGGTTTCTGGCATTTCAGCCGTCTTCAGCCAGGCTTGCTTGAATCCAGTGGCAAAGTGAGCAAGGGACTCACGGCTGAGCATACCCTGCCAACTTATGGCGAACAAAGCGGTACAAAAGAGGGTGGTGATGGACGGAGCATCAGAACCAATCAAACACTCACACCCAGTCAACAGATCCGGCTATGATCCATCACCGTTCTTTAGCCCACTCTGCCACCCCAGTTCAGACATGCCCATATGCAAATCAGTCTGACCCTGTGCCTCATGGGAACAGTCCAGCCCGAACTGCCAAGCCATGCCTTCCCTGGACCGGAAACAAGCTTCCTACGACCGGTTTCTGGCATTTCAGCCGTCTTCAGCCAGGCTTGCTTGAGTCCAGTGGCAAAGTGAGCAAGGGACTCACGGCTGAGCATACCCTGCCAACTTATGGCGAACAAAGCGGTACAAAAGAGGGTGGTGATGGACGGAGCATCAGAACCAATCAAACACTCACACCCAGTCAACAGATCCGGGTTTGATCCATCACCGTTCTTTAGCCCACTCTGCCACCCCAGTTCAGACATGGCCATATGCAAATCAGTCTGACCCTGTGCCTCATGGGAACAGTCCAGCCCGAACTGCCAAGCCATGCCTTCTCTGGACCGGAAACAAGCTTCCTAGGACCGGTTTCTGGCATTTCAGCCGTCTTCAGCCAGGCTTGCTTGAATCCAGTGGCAAAGTGAGCAAGGGACTCACGGCTGAGCATACCCTGCCAACTTATGTCGAAAAAAGCGGTACAAAAGAGGGTGGTGATGGACGGACCATCAGAACCAATCAAACACTCACACCCAGTCAACAGATCTGGGTTTGATCCATCACCGTTCTTTAGCCCACTCTGCCACCCCAGGTCAGACATGGCCATATGCAAATCAGTCTGACCCTGTGCCTCATGGGAACAGTCCAGCCCGAACTGCCAAGCCATGCCTTCCCTCGACCGGAAACAAGCTTCCTAGGACCGGTTTCTGGCATTTCAGCCGTCTTCAGCCAGGCTTGCTTGAATCCAGTGGCAAAGTGAGCAAGGGACTCACGGCTGAGCATACCCTGCCAACTTATGGCGAACAAAGCGGTACAAAAGAGGGTGGTGATGGACGGAGCATCAGAACCAATCAAACACTCACACCCAGTCAACAGATCCGGGTATGATCCATCACCGTTCTTTAGCCCACTCTGCCACCCCAGTTCAGACATGGCCATATGCAAATCAGTCTGACCCTGTGCCTCATGGGAACAGTCCAGCCCGAACTGCCAAGCCATGCCTTCCCTGGACCGGAAACAAGCTTCCTACGACCGGTTTCTGGCATTTCAGCCGTCTTCAGCCAGGCTTGCTTGAGTCCAGTGGCAAAGTGAGCAAGGGACTCACGGCTGAGCATACCCTGCCAACTTATGGCGAACAAAGCGGTACAAAAGAGGGTGGTGATGGACGGAGCATCAGAACCAATCAAACACTCACACCCAGTCAACAGATCCGGGTTTGATCCATCACCGTTCTTTAGCCCACTCTGCCACCCCAGTTCAGACATGGCCATATGCAAATCAGTCTGACCCTGTGCCTCATGGGAACACTCCAGCCCGAACTGCCAAGCCATGCCTTCCCTGGACCGGAAACAAGCTTCCTAGGACCGGTTTCTGGCATTTCAGCCGTCTTCAGCCAGGCTTGCTTGAATCCAGTGGCAAAGTGAGCAAGGGACTCACGGCTGAGCATACCCTGCCAACTTATGTCGAAAAAAGCGGTACAAAAGAGGGTGGTGATGGACGGACCATCAGAACCAATCAAACACTCACACCCAGTCAACAGATCCGGGTTTGATCCATCACCGTTCTTTAGCCCACTCTGCCACCCCAGTTCAGACATGTCCATATGCAAATCAGTCTGACCCTGTGCCTCATGGGAACAGTCCAGCCCGAACTGCCAAGCCATGCCTTCCCTGGACCGGAAACAAGCTTCCTAGGACTGGTTTCTGGCATTTCAGCCGTCTTCAGCCAGGCTTGCTTGAATCCAGTGGCAAAGTGAGCAAGGGACTCACGGCTGAGCTTACCCTGCCAACTTATGGCGAACAAAGCGGTACAAAAGAGGGTGGTGATGGACGGAGCATCAGAACCAATCAAACACTCACACCCAGTCAACAGATCCGGCTATGATCCATCACCGTTCTTTAGCCCACTCTGCCACCCCAGTTCAGACATGCCCATATGCAAATCAGTCTGACCCTGTGCCTCATGGGAACAGTCCAGCCCGAACTGCCAAGCCATGCCTTCCCTGGACCGGAAACAAGCTTCCTACGACCGGTTTCTGGCATTTCAGCCGTCTTCAGCCAGGCTTGCTTGAGTCCAGTGGCAAAGTGAGCAAGGGACTCACGGCTGAGCATACCCTGCCAACTTATGGCGAACAAAGCGGTACAAAAGAGGGTGGTGATGGACGGAGCATCAGAACCAATCAAACACTCACACCCAGTCAACAGATCCGGGTTTGATCCATCACCGTTCTTTAGCCCACTCTGCCACCCCAGTTCAGACATGGCCATATGCAAATCAGTCTGACCCTGTGCCTCATGGGAACAGTCCAGCCCGAACTGCCAAGCCATGCCTTCCCTGGACCGGAAACAAGCTTCCTAGGACCGGTTTCTGGCATTTCAGCCGTCTTCAGCCAGGCTTGCTTGAATCCAGTGGCAAAGTGAGCAAGGGACTCACGGCTGAGCATACCCTGCCAACTTATGTCGAAAAAAGCGGTACAAAAGAGGGTGGTGATGGACGGACCATCAGAACCAATCAAACACTCACACCCAGTCAACAGATCCGGGTTTGATCCATCACCGTTCTTTAGCCCACTCTGCCACCCCAGTTCAGACATGTCCATATGCAAATCAGTCTGACCCTGTGCCTCATGGGAACAGGCCAGCCCGAACTGCCAAGCCATGCCTTCCCTGGACCGGAAACAAGCTTCCTAGGACCGGTTTCTGGCATTTCAGCCGTCTTCAGCCAGGCTTGCTTGAATCCAGTGGCAAAGAGAGCAAGGGACTCACGGCTGAGCATACCCTGCCAACTTATGGCGAACAAAGCGGTACAAAAGAGAGTGGTGATGGACGGAGCATCAGAACCAATCAAACACTCACACCCAGTCAACAGATCCGGGTTTGATCCATCACCGTTCTTTAGCCCACTCTGCCACCCCAGTTCAGACATGGCCATATGCAAATCAGTCTGACCCTGTGCCTCATGGGAACAGACCAGCCCGAACTGCCAAGCCATGCCTTCCCTGGACTGGAAACAAGCTTCCTAGGAATGGTTTCTGGCATTTCAGCCGTCTTCAGCCAGGCTTGCTTGAATCCAGTGGCAAAGTGAGCAAGGGACTCACGGCTGAGCATACCCTGCCAACTTATGGCGAACAAAGCGGTACAAAAGAGGGTGGTGATGGACGGAGCATCAGAACCAATCAAACACTCACACCCAGTCAACAGATCCGGGTTTGATCCATCACCGTTCTTTAGCCCACTCTGCCACCCCAGTTCAGACATGGCCATGTGCAAATCAGTCTGACCCTGTGCCTCATGGGAACAGTCCAGCCCGAACTGCCAAGCCATGCCTTCCCTGGACCGGAAACAAGCTTCCTAGGACCGGTTTCTGGCATTTCAGCCGTCTTCAGCCAGGCTTGCTTGAATCCAGTGGCAAAGTGAGCAAGGGACTCACGGCTGAGCATACCCTGCCAACTTATGGCGAACAAGGCGGTACAAAAGAGGGTGGTGATGGACGGAGCATCAGAACCAATCAAACACTCACACCCAGTCAACAGATCCGGGTTTGATCCATCACCGTTCTTTAGCCCACTCTGCCACCCCAGGTCAGACATGGCCATATGCAGATCAGTCTGACCCTGTGCCTCATGGGAACAGTCCATCCCGAACTGCCAAGCCATGCCTTCCCTGGACCGGAAACAAGCTTCCTAGGACCGGTTTCTGGCATTTCAGCCGTCTTCAGCCAGGCTTGCTTGAATCCAGTGGCAAAGTGAGCAAGGGACTCACGGCTGAGCATACCCTGCCAACTTATGGCGAACAAAGCGGTACAAAAGAGGGTGGTGATGGACGGAGCATCAGAACCAATCAAACACTCACACCCAGTCAACAGATCCGGGTTTGACCCATCACCGTTCTTTAGCCCACTCTGCCACCCCAGGTAAGACATGGCCATATGCAAATCAGTCTGACCCTGTGCCTCATGGGAACAGTCCAGCCCGAACTTCCAAGCCATGCCTTCCCTGGACAGGAAACAAGCTTCCTAGGACCGGTTTCTGGCATTTCAGCCGTCTTCAGCCAGGCTTGCTTGAATCCAGTGGCAAAGTGAGCAAGGGACTCACGGCTGAGCATACCCTGCCAACTTATGGCGAACAAAGCGGTACAAAAGAGGGTGGTGATAGACGGAGCATCAGAACCAATCAAACACTCACACCCAGTCAACAGATCCGGGTTTGATCGATCACCGTTCTTTAGCTCAATCTGCCACCCCAGTTCAGACATGGCCATATGCAAATCAGTCTGACCCTGTGCCTCATGGGAACAGTCCAGCCCGAACTGCCAAGCCATGCCTTCCCTGGACCGCAAACAATCTTCCTAGGACCGGTTTCTGGCATTTCAGCCATCTTCAGCCAGGCTTGCTTGAATCCAGTGGCAAAGTGAGCAAGGGACTCACGGCTGAGCATACCCTGCCAACTTATGGCGAACAAATCGGTACAAAAGAGGGTGGTGATGGACGGAGCATCAGAACCAATCAAACACTCACACCCAGTCAACAGATCCGGGTTTGATCCATCACCGTTCTTTAGCCCACTCTGCCACCCCAGTTCAGACATGGCCATGTGCAAATCAGTCTGACCCTGTGCCTCATGGGAACGTCCAGCCCGAACTGCCAAGCCATGCCTTCCCTGGACCGGAAGCAAGCTTCCTAGGACCGGTTTCTGGCATTTCAGCAGTCTTCAGCCAGGCTTGCTTGAATCCAGTGGCAAAGTGAGCAAGGGACTCACGGCTGAGCATACCCTGCCAACTTATGTCGAAAAAAGCGGTACAAAAGAGGGTGGTGATGGACGGACCATCAGAACCAATCAAACACTCACACCCAGTCAACAGATCCGGGTTTGATCCATCACCGTTCTTTAGCCCACTCTGCCACCCCAGTTCAGACATGTCCATATGCAAATCAGTCTGACCCTGTGCCTCATGGGAACAGTCCAGCCCGAACTGCCAAGCCATGCCTTCCCTGGACCGGAAACAAGCTTCCTAGGACTGGTTTCTGGCATTTCAGCCGTCTTCAGCCAGGCTTGCTTGAATCCAGTGGCAAAGTGAGCAAGGGACTCACGGCTGAGCTTACCCTGCCAACTTATGGCGAACAAAGCGGTACAAAAGAGGGTGGTGATGGACGGAGCATCAGAACCAATCAAACACTCACACCCAGTCAACAGATCCGGCTATGATCCATCACCGTTCTTTAGCCCACTCTGCCACCCCAGTTCAGACATGCCCATATGCAAATCAGTCTGACCCTGTGCCTCATGGGAACAGTCCAGCCCGAACTGCCAAGCCATGCCTTCCCTGGACCGGAAACAAGCTTCCTACGACCGGTTTCTGGCATTTCAGCCGTCTTCAGCCAGGCTTGCTTGAGTCCAGTGGCAAAGTGAGCAAGGGACTCACGGCTGAGCATACCCTGCCAACTTATGGCGAACAAAGCGGTACAAAAGAGGGTGGTGATGGACGGAGCATCAGAACCAATCAAACACTCACACCCAGTCAACAGATCCGGGTTTGATCCATCACCGTTCTTTAGCCCACTCTGCCACCCCAGTTCAGACATGGCCATATGCAAATCAGTCTGACCCTGTGCCTCATGGGAACAGTCCAGCCCGAACTGCCAAGCCATGCCTTCCCTGGACCGGAAACAAGCTTCCTAGGACCGGTTTCTGGCATTTCAGCCGTCTTCAGCCAGGCTTGCTTGAATCCAGTGGCAAAGTGAGCAAGGGACTCACGGCTGAGCATACCCTGCCAACTTATGTCGAAAAAAGCGGTACAAAAGAGGGTGGTGATGGACGGACCATCAGAACCAATCAAACACTCACACCCAGTCAACAGATCCGGGTTTGATCCATCACCGTTCTTTAGCCCACTCTGCCACCCCAGTTCAGACATGTCCATATGCAAATCAGTCTGACCCTGTGCCTCATGGGAACAGGCCAGCCCGAACTGCCAAGCCATGCCTTCCCTGGACCGGAAACAAGCTTCCTAGGACCGGTTTCTGGCATTTCAGCCGTCTTCAGCCAGGCTTGCTTGAATCCAGTGGCAAAGAGAGCAAGGGACTCACGGCTGAGCATACCCTGCCAACTTATGGCGAACAAAGCGGTACAAAAGAGAGTGGTGATGGACGGAGCATCAGAACCAATCAAACACTCACACCCAGTCAACAGATCCGGGTTTGATCCATCACCGTTCTTTAGCCCACTCTGCCACCCCAGTTCAGACATGGCCATATGCAAATCAGTCTGACCCTGTGCCTCATGGGAACAGACCAGCCCGAACTGCCAAGCCATGCCTTCCCTGGACTGGAAACAAGCTTCCTAGGAATGGTTTCTGGCATTTCAGCCGTCTTCAGCCAGGCTTGCTTGAATCCAGTGGCAAAGTGAGCAAGGGACTCACGGCTGAGCATACCCTGCCAACTTATGGCGAACAAAGCGGTACAAAAGAGGGTGGTGATGGACGGAGCATCAGAACCAATCAAACACTCACACCCAGTCAACAGATCCGGGTTTGATCCATCACCGTTCTTTAGCCCACTCTGCCACCCCAGTTCAGACATGGCCATGTGCAAATCAGTCTGACCCTGTGCCTCATGGGAACAGTCCAGCCCGAACTGCCAAGCCATGCCTTCCCTGGACCGGAAACAAGCTTCCTAGGACCGGTTTCTGGCATTTCAGCCGTCTTCAGCCAGGCTTGCTTGAATCCAGTGGCAAAGTGAGCAAGGGACTCACGGCTGAGCATACCCTGCCAACTTATGGCGAACAAGGCGGTACAAAAGAGGGTGGTGATGGACGGAGCATCAGAACCAATCAAACACTCACACCCAGTCAACAGATCCGGGTTTGATCCATCACCGTTCTTTAGCCCACTCTGCCACCCCAGGTCAGACATGGCCATATGCAGATCAGTCTGACCCTGTGCCTCATGGGAACAGTCCATCCCGAACTGCCAAGCCATGCCTTCCCTGGACCGGAAACAAGCTTCCTAGGACCGGTTTCTGGCATTTCAGCCGTCTTCAGCCAGGCTTGCTTGAATCCAGTGGCAAAGTGAGCAAGGGACTCACGGCTGAGCATACCCTGCCAACTTATGGCGAACAAAGCGGTACAAAAGAGGGTGGTGATGGACGGAGCATCAGAACCAATCAAACACTCACACCCAGTCAACAGATCCGGGTTTGACCCATCACCGTTCTTTAGCCCACTCTGCCACCCCAGGTAAGACATGGCCATATGCAAATCAGTCTGACCCTGTGCCTCATGGGAACAGTCCAGCCCGAACTTCCAAGCCATGCCTTCCCTGGACAGGAAACAAGCTTCCTAGGACCGGTTTCTGGCATTTCAGCCGTCTTCAGCCAGGCTTGCTTGAATCCAGTGGCAAAGTGAGCAAGGGACTCACGGCTGAGCATACCCTGCCAACTTATGGCGAACAAAGCGGTACAAAAGAGGGTGGTGATAGACGGAGCATCAGAACCAATCAAACACTCACACCCAGTCAACAGATCCGGGTTTGATCGATCACCGTTCTTTAGCTCAATCTGCCACCCCAGTTCAGACATGGCCATATGCAAATCAGTCTGACCCTGTGCCTCATGGGAACAGTCCAGCCCGAACTGCCAAGCCATGCCTTCCCTGGACCGCAAACAATCTTCCTAGGACCGGTTTCTGGCATTTCAGCCATCTTCAGCCAGGCTTGCTTGAATCCAGTGGCAAAGTGAGCAAGGGACTCACGGCTGAGCATACCCTGCCAACTTATGGCGAACAAATCGGTACAAAAGAGGGTGGTGATGGACGGAGCATCAGAACCAATCAAACACTCACACCCAGTCAACAGATCCGGGTTTGATCCATCACCGTTCTTTAGCCCACTCTGCCACCCCAGTTCAGACATGGCCATGTGCAAATCAGTCTGACCCTGTGCCTCATGGGAACGTCCAGCCCGAACTGCCAAGCCATGCCTTCCCTGGACCGGAAGCAAGCTTCCTAGGACCGGTTTCTGGCATTTCAGCAGTCTTCAGCCAGGCTTGCTTGAATCCAGTGGCAAAGTGAGCAAGGGACTCACGGCTGAGCATACCCTGCCAACTTATGGCGAACAAAGCGGTACAAAAGAGAGTGGTGATGGACGGAGCATCAGAACCAATCAAACACTCACACCCAGTCAACAGATCCGGGTTTGATCCATCACTGTTCTTTAGCCCACTCTGCCACCCCAGTTCAGACATGGCCATATGCAAATAAGTCTGACCCTGTGCCTCATGGGAACAGTCCAGCCCGAACTGCCAAGCCATGCCTTCCCTGGACTGGAAACAAGCTTCCTAGGACCGGTTTCTGGCATTTCAGCCGTCTTCAGCCAGGCTTGCTTGAATCCGGTGGCAAAGTGAGCAAGGGACTCACGGCTGAGCATACCCTGCCAACTTATGGCGAGCAAAGCGGTACAAAAGAGAGTGGTGATGGACGGAGCATCAGAACCAATCAAACACTCACACCCAGTCAACAGATCCGGGTTTGATCCATCACCGTTCTTTAGCCCACTCTGCCACCCCAGTTCAGACATGGCCATATGCAAATCAGTCTGACCCTGTGCCTCATGGGAACAGTCCAGCCCGAACTGCCAAGCCATGCCTTCCCTGGACCGGAAACAAGCTTCCTAGGACCGGTTTCTGGCATTTCAGCCGTCTTCAGCCAGGCTTGCTTGAATCCAGTGGCAAAGTGAGCAAGGGACTCACGGCTGAGCATACCCTGCCAACTTATGGCGAACAAATCGGTACAAAAGAGGGTGGTGATGGACGGAGCATCAGAACCAATCAAACACTCACACCCAGTCAACAGATCCGGGTTTGATCCATCACCGTTCTTTAGCCCACTCTGCCACCCCAGTTCAGACATGGCCATGTGCAAATCAGTCTGACCCTGTGCCTCATGGGAACGTCCAGCCCGAACTGCCAAGCCATGCCTTCCCTGGACCGGAAGCAAGCTTCCTAGGACCGGTTTCTGGCATTTCAGCAGTCTTCAGCCAGGCTTTCTTGAATCCAGTGGCAAAGTGAGCAAGGGACTCACGGCTGAGCATACCCTGCCAACTTATGGCGAACAAAGCGGTACAAAAGAGAGTGGTGATGGACGGAGCATCAGAACCAATCAAACACTCACACCCAGTCAACAGATCCGGGTTTGATCCATCACTGTTCTTTAGCCCACTCTGCCACCCCAGTTCAGACATGGCCATATGCAAATAAGTCTGACCCTGTGCCTCATGGGAACAGTCCAGCCCGAACTGCCAAGCCATGCCTTCCCTGGACTGGAAACAAGCTTCCTAGGACCGGTTTCTGGCATTTCAGCCGTCTTCAGCCAGGCTTGCTTGAATCCAGTGGCAAAGTGAGCAAGGGACTCACGGCTGAGCATACCCTGCCAACTTATGGCGAGCAAAGCGGTACAAAAGAGAGTGGTGATGGACGGAGCATCAGAACCAATCAAACACTCACACCCAGTCAACAGATCCGGGTTTGATCCATCACCGTTCTTTAGCCCACTCTGCCACCCCAGTTCAGACATGGCCATATGCAAATCAGTCTGACCCTGTGCCTCATGGGAACAGTCCAGCCCGAACTGCCAAGCCATGTCTTCCCTGGACCGGAAACAAGCTTCCTAGGACCGGTTTCTGGCATTTCAGCCGTCTTCAGCCAGGCTTGCTTGAATCCAGTGGCAAAGTGAGCAAGGGACTCACGGCTGAGCATACCCTGCCAACTTATGGCGAACAAAGCGGTACAAAAGAGGGTGGTGATGGACGGAGCATCAGAACCAATCAAACACTCACACCCAGTCAACAGATCCGGGTTTGATCCATCACCGTTCTTTAGCCCACTCTGCCACCCCAGGTCAGACATGGCCATATGCAGATCAGTCTGACCCTGTGCCTCATGGGAACAGTCCATCCCGAACTGCCAAGCCATGCCTTCCCTGGACCGGAAACAAGCTTCCTAGGACCGGTTTCTGGCATTTCAGCCGTCTTCAGCCAGGCTTGCTTGAATCCAGTGGCAAAGTGAGCAAGGGACTCACGGCTGAGCATACCCTGCCAACTTATGGCGAACAAAGCGGTACAAAAGAGGGTGGTGATGGACGGAGCATCAGAACCAATCAAACACTCACACCCAGTCAACAGATCCGGGTTTGATCCATCACCGTTCTTTAGCTCACTCTGCCACCCCAGTTCAGACATGGCCACATGCAAATCAGTCTGACCCTGTGCCTCATGGAAACAGTCCAGCCCGAACTGCCAAGCCATGCCTTCCCTGGACCGCAAACAAGCTTCCTAGGACCGGTTTCTGGCATTTCAGCCGTCTTCAGCCTGGCTTGCTTGAATCCAGTGGCAAAGTGAGCAAGGGACTCACGACTGAGCATACCCTGCAAACTTATGGCGAACAAAGCGGTACAAAAGAGGGTGGTGATAGACGGAGCATCAGAACCAATCAAACACTCACACCCAGTCAACAGATCCGGGTTTGATCCATCACCGTTCTTTAGCCCACTCTGCCACCCCAGTTCAGACATGGCCATATGCAAATCAGTCTGACCCTGTGCCTCATGGGAACAGTCCAGCCCGAACTGCCAAGCCATGCCTTCCCTGGACCGGAAACAAGCTTCCTAGTACCGGTTTCTGGCATTTCAGCCGTCTTCAGCCAGGCTTGCTTGAATCCAGTGGCAAAGTGAGCAAGGGACTCACGGCTGAGCATACCCTGCCAACTTATGGGGACAAAGCGGTACAAAAGAGGGTGGTGAAGGACGGAGCATCAGAACCAATCAAACACTCACACCCAGTCAACAGATCCGGGTATGATCCATCACCGTTCTTTAGCCCACTCTGCCACCCCAGTTCAGACATGGCCATATGCAAATCAGTCTGACCCTGTGCCTCATGGGAACAGTCCAGCCCGAACTGCCAAGCCATGCCTTCCCTGGACCAGAAACAAGCTTCCTAGGACCGGTTTCTGGCATTTCAGCCGTCTGCAGCCAGGCTTGCTTGAATCCAGTGGCAAAGTGAGCAAGGGACTCACGGCTGAGCATACCCTGCCAACTTATGGCGAACAAAGCGGTACAAAAGAGGGTGGTGATGGACGGAGCATCAGAACCAATCAAACACTCACACCCAGTCAACAGATCCGGGTTTGATCCATCACCGTTCTTTAGCCCACTCTGCCACCCCAGTTCAGAAATGTGAGGCGCGGAAGCCCGACTGGGAGGCATCCAGTATATTGTTCTGCTCCAGATACTGATAGAGATGCTGATTAACTAAGGTCTCCATGATTTTTGCACAGCACGGCAAAAGAGAGATTGGTCTAAAGTTCTGAAGATCGCTAGGATCCGCTAGAGCCTTCTTCAGAAGGGGTTTTATACGTGCCTCTTTCCACTTGCGCGGGATGGTGGAGGTTGCAAGCGAGATGTTACAGACAGTTGTGAGAGACTCGGCGAGGGCTGGAGATAGTGCTGATATAACAGCGGTGGGCATTAGATCTAATGGGGAGTCAGATCTTGCTCTGGCTAATAGAGAGCTCACTTCTTCCCTTGTGACATTAGGGATAAGTTCTGAGGTTGACTGACTCTGATTCTCCAGAATTGAGGGGGTATCGTAGACGCCCTCCTCAGAATCAAAATTATATATTTGTGCAACCGTGTCTTGAGTTAAAGGGGAGAACTCCTTCTCCTAGTCCACATTATCACAGGGAGCTCCAAAATATACTTTGGGCCTTGATCCGGGGCAAATGTGAACACTACTTGAGTGTGAGCCACTCCCTAGTGTGCCTGGTGCACCTTCACCAACCACTCTGTGAATGTTTGCAACAGGCACCCCTGACCTTGAAGAGGCTGAGAGCCACCACGAGGGTATTTAGGTAGGCAGTGCTTAATTTGTAAAATAATAAGTGCCAGGGTACTTGTCAGGAGGCCACTGCAGCTTGCACCACCCATTGCAACTGCCAGCCCTGTTAGTGGCAGTACTAACACAGCTACTAACCATCACACACCTACAAGTGTGGCAATTCAGACAGTTCCAGGCCCCTAAAGCTACAAGAATGTACTGGGTGGCAGGTATTAGTCATTTTAATGTGCATTTATCAGTTTGCCTGGAGGGGGTCTCATGTGGACGGCGGCAGCTCTCACAGTGCATTACGAGAGGAGCGCACTTGTGCGTCTCCCGGCTGGAGTCTCAGGAGGCAGAGGCATCACGAGCGTACGCAGCACAAACTACAGCTACAGGACACTGCAGTGTCCAGGGCAGTCTGGCAAGCTCCAGGACACAAAGAATCTTAGTGTGGGAGAGGAACAAGCTCACTCTAGCAGAGGAGCAACGGACTGGGGAAATAGTACCCACCGGCCTCTCACCAGGTATCTGTCCAGTCTCTTATTATAGACTACATGGGATCAGTGTAGGGCTGTCGAGCCTGTGACCATGAACTGAAGCATTTAAGGGCAAGACTGACAAGAGGTATACCTTGAGAAACCATGCCTTACTGCAACAAGGTGGACTGAATGCCGCCAGGATACACTTAGAGGCCTTGGGGAGGATCAACATTGCATCATGGTGGTGATTTTTCAAAGGATACTCCTCGGGAGGCTGGGTGAGTTGTTCCCATCAACGTAAGAAAAATTATGGTTTAAAACTAAGGAACTTCAACCAGGAGAAATCTCCTGGAAGGGTACTGGGGCTTGCAAAAGTTACTCATTCCTTAAACTCTCTTTTAAGATAAACACGCATAAGGATGTATCAAAAGGTCCAGTAACAGGGGGGTGATGATCAAGGTATTCACGTCAGAGAAAGCAATAAAGTTAGGGAGCCCAAAAAGACATTTGGAAACTTACATATTCTGACTAGAAATTCCAGACATGGAACAGGGGAGGATGAAAGGTGTCCCTGGAAGCACTATGACCCCACTAGACAGTATAAGCCAATGATGAATCAAACTGTGCGAAAGAGCAATAGATTTGATGCATTAAGAGACCTTGAAGATTGACAGAAAAATGAGAGCATCCCCCTCCCCAGTAGACGTCAGTTGTGTGAGGAGACAGTAGCTTCAACGTCAGTGGAATCTTTAATAAAAGGTCTCCAACTTGAACTTAGAGAAAGGTTTGAAGTCTCCTAGTCTAATCAGAAATGGATTCAGGAGGCATGTAGGTTGCTGGAAACAAAATGGGAGGATACTTACAGGAAGACAACCTTACAGGAAGAGTAAACAGAGGAGATGGGGCATAAGATTGAAGGTAACTCCACTGAGATAATGGCAGTGAGGGCCCAAAATGAGTCACTACAGGATGAATTCGAGAGGTTGGAGAATCACTCCTGGTGACATAATCTGAGGTTAATAAATATTCATGAAGGGTTGGAGTCAGGAGGTTTGAATAACTTGATTATGAAGTTGCTACAGGAGGGCATACTTAAGGAGGAACCTAGAGTGGACCTTGAAAAGGAAATTCAGAGAGTGCACCGAGAACGTTTCAGACTTAAAGGAGGACAAAAGAAACCATGGAATATTCTGGTTAATTTTTTTGGCCTACTCTGTTAAGGATCAGATCTTGATCTTAGGGTTAAAAAGATATCAAATAAGTGATCAGGGATTCACGTATCCATCAAGTCAGATGTATGTAGAAATGCAGAGCAAAGGCAGTGGGAACTTGGGCAGAGAATGGAAGAATTGAGGAGCAAGGGGGCTAAAGTGTAGTGAAGATTTTCTTCCATGTTGATGATAATGTGGAAAAAACAGATGCATAATTTTAGGAAGGTGGAGTAAGTTGACACATTTTTAAAGGATATGGGTATAATAGGATAAGAGAAGAGAAGATTGGTGAAGGTAGGTAAGGTATATTTAAACCTTTAAGTGTGTTATTTTTCCCAGAGGGCAATGCCCATGGTTGGTGGCGGGGGTCCTATCGGTAAAAACTGATAAAATGTTGAAAGTATAAAATGACAAAACCTCATTCACAGTCAATATGTTTGCACTAAGTTGTAGTCTGGAATATAGAAAACAAGTCTGCCAGGTATCTGTCAATTTGTAAGTTATTCAGATAGCAAGGTTGAGGGACATGGTGGAAATAAAGGTTTTAACCTGGAATGTTAATGGATTACAAATTGCTGAGCAGCAGAGTACTTATTTTGCATGAAACCAACCTGACTGCATCCAAGTGTAAGGCTCTCTTTTTTAAACCAAACTGGTTCCATCAAGTGATCTGCATGGATCAGGGATTTAATACAAGGAGGGTGGCACTTGGTATGAGGAAGAATGTGGGAGTGGGACTGCTTGGCTATATTACTATCTGAGCTGGTAGGTGGATTGTTGGGATGTTTTGTGGGCTGCAAGGCCAGTTTACTTGTGCAGCATTTTATGATTAAAATAGCAATGTGGTCTACCCCCTTTGTGTAATGGCAGCTTGCGTTCTAGACTTTCCTTCCCCTATAGTGATAGCGGGAATGTAGCATCAAAAGAACATACAATATACCAAAGTAGTATTAGGACTATAATTTTGTTATCTGTAGAGGAAGAGCCCATCCAACCATGTCGCAGCTTTCCTCCAAGCACTTCTCCTCACCCCATTCCATATTCTTTATAAGATACCTAACATTCCATACCAGTAAATACCCAGTTACCACACACCCCTTTTCCTTAACAAAACAAAAATAAAGAAACAACTACATACAATGGATCCATAGTATTTAAACATGACTATAATGAAGATGAATATTGAAATGGCGACAAAAAAATATTACTAATGAGAAGTAAAGCAATGCAACCTGTCTAACAAAAGTAATTTTCTTTATTTAACACACAATAAAAAATAAACGAGGAAGAAGAATTACCCACATGAAATGTTACTTGACATAATATTTAAAATACTTTGACATTTGCACTGTTCTGGGAGCTTTTCTTGTTACAACATGTCTCAATCAATCAATCAATCAATCAATCCCATAATTTGTTAAGTGCACTAAATACCCGGTAGGGTTTCAAGGCACTGGGGGGGGGGGGGTTGGGGGGGTGCTGTTACTTGTCGAAGAGCCAGGTCTTGAGTTGTCTCCTGAAGGTCAGCAGGTCTTCGGTTTGTCGCAGGTCGAGGGTGAGGGTGTTCCAGGTCTTGGCAGCGCGCAGGGAGAAGGACCTGCCTCCGGAAGTAGTTCTCCGGATGCGTGGGACCGTGGCCAGGGCGTGGTCAGCGGAGCGGAGATTCCTGTTGGGTACGTAGAAGGAGAGTCGACTGTTGAGATAGGCTGGGCCGGTTTTGTGGAGTGCTTTGTGTGCGTGGATCAGGAGCTTGAAGGAGATTCTTTTGTCGACGGGGAGGCAGTGCAGGTTCCTCAGGTGGGGGGTGATGTGGTCGCGGCACGGGACGTCGAGGATCAGGCGTGCGGAGGCATTCTGGATTCTCTGTAGTCTGCTGATGAGCTTGGACTGGGCTCCGGCGTAGAGGGTGTTTCCGTAGTCGAATCTGCTGTTTACTAGGGCCTGGGTGACTGTTTTCCTCGTGTTGGTCGGAATCCATCTGTAGATCTTGCGGAGCATGTGGAGGGTGTTGAAACTAGTGGAGGAGACTGCGTTGACTTGTTTGGTCATGGAGAGTTTTGAGTCGAGGATGATTCCCAGGTTGCGTGCGTGGTTGGTGGGGGTAGGGGGGGACCCCAGTGACGTGGGCGACCAGCAGTCGTCCCATGCGGAGGGGTTGGATCCGAGGATGAGGATTTCCGTTTTGTCTGTGTTCAGTTTGAGGCGGCTGCCGTCCATCCAGTCGGCGACGGCCTTCATTCCATGGTGGAGGTTGGATTTGGCGATGAGGGGGTCCTTTTTGAGGGAGAGGATCAGCTGAGTGTCGTCGGCATAGGAGATTATGTTGAGGTCGTGCTGTCGGGCGATGCGTGCTAGTGGTGTCATGTAGACGTTGAACAATGTCTGGCTGAGGGAGGATCCTTGAGGGACGCCACAGATGACCTCGGAGGCATCGGGTTGAAACGGGGGGAGGCGGACTCTCTGCGTTCTGCCAGAGAGGAAGGAGGTGGTCCAGTCCAGGGCCTTGTTACGGATCCCTGCGTCTTGGAGGCGTGTGCGTAGTGTGTGGTGGCAAACGGTGTCGAAGGCGGTGAAGAGGTCCAGGAGGATGAGGGCCACCATCTCGCCGTTGTCCAGCAGGATCCTGATGTCATCTGTGGCGGCAATGAGGGCGGTCTCGGTGCTGTGGTTGCTGCGGAATCCTGATTAGGACGGGTCAAAGATGTTGTTGTCTTCGAGGTGCTGGGTGAGCTGGGTGTTTACTATCTTCTCGATGACCTTAGCTGGGAATGGAAGCAAGGAGATGGGCCGGATGTTTTTGAGGTTGCTCGGGTCCGCCTTGGGTTTCTTCAGTAGGGCATTGATCTCTGCGTGCTTCCAGACCTCAGGGAAGGTGGCCGTCTCGAAGGAGAGGTTGATGATTTTGTGCAGGTGGGGAGCGATGGACTTGCTGGCTTTATTGAAAATGTGGTGTGGGAGAGGGTCTGATGGAGATCCAGAGTGGATTGTTCCCATGGTCTTGATTGTGTCCTCGATGCTCACGTTGGCCCAGGTTGTCAGGGTGTCGTGGGCGGTGGGGTGCAATGGGTTCGGTGCGGTGTGGTCAATAGGGGTCGTCCGGGGTCTGAAGCTGTCATGGATGTCAGTTATTTTCTGGTGAAAGAAGGTGGCGAGGGAGTCGCACAGGGCTTGTGATGGTGGGATGTCGTTGGAGCTTGGGGTGGAGAGTTCCTTCATGATGGTGAAGAGCTCCTTGCTGTTGTGTGCGTTGTTGTCAAGCCGGTCCGTGAAGGAGGTTCTTTTGGCGGTCCTGATGAGGTGGTGGTGGTTGCGGATGGCGTCTTTGTGGGCAGTGCGGCTGTCTGGTGTCTTTTCATTGTGCCATATGTTTTCCAGTTTTCGGCAGGTGCGTTTGGAGTTGAGAAGTTCCGGGGTGAACCAGCTGACTCTTCTGCTGGTGTCTGTGTTGGTGAGGTTTTTCATTGGAGCGACGGTGTTGGCGCAGTCTTTCATCCAGCGTTTGAGGGCGAGTGCCCCTTCATCCAGGTTAGTTGGGGTCGTCGGGGATTGAGTACGAGGTTTGTCTGTAGTTGTTCTTCAGTGATTTTGCCCCAGCGGCGGCTGGGGGTCTGTAGGGTGCGGTGGTGTGGGGGTGGTTTTCGGAAGGAGAAGTGGATGCAGTGGTGGTCTGTCCAGGTGAGTTCGGAGGCGTGGCTGAAGGTGACGTGGGGGCTTGAGGAGAAGATGACATCTAGCGTGTAGCCGGCGTTGTGGGTCGGCGTTGTGACGAGCTGTTTCAGTCCGAGGTTGGCGAGATTGTCGATCAGGGTGGAGGAGTTGTTGTCGTTGTTGTTCTCCAGGTGAAAGTTCAGGTCTCCGAGGAGGATGTAGTCGGTGGAGGTTAGTGCGTGTGTGCTGATGAGGTCGGCGATGGGGTCTCAGAATTGAGGCCAGGGTCCTGGAGGTCTGTAGATGAGGGTGCCTCTTAAGGTGGTCTTTGGGTTCGTATGGATCTGGAAGTGCATATGTTCGGCGGTGCTGAGGGTGTCGTTGGTGTTTTTGTGGACGATGGCGATTCCTCCTCTGGCCTTGTTGGTGCAGCCTCTGCGGGTGATCTTGTACCCGTCTGGGATGTCTATGGCAATGTCAGGCGAGGAGGCTTCGTTCATCCAGGTCTCGTCAGGAAGGCGACGTCCGGTGATGTGGAGTCGAGTAGGTCCCAGAGTTCGACGGCGTGTTTGTGTGCGGAGCGGGTGTTGATCCAGATGCATCTAAGCTGGTTGGCTTCCGTAGTGGTGGGTGTCTTGGCGCTTTCGTGGCAGGAGAAGCTGCAGTTCCGGCAAGTGAAGGGGCCGTGGGTGCGCCTCAGGGCGGCCTTGCTGCAGGTGTGGGTCCTTCCTGGGTTGAGAGCGATGAGGGTGTTGCCATCGTAGCGGAGGCGGACATCGTGACTGCTGCGGGGGCCAGGGGTTCTGGCGGTGGGTGCGGTCCAGACATGGACGGGCGCAGATGGGCTTGCCTTAGGCACGCCTTCGGCGTGCCAGCGGCGCGCCCGCTGCGCGCGTCCGCTGCGCGGCTGCGCAGCGGGCGCCATATATGGGAAGGTGGGGAGGGAGGAGCAGCTGGGAGGCGGGAGGCGAGGGACGGGTTGATGAATCGGCGCAGAGGGGGCGGGGCCGCAGGGGAGGCAGCGGCAGGGACGGTGGGCCGGAGACCGGGGCACAGAAAAGAAAGTGTACAAATCAGGGTCTCAGAGGCACAAAAGTCAGCGCGAAGGACTGCGAGGGGTACAGAATAAAAAGGGGCACAAAGCAAAGCGGCAAGCGGGGGGCAGGGGGCACAGAACAGATACAGGCACAAAGTTCACGGGGGCACAGACTCACCGCAATGGTAAAGAGGACGGCGAGGGGTACAGAATAAAAGGGGCACAGAGCAAAGCGGCGAGCGGCGGGCAGGGGGCACAGACAGAATCAGGCAAAACAACAGGCGGCAGCGAGAACGTACCTAAGGCCACCACTGGCCACCAGGGATGAGGCGCAGGTGGAGCCTGCGGGTGGTGGAGGGCCTCGACTACTCCGGCGGCAGCAGCGACGGCGGGGGTGTAGGCGGAGCTGCAGCGGGGGGGGAGCGACCTACCAGAAGGTTTTTTCTCCTTATCAGTCTCTTCATCATCTGAACAGTTTACCTTTCTCTTGTATAAAACAATTCTACAGAGATTCCATATGCAAATACCCTGAGTTCTGACAGCATTCTTAAATGTTTTGATGGCCTGTATCAGTTTGGAGAATCTAACACCCTTTCCTATAGGGCTAGTAATCATGACCCAATCACTCACTGATACCTTTGTTGTCTTTCCTGCCTTCTTTTTATCAACATTTTCTTTTCATTTCTTGTTTTTCCCTCTTCCCTTACACACCAGTCTTTCTTGACATCCTTTCCCAAACCAAACTAAAAATTATTTATGCAAAATGTTCCATAGGAGTGTTGGTACCTCCTTTGAAATAGTTCAAATGAGGTTTTACCCGTTGGTCTATGAGGTGTAATTCTATAAATCTCAATGTTTTTTTTTCTGAATTCTTCCAATTCAATGAATCTGCTTTGATGAAAATTATGGTTTCCTTGAGACCTTATTTAACCTTTCTACCATTCTATTAGTCTCAGGATGGTAAAAAGCGCATTTCTTGTGTTTCATTCTTCTTTTCTTAGGAAATTCTTCCACCTCCTTAGATATTGGTTAAACACCATTATCAGTAAGGAATGATCCTGGAAAGCCTTCTCTTCCCATGAGATCCTCTAAACATTATGATGCATGTCTCGTCTCTATTCCTTTTGTGAAACACACTTCTGTCCATCTTGAAAACATATCATTCACAAATATTACAAGAGTTCCTTGTCCATTCTCATGAACTGGTCCTAAGATACCCAGGGCAATCTTGTCCCATGGACCTGTCAGATGTTCCCATTTTTATCATGGCTGGAACCTTTGATTTCTTGGATTTCCCACACAGTGCACACAAGACAATCTCACACCATTCCTTCTACTTGCAGGTCCATTCTTGACCACCAACATTAGGATTGCAACCATTCTTTTGTGTTTGACATTCTTTGATGGCACTCCTGTGCTAACGTTATCAACTCGTCTCTAAGTTTAGAGGGAGGAACTAGCCTTGTTCACTTAAACAATAAATCCCTATGTGTAGATAGCTCATCTTTTATTCATCAAATTTCCCTGCAGCTATCAGACCCTTGTATCTTTTTACTCCATCCAATACATGATAACTGCATCACCTCATTGAGTACATGGTCAAACTTTAACTCCTCACACCATCTTTCTTCAAGAATTACACTAAGCCTGGGCGGAGTTCATGGAGTTCTGCTACGTGGAACTCTGCGAAGTGACAAAAAAACTCTGCTGCTCTACGTGGAGTTCCGCGAGTGGCGGAGTGAATTAGGGTCATGCCACTTGTGGTGATTTTGAGCGCTGGGTGTTTGTCCCATGCTGTAAAATCATTGCGAAAATCAGCTTCCTTTCTGCTGCTCGAGTGGATTTCCTACTTGAGCGGCAGCTTACTCAATGCAAACTGAAGGTTTTCTCAAGGCGAGTGGTCGTGACCTGCCGCAACCACTCACATTGAGAAATCTGACTGCCTGCTTTGAGAAATCTCACCAGGAGGTTGATTTTCCTCACTCGCTCTCGCCAACTAGACCTTGACGAGCACGAGAGAGGAAAAATCTCACTGGGAGGTGGATTTTCCTCACTCGCGCTCGCCAATTTGACGTTGACGAGCAAGAGCAAATAAAAAAACTCCACTCTGGAGTTTTTGGGAACTCCATATGGTCTGCGGAGCGCGGAGTGCAGAAAACTCCACAATCTCCGCGAACGGACCAGAGATCACCACTGAGGGTTAAATAACACTACACTCCACTTCACATGCAAACTCTGTTTCTTCATCAAGTTGATCCTCTCCTTCTTGTTCACAATTATCTTTAGAAATCAAACTAGAAAGTGTGTCTGAACAACACCGTTGCTGAGGGCATGGGGGACATGGCTGAGGCTGTAAGGCAGCAAAATGGACATTAAACGTGGGGCAAGGCGCAGGGAGAAACAGCGCATAGAAGGGTACACAAAGGCGGTGAACCGGCTATGCAATGACACCACTGTCCTCAGCAGACACTCAGTGGCCTTCCAGTTGGAGATAGTCAACTGCAGCCGTGATGTCGCTAGGGGGTTGGTTACTGCCACAACTGCATTGGAAGAACTCCAGACAACACACATCGCTGCCACAGGGTCTGGGGCTGGTGGTGAAAGTGTGGAGGTAACAAGCTGCAGCAGCATCACTCCACCAATACTAGAGTCCAGGAGGCGCAGTGCAAGGCACGGTCCAGCCGCATTACAGTCCTCTAGGGAGGGCAGTGTGCATAGTGAGTGGAGCAGTGCTGTGCGTGGCCGCAGGAAATTAAGCCATGCTTCAGCTGACATTGGGAGATGGGTAAAGTAACCCATGTAACCAAATGATGAGGTATGACAATGAGCATGCAGTGTATCAATGCCATGCTGGGATTGTTGAGGCACTGAGGGGCCAATATGATGTGGTGATGTGCATTCCTATTGCCTGACGTAAGGTCAATAAACACCGTTACACAATTGCAATTACTCGCTTTGTCTCATTACTTACTCAGAAATAGTTGCGTGTGATCTCAGCCCGTCTGTGTATCCCATCTGGCACTGCTGCGACACCTGCTGCATGGTGCAGTGGCTGTGGACATTCCTCATCATCATCCTCTGATTCAGTGAGTTCCACGGGTGTTCCCTTCTTTGTGGCCAGGTTATGTAGCATGGCACATGTTGCTATCATCTTGCAGCAGATCAGAGGGCGGTAGTGCTGTGCACCTCCACTTTTGTGAAGGCAGCGGAACCTGCTTTTTAGGAGTCCAAATGTACACTCCACCACATTCTGTGTTGATTTATGCACCACATTAAATCTCCTCTCACTTGGGTTAGATGGGTTGAGGTATGGAGTCAGGATAAATGACTGCACCGCATATGCACTGTCACCTAAGTGGTAAAGAAGGAAACATCATTCACAGTCAGCAACAGATACATTCAAGGTATACATCAGGGTGTGTCACATTGATTAACCTAGCAGGTATCCTTCCCCAAATTCACCCCCAGCAAGACGTGTATAGATCCCATTGTTCCTGAAGATGTAGAAGTCATGCGTGCTCCCTGGGAATTTTGCTACAATATTGGTGATGATGTGAGAAGCATCACAAATGACCTGTACGTTGATTGAATGTGTTGATTTGTGGTTCTGATATATGTACTCAGTAGCAGGGGGGGGCAGATTGGAATATGTGTCCCATCGATGCACCCTATAACATGTGGGAACTGGGCCTTCTGATAAAAATCCGTCTTTGTCTTATGCAGTTCCGTCTGTGTGCTGGGGAACAGGAAGTAGTGGTGCATTCTTTGCATCATGGCATCCAGGAATGTGTTGAAGAAGTGTGACAGGCAACTCTGAGACATCACCAGCCACAGCTATGACCCCCTGGTAACTACCTGATGCAAGTAGGTGCAGGCAATAAAGGACCTGTACATGTGGTGGTATTGCGTGCGCTCTTAGTGTCTGGTGCTCCAGGATTGGGTTCAGGTCACGTATCAGGTCTAGGATGGTGGTGGGGTGAAGCCTGTTCCTCCCATGGATTTCTGCCTCTGTGAGTTGGAATAGTGTAATGCGCAATCTGTATACACGTTCCTGACGTCCCCAGGTCCTCAGTGCTGCTGCATGCATCCGCATCCACCTTGCAATGACATAGAGGGCCGCCATTGGGTTCACGCAGATGCATTCTGGGGCTGTTTATATGCAGTGCACCTGGTTACCACCTGCTTTGAGTCAGTGTTAATTTGCGACTCCAAAATAGCGATTTTTTGAAAAATCGCTTTTTGCGATTTTATGTACATTGGTTTGCGACTTTATATTACGATTCCTTATTTAGCTACTCACAAAACTCACATTCGCTAAATAAAGAATCACTAACTGTTTTCTTTTATTTTTAGCGATTCCTTATTTAGCGATTCGTTTTTTATGTCTCTACATTTTACATGGGTTATTTGTGATCGCAAACGTGGAAATTCTGCGAATTTCTGCATTTGCGATCGCTATTTGTCTACCCACATCTGACCCTATATGTTTCCTTAACATTGGGGTTTAATTTTCTCGCCTATATGGACCCAAGGTGCTTCTCGCTGCAGATTTTTTTCCAGATCCTCTCTAAGATCAAATATCAGGATTTCTTATTTTCCTTTTAAGGCCTAATCACAATGGAAACGGAAGTCCGGTTTTGGTACAAACTCCGGGTTGCAACCAAAATGCGATTACAGTTCTGAAGCAAATCAGGGTGTTGTCCTCAGGATTTATGCCCCCTTGGAACATGCAGCAAATCGCAGTAGCGAATATGTATACTTGTTGTTTGCGTGCCCCATAATAAAGAATATTATGCTATTGACATATTGTTCCCATTCTAAATGTCAACCTCAAACTTGGATGCGAATTTATGTATGCTAATTGGCACACGCCAAACTCATGCAAATGCGGCTGCGAAAATTGCGACCGAATCCGGATGGGGCCCTGAATGTCATTGTCAATTGTGATTAAGATAGGATAAAAAGAAGCCATTTAATCAGCCAGTCAAAAAGGCATGTGAGGGAAACTGCAACCTGATTTCCAAAAACTTAAAGAAATTGGTACCATTCACTTCATGCAGTTTGTTTCACAGACAATGCCCTTTGAGTGAACCACACAACACACACATTCTATGAGCGCCACCACAATACCAACCATATATCATGCTCCAATCTTCATACGAGGATAATGGACGTACTGTAATAGGATTTGAGATAAAAATGCTTTAAGTGCGAGAAATGTACTTTAAATCCTCATTACTCGAGCACAATATTTTACAGGGTGTTTCCTTTTTAAGATCAAGAAGTCTCGTGTATGTTGGGTCAAGATAACAGGCTGATTCAAATTATGATAAACATTCTATTAAATGGGAAATTTTACAACATTGCTGTGTCAAAAAAACCCTTATCATTACTTTGAATAGTCCTCTTATTAGTTGCATTTGTAGCAACGACTGGCCAATGGACATTTTTAAGCTAAAAAATACAATAAACGCACCCAGTGCTTATCTGAGCTGTATGAATTGTTAGGCAGTGTTCTTAATCCAGAATTTGTGGTCTATAATTCTTTACTGAAGCAAAATGTTGAACATTTCATAATCTTTTGAAGAAACATATTCCGAGATAAGAAAGTAATTCACCTCTACAAGCAAGGAGGCTGCTTTGGTGCAGGGACACTCATTCACTGGCTGGAATCATGTATTCTGCAGCACACCCCATGAAAATTCCTCTGCTGCTCTTCAGTGCAGTTTATAGACTGCTTCAAACATGAAGTGTGCTATTCTCGGTTATTAATTACGTGGAAGGGTCGCACTAAGTTAGTGATCTAGGGGCTGGCGAATTAGAAATATCTGCCATTTTGCAATACAACTGATACACTAATCAGCCAGATGACAAAATGCACATTTGCAGAAGGTCACCAAAGCTCCTCCCTCATCAGTGTGCAAGATGCATTTTGAGAACCTCTGCAAATCGCTATGAATGCAAGGATGGGGGCCTGTAAGGGGGAGTGTACCTTAATCCTTGCATTCCCATTCCCTGCTGTTCAACATGTTAGGGGCTAAAATATGGATTGCAGGAAGGGTATTGGAAGAGGGCAGGCAATGCTTCCTCTGACTCATTGCTCACGATGAACCGCCAGATGAACACTGTGTCCTCGGCCTGCTTCAACACCCTCTGCATACTCTGAAAGACTTTCAGATGGATCCCACCCGAATCCAGTAAAACGGTCATGCACGCCCTCATTAGTAGCAGACTTGACTAAAGCAACGCTCTCTATGCCAGAATCAACAAGAAACTACTTTGCAAACTCCAGACCGTCCAAAACACCGTAAGCCAGACTGATCCTGGACATCCCCCATCACAACCACATCACCCAACACCTCCACGATCTCCACTGGATCGAAAAAAGAATAACCTTCAAGCTCCTCACTCACGCATACAAGGTCCTCCACAACATCGGACAACTATACCTATACAACCGCCACTCCTTCCATGCACCCAATAGACACCTCCGATCAGCTGACCTCTCTCTGGCTACCGTCCCGCGCATCTACAAGACCAGAACAGGAGGAAAGTCCTTCTACTACCTCACAGCCAAGGCCTGGAACAACCTCCCCCTCCACCTCCGGCAAGTCCCCACACTGCTCCAGTTCAGGAAGAACCCAAAGATCTGGCTCTTTGGATGACCCCAGCACTCAACAGAGCCACCCTACCCACTTCTCCAAAGCGCCTTGAGACCCTGATGGGTGAGTAGCTGCACTTCACCAACCCCTGATTGATTGATTTATTGACGCTAATGACTTGAAGGGTGGTTGGTTGAAGGGAACTGGTGCTCTAGAGAATTACACATGTTATTTGTTGTCCTGTAAAAAAGTGTGGTGCTATTGAGGTAGGGGCTGCTTCCTCTGAGTCTGCCTGACAACATTGAAAAGGTGAAAGCTGTCCCAGGACAACAGGTTTCAATTTGCTAATGGGTTATCACATCATATTATGTGTTAGGAACCTGTCAAAAGTTGGTGGCAGTGACTGAAGTTGTAAAGCTTTGACACATAGGGGCATATTCTCAAGGAGCTAACGCTGAGTTATGGGTACTTTAGTGCAGCCAAAGTCACGATAAAATTATCGCCCCATTCACAAGCTGATGCAAACAGCCGATACCACCAGTTTTCCGGCAATAGCATCCTCAAAAAACGTCACCACGGATTACCCCGGCAACTATCGCTAATGAAATGCAGAGTAGGCGTTCCCGAGCTGTGACAACACCACTCCGCAACATCCAGCCTGATCTGCGATAAGAACACAAAACAGGTGATAAGGCGTGTTAGCAGCAGGAAACTAACACCTGCTCTGACCTGGTGCAAAGTCGGACGACAACCGGCAGCAGCCAAGGGAGCACAGCCCATGGCCAATCATGAGGAACAACAGATGCCCCCAGCAACTGAACATGCAGCCCGGAGCACCAAGAGGGCAAGAACACACACCGCCACCCTCCGGACCTCCCCTTCCAACAAAGAGAATACACATCAACTCCACGAAACCATTACCCAAACAAATCGCCTGAAGTCGCACAACCACAACACCTCACATACAGGTGTGGCCACGAAAATGGAAACACACATCCACATCATAAGACCAAAAAAAAAACATTTATTACAGATGAAACAAAAAAAAACAATCATGAAGAGGCACGGCGGGTCTTCTCCGAGAATTCCCTAAGTCACAGCCTGCAAGACAGAAAGACAGATGAGAAGGTGTGACATGCACCCATCAAAGGACAGAGAGGGAGTGCGAAAGAGAGAGAGAGAGAGCGGGGGGGAGAGAAAGAGAGAGGGAGAGAGGGACAGAATGAGAGAGAGGGATAGAGAGAGGGAGAGTGCGGACACTGCGGACCCAGGCCCCACTGCTCACCTGCAGCCACCGATGTGTCTCCAACCATGTGCCGGTACACACTGCAGTCCACCAGGTTACTCATCTGAAACAGTTGCCAGAGACATGAATGGCAGAGTCCATACAGTAGCACATGCCATCATTGCATGCCTGACCCTGCACACACAGGCTGCTGCACCCCAGCCCCTCCCGCCACCCAGCGGAGACTGCCCGCCACTGCGTGACCAGGCCTCACTGCTCACCTTCCGCCACCGGTATGTCTCCAAGAGGGCCCACCATGTGCCAGGGGGAGCTCCAAGCCCGGGGCCCGCGACCATGGACCCTCCAAATCATGCAGCCACGCACTACGGGCCACCAGGTCACACACCTGATTCCGGGTCTGGATTTGAAATGACAGAGAACACATCAGGGCACAGGGCATCATCGCAGGCTGCACACCCACTCAGCCCAATAGGTGCCACTAACTCTGTCAACCGCGAGGCAACGCCACATGGCGGGAGGCCCGCACTGCCCACTGGCTTAGGCTACACTGCGGTCCAGCAGGGCTCACACCAATGCCACCATTCTGGACCGCCCGGACGGCGCATCATCGCAGGCTGCACACCCACTCAGCACTGAGGGTGCCCCTATCTCAGTGCACCGGAAGACACCGTCCCGTGGTAGTGTGCCTGCCGCAGTGCATCCGGTGCCACCAAGTGTGTGCACCACTAGCCATGGACCCTTTCTGATTGAGTCCCATGGTGCGGATGCCGTCATGTCACCACCGTCACCGGGCAATGTGACGTGGCAGGGCCCCAGGCCCTCATGCATAATGGATACCCACTCAGAAACACCCATTTGGAGAGTGGAAATGTCATCCAGCACGTGTGCCAGGCCATTTTTATTGGCAGGCTCACATGTTCCGTGACATCGGTGCCGAATAGGTGTGGTGTGGGTGTGAAGCAGCCGTGAGGGAGTGGCTGTGGCATGCAGACAGCTAGACCTGTGAGCAGCAGATCCCTACAGGGAAGACCTGGGACATATAGCGTTGTTGTCCCCTGTGAGCGTGAGCAGAGTGGGCTGGCCTGGCGTATACCAGTCCAGCATAAGGGTGTGAACAATGAACCCGGCACTGTGGGCGTGCTTCCGTTCTGACCTGGACAAGGAAGTAACAAATGCGTGTTCCCCCATTCTAGTGTCGGCACCACCCAGCACGCAATGTGTCCCCCTGTGACCCAAGACCCACAACATAAGCAACATGGACGTAAGGTGAAATCATTGATCCTACATGCATCCATACCTTCACACTTGCAAGATCATAGACATGACATTCCGTTGTGTAAATGAATGTTTAATTCACATTCAATGGAGTGACGTAGCTGTAGCAGTACAGGGCCATGCAAACCCCACCTTGCAGCGCTGGCCCATGGAGGGTCAGCCAGAGTCCTTCAGGGAATGACATGTACATCAGCAGTGGAGGAGTTCAGTCCGCAGTTTGATATCTGTGTCATAGGTGACAAAACAGAAAATGGCAGTCAACATCGAGGTTCAAGGTGAGTGTTGCAGAGTGCATCGGGGTACAGTGGAAGGGGATGATGCTGAGGGCAGAACCAAGCAGAAAAAGGCAATATGGTGGACATGAAGGCTACTGCTTCCTACTGACTATGGGGGCAGATTCATCCACATCTTTGTCCTCAGCTGTTGCATGTGCCTCACATGTGGGTAGTGGTTTTCTGTCTCCAGCACTGTGTGGCAGTGACACCACAGGAGTCAGAGGTGGAATGCCCGCCACACTATGTGGCACTGACACATCAGGGGCTGGAGATGTGGATGGAGTGGTATCAGCAGCATGCATCAGTGCCAGGCCTTGTGGCAGGAATGCCATGAGGATGGTCTTTATGGCATTGAGGGATCCAGCTAACTATCGCTGGTGTGCATCCGTGTCAGTTGCTGTTTCCACATGCTTATGCTTCTTGTCCTCCATGAGCCTCCGCATGAGTCCCAACTCATGAACCAGCTTGCTGGAGCCACTTTGACTGGCCAGCCGTTCCTGCCTCTGAGTCAGAACCCTGGCGATGTCAGCCATGGTTCATTGGAGAGCATGGAGCGGACTGTCGGTGTCCGTAGGGATTGTGAGTGGTCCCTGGTGTGCCTTAGACACCCACATATGGGGTCTACAGCACCTGTTCGGCCATCTTCTCCTGGCACCCCAACACACGGAGTTGGAAGGCCATGTGTTCGTAGTGGGGGTCCTGTGAGGAATCCGTTGTGGTGGGTTCTGCCTGCTGTGTGTACTGTGCAGGGGGTGGGTTCTCCTCATAGCAGCTGGGCTGCGCTGCTCCTGGAAGTGGGCTGCGGAGGCTGTCCACGAGCTGTGGGAGGGCATTGGAGTCGAAGGTATGGTTGTCCTCTTCGTCCAGGGAGAAGATAGGTTGGGACTGCTCTGCAGGAGGAGCTGAATTTCCCTCTGCAATGTGAAGGGGAGATGCAGTTTAACATTGTGTTCACATGTATGTTGATGCATTGTACATGTCATGAATGATGCAATATGTGACATCATCAGCAGTGCATTGCGGGCACGCGAGTTATAGTTAGCGGAACTAACTATAACGGAGGAATTTCTATGGTTTTGTACGAGTGAAATGGCCAGCTAACTATAACACCCCTGAAACCTATGGTTTTTTCTGTGAATTTCTAAGGTTTTTTAAATGCTAATTTCTAACTATAACGTCTCTGAAACCTATGGTTTTTTCAGTGAATTTCAAAGCTTTTTTAAATTCTAATTTCTAACTATAACGTCTCTGAAAACTATGTTTTTTTCAGTGAATTTCAAAGGTTATTTAAATGCAAATTTTTAAGTGTGATAGTAGTTATACCTATTTTTTTGTACTGATTTTCTACAGTTTTTAACTGTTTATTTATAAATGTTTTATTCAATAAATAGCATTATATGTTTTTCTGAAAATTGCAAAAAAAAATTTAACAAAATTCAAACTGAAATGTTGATTCATTTTCTTATTTCATTTTTTATTTTAATACATTTAAATTATTTCCTTTAAAAAAAAAAATTCAAATTTTTTACCGGATTCGCGCACTCAAAGCGTACACATTACGGTGGGAGCGCGCATTCTAGCCGCCATTTTAGAAAAGTCGTGAAGAATCCACGTACGGTGTGCAACGGCTGGGTGTTTTTCAGTTACATCATATACATTTAATATTACGTGATGTGCGCAATTGGTATGCAACCAGTCCGTGACTCCAGCTCCCGCGCATTCGCGACTCATGCGCATTACGGTACGAGATGCTTGCACGGTTGTGGGTCCCGCGTGACCTCCTATACGTGCTGGGGCGCTCTGGGTGCGCGACTCCCGCAAAAAATAACTATGTTCCAAAATGATATGTATGTGTCTTTAATCACCATATTAGGGCAAGAGATTATCTAAGATATTCATAAAAATAATATATTTGTACTTATAATAAACTTATATCATTTTTAAATATATTTTCGCAAAGTAGGGTGCGTGCATCGTGAGTGCAGAGAACCAGGTCAGCAGAGCTGCTGTAGAGCCAGAGAAACCATGTCAGCAGAACTGTTGTAGAACCAGAGAACCAGGTCAGTAGAGCTGCTTTAGAGCCTAAGAAGCAGGTCAGCAGAGCTGCTCTAGAACTAGAGACCCAGGTCAGCAGAGCTGCTTTAGAGCCATAGAACCAGGTCAGCAGAGCTGCTCTAGAGGCAGAGAACCAGGTCAGTAGAGCTGATTTAGAGGGAGAAAACCAGGACAGCAGAGCTGCTTTAGAGCCATAGAACCAGGTCAGCAGAGCTGCTCTAGAGGCAGAGAACCAGGTCAGTAGAGCTGATTTAGAGGGAGAGAACCAGGGCAGCAGAGCTGCTTTAGAGCCAGAGAACCAGGTCAGTAGAGCTGCTTTAGAGCCATAGAACCAGGTCAGCCGAGCTGCTTTAGAGCCAGAGAACCAGGTCAGCAGAGCTGCTCTAGAGCCTAAGAACCAGGCCAGCAGAGCTGCTCTAGAGCCAGAGAACCAGGTCAGCAGAGCTGCTATAGAGCCAGAGACTCCAGGTCAGTGGAGCTGCTTCAGAGCGAGAGAACCAGGTCAGCAGATCTGCTTTAGAGGGAGAGAACCAGGTCAGCAGAGCTGCTTTAGAGCCAAGGGACCAGGTTAGCAGAGCTGCTCTAGAGCCAGAGAACCAGGTCAGCAGAGCCGTTGTAGAGCCAGAGAACCAGGTCAGTAGAGCTGCTTTAGAGCCTAAGAAGCAGGTCAGCAGAGCTGCTCTAGAACCAGAGACCCAGGTCAGCAGAGCTGCTTTAGAGCCATAGATCCAGGTTAGCAGAGCTGCTCTAGAGGCAGAGAACCAGGTCAGTAGAGCTGATTTAGAGGGAGAAAACCAGGACAGCAGAGCTGCTTTAGAGCCATAGAACCAGGTCAGCAGAGCTGCTCTAGAGGCAGAGAACCAGGTCAGTAGAACTGATTGAGAGGGAGAGAACCAGGGCATCAGAGCTGCTTTAGAGCCAGAGAACCAGGTCAGCAGAGCTACTTTAGAACCATAGAACCAGGTCAGCAGAGCAGCTTTAGAGCCAGAGAACCAGGTCAGCAGAGCTGCTCTAGAGCCTAAGAACCGGGTCAGCAGAGCTGCTCTAGAGCCAGAGAACCAGGTCAGCAGAGCCGCTATAGAGCAAGAGACTCCAGGTCAGTAGAGCTGCTTTAGAGCGAGAGAACCAGGTCAGCTGAGCTGATTTAGAGGGAGAAAACCAGGTCAGCAGAGCTGCTTTAGAGCCAAGGGACCAGGTCAGCAGAGCTGCTCTAGAACCAGAGAACCAGGTCAGCAGAACTGCTTTAGAGCCATAGAACTGGGTCAGCAGAGCTGCTTTAGAGACAGAGAACCAGGTCAGCAGAGCTGCTCTAGAGCCTAAGAACTAGGTCAGCAGAGCTGCTCTAGAGTCAGTGAACCAGGTCAGCAGAGCTGCTCTAGAGCCAGAGAACCAGGTCAGCAGAGCTGCTTTAGAGCCATAGAACCAGGTCAGCAGAGCTGCTTTAGAGCCAGAGAACCAGGTCAGCAGAGCTGCTCTAGAGCCTAAGAACCAGGTCAGCAGAGCTGCTCTAGAGCCAGAGAACCAGGACTGCAGACCTGCTGTAGAGCCAGAGAAACCAGGTCACTAGAACTGCTTTAGAGGGAGATAACCAGGTCAGCAGAGCTGCTCTAGAGTGAGAGAACCAGGTCAGCAGAGCTGCTCTAGAGCCAGAGAACCATGTCAGCAGAACTGCTTTAGAGCCATAGAACCGGGTCAGCAGGTCTGCTTTAGAACCAGAGAACCAGGTCAGCAGAGCTGTTGTAGAGCCAGAGAACCAGATCAGCAGTGCTGCTCTGTAGCCTAAGAACTAGGTCAGCAGAGCTGCTCTAGAGCCAGAGAACCAGGACTGCAGACCTGCTGTAGAGCCAGAGAAACCAGGTCACTAGAGCTACTTTAGAGGGAGAGAACCAGGTCAGCAGAGCTGCTCTACAGTGAGAGAACCAGGTCAGCAGAGCTGCTCTAGAGCCAGAGAACCATGTCAGCAGAACTGCTTTAGAGCCATAGAACCGGGTCAGCAGAGCTGCTTTAGAACCAGAGAACCAGGTCAGCAGAGCTGTTGTAGAGCCAGAGAACCAGATCAGCAGTGCTGCTCTGTAGCCTAAGAACTAGGTCAGCAGAGCTGCTCTAGAGCCAGAGAACCAGGTCAGCAGACCTGCTGTAGAGCCAGAGAAATCAGGTCAGGAGAGCTGCTTTAGAGGGAGAGAACCAGGTCAGCAGAGCTGCTTTAGAGCAAGAAAACCAGGTCAGCAGAGCTGCTCTAGCTGACACTGACTGACTGACACTGACTGATTGACACTGACTGACACTGATTGACTGACACTGACATTGACTGACACTGACACTGACTGACACTGACACTGATTGACTGAAACTGACTGACTGACCGATTGACACTGACTGACACTGATTGACTGACACTGACTGACTGACTGACACTGACTGACTGACACTGACTGACTGACACTGACTGACACTGACTGACTACTCTCTACTACTCTATTACTCACTCTCTACTACTCTCTACTACTCTCTCTCTCTACTACTCACTCTCTACTCCTCTCTCTCTACTACTCACTCTCTAATACTCTCTACTATTCACTCTCTACTATTCACTCTCTACTGCTCTCTACTACTCACTCTACTACTCTCTACCACTTACTCTCTACTACTCATTCTCTACTACTCTCTACTACTCTCTCTCTACTACTCACTCTCTACTACTCTACTACTCTCTACTACTCACTCTCTACTACTCACTCTCTACGACTCTCTACTACTCACTCTCTACTACTCACTCGCTTCTCCTCTCTACTATTCACTCTCTACTACTCTCTACTACTTTCTCTTTACTACTCTCTACTATTCAGTCTCTACTACTCAGTCTCTACTACTCTCTACTACTCACTCTACTACTCTCTACTGCCCTCTACCACTCACTCTCTACTACTCTACTACTCAATCTCTACTACTCTCTACTACTCTCTCTCTACTACTCACTCGCTACTACTCACCCTATTACTCTCTCTCTACTACTCACTCTCTACTACTCACTCTCTACTATTTACTCTCTACTACTCTACTACTCTCTACTACTCTCTCTTCTACTCACTCTCTACTACTCACTCTCTACTACTCTACTACGCTCTACTACTCTCTCTACTGCTCACTCTCTACTATTCTCTACTACTCACTCTACTACTCTCTACTGCTCTCTACCACTCATTCTCTACTACTCTACTAATCACTCTCTACTACTCTCCCTACTACTCACTCTCTACTACTCACTCTACTACTCTGTACTACTCACTCTCTACTACTCTCTCTCTACTACTCTCTCTCTACTACTCACTCTCTACTACTCTCTACTACTCACTCTCTACTACTCACTCTCTACTAGTCACTCTCTACTACTCTCTACTGCTCACTCTCCACTACTCACTCTCTACTACTCGCTCTCAACTACTCTCTACTACTCACTCTACTACTCACTCTCTACTACTCTAGTACTCTCTCTTACTCTCTCTACTTCTCACTCTCTACTACTCTCTCTACTACTCACTCTCTACTACTCTCTACTACTCACTCTCTACTACACACTCGCTACTACTTGCTCTCTTCTACTCGCTCTCTACTACTCTCTAGTACTCACTCTACTACTCACTCTCTACTGCTCTCTACTACTCACTCTACTACTCACTCTCTACTACTCTCTACTACTCACTCTCTACCACTCCACTACTCTCTACTACTCACTCTCTACTACTCACTCTCTACTACTCTACTACTCTCTACTACTCTCTCTCTACTACTCACTCTCCACTACTCACTCTCTACTACTCTCTCCTACTCACTCTCTACTACTATCTCTCTACTGCTCTCTACTACTCACTTCTCTACTACTCTCTCTACTACTCACTCTCTAGTACTCTCTACTACTCACTCTCTACTACTCACTCTATTACTCACTCTACTACTCACTCTCTACTACTCACTCTCTACTATTCTCTACTACTAACTCTCTACTACTCTCTCTCTACTACTCAATCAACTACTCACTCTCTACTACTCTCTAATACTTTCTCTGCTACTCACTCTCTACTATTCTCTACTACTCACTCTCTACTACTCACTTTCTACTACTATCTACTACTCACTCTTAACTACTCTCTACTACTCACTCTACTACTTACCCTACTAGTCACTCTCTAGTACTCTCTACTACTCACTCTCAACTACTCACTCTCTAATACTCACTCTCTACTACTCTCTACTACTCACTCTCTACTACTCACTCTACTACTCTCTACTACTCACTCTCGACTACTCTCTCTACTACTCTCTACTACTCACTCTCTACTCTCTTTTACTCACTCTCTACTCTCTACCTCTCTACCTCTCTCTACCTCTCTCTCTACTACTCTCTACCTCTCTACCTCTACCTCTCTACCTCTAACTCTCTACTTCTACACCTCTACCTTTCTACCTCTCTTTACCTCTCTCTACACGCACACATATGCACATATATATATATATCTGCTTATATATGCATATGCATTTCTATGTATGTATGTGTATATACATACATACATATAGAAACATATATATAATCTGCATATCTATATAAATACAAATATAAACGCATGCATACATATACATATACATATATTCATACATATGCATGTTATATACATGAAAGTTTGAAAAACACTAATACAAGCACAGCTACAAAGCCACCTAATTACAAACAGAATTGCTTTAACTTAAACGAGGGCGAGACCTATTGCATTTTCAATGCTTGTTTACTTTGGTTCCATCAAGAAGGCATTCAGATGTGTCACACATTTGCCATAAATTCTTAATGGTATCACTCTAGTTGCTCATTAGATCATTGTAGTAAAGCTACTGCTCACCAGGGAATTCTGCTGCTGGTGTTCAAAGTGCATGTTTCAGTCTGCATGTCAGAATTTTTTAATGAAATAGAAGAGGATTTCAGAAGTCAAAATGTGCCATAATTTTTCTTTCTGCAGCACTAATCATTATTTCTATTTCAAAATGAACCCCCTTTTTAAATAATGTTTGTAGATGTCCCCATTTACGTTAGCTGAGTAGGATAGGGCAGTTAAGATAAAAATGAAAGGAAATAAGATAGATGAGAAAAAAAGTTAAATAAATTTTGTTTAAAAATCACGTTGGTAAGAACATAATAATTGTACATAAACAAATAGAGATCACGCTACAGCAGTGTATCAAGATACAATGATGACATCACATCCCAGCTTGAACTAAGGCCCACTAGAGAATGAAGTAAGTTCATAATAATTGATAGCTGGATTGAGTTAACACAATCGCCCACTGGAGGGCCTAATTCTATGAATTTAAAAATCCAAAATTCTTTATAAATGAAACTTTAGTGGATGAGAGTGCGAACACTGCTTATATACGCGTAGTATATAAACATCAGGCATAATTAAAGATATGTCGAATCTTTTGAGATGTACAATTTGAAGTGGTATGTTAGAATTCACATATACCTCTCTTTACAATGTGTTAATAAGTGTGTGCTATTGGTTTGAAAAATCATAAAGAACTACAATAACCAGAATGCTTAGCTGCCTGCAACAGGAAATGACGTAATTACTGACATGTGTGGCTTAAATTTTGAAAAAAATGATGGTTCCTGTTTTCCGTCTCGTGAACAAGGTCTCCGTAGAGACCGAAACGCGGAGAGTTGCACAACTGGCATGCTGAAATGAAATAAAAATCGAATTGCATTCACCGCTGTATAACCGTCTCCTAATTCGTGAGTGCGCGAGGAAGCCCTGTGGGAAAAAGTATAAAAAGTTAAACGGCTTCGCTCTGCCGTACCTCTGACGCACCGCCCAAGAGCGCCCAGGAGCCGAAAAGTGGGCCGTTTTTTAAATATATATGTATATATATATATATATATATATATATATATATATATATATATATATATATGTATATGTATATATATACATTCACTGAAAAAAACATAGGTTTCAGGGGCGTTATAGTTAGCTGGACTTTTCACTCGTACAAAACCATTGAAATTCCCCCGTTATAGTTAGTTCAGCTAACTATAACTCGCGCGCCCGCAATGCACTGCTGATGATGTCACATATTATATCACTCATGACATGGTCAGTGACATCACTCATGACATCACTGATGACATCTCAAATGACATCTCAAATGACATCACTAATGACATCATCCAGTGAATGTGTGTTTTTCTGAAAATGACATTTGGAAGAATAAATGTGTATATAAGTTTCTAAATGGATGATTTGTTTTTGAAAAATTTATTGTATAACTGACTGATTAAGTGTATCTTAGTGAATACATGGCTTAGTGAGTAATGTTTAAATATGTAAATATCTGTATCAGTCTCTCACTTTGTGTATAAGTGGCTGCATGGGTTGGTGAGTAGCTACATGAGTGTCTATATAGGTCATTAGTTGGTTTTTTGATTATCAGTATGAGTGTCTGAGTGTCTGTATGGTGCGGTGGGGGGTATTACGTAGTGCATAGGTGCATGAATGTGTGACTCACTGTTTGTATGTGTTGAAGACAGCATGTGTGCAGGAATGTATGGGTGGATGAGTGTGTGCATGGGTGTGTTAGTGAGTGAATGACTGTCTCAATAGTGTCTTTATGAGTAACTACATATGTTTTAAACTAGTATATGTGACTATTGGTGTATATAAGTGAGTATATGTGAGAGTGAGAGATTGGAAGAGTTCCTGTATGAATAAGTATGTGTTTCTATAAGTGATTTTTTTAAAGACTAAGTATGTGTAAGTTTCTGTAGAAGTAAGTGTGGTGGTGTGTGTATAACTATATGCAAGTAAATGGATGTTTGATTATTAATTAGCATGTGTGACTATGTGTGTGAGTAACTCTATGGATGAGTGGTGTTGTGTAACAGGTTGTATAGGTGTATGAGTACATATGATGAGTGAGTACATGTATGAGTGACTGTATAGGACTGTTGGTGAATGAGTGGATGTGTATGTGGATCTTAAAATTACTGAATAGGTTGTTGTAACTGGTGGTATGTCCATTGTTTTGAAAATTGTAGTTTCTATTTTTGAATGTGTGTATCAAAGGTTATATTAGGGGGAGAGGAGGCCTGCCACTCTATCACAAGGATGATGTCATCAGTGATGTCATTTGAGATTAGGCATGGGCCAAAATTCCGTTCCGTTAGCGGAAATTGCGATAATTTGGCATTTTCGCGTTCCGCGGAAAGCGCGAAAATGTCAAAATTTCCGCATTCCGCAGCTTAGCGATAATTTGTTTCTTGCTCGCGCTGTAAAATAATACATTCTCGCGTGCGCGCGATCGCCTTACCTGAATCCCCGCGTTCGCCGACAAGTTTTCCCGATCCGGTCGCGTTCTCTACGAGATGTTGGATTGTTGGTAGCCATTTGCGCTGTCTCGCGACAGACCGCGCCCGCAGTAACGTCATGCGTCACGCGATCACGTCTTCTTCTCGCGATCATGCACCGTGAGACAAGTGAAAGCAAGAGGGCGGCACCCGCGAGCAACTGCATGAGTAAGTTGGCGAGCCGCGACCACGCAGAAAATACCGCGAGCGGGCGGGAAAAAAAGTTCTGCATCTTCGCGATATTTCCGCCTGTTTGTGGAGATTTTTAACATTTTCGCGAAAATTTGCGAAAGTGAATTTCGTTAATTTCGCCCACCCCTATTTGAGATGTCGTCAATAATGTCATGAGTGATGTCACTGACCATGTCATGAGTGATGTAATATGTGACATCATCAGCAGTGCATTGCGGGCGCGCAAGTTATAGTTAGATGAACTAACTATAATAGGGGAATTTCAATGGTTTTGTACGAGTGAAAAGTCCAGCTAACTATAACACCCCTGAAACCTATGGTTTTTTCAGTGAATTTCTAAGGTTTTTTAAATGCTAATTCCTAACTATAATGTGCCTGAAATCTATGTTTTTTTCAGTGAATTTCAAAGGTTTTTTAAATGCTAATTTCTAACTGTGCCTACAGAGATAGGGACATGTGAAGAAAGAAGAAAAAACGCACAGAAAGAAAAAAAAGAAATGCAGAAAGAAGCAACAGAAGTCCTCAAAGACAAAGAAAAGTGCAGGAAGAAGGATAACGTGCAGAAAGAACAAACAGAAGAGCAGAAAGAAGCCTTGTTGCAAAATCATCCTGTACCCTCAACTTTTTCAGACGGATACTGGTGGCAACTGAGTCTGACTAACCAGTCCTAGAGCCAGTGCTATGTTAAAAGACACTCAGAATACAGTGAAAACACCTACATACACTAGGGAACACTTTGCATTGGGGTCCCCCTGTGATTAGCATGACCTCCTCTGTAAGCCCCTAGTATATAATAGAGCAGGGGATTAAAACTACCTCTTAAAACGTGCCACAGGGCGTGTTTGCACACGTCACCTCAGTCCCCATCCCCTCTCTTCCCCACTGTGTAAACACGCCCTGTGGCTGTTTTAAGTTGGGAGATTAAGTCCCCTTGAATCCTGAGGGTCCCTAGGGTCCAACTAGACCACTAGGTACCTCCAGTAAGCGCCACAGAGCTGGGTTGCAGAGAGATGTAAAAAGGGGCACGGTCTAGACCACCTCTCTGCAATGCAGCGCAGTGGCGCTTACTAGAAGCACCTGGTGGGCTAGTTGGCCCCCAGGGTCCCTCAGGATTGAAGGGGAATTATTTCCCCAACTTAAAACGCGCCACAGGGCGTGTTTGCACACGTTAACTCAGGCCCCGTCCCCTCTCTTCACCACTGTGTAAACACGCCCTGTGGCCGTTTTTAGTTGGGAGATTAAGTTCATTTGAATCCTGAGGGTCCCTAGGGTCCAACTAGCCCACTAGGTACCTCCAGTAAGCGCCACAGAGCTGCGTTGCAGAGAGGTGTAAAAAGTGGCACGGCCTGGACCACATCTCTGCAATGCAGCTCAGTGGCGCTTGCTGGAAGCACCTGATGGGCTAGTTAGCCGCCAGGGGCCCTCAGGATTGAAGGGGAATTATTTCTCCAACTTAAAACTCACCATAGGGCGTGTTTGCACACGTCACCTCAGGCCCCGTCCCCTCCCTTTCCCACTGTGTAAACAAGCCCTGTGGCCGTTTTAAGTTGGGAGATTGAGTCCCCTTGAATCCTGAGGGTCCCTAGGGGCAAAATAGCCCACTAGGTATGTCCAGTAAGCGCCATTGCAGAGAGGTGTAAAAAGGGGCACGGCCTGCACCACCTCTCTGCAATGCAGAGCAGTGGCGCTTACTGGAAGCACCTGGTGGGCTAGTTGGCCCCAAGGGTCCCTCAGGATTGAAAGGGAATTATTTCCCCAACTTAAAATGCGCCACAGGGCGTGTTTGCACACGTCACCTCAGGAACCATCCCCTCCCTTCACCACTGTGTAAACGCGCCCTGTGGCCGTTCTAAGTTGAGAGATTAAGTCCCCTTGAATCCTAAGGGTCCCTAGGGTCAAACTAGCCCACTAGGTACCTCCACTCCAGTAAGCGCCACAGAGCTGTGTTGCATAGAGGTGTAAAAAGGTGCGTGGCCTCAGAACACCTGTCTGCAACGCAGTTCCCTGGCGCATACTGGAGACAACTGTTGGGCTAGTTGGCCCTCAGGGACCCTCGGTTTTGAAGGGGAATTAATTCCCCAACTTACAACTGGCCAGGGAGCGCATCTGCAGAGTGCTGCAAGGAGGGGGCATGGTCTCCGGTTCGATGCCGGTCTTTTATTTATTTTAATTTTTTTAAGAAGGAGGGATGTGTGGCCCCCCTTCTTTTTCCAATATATTGGGCCTGAGGACCCCATCCCCCAGGGCCTGCACCCTAATTTTTTTTGTTGAAAAAAATAAATTTGGAAGGGAGCCGCATGGCACCCCTCCCAAGGCCTTAATTGGCCCCGGGGACCCCAATCCCCGGGTCATGGCCTTTTTTTGTTTTAAATTCTTTAGGAGAGGGGCTGCGTTGCCCCCCTCCTCAGGCCACTTATGGCCCCGGGGACCCCATCCCCCGGGGCCGGCGTTTGTTTTTTATTATTTTAAAAATATATATATTTATAGAAACACCTAGGACATGCTGGACAAACCGTATGTACCTATCACCATGACGATTTGCGTGATATTCATTAAAAGGCGACTAAGCATACAATGAATCCACGTGGAATGTATTTACACCGCTAGTGAAGCACTGACGTGTCTGACGCCCTACCGTGCCTAATCCCGGCGCCCCCGCCGGTGGGTACTCTCCAAGTAGACACCCTTGTCGTTTATTTATACAAACATGGGTAGCTATTGATGGGCACATTTAATACACACGCACACCAAGCCATTCAAAGGGGATTCAACACAAATTCGACCAAACTATGCAAGAAACCCCCCTCATGGTTAATAAAACACACATCCACCGCCGGATGTGTAATACTTTTTATTTTACTCTCCGGAAAGGAGACGAACCTCACTTGAGAGTCACAGCGAGCTCCTGGCTGAGCCCAATGCTGTGTTACACCCAACAGTGCCTGCCGAGTGCCACACACCTCTGTGTTATATTCCACCAGCTAGTGCGTATGCTATGGCACTCTCTAGCCCATGTGCACTGTAACACCACCCCGTGAATATGTCATGCCACACTTGCTTTCGCACGGGTTATATTGCCCCATCTAACGTGCCTTTCTCGATGCCTATGTTATAACACACAGCGCTATGCCATACATATTACAATCTGGGATCCATATCTTTGTCACAGTGCATATGCAACGTTACAATCCCCAGCACATATTTTATATTACAACTTTAGAGACTAGTTAGGTTACACAACACTGCCCTGTGCATATTACAGTCCAAGGCGCATATTGCATAGCACGTGCTAGTGCCTGTGCTATCTCGCGCTCTCCAATGAATCTGTCATTGCGCACAATGTATTGCATATTATATTTCACGCCCCGGTTCATCTTATATCACACTTTTTGGTGCAAAGTTTATACCATATACTGTATCTAGTTTTCATTTTCAATCGTGCTCTCAGGACTATGTTCTATATAACACTGCATCCACCTACCCTTTTCACGAGCATTACATTTTGCGATGGGGTGTGGAGGGTCAGGGGGTGTTTCTGCCAAGTGAGCCCGGAGTCACAGTCACAAACGTCCTCTTCTTCCTGAATAAAAGTGAGATTATGCTGCATACTTGTTCATATCTTAAGTAGTTCGCACAGACACACATTTTAAAAACAATAAAGTTCCTAATACCCACCTTCTCTGAACAGTTAGCTTGCTGCCCCATCCACATCCTCCCTATCCTCTGTTGTCTGAATCCATGGACTAGCCTCCTCCCTCCTGCCATGCATGGTCTGATGTGCTGCTACTGCCCTCCATTTAGCATGATGTACCAGTCCACTCCTCCTGCCCTCCATTGCCCAATTTTATAGCCCATCATTGACCTCCTGCTTAGCCTCTGTGCTTAGCTTGCTGCCTCATTCTCCTTCCTCCTGCCATCCGATGTCTTTGTGCATGCCCCTGCTCCATCCTTTTTGCCCACCATGTTCCATGGACCTGCCACTCCTATCTACTCTGAGTGTTCTGTTGAGCTGCCACTCCTCTCCCACCTGCCTAGTATTGTCAGATGACTGTAACCTGTCCCTGCCACCTCCACACTGCCTGTCCACATGCCATGCCCCTATCCCCTTCCTCCTGTCCTCCATGGTCCATTTTACTGCCACACCCTTCTGCCCTCCCTGGTCTGTTGTGCTGCAACTGCTCATCCTGCCTGCCCCGTGCCGTCTGTTATGAGGCCCCTTCCCTGAACTCTCTTGCCTGTGCCCAGGTCCTGACCCTCCCTTCTATCCTCCATGGTCCTTTGTGCATGCCCCTGCACCCTCCTTCTTGCCCATCATAGCCATTGTGCTGCCACTAACCCTCCCGCTTGCCATGCATGGTCTTCTGTGCTGCCATGGCCCCTCCCACCTTCCCTGTGTGGTCAGCTAGCTGCCCCTGATCCCCTCCCACCTTCCCTCCATGGTCTGTGTGTATGCCATCATAGTCTCACTGTTGCTCTCCATGGTGTGTCTTGTTTCTAGTGCCCATCCTGCCTGACCTCCATGGTAATCTTGCTGCTCCTGCCCTGCCCCCTTGCCCCCAGCCCTCTGTTTCCATGTGCAGACCCCTATTCCCTCCCTCCTGGTTTGTCTTTTCCATTGTAATGCCCCTGATCCGTCCCTCTTGCCCTTTATGGTCTGTTATGCTGCAACTTTCTCTCCTGTCTGTCCATTATGGTCAGCTAGCTACCATTGCCTCGTTCCCCTCTGTTCTCTGTTGTCCATGTGCATGGTCCTGTTCCCTCCCTATTGCATTCTATGGATTGTTATGCTGCACTCCCGTCCCGCATGCCCTGTGTGGTGTATTGTGCTGCTGCAAACCCTGATGCCTGCCCTGTAGGGTCAGTTTGGTGCACCTCTCCATGTCCCTCCTGTCCTCTGTTATCCGAGTCCATGTCCCTACTCCAATTCCTCCTGCCTACCATTATCCAATGTACCATACTTGCGAACATTTTGAACTTGGTAAGAGGGAGATTTTGAAAAAAAACTGGGGTATTGATTTTCCCCTTTGAGTTACATTAAAAAAGAGGAGATTGTAGACAGGAGACAGATCAAATAAAGCCCATTTGCGCTTAAAATCATTTGACGTTTCCTGGAGGAAAAGGGGCTGTTGGCATGTATGGTTGTACTACTGCTGCCTCTTCCTTCTGCCCACAATGGTCTATTATATTGCCACAGCCTCTCTTGCCAGTCCTGTATTGTTGGTCTCTTGCCCCTGCCCCCCTTTCCACTGCCCTCCATAGTCTGTTGTGCTGCCACTGCCCTTCCTGCCTACCCAGTGTGGTCAACTTGTTGCCTCTGCACTCTCCTACCTGACTTCAGTTTTCAGAGTCCGTGCCCCTGGCCTCTGCCTCTCAACAGTATCCCAATGAACAACTAGATTGCTAACATTCTATATTTTTTACAAAAGTGTGGAACGCCTGAAGTCATCTTGATCTAATCAAAACTGTAATACCTAGAGCATTTACTTTAGAAATTACATATATGAGAACGTCTTCTTTGCATCAAAATTATGGTTAGTGCTCTAAAAAACTAAAACGAGGACATATTTTCTGAGTTTTCAAATAGCGACAAAGAACTTTTAAATTATTTGTAATCTTTATGTTTTTTTATCCAGTTGACCACTTGATTAAATGTTGCACTTAGGGGAGAGGATGTGGTGTTACTTCCAGAGCTGCAAACTTTGCAACTGGGGAACCAGGTTGGAGTTTCTGCTTCAGCTCAACATTCTGTGATTCTGGTCAAATCACTTAAACTCCCCATATCTACAACCAAAATGAATGTGATCTTGTGTGAAGTAACCAATGCTCATGTAAAGCACTCCAATACCCAACAAGTCTGCACTATATAAAACTGCAAAAATGTAAACAAATATGTGTTTTTTCACACTTCTGTCATTGGGCTACATGTGGGCTACATCTGGGTGATATTTGTGCTGCATTTGGGCTCTTTTGTCTCTGGTGGCCATCTTGGGAGATTTATTTGTTATGAAGTTTCCTCATTTCCTCATTTACTGCAGTCTCCTAAGTAGGAAATGCTTTCAGTTCTTTACTTTGATTCCTTCAAGAAGGAATTCAGATATGTCACACATTTGCCATAAATTCTGAATGTTAGCACTCTAGTTGCTCATTAGATCACTGTAGTAAAGCTACTGCTCACCACGGAAGTCTGCTGCTGGTATTAAAAGTGCATGTTTCAGTCTGCATATCAGAATATTTTAATGAAATAGAAGAGGATTTAAGAAGTCACTCAAAATGTGCCCTAATTTTTCTTTCTTCAGCACTAATCATAATTTCTATGGCAAAATGAACCCCCTCATTGTGTTCCTTTTTAAATTAAATGTTTAAAGAGTTACCAGTTTATTCCAATCAAGATGGCTTCAGGTGTGCCATACTTTTGTCATAAGTAAGACAGTAAGCGCTCTAGTTGTTCTTAAGAACACTCTGGGACATTCTGTCATTGGGCTATACTTGGGCTACATCTGGGTGATGTTTGAACTACATTTGGGCTCTTTTGTCTCTGGTGGCCATCTTGGGAGATTTATTTGTTATGAAGTTTCCTAATTTGCTTATTTACTGCAGTCTCCTCAGTATGAAATACTTTCAGTTTTTTACTTTGGTTCCATCAAGAAGGCATTCAGATGTGTCACACATTTGCCATAAATTCTGAATGTTAGCACTCTAGTTGCTCATTAGATCACTGTAGTAAAGCTACTGCTCACCAGGGAAGTCTGCTGCTGGTATTCAAAGTGCATGTTTCAGTCTGCATGTCAGAATTTTTTTATGAAATAGAAGAGGATTTGAGAAGTCAAAATGTGCCCTAATTTTTCATTCTGCAGAACTAATCATAATTTCTATGACAAAATGAACCCCAAAATTGTGTTCCTTTGTAAATTAAATGTTTTAAGTGTTACCACTTTGTTCCAATCAAGATGGCTTCAGGTGTGCCATACTTTTGTCATAAGTAAGACTGTTAGCGCTCTAGTTGTTCGTTAGAATACTCTGGGACATTCTGTCATTGGGCTATACTTGGGCTACATCTGGGTGATATTTGGGCTACATTTGGGCTCTTTTGTCTCTGGTGGCCATCTTGGGAGATTTATTTGTTATGAAGTTACCTAATTTCATCATTTACTGCAGTCTCCTCAGTAGGAAATACTTTCAGTTTTTTACTGTGGTTCCATCAAGAAGGCATTCAGACGTGTCACACATTTGCCATAAATTCAGAATGTTAGCACTCTAGTTGCTCATTAGATCAATGTAGTAAAGGTACTGTTCACCAGGGAAGTCTGCTGCTGGTATTCAAAGTGCATGCTTCAGTCTGCATGTCAGAATTTTTTTATGAAATAGAAGAGGATTTGAAAAGTTAAAATGGGCCCTAATTTTTCTTTCTGCAGCACTAATCATAATTTCTATGGCAAAATGAACTCCCTCATTTTGTTCCTTTGTAAATTTTATGTTTTAAGTGTTACCACTTTATTCCAATCAAGATGCCTTCAGGTGTGCCATACATTTGTCATAAGTAAGACTGTTAGCACTCTAGTTGTTCGTTAGAACACTCTGGGACATTCTGTCATTGTGCTATACTTGGGCTACATCTGGGTGATATTTGTGCTACATTTGGGCTCATTTGTCTCTGGTGGCCATTTTGGGAGACTTATTTGTTATGAAGTTTCCTAATTTCCTCATTTACTACAGTCTCCTCAGTAGGAAATACTTTCCGTTTTTTACTTTGATTACATCAAGAAGGCATTCAGATGTGTCACACATTTGCCATAAATTCAGAATGTTAGCACTTTAGTTGCTTATTAGATCACTGTAGTAAAGCTACTGCTCACCAGGGAAGTCTGCTGCTGGTATTGAAAGTGCATGTTTCAGTCTGCATATCAGAATTTTTTAATGAAATAGAAGAGGATTTGAGAAGTCACTCAAAATGTGCCCTGATGTTTCTTTCTGCAGCACTAATCATACTTTCCATGGCAAAATGAACCCCCTCATTTTGTTCCTTTTTAAATTAAATGTTTTAAGAGTTACCACTTTGTTCCAATCAAGATGGCTTCAGGTGTGTAATACGTTTGTCATAAATAGGACTGTTAGCGCTCTAGTTGTTCTTTAGAACACTTTGGGAAGCTGCAGTAGAACACAAATGAATCAACTGACAGTCTCTGCCCTTGTTGGATGTACATGTTTTACTGAGAATGTCAGACTTCATTCTCACATGACTGAGAAAGATAAGGTGAATTTACAGAAAATATGCTCTCAGTTTAGCTTATAGATCACCTTCCAAACCTCTGTGTGAAAAGCATGAGAAAATAGTTTTCTCTCAAACATGATTCATGATATCACAGCAGAAGGCTTTTTCACATTGTAAAATCACCTTAGAACACACCACAATTCCTAAAAGGAGTATGGTACCATCAACAAATGATTTATAATGTAACTAAAGTCTTAAAACCTTACATTAACTGCAATGCTTTTTAATGAGGTGCTATCATGTACATTGTATCATGTATATATATATATATATATTACCTACTGGCAGTCGCCATTAGGTAGTTATAGTTAGAACCTATTTTCCATAGGCAATCCGCAACATTCTATTTGGAATAACGTTGGCGCTGATTGACGAATTTTTGTGAACTTTTCCAAACATTTGGCCAGCTCCGGTCCGCTCCTATTCTGAAAATTTCACGGTGATTCGTCAAGCGGGGGCTGAGAAAAAAGGGGGGTCCCAAAACGCGTTTTCCCCATGCATTTTCATATAGGACCCGTTGACGCAGCTACAGCCCGAACTGCTGAACGGAATTACACAATTTGGCAAAGAGGTAGTCCTCAATTCAGACTCGTGCCTTTTGCTCAAATGGTGTAAATCCATTCAGTAGTTCCTGAGAAAATTAGAGCTAAAAAGATAGATATATCTGGGTAGAGCCTAACCACACATCTCATCGTGAGATCTGATTGGCTGTCAGTACTTCATCTAAGAAGTGTTGGCAGCTATCTTGGGACCAATATACATGATAGCACCTCATTAAAAAGCATTGCAGTTAATAGAAGGTTTTAAGACTTTAGTTGCATTATAAATCATTTGTTGATGGTACCATACTCATTTTAGGAATTGTGGTGTGTTCTAAGGTGATTTTACCATATGAAACAGCCTTCTGCTGTGATATCATGTTTGAGAGAAAACTATTTTCTCATGCTTTTCACACAGAGGTTTGGAAGGTGATCTATAAGCTAAACTGAGAGCATATGTTCTATAAATTCACATTATCTTTCTCAGTCATGTGAGAATGAAGTCTGACATTCTCAGTAAAACATGTACATCCAACAAGGGCAGAGACTGTCAGTTGATTCCTTTGTGTTCTACTGCAGCTACCCAGAGTGTTCTAAAGAACAAGTAGAGTGCTAACAGTCCTACTTATGACAAACGTATTGCACACCTGAAGCCATCTTGATTGGAATAAAGTGGTAACTCTTTAAAGATTTAATTTAAAAAGGAACAAAATTAGGGGGTTCATTTTGCCATAGAAAGTATGATTAGTGCCGCAGAAAGAAAAATTAGGGCACATTTGAGTGACTTCTCAAATCCTCTTCTATTTCATTAAAAAATTCCGACATGCAGACTGAAAAATGCATTTTCAATACCAGCAGCAGACTTCCCTTGTGAGCAGTAGATTTACCACAGTGATCTAATAAGCAACTAGAGAGCTAACATTCTGAATGTATGGCAAATGTGTGACACATCTGAATGCCTTCTTGATGGAATCAAAGTAAAAAACTGAACGTATTTCCTACTGAGGAGACTGTAGTAAATGAGGAAATTAGGAAACTTCATAACAACTAAGTCTCCCAAAATGGCCACCAGAGACTAAATGTAGCACAAATATCACCCAGATGTAGCCCAAGTATAGCCCAATGACAGAATGTGCCAGAGTGTTCTAACGAACAACTAGAGCGATAACAGTCTTACTTATGACAAAAGTATGGCACACCTGAAGCCATCTTGATTAGAATAAAGTGGAAACCCTTAAAAAATTTAATTTACAAAGGAACAAAATGAGGGGGTTCATTTTGCCATAGAAATTATGATTAGTGCTGCAAAAAGAAAAATTGGGGCACATTTTGACTTCTCAAATCCTCTTCTATTTCATAAAAAAATTCTGACATGCCGATTGAAACATGCATTTTGAATACCAGCAGCAGACTTCCGTGGTGAGCAGTAGCTTTACTACAGTGATCTAATGAGCAACGAGAGTGCTAACATTCAGAATTTATGGCAAATGTGTGACACATCTGAATACCTTCTTGATGGAATCAAAGTAAAAAACTGAAAGCATTTCCTACTGAGGGGACTGCAGTAAATGAGGAAATTAGGAAACTTCATAACAAATAAATCTCCCAAGATGGCCACCAGAGACAAAAGTGCCCAAATGCAGCACAAATATCACCCAGATGTAGCCCACATGTAGCCCAATGACAGAACTGTGCAAAACACTTAATTCTTGTGTATTTGCAGTTTTATATAGTGTAGACTTGTCGGGTATTGGAGTGCTTTACATGATCATTGGTTACATCACACAAGATCAAATTCATTTTGGTTGTAAACATGGGGAGATTAAGTGATTTGACCAGAATCACAGAATGTTGAGCTGAAGCAGAAACTCCAACCTGGTTCCCCAGTTGCAAAGTCTGCAGCTCTGGAAGTAACAAATGCAAAAACAACAATTGATGGACAGAATGTAGAACAATGTCATACATTCACCCCAGTACAGAGATCTGGGCCTAAATCCATAGTTTTTTTGCTCACCATGCCCTTCCAGTTTGAACCCAGCCATATGCAAATCAGTCTTGACCCTGTGCCTCATGGGAACAGTCCAGCCCGAACTGCCAAGCCAGGCCCTCCCTGGACTGGAAACAAGCATCCTAGGACCGGTTTCGGGGTTTCACCCCTCTTCAGCCAGGATAGCTTGATTCCAGTGGCATGGAGAGCACGGGACTCACGTCTGAGCATACCCGTCCCACTCGGGGTGACAAATGCAAAAACAACAATTGATGGACAGAATGTAGAACAATGTCATACATTCACCCCAGTACAGAGATCTGGGCCTAAATCCATCGTTTTTTTGCTCACCATGCCCTTCCGGTTTGAACCCAGCCATATGCAAATCAGTCTTGACCCTGTGCCTCATGGGAATAGTCCAGCCCGAACTGCCAAGCCAGGCCCTCCCTGGACTGGAAACAAGCATCCTAGGACCGGTTTTGGGGTTTCACCCCTCTTCAGCCAGGATAGCTTGATTCCAGTGGCATGGAGAGCACGGAACTCACGTCTGAGCATACCCGTCCCACTCGGGGTGACAAATGCAAAAACAACAATTGATGGACAGAATGTAGAACAATGTCATACATTCACCCCAGTACAGAGATCTGGGCCTAAATCCATCGTTTTTTTGCTCACCATGCCCTTCCAGTTTGAACCCAGCCATATGCAAATCAGTCTTGACCCTGTGCCTCATGGGAATAGTCCAGCCCGAACTGCCAAGCCAGGCTCTTCCTGGACTGGAAACAAGCATCCTAGGACCGGTTTCGGGGTTTACCCCTCTTAAGCCAGGATAGCTTGATTCCAGTGGCATGGAGAGCACGGGACTCACGTCTGAGCATACCCGTCCCACTCGGGGTGACAAATGCAAAAACAACAATTGATGGACAGAATGTAGAAGAATGTCATACATTCACCCCAGTACAGAGATCTGGGCCTAAATCCATCATTTTTTTGCTCACCATGCCCTTCCAGTTTGAACCCAGCCATATGCAAATCAGTCTTGACCCTGTGCCTCATGGGAACAGTCCAGCCCGAACTGCCAAGCCAGGCCCTCCCTGGACTGGAAACAAGCATCCTAGGACCGGTTTCGGGGTTTCACCACTCTTCAGCCAGGATAGATTGATTCCAGTGGCATGGAGAGCACGGGACTCACGTCTGAGCATACCCGTCCCACTCGGGGTGACAAATGCAAAAACAACAATTGATGGACAGAATGTAGAACAATGTCATACATTCACCCCAGTACAGAGATCTGGGCCTAAATCCATCGTTTTTTTGCTCACCATGCCCTTCCAGTTTGAACCCAGCCATATGCAAATCAGTCTTGACCCTGTGCCTCATGGGAACAGTCCAGCCCGAACTGCCAAGCCAGGCCCTCCCTGGACTGGAAACAATCATCCTAGGACCGGTTTCGGGGTTTCACCACTCTTCAGCCAGGATAGCTTGATTCCAATGGCATGGAGAGCACGGGACTCATGTCTGAGCATACCCGTCCCACTCGGGGTGACAAATGCAAAAACAACAATTGATGGACAGAATGTAGAACAATGTCATACATTCACCCCAGTACAGAGATGTGGGCCTAAATCCATCGTTTTTTTGCTCACAATGCCCTTCCAGTTTGACCTCAGCCACATGCAAATCAGTCTTGACCCTGTGCCTCATGGGAACAGTCCAGCCTGAACTGCCAAGCCAGGCCCTCCCTGGACTGGAAACAAGCATCCTAGGACCGGTTTCGGGGTTTCACCCCTCTTCAGCTAGGATAGCTTGATTCCAGTGGCATGGAGAGCACGGGACTCACGTCTGAGCATATCCGTCCCACTCGGGGTGACAAATGCAAAAACAACAATTGATGGACAGAATGTAGAACAATGTCATACATTCACCCCAGTACAGAGATCTGGGCCTAAATCCATCGCTTTTTTGCTCACCATGCCCTTCCAGTTTGAACCCAGCCATATGCAAATCAGTCTTGACCCTGTGCCTCATGGGAACAGTCCAGCCCGAACTGCCAAGCCAGGCCCTCCCTGGACTGGAAACAAGCATCCTAGGACCGGTTTCGGGGTTTCACCCCTCTTCAGCCAGGATAGCTTGATTCCAGTGGCATGGAGAGCACAGGACTCACATCCGAGCATACCCGTCCCACTCGGGGTGACAAATGCAAAAACAACAATTGATGGACAGAATGTAGAACAATGTCATACATTCACCCCAGTACAGAGATCTGGGCCTATATCCATCGTTTTTTTGCTCACCATGCCCTTCCAGTTTGAACCCAGCCATATGCAAATCAGTCTTGACCCTGTGCCTCATGGGAACAGTCCAGCCTGAACTGCCAAGCCAGGCCCTCCCTGGACTGGAAACAAGCATCCTAGGACCGGTTTCGGGGTTTCACCCCTCTTCAGCCAGGATAGCTTGATTCCAGTGGCATGGAGAGCACAGGACTCACATCCGAGCATACCCGTCCCACTCGGGGTGACAAATGCAAAAACAACAATTGATGGACAGAATGTAGAACAATGTCATACATTCACCCCAGTACAGAGATCTGGGCCTAAATCCATCGTTTTTTTGCTCACCATGCCCTTCCAGTTTGAACCCAGCCATATGCAAATCAGTCTTGACCCTGTGCTTCATGGGAACAGTCCAGCCCGAACTGCCAAGCCAGGCCCTCCCTGGACTGGAAACAAGCATCCTAGGACCGGTTTCAGGGTTTCACCCCTCTTCAGCCAGGATAGCTTGATTCCAGTGGCATGGAGAGCACGGGACTCACGTCTGAGCATACCCGTCCCACTCGGGGTGACAAATGCAAAAACAACAATTGATGGACAGAATGTAGAACAATGTCATACATTCACCCCAGTACAGAGATCTGGGCCTAAATCCATCATTTTTTGCTCACCATGCCCTTCCAGTTTGAACCCAGCCATATGCAAATCAGTCTTGACCCTGTGCCTCATGGGAACAGTCCAGCCCGAAATGCCAAGCCAGGCCCTCCCTGGACTGGAAACAAGCATCCTAGGACCGGTTTTGGGGTTTCACCCCTCTTCAGCTAGGATAGCTTGATTCCAGTGGCATGGAGAGCAAGGGACTCACGTCTGAGCATACCCGTCCCACTCGGGGTGACAAATGCAAAAACAACAATTGATGGACAGAATGTAGAACAATGTCATACATTCACCCCAGTACAGAGATCTGGGCCTAATTCCATCCTTTTTTTGCTCACCATGCCCTTCCAGTTTGAACCCAGCCATATGCAAATCAGTCTTGACCCTGTGCCTCATGGGAACAGTCCAGCCTGAACTGCCAAGCCAGGCCCTCCCTGGACTGGAAACAAGCATCCTAGGACCGGTTTCGGGGTTTCACCCCTCTTCAGCCAGGATAGCTTGATTCCAGTGGCATGGAGAGCACAGGACTCACATCCGAGCATACCCGTCCCACTCGGGGTGACAAATGCAAAAACAACAATTGATGGACAGAATGTAGAACAATGTCATACATTCACCCCAGTACAGAGATCTGGGCCTAAATCCATCGTTTTTTTGCTCACCATGCCCTTCCAGTTTGAACCCAGCCATATGCAAATCAGTCTTGACCCTGTGCTTCATGGGAACAGTCCAGCCCGAACTGCCAAGCCAGGCCCTCCCTGGACTGGAAACAAGCATCCTAGGACCGGTTTCAGGGTTTCACCCCTCTTCAGCCAGGATAGCTTGATTCCAGTGGCATGGAGAGCACGGGACTCACGTCTGAGCATACCCGTCCCACTCGGGGTGACAAATGCAAAAACAACAATTGATGGACAGAATGTAGAACAATGTCATACATTCACCCCAGTACAGAGATCTGGGCCTAAATCCATCATTTTTTGCTCACCATGCCCTTCCAGTTTGAACCCAGCCATATGCAAATCAGTCTTGACCCTGTGCCTCATGGGAACAGTCCAGCCCGAAATGCCAAGCCAGGCCCTCCCTGGACTGGAAACAAGCATCCTAGGACCGGTTTTGGGGTTTCACCCCTCTTCAGCTAGGATAGCTTGATTCCAGTGGCATGGAGAGCAAGGGACTCACGTCTGAGCATACCCGTCCCACTCGGGGTGACAAATGCAAAAACAACAATTGATGGACAGAATGTAGAACAATGTCATACATTCACCCCAGTACAGAGATCTGGGCCTAATTCCATCCTTTTTTTGCTCACCATGCCCTTCCAGTTTGAACCCAGCCATATGCAAATCAGTCTTGACCCTGTGCCTCATGGGAACAGTCCAGCCCGAACTGCCAAGCCAGGCCCTCCCTGGACTGGAAACAAGCATCCTAGGTCCGGTTTCGGGGTTTCACCAGATCAGGTGACTGGGGGTGAGTGCTTGCAATGTTCAACACTCCGTCCATCATTTCCTTTGGTGTTTGCTTTGTTCGCCATAAGTTGGCAGGGTATGCTCAGACGTGAGTCCCTTGCTCACTTTGCCACTGAATTCAAGCAAGCCTGGCTGAAGACAGCTGAAATGCCAGAAACCGGTTCTAGGAAGCTTGTTTCCGGTCCAGGGAAGACATGGCTTAGCAGTTCGGGCTGGACTGTTCCCATGAGGCACAGGGTCAGACTGATTTGCATATTTTCCATGTCTGAGCTGGGGTGGCAGAGTGGGCTAAAGAACGGTGATGGATTAAACCCAGATCAGGTGACTGGGGGTGAGTGCTTGCAATGTTCCACACTCCGTCCATCATTTCCTTTGGTTTTTGCTTTGTTTGCCATAAGTTGGCAGGGAATGCTCAGACGTGAGTCCCTTGCTCACTTTGCCACTGGATTCAAGCAAGCCTGGCTGAAGACGGCTGAAATGCCATAAACCGGTCCTAGGAAGCTTGTTTCCGGTCCAGGGAAGACATGGCTTGGCAGTTCGGGCTGGACTGTTCCCATGAGGCACAGGGTCAGACTGATTTGCATATGGCCATGTCTGAGCTGGGGTGGCAGAGTGGGCTAAAGAACGGTGATGGATTAAACCCAGATCAGGTGACTGGGGGTCCCGCTGCGCTATCAGCCTCACCAGGAGCAGAGTTGCTTGTTCTCTTTGTCGTCACCTCAGGAGGGGCCGCCTGCTGTCATCACCGCGTCTGGAGGCGCTACTGCGGGGCAAAGGCACTACACGGGTCTCCGTATCCCAGGAGCCCGTGTGTAGTCGCACCTGTGCTTTTCCCCGCCCACCCGCCCCATTCTCGTGACGCCCTACTAAAGACGTGACGATATCCGCTACGCGGTACGCTGGCGGGACGCGCCGGACGAAGCCCGGACCAAGGGCGGGCCCGTTTGAGCCCGTTAGAGACCGAGTGAGGCCGGGCCAGGCCCTCTCTCTTCGAAGTACCCAGAAAGGTTAGTCACCCCTAACCATCTACTCCTTGCCTGCAACTAAAGGGACATATTTATATCCATTTTTAACTATATTTTGTCGCACTAGTATCACCCTACAGTGTATCCCGGGATTTTAAGCTAAGACCAACTTAAACTTTCCTTTGTATAATGTCTGCTGCCTCTGATGTGGGACGGAAGTCCCTGGTTGGTACATTAGACCAATTCCTGGTTAGAGTGTCATCTATCCTGGACAAGGAAATCGACTACACCGAGAAACGCTTGTCGTTGGGCTCTCTTGTAGAAAAACGCTCCTCTCTGGGCTATTTGACTCATGTGCACTCCCCGGTATGCAATGCGGAACAGGGAATCGATAATGACAAAGCTCTGTGACTGGCGTGCCGGGAAATAATTCTCCCCTACATGGAAGAACAACTCATTGCAACCCAGACTCTGTAGGAGTAAATCTTAACACCAGGTCAAAAATAGGTCAACCAAATTTAACTCAAACTGCTGGTATACCTGCGAACGTAAAGACTCGGTCCGCCACGAATCCAAAGGTAAAAATACCTCCCTCAAACACCAAGGAGAATATGAATAATCCGAGATCGAAAAGGAAACGCAGAGAACCGCTAAATGGAGGACAAATCGCTAAGACAAGGAGAATCATCTCCGAGGAAATTCCCGAAAAGTCCCCTGTCCCCACAGGAGTAACTCCAGAAGGTGGAAAGGAGGGAGCATCAATCTTGTCTACACTTGTTCCACCTAAGGATCTGCAAAATGAAGGAGTCGATTTTTGGGGAAAAATGGAGACTATATTTTATAAAACTTGCCAGCCAATTTATGACAGACTGGATGGTATTGACAACAGATTGACTTGTCTGGAGTTGATGTTCTCGTCACCACAGTCTCGACAGAAAAATGTCAGTAACTGTCAGACGTGCGATAAACTACCCGTCAATCCCCCTAACAAAAATGTTTCATCTGTTAATGCTGCCCCTGTTTCTATTCCAACCTTAACTAAAACCAATCCTCCAGTGTTGGGCCAGGTAAACTGGGATACCACCAAGACCAATACTATAGGCAACGTAGTGAGGGGGAGGAGCGTACTGGCAACAGCAAATGGTAGCCCGGTAGAAAAGCAACCAGGAAGGGATGCACCTAGTACTCCGGTAACTAGAAAATTTCCAAATATACATCTCCCCTTGGAATCTAGACCCTATGTGATAATATTGGCAGGGGTTAAGCCTCTGGGTATAGAAAACAGGGATGATTACGGGTAACTGAAGAATAAATGTGTGTATTGGCTAAATTCCAACCGCCCCTTACCCCAGCACGTTTCAACAGAAATTTTCTTTGTGCGACGAGTTAACTGGATAGGCCCAACGAGGAAAACAATAGAAGGAGACTGTATAATAATTAATTTTAGAGATCCTAGGGCAGTGGAGCATATCTGCAGTTGGCAGAATTTTAACCATTGTACTCCCATTCTTTCCCTGCCCTTGTCCTTCTTCTATTGTGAATATCAACAACCCAACTCAGTAGTTTGTGGCTAGAGAGGTTCTGATTTTAGGCCCAGACCCAATAGAGGACCTAATGTGCCATTTGAGGCAAATGGGTCCTCTGGATTGGAAGATTGTGATTGACGATTAAATTCCCACAGCAAGAGGAACAAGATAAGTAAACCAGCCATAACCTCTGCAGAACAACGGGTAGCTTGTACTTCTGTAACTGAGGATGTTGAAGTTATTAATGAAACTATTGAGAGAATAACATCTGATCAGTACCAGAAAGGGGAGAAATGTCGACCAATAAATGGGACAGGGGCGATACCTATGCCAAGCTGTGTCACAGTCTTAGATGGACTAGCCGGTATAATAGAGCCTGGTGCCATAACCAACGAGAGTACTCCCACTAACAATAATTTGGCTCACTCGGAAAGAGAAAGCCTAGGCCTTCCACGATGGAGCCCAAGACCTAACAGGGGGGGAATTGGTGAGAATGGCTCCTTGTCCATAATTTCCTGGAATATTGCAGGTTTAGGCCCAAAAATTGTAGACCCTGATTGGTTGGGCTTTATACTCAAATCTGACATATGCCTCTTTCAAGAGACATGGTCAATAGATCCCCTGCTATGTAATGGATTTCTTAACTTTTACATCCCAGCCTTAAAAAACACAAGAGGTCGCCCGTCAGGTGGGCTAACCATTTGGCTTAAGCAAGATCTAGGGTGTCGAGTCACTCAAGGATCTAGAATTAGCGACGATATTTTATCCATAAAGATTGTTTCAAAGTCTGGGATCAAGTTAGAAATCTTTAATGTTTATGCACGAGGTTTGCCGGGGGGGAAAAAGTCTCTAGTTGTAAAGCTACTGGAAGAAGCAATTGATTCCCTGCCCTCGAATATCTTACCTATCATAGCAGGCGATTTCAATACATCATTTGAGCCTTTGGACTATGACATATCCCAGCTTACTGTGGAAGAAGACGTTAGCTGGGGAATTCCACCTCTTGAGATCGCACCTGTAAAAAGGTGGACGGAGGCGGCAATCCAACTAAATGGACTATGCCTGGGCAACCATATGAGAGCAGCTAATGGTAGAAGTTTGTCCGATAAATCTGGGACAAACACTTTTGATAACGGTCGCAGGGCAAGCAGAATAGATTATCTACTTATTCATATTAAACTTTGGCCCCACTTCATTGATATGAAGGTAGTTAACCGTAGAGAGAGTGATCACCAACCATTAGTCTCATCATTTAACATGTCTTTACTTGGCCATATATCTTTGCAGCAAGGTATATACGAGTCTGAACATCTCCTGTCTAACAATATGCGCCATTTAAAATGGGATCGGATTGCTGAAGACCCAAAGGTCTTATTAGCAATTATTGAAGAAGTTACTTCCGCATTATAAATATTAGTTAGATCACTAGAAGGACAAAGCCCTTGCCAGACAGTGGTGGAAATTCATAACAGGCTTTTTACGGGCCTGCGAAAATATTTTCTAAAGCCAATTTCCAAAAGAAATCCCAAACTCCATAGAAAGGAGGGCTGGTATAATAATGATTGCAGGAAAGCCCGGGTAGAACTCGGTAGTGCACTTAAATTGAAAGATCCACTACTTGTAAGATCTACTAGGTCACATTATGGGAAGATACTGAAAGAGGCAAAGGGTAATTGGGATAGTGAAATGTGGAAGGACCTCCTTGATGCTGGCAGGAAAAAGAATAGCAAAGATTTCTGGGATACTTACAAATGGGACAGGGGTGGCATAGCAGAGCGACCACAAAATAACGTGGCACAGAATGCATGGGTTGATTATTTTAAACCCCAGTATGCCGCACCCTGCGAAAATACCCTTAGTGATACCTTCAGCCATGTATACTATGATAAGGCAATATTTTCATTAAAAGATGTAGATAGAGCCCTGGATAAAGTGGTTTGGGGAAAAGCTCCTGGTATGGATGGTATCCCTGCGGACATGTATATCAATGGCAGAAACCTTTGGTCTATCTATATAATGCGACTTGCTAATGCAATTGCTCAGGGAGCTGACATCCCTCCCTCGTGGAAGGGTGCAGAAATTGTCCCAGTATTTAAAAAAGGCGACAAATCAATTGCAAGCAACTACAGGCCGATTAGTCTAATTGACTCAATTCAAAAAATTATAGGCTGTATGTTCCTCTACATAATCCAAACCTGGATGGATGACCAGGATATCCTAAGCCCTATGCAGGCAGGTTTTCGATCCCGGACAAGTACAATTGACCAAGTCTTCCGTTTTGTCAATCTATATTGGAAGACGGTGGTCCTGGGAAACGGTGCCCTATATGCTGTGTTTGTGGACCTCAAAGCTGCCTTCGATCTGGTTCCACGGAGAAGGCTTTGGCAGGTTTTGAGGGAAATGGGCATTGCTCCTGAGCTTCTTGCCGTGATCATCCGTTTACATGAGGAGAATGTTGCCAGGGTGCGGTGGGGGGGCGTGGGGGAGGTGACCGAGGACTTCCCGGTTGGCAGGGGAGTGCGGCAGGGTTGCGTCTTGGCGCCGACCCTGTTCTCGCTCTTTGTCAACGGGGTGGCCAGTCGCCTCTCACTGACCCCCACTGATGCACCTGCCCTAGCAGGGGTACGCATCCCTATCCTCATGTTTGCGGATGACACGTTAATTATCTCAAAGACCCCCAGTGGCTTACAAAAGGCCCTTGGATGTTTTGAAGAATTCTGTGCAGCAAGGGGCTTGGAAGTTAACACGGGAAAAACAAAGTTCATGTCGTTTAATGGATCAAAATCCTTTAATTTAAAGGAAAAATATACATGAACAAGTTACCATTGGAGGAGGTTACCTCATTCACATATCTGGGGATAACATTACAAAAAGATATGTGATGGGGCTGCCAACTAGACCATGCCGTGCTACAACACAAGCAAAAATCAGGTGCTCTCCTGTCTAGATTTAAATCCTCATTCACTAAGCCAATCTCTCCAGTTCTAGAAATCTATGGGGCGCAGGTCCTGGGCTCTTGCCTCTATGGGGCTGAGCTCTGGGGCTTTAGCAATTTGAACAGCCTGAAGGTTCTAGAAAATGCGTTTTTACGCAAGGTTACAAATCTCCCCGCTAGTACGCCACTGCGACCATTATTATTGGATCTTGGCAAAAAACCATTGGAACATCTGGCGAAGCTTCGTCCAATATTATATTGGCGCCGACTTTGGTGTACAAATGAACTTATTCATTATAGGAGTGGCTTTGTGGATATAATAGAGTCTGACAGGTCCCAAAAAATAACTTGGTTGCTCGGGATCAAATCTCTTTTGGGCAGTATAGGCCTAATCGAACTATGGACAAACCCTGTAAATGCTGTCTTCCCATCCAAAGAAAAGTTGAAAATAATGTATTGGGAATGGGTCTACAAGTCGGAAATTACCCAAGGTCTTTCCAGCCATTTAACGTGCCGTTTTCTTGATTTAAAAGCCCACCTCCACTTAGAGAAGTTTGGGGACATTATGGAAAAAACCTCTGATCGCAAGCTATACTTCCAATTGCGGGTGGGTACACTACCCGTTGCAGAATTTACTTCTAGATGGGGGGGACAAGGTATTAATAACGATAGGTGTTATAAATGCGTAGAAGAATGCGAGAACATAGGACATGTATTATTCTTTTGTCCAATGTACGTAGCACCCCGAAAAATATGGATAAAACCTGTCTGTAGACTTCTGGGAATCAGAAGGTATGCTACTGCCCTTCGCATTCTGTGCACTGACTCCGCTCCCCCGATCTGCATAGCGGTGTCCAAATTTTTAGGATGGGCCTGGGGCATAAGATCAAAAGCTCTGAGGCACGCCGTAAATTCTTCTTCCTAAAATAAAACTACAGACTGACAACACCATCTGATGTAGTTATTATATGCAGGAAGCCAAAAGAAATGAGACTATAAAGTTATACCACGTAACTATCTGGGTAACACAAGTTGATACGGGTTGGCACCATTTTCATGTTCTTGACTTTTTAACATTCTTTAAGAAAAAGTTTAGCTTGTCGGTTGATTGGAAATTTAATTGTGACTTTTACTCTTTTAGGTAATTTATGAACTGTTTTTATGTAATGTTTGAAAATGTGCTTTTATGACTTAATTGCCGAATAAAGCTGATTGAATTGAATTGAGTCCCTTGCTCACTTTGCCACTGGATTCAAGCAAGCCTGTCTGAAGACGGCTGAAATGCCAGAAACCGGTCCTAGGAAGCTTGTTTCCGGTCCAGGGAAGACATGGCTCGGCAGTTCGGGCTGGACTGTTCCCATGAGGCACAAGGTCAGACTGATTTGCATATGGCATGTCTGAGCTGGGGTGGCAGAGTGGGCTAAAGAACGGTGATGGATTAAACCCAGATCAGGTGACTGGGGGTGAGTGCTTGCAATGTTCAACACTCCGTCCATCATTTCCTTTGGTTTTTGCTTTGTTCGCCATAAGTTGGCAGGGTATGCTCAGACGTGAGTCCCTTGCTCACTCTGCCACTGGATTCAAGCAAGCCTGGCTGAAGACGGCTGAAATGCCAGAAACTGGTCCTAGGAAGCTTGTTTCCGGTCCAGGGAAGACATGGCTTGGCAGTTCGGGCTGGACTGTTCCCATGAGGCACAGGGTCAGACTGATTTGCATATGGCCATGTCTGAGCTGGGGTGGCAGAGTGGGCTAAAGAACGGTGATGGATTAAACCCAGATCAGGTGACCGGGGGTGAGTGCTTGCAATGTTCAACACTCCGTCCATCATTTCCTTTGGTTTTTGCTTTGTTTGCCATAAGTTGGCAGGGTATGCTCAGACGTGAGTCCCTTGCTCACTTTGCCACTGGATTCAAGCAAGCCTGGCTGAAGACGGCTGAAATGCCAGAAACCGGTCCTAGGAAGCTTGTTTCCGGTCCAGGGAAGACATGGCTTGGCAGTTCGGGCTGGACTGTTCCCATGAGGCACAGGGTGAGACTGATTTGCATATGGCCATGTCTGAACTGGGGTGGCAGAGTGGGCTAAAGAACGGTGATGGATTAAACCCAGATCAGGTAACTGGGGGTGAGTGCTTGCAATGTTCAACACTCCGTCCATCATTTCCTTTGGTTTTTGCCTTGTTCGCCATAAGTTGGCAGGGTATGCTCAGACGTGAGTCCCTTGCTCACTTTGCCATTGGATTCAAGCAAGCCTGGCTGAAGACGGCTGAAATGCCAGAAACCGGTCCTAGGAAGCTTGTTTCCGGTCCAGGGAAGACATGGCTTGGCAGTTCGGGCTGGACTGTTCCCATGAGGCACAGGGTCAGACTGATTTGCATATGGCCATGTCTGAGCTAGGGTGGCAGAGTGGGCTAAAAAACGGTGATGGATTAAACCCAGATCAGGTGACTGGGGGTGAGTGCTTGCAATGTTCAACACTCCGTCCATCATTTCCTTTGGTTTTTGCTTTGTTCGCCATAAGTTGGCAGGATATGCTTAGACGTGAGTCCCTTGCTCACTTTGCCACTGGATTCAAGCAAGCCTGGCTGAAGACGGCTGAAATGCCAGAAACCGGTCCTAGGAAGCTTGTTTCCGGTCCAGGGAAGACATGGCTTGGCAGTTCGGGCTGGACTGTTCCCATGAGGCACAGGGTCAGACTGATTTGCATATGGCCATGTCTGAGCTGGGGTGGCAGAGTGGGCTAAAGAACGGTGATGGATTAAACCCAGATCAGGTGACTGGGGGTGAGTGCTTGCAATGTTCAACACTCCGTCCATCATTTCCTTTGGTTTTTGCCTTGTTCGCCATAAGTTGGCAGGGTATGCTCAGACGTGAGTCCCTTGCTCACTTTGCCATTGGATTCAAGCAAGCCTGGCTGAAGACGGCTGAAATGCCAGAAACCGGTCCTAGGAAGCTTGTTTCCGGTCCAGGGAAGACATGGCTTGGCAGTTCGGGCTGGACTGTTCCCATGAGGCACAGGGTCAGACTGATTTGCATATGGCCATGTCTGAGCTAGGGTGGCAGAGTGGGCTAAAAAACGGTGATGGATTAAACCCAGATCAGGTGACTGGGGGTGAGTGCTTGCAATGTTCAACACTCCGTCCATCATTTCCTTTGGTTTTTGCTTTGTTCGCCATAAGTTGGCAGGATATGCTTAGACGTGAGTCCCTTGCTCACTTTGCCACTGGATTCAAGCAAGCCTGGCTGAAGACGGCTGAAATGCCAGAAACCGGTCCTAGGAAGCTTGTTTCCGGTCCAGGGAAGACATGGCTTGGCAGTTCGGGCTGGACTGTTCCCATGAGGCACAGGGTCAGACTGATTTGCATATGGCCATGTCTGAGCTGGGGTGGCAGAGTGGGCTAAAGAACGGTGATGGATTAAACCCAGATCAGGTGACTGGGGGTGAGTGCTTGCAATGTTCAACACTCCGTCCATCATTTCCTTTGGTTTTTGCTTTGTTTGCCATAAGTTGGCAGGGTATGCTCAGACGTGAGTCCCTTGCTCACTTTGCCACTGGATTCAAGCAAGCCTGGCTGAAGACGGCTGAAATGCCAGATACCGGTCCTATGAAGCTTGTTTCCGGTCCAGGGAAGACATGGCTTGGCAGTTCGGGCTGGACTGTTCCCATGAGGCACAGGGTCAGACTGATTTGCATATGGCCATGTCTGAGCTGGGGTGGCAGAGTGGGCTAAAGAACGGTGATGGATTAAACGCAGATCAGGTGACTGGGGGTGAGTGCTTGCAATGTTCAACACCCCGTCCATCATTTCCTTTGGTTTTTGCTCTGGAAGTAACACCACATCCTCTCCCCTAGGTGTAACATTTAATCAAGTGGTCAACTGGATAAAAAAACATAAAGATTACAAATAATTTAAAAGTTCTTTGTCGCTATTTGAAAACTCAGAAAATATGTCCTCATTTTAGTTTTTTAGAGCACTAACCATAGTTTTGATGCAAATAAGACCTTCTCATATATGTAATTTCTAAAGGAAATGCACTAGGTATTACAGTTTTGATTACATCAAGAAGACGTCAGGCGTTCCACACTTTTGTAATAAATATAGAATTGTAGCAATCGAGTTGTTCATTGGGATACTGTTGAGAGGCAGAGGCCAGGGGCACGGACTCTGAAAATTGAAGGCAGGTAGGAGAGTGCAGAGGCAACAATTTGACCACACTGGGCAGGCAGGAAGGGCAGTGGCAACACAACAGACTATGGAGGGCAGTGGTAAGGGGGGCAGGGGCAACAAACCAACAATACAGGACTGGCAAGAGAGGTTGTGGCAATATAATAGACCATTGTGGGCAGAAGGAAGAGGCAGTGGTAGTACAAACATACATGCCAACAGACCCATTTCAGCCAGGAAACGTCCAAATTTTTAAGCTCAAATGGGCTTTATTTGATCTGTCTCCTGTCTACAATCTCCTCTTTTTCAATGTAACTCAAAGGGGAAAATCAATACCCCAGTTTTTTTTCAAAATCTCCCTCTTAGCAAGTTCAAAATGTTCGCAAGCATGGTACATTGGATCATGGAAGGCAGGAGGAATTGGGGTAGGGACATGGACTCGGATAACAGAGGACAGGAGGGACATGGAGAGGTGCACCAAACTGACCCTATAGGGCAGGCATCAGGGTTTGCAGCAGCACAATACACCACACAGGGCATGTGGGACTGGAGTGCAGCACAACAATCCATAGAAAGCAATAGGGAGGGGACAGGACCATGCACATGGACAACAGAGAACAGAGGGGAAAGAGGCAATGGTAGCTAGCTGACCATAATGGACAGACAGGAGAGAAAGCTGCAGAATAACAGACCATAAAGGGCAGGGGGGACGGATAAGGGACATTACAATGGAACAGACAAGCCAGGAGGGAGGGAATAGGGGTCTGCACATGGAAACAGAGGGCTGGGGGCAAGGGGGCAGGGCAGGAGCAGCAAGATGACCATGGAGGTCAGTCAGGATGGGCACTAGAAACTAGACACACCATGGAGAGCAACAGTGAGACTATGGTGACATACACACAGACCATGGAGGGAAGGTGGGAGGGGGTCAGGGGCAGCTAGCTGACCACACAGTGAAGGTGGGAGGGGCCATGGCAGCATAGAAGACCATGCATGGCAAGCGGGAGGGTTAGTGGCAGCACAATGGCTATGATGGGCAAGATGGAGGGTGCAGGGGCATGCACAAAGCACCATGAAGGATAGAAGGGAGGGTCAGGACCTGGGCACAGACAAGAGAGTTCAGGGGAAGGGGCCTCACAACAGACTGCACGGGGCAGGCAGGAGGAGTAGTTGCAGCACAACAGACCAGGGAGGGCAGAAGGGTGTGGCAGTAAAATTGACCATGGAGGACAGGAGGAAGGGGATAGGGGCATGGCATGTGGACAGGCAGGGTGGAGGTGGCAGGGACAGGTTACAGTCATCTGACAATGCTTGGCAGGTGGGAGGGGAGCGGCAGCTCAACAGAACACTCAGAGTAGATAGGAGAGGCAGGTCCATGGAACATGGTGGGCAAAAAGGATGGAGCAGGGGCATGCACAAAGACATCGGAGGGCAGGGGGAGGGAGAATAGGGGCAGCAAGCTAAGCACAGAGGCTAAGCAGGAGGTCAATGATGGGCCAGAGAATTGGGCAATGGAGGGCAGGAGGAGTGGACTGGTACATCATGCTAAATGGAGGGCAGTGGTAGCACATCAGACCATGCGTGGCAGGAGGGAGGAGGCTAGTCCATGGATTCAGACAACAGAGGATACAGAGGAGGTGGATGGGGCAGAAAGCTAACTGTTCAGAGAAGGTGGGTATTAGGAACTTTATTGTTTTTAAAATGTTTGTCTGTGCGAACTACTTAAAATGTGAACAAGTATGCAGCATAATCTCACTTTTATTCAGGAAGAAGAGGACGTTTGTGACTGTGACTCCGGGCTCACTTGGCAGAAACACCCCCTGACCCTCCACACCCCATCGCAAAATGTAATGCTCGTGAAAAGGGTAGGTGGACGCAGTGTTATATAGAACATAGTCCTGAGAGCAATATTGAATATGAAAACTAGATATAGTATATGGTATAAACTATGCACCAAAAAGTGTGAAATAAGATGAACCGGGGCGTGAAATATAATATGCAATACATTGTGCGCAATGACAGATTCATTGGAGAGCGCGAGATAGCACAGGCACTAGCGCGTGCTATGCGATATGCGCCTTGGAGCGTAATATGCACAGGGCAGTGTTGTGTAACCTAACTAGTCTCTAAAGTTGTAATATAAAATATGTGCTGGGGAGTGTAACGTTGCATATGCACTGTGGCAAAGATATGGATCCCAGATTGTAATATGTATGGCATAGCGCTTTGCGTTATAACATAGGCATCGAGGAAGGCACGTGAGATTGGGCAATATAACCCGTGCGAAGGCAAATGTGGCATGACATATTCACGGGGTGGTGTTACAGTGCACATGGGCTAGAGGGTGTCATAGCATACGCACTACCTGGTGGAATACAACACAGAGGTGTGTGGCACTCGGCGGGCACTGGTGGGTGTAACACAGCATTGGGCTCAGCCAGGAGTACGCTGTAACTCTCAAGTGAGGTTTGACTCCTTTGCAGAGAGTAAAATAAAAAGTATTACACATCCGGCGGTGGATGTGTGTTTTATTAACAATGAGGGGGGTTTCTTGCATAGTTTGGTCGAATTTTTGTCGAATCCCCTTTGAATGGCTTGGTGTGCATGTGTATTAAATGTGCCCGTCAATAGCTACCCATGTTTGTATAAATAAACGACAAGGGTGTTGTTGTATCTAGTTCTTGTTGGTTTCTTCCACCCACCCCCACTGTTGGAACATTCGTGGAACGTGGCGAACGTTCTACTCTGCACTCCCTGAACCGTTAGGGTGTCCGTTGCTGGTATCTGCCCGGTGATGGATGTATTGCCTTGGATCTGAATAAACACCTTTTCAACCCTTGAAGAGCGGACTTCTTTTATTACACAGATCTTTTCATTGGCGACGAGAATCGTGCGGAGGACGATGCAATACATTCCCTTCGTATTTGTGGCCGGAGCAGAAAAGTTAAAGAAATAAGGAGAATTGAACTTAAAGTACGATAGGCAGAAAAGTACTTGCTTTCGCTGTCAGTCTTGCATGGTGAGGACTTTATTCCGAGAAGTGGAGTAAGGATTCAGTCAAGAAAGCTACGGAGATCTCCTTGGTGTGCAGTGTGTTGAAGAAGGAAGTTGTGGAAGACACGGATATTACATAAGAAATAGTGTCTTACCAAGCACATGCGCGGTGCGGTGAGAGGTGGAGCAGAGGCGGACCTGCGCTGAGTAACGAAGGAGCTGACGGGGCATACGCGCAACAGTGAAACCTGAGAAGAAGTGAGGAAGGACCGGCGCAGAGTGACTACGGAGCAGACGGAGCATACGTGGGTACTTGAAACAGGGGGAGAAAGGAAGTACTTACATGCGCAGTGAAAAGATAAGCAATACCGAGTAAGACGGCGAACGGAGTAAGGAAGTAAGGCTGTTTTTACGAGCTAATTGACGGGAGCGAGGAAAGGACACCAGTAAGCTTGGGAAACTTCATAGCAGGCGGCTGGGAGTACCTGACTGGGAAGATTTATGTGAGACTTATCATCAGACTGTAAGGACACCTTCGTAATTTGAGAAGGAACAGGAGAACTTGAGACTATTGTAATACACTTGTAGTGAAGTAAATTGTGTGTGAGGGGTGGAGGAGTATACTTGAGGTATTCTGGGATAGTGTGTGAGGTGAACAACATGGCGGCGGCAAGTATGTTACAACCTACACCATTTTTATCAGAAGCAGGTGAACCTTTAGTAACGTGGAAAGAATGGAAGAAGAGCTTCGAATCCTATCTCATAGCTATAGGGGCAAGTGGATTTTCAGCGATAAGGAGACAGCATATTCTGCTTCATAATTTAGGGGCAGAGGGAAGGAAGATTTTTGATACCTTACCAGAGGTGGAGGTTGAGGAAGATGATGAAGAAAGGGAAGATGTTTATGAGTGTAGCATGAGAAAACTAGAGCTTCAATTTGCGGACAAAATTAATGTGGTTCTTGAAAGGCATAAATTCTATGGAAGGGTTCAAGGGAAGAATGAGAAGGTAGGGAACTACATTGCTAGTTTAAGAGGGCTTGCGAACACATGCGAATTCAACGATCTCACAGAATCTTTAATACGTGACCAACTTGTACGCTGTACCAATAACAAGAAGATTCAGGGAAAATTACTTGTAGGCAATCCTGATCTGAAGATGGCAATAGATATTGCTAAGAGTGTGGAGCATACAGTGGAATGTATGAAGGAGATGAACTCCACAGGAGATAACAGTGTGAACGAAGTAGGTGAGGAACTCAGAGAGGTGTGTGCTATAAGAAATATGAAGAAGAAAGAAGGGAAGGAAGTAATTAATAAAGAGAGGACATACAGTGAGAACAGGATGAAATGCTTCAGATGTGGGAGTAGTGGGCATTTGGCTAATAGTATGAATTGTTTGGCTAGAACAGCTACGTGCAGAAATTGCAATCGCAAGGGCCATTTTGCTAGGGCGTGCAAAGATATGTCAAGTAGAATGGTGAACAGCGTGGAGTATGGAGAAGGATACAGAAGGAACTTTGTATTACAAGTGAGGGTTGGGGAAGGAAGCAGTGTGAATCACATCGAACTACCCAAGTGTGAAATAGGGTTAGATGGAGAGAGGGTGGAGATGTTTGCAGATTCATGTTCACCATTCACGTTCATGAACAGTGAGACATTCAGGAAAAAATTTAAAGAGGAAGAAATTAAAGTGCACACTCCTGATGTAATACCAGTGGGGTATAATAAGGATCCTATTCCTTTAGATGGTGTAGCCATTATGAAAATAACTTTCAAGAACAGGAGTACAGTAGGGAAAGTATATATTGCAAGGAAAGGAGCCAACTTGCTTGGGTGGGGTCATCAGAGAGATCTTGGAATAAAGTTGGATCCCAGTGCTGATACACCAGTTATGTTGGTGGAAAGAGGTGTGTGTGGAGTAGAGATTTGTGAGGAGTTCCCAGAAATTTTCAATGATCAACTGGGGTGCATGAAGGACTACCAACATAAAATAAAACTGAAGGCAGAAGCTAAACCAGTGGCCCATAAATGCAGGAATATTCCTATCATGATGAAAGAACCATTGAGAGTTGAACTTGACAGACTTCTTAGACAGGGGGTCATAGAGCCAGTGGAATGTGCAGAGTGGGTTGCACCCATAGTTATCACAGCCAAAGGGAATACTAAGAGCATTAGGCTATGCATTGATTTAAGAGAGTTAAACAAAAACATATGGATTGATAGGCACCCATTGCCGAATATAAATGATATGTTAAACCAGATCTGTGGAGCTGAAATCTTTTCAGTAATTGACCTATCGTCAGCTTACCACCAAGTAAGACTTCACCCTGAGAGTAAGGCACTTACAACGTTCATAACGCCGTTTGGGGCATTCCAATTTTGTAGGATGCCATTTGGTTTAGCCTCAGCGGCGGCAGTTTTCCAAAGGGCAATGCAGAATATCTTGGAAGGGTTGGAGCAAGTTTTGTGTTTCCAAGATGACCTGTTGGTGTATGGGAAGAATGAAGCGGAACACAATGGGAAGTTGCGGTTGGTACTAAGTAGATTGAAGGAAGCAGGTCTTACCTTGAAGAAGGATAAATTCCAGATTGGTGTCAGGTCAGTCACATATTTAGGACATGTCATTTCACAAGAGGGAATCAAGCCTAAAACCAATCTAGTAGATGCCATTAAATTAGCACCATGTCCTACGAACAAGGAGGAGATCAAGTCCTTCTTGGGGCTCTCAGAATATTATTCAAAGTTTATAAAACACTTTGCTGACACGACGTACCCTCTGAGATGCCTACTCAAGAAAGGTACAAAATTTGAGTGGGATGGTAAATGTAATGAGGCCTTCAAAATAATTAAGAATAGGATATCTGAGGCACCATTCCTTGGTTGTTTTGACACAAGTAAACGCACCATCATTACTACTGATGCGAGTTTGAAAGGGGTTGGAGCTACTCTCAGTCAAGTAACTGATAGTGGAGAAAAGATAGTGGCGTTTGCATCAAGAGCCTTGACTGCTGCTGAATCACGCTACTCAGTAATCGAAAGGGAGGCATTGGCATGCTATTGGGCCATATTGCATTTCAGAACATTTGTGTGGGGTATACCATTTAGGGTAAGGACGGATCACAAGCCCCTAGTAAGTATTTTTTCATCAAAAAATCTGGGAGGTACTACTCCTAGGATCTCTAAATGGTTCCTTGGCCTCCAAGGATACAATTTTGAAATGGTGTACATACCGGGGGAGAAGAATCAAGCAGCTGATTGCTTATCAAGGCTACCACTTGAGAATCAGGAAAGTGAGGAGGAACTTGGGGATGAAATAGTGGTTTCTGCAATCTCTGATGGTTTAGAGGAGGTTGAATGGGAAGAGGCCATATCTAAGGATGAGTTGTTCCCAAGAGTAAAGAAACTTATCCAAGAAGGATGGCCATGCAGTCAAAAAATGTTGGAAAAAGGAGAGGAAGTGTTTTGGGAAGTAAGAAATGAGTTGCATATACAAGGTATTAACATATATCGAGGAAACAAACTGGTACCTCCAGAGGCCCTGAGAGAGAAAGTATTACACTTGGCACATGAGGGTCATTTAGGTTGCAGCAAGACCAAAAGTAAGATTCGACTACATTATTGGTGGCCGAAAATGGACAGCATGGTGGAGAGGGAAGTAAGAGAGTGCATACCATGCGCAATGAGTGACAAGAGTAAAGTGGTGAGCAAAGGTAAAATCATTGCGGTGGATGTTCCTACCGCTCCGTGGGTAAAATTAGCCATGGACATTGTTGGCCCACTAGATGTGAAAGGATTAGGAGGTAGATTCATCATCACGCTAGTGGACTACCATTCTAAATGGATAATTGTTAAGATAGTTGAAAGCATCACTACTGAATGTGTAAAAGATTTCCTCCAAAGTGTATTTCGTACCGAAGGAGTGCCACAGATTTTGGTAACAGATAATGGGGTTCAATTTACCTCTGCATCCATGAAAGAGTTTCTGCACAAGTTTTCAGTTAAACATCAGCTTGCGCCGTTGTACTGCCCTAGAGCAAATGGGCTGGTAGAGCTCATAAATCGCATGATTAAGGATTGTATTCAACTCAATGTAAAAAACAGCAGTAATGTAAGGGAAGCATTGGAGGACATGGTTTGGTCCTACCTTGGCACCCCACATTCAGTCACTGGTGTGTCACCGTTCAAGTCTCTTAAAGGTAGAGAGCCAGGGACCAAGCTAAGCCCATTGTGGCTTAATGGGGGAAGAGAAGAGGAGGTGGATAGAGGTACGATTATGAAGAAAATACAAATCAATCAAAAGAAATATGTTGATAGATACAATGAAAGGATACAGAGACCTGCTAGAGTATTTGAAGTAGGTGATGTGGTAAGTGTGAAACTACCAAATTTTGTAAGGTCTGGTTGTTCTAAATTCTCAGGGAAAAAGGTGGTAAGTAAAGTCTTTAAGAATGTGGTGAAGTTGGACGATGGCCAATATTGGAGTGTTGACAGAATAGTTCATGATAAAAGCGAAGATTTATTTCTAAATGAAGGTAATGTGAGACTTAACGATAACCACCAAGATATCACTCCTGAGTTAAGAATGTGCCCGAGAAGGGTGCACACCAAACCAAGTTGGCAAAAAGACTTTGTTACGTATTAATTTCATTGTGGTTCTGTAACCGTATTGGGGGGAAGATGTGCTGTATCTAGTTCTTGTTGGTTTCTTCCACCCACCCCCACTGTTGGAACATTCGTGGAACGTGGCGAACGTTCTACTCTGCACTCCCTGAACCGTTAGGGTGTCCGTTGCTGGTATCTGCCCGGTGATGGATGTATTGCCTTGGATCTGAATAAACACCTTTTCAACCCTTGAAGAGCGGACTTCTTTTATTACACAGATCTTTTCAGGTGTCTACTTGGAGAGTACCCACCGGCAGGTGCGCCGGAATTAGGCACGGTAGGGCGTCAGACACGTCAGTGCTTCACTAGCGGTGTAAATACATTCCACGTGGATTCATTGTATGCATAGTCGCCTTTTAATGAATTTCACGCAAATCGTCATGGTGTTAGGTACATACGGTTCGTCCAGCATGTCCAAGGTGTTTCTATAAATATATATATTTTTTTAAATAATAAAAAACAAAGGCCGGCCCCGGGGGATGGGGTCCCCGGGGCCATAAGTGGCCTGAGGAGGGGGGCAACGCAGCCCCTCTCCTAAAGAATAAAAAAAAAAGGCCATGACCCGGGGGTTGGGGTCCTTGGGGCTGATTAAGGCCTTGGGAGGGCCAAATTAATTTTTTTCAACAAAAAAATTGGGATGCAGGCCCTGGGGGATGGGGTCCCTAGGGCCAATAAATTAGAAAAAAGAAGGGGGGCCACACAGCCCTCCTTCTTAAAAACATTTTACAAATAAAAGACCGGCATCGCGCCGGAGGCCACGGCCCTCCTTGCAGCACTCTGCAAATGCGCCCCCTGGCCAGTTGTAAGTTGGGGAATTAATTCCCCTTCAATGCTGAGGGTCTCTTTGGGCCCAGTATCCCAACAGGTATCTCCAGAATGCGCCAGGGAGCTGCGTTGCAGGCAGGTGTTCTGAGGCCATGCCCCTTTTTACACCTCTATACAACGCAGCTCTCTGGCGCTTACTGGAGGTACCTAGTGGGCTAGTTTGACCCTAGGAACCCTTAGGATTCAAGGGGACTTAATCTCTCAACTTAGAACGGCCATAGGGCGCGTTTACACAGTGGTGAAGGGAGGGGACGGGGCCTGAGGTGACGTGTGCAAACACGCCCTGTGGTACGTTTTAAGTTGGGGAAATAATTCCCTTTCAATCCTGAGGGACCCTGGGGGCCAACTAGCCCACCAGATGCTTCCAGTAAGCGCCACTGCTCTGCGTTGCAGAGAGGTGGTGCAGGCCGTGCCCCTTTTTACACCTCTCTGCAGTGGCGCTTACTGGACGTACCTAGTGGGCCATTTTGCCCCTAGGGGCCCTCAGGATTCAAGGGGACTTAACCTCCCAACTTAAAAAACGGCCACAGGGCGTGTTTACACAGTGGGGAAGGGAGGGGACATGTGCAATCACACCCTGTGGCACGTTTTAAGAGGTAGTTTTAATCCCCTGCCCTATTATATACTAGGGGCTTACAGAGGAGGTCATGCTAATCACAGGGGGACCCCAGCGCATAGTGTTCCCTAGTGGTTGTAGGTGTTTTCACTGTATTCTGAGTGTCTTTTTACATAGCACTGGCTCTAGGACTGGTTAGTCAGACTCAGTTACCACCAGTATCCGTCTGAAAAAGTTGAGGGTCCAGGATGATTTTGCAACAAGACTTCTTTCTGCTCTTCTGTTTGTTCTTTCTGCACGTTATCCTTCTTCCTGCACTTTTCTTCGTCTTTGAGGACTTTTGAGCTTCTTACTGCTTTTCTTTTTTTTATTTCTGTGCGTTTTTTCTTCTTTCTTCACATGTCCTATCTCTGTAGGCATAGTCAGAAATTAGCATTTTGAAAAACCTTTGAAATTCACTGAAAAAACCATAGGTTTCAGGCACGTTATAGTTAGGAATTAGCATTTAAAAACCTTAGAAATTCACTGAAAAAAACATAGGTTTCAGGGGCGTTATAGTTAGCTGGACTTTTCACTCATACAAAATCATTGAAATTCCCCTGTTATAGTTAGTTCAGCTAACTATAACTTGTGTGCCCGCAATGCACTGCTGATGACGCCACATATTACATCACTCATGACATGGTGAGTGACATCACTCATGACATCTCAAATGACATCACTGATGACATCATCCTTGTGATAGAGTGGCAGACCTCCTCTCCCCCTAATATAACCTTTGATACACGGATGTATGTCGTTACAACGCACACTTTTACAACGCATGCACTTACAACACATTTTTTACAACGCAAAATCCATTACAACGCATTGCATTACAACGCATGACACTACAACACATTTTTAAAAACTACCTTTACAACGCATTCCATTACAACGCATACTACCTTTACAACGCATACCATTACAACGCATAATATTAAATTGCATTTAAGGTAAGTATTAGATAGTATAGGGGTAAAAATTACTTAATAAGTGTTGGATAGTATAGGGGTAAAAATTACTATTCTAACTCCAGAGGGTGCAACAATAGGGTAAGTGTTGGATAGTATATGGGTAAAAATTACTATTCTAACTCCAGGGGGTGCAACAGTAGGGTAAGTGTTGGATAGTATAGGGGTAAAAATTACTATTCTAACTCCAGGGGGTGCAACAGTAGGGTAAGTGTTGGATAGTATAGGGGTAAAAATTACTATTCTAACTCCAGGGGGTGCAACAGTAGGGTAAGTGTTGGATAGTATAGGGGTAAAAATTACTATTCTAACTCCAGGGGGTGCAACAGTAGGGTAAGTGTTGGATAGTATAGGGGTAAAAATTACTATTCTAACTCCAGGGGGTGCAACAGTAGGGTAAGTGTTGGATAGTATAGGGGTAAAAATTACTATTCTAACTCCAGGGGGTGCAACAGTAGGGTAAGTGTTGGAGAGTGTAGTGTAATATTATGCGTTGTAATGGTATGTGTTGTAAAGGTAGTATGCGTTGTAATGGAATGCGTTGTAAAGGTAGTTTTTAAAAATGCGTTGTAGTGTCATGCGTTGTAATGCAATGCGTTGTAATGGATTTTGCGTTGTAAAAAATGCGTTGTAAGTGTAGTGCGTTGTAAAAGTTGCGTTGTAAAGGTTGTTCCCCTTGATACACACATTCAAAAATAGAAACTAAAATGTTCAAAACAATGGACATACCAATACCAGTTACAACAACCTAGTCAGTAATTCTAAGATCGACATACACATCCACTCATTCACCAACAGTCCTATACAGTCACTCATACATGTACTCACTCATCATATGTACTCATACACCTACACATCCTGTTACACAATGCCACTCATCCATAGAGTTACTCACACACATAGTCACTCATGCTAATAAAAAATCAAACATCCATTTACTTGCACATACAGTTATACACACACCACCACACTTACTTCTACAGAAACTTACACATACTTAGTCTTTTAAACAATCACTTACAGAAACACATACTTATTCATACAGGAACTCGTTCAATCTCTCACTCTCACATATACTCACTTATATACACCACTAGTCATATATACTAGTTTAAAACATATGTAGTTACTCATAAAGACACTATTGAGACAGTCATTCACTCACTAACACACCCATGCACACACTCATCCACCCACACAGTCCTGCACACATGCTGTCTTCAACACAAACAAACAGTGAGTCACTCATTCATGCACCTATGCACTACATAATACCCCCACCGAACCATACAGACACTCAGACACTCATACTGATACTCAAAAAAACAACTAATAACCTATATAGACACTCATGTAGCTACTCACCAACCCATGCAGCCCCTTATACAAAAAGTGAGAGACTGATACAGATATTTACATATTTAAACATTGCTCACTAAGCCATGTATTTACTAAGATACACTTAATCAGTCAGTTATACAATCAATTTTTCAAAAACAAATCATCCATTTAGACACTTATATACCCATTTATTCTTCCATCGACCTTGAGATATACATATATAAAACATATCTAATTTTCAGAAAGACACATTCACTGGATGATGTCATCAGTGATGTCATCAATGATGTCATTTGAGATATCATCAGTGATGTCATGAGTGATGTCACTGACCATGTCATGAGTGATGTAATATGTGATGTCATCAGCAGTGCATTGCAGGCGCGCGAGTTATAGTTAGCTGAACTAACTATAACGGGGGAATTTCAATGGTTTTGTACGAGTGAAAAGTCCAGCTAACTATAACGCCCCTGAAACCTCTGTTTTATTCAGTGAATTTCTAAGGTTTTTTAAATGCTAATTCCCTAATTCCTAACTATAACGTGCCTGAAACCTATGGTTTTTTCAGTGAATATATATATATATATATATATATATATATATATATATATATATATATATATATATATATATATATATATATATATATGAGGAGAACAGGTTCCCAAAATCAAGCAGGTAGGCGGAAACGGGTACAGACCACAACACGCTGAAAAGTATATTTCGTGCAAATTTATTCCAAGTAGATCAGCATGACGCGTTTCGGCCGCGTTGCCACGGCCTTGATCACATGACACGTTTAGGAACTAATCAAGTTAGATATAGTGCAAAGTGGTTAACTTCCTCCCATATGGACCAATGGAATTGCAGCAGACAAAATAGCAGACTACAAGGATGGACAGGCTGAAAATGGAAGAAATACTCTGATTCAAGTGATTCCGACTTACACACTAAATATTTAAACAAATAATACCATAGTGGTAAAAAACTCAATAAACCCTGATTTATACGCTGAACACAATTCCAAAGAAAACAAATGGCCATTGAATAAAAACAGTCAAATTGCAAAAATATCTAAATGAGAGGAAGGAAGCCACATGAAAAAATTACAAATAAAGCTAATCATAAAGGGGTCATAGCGAAAAATCCTCTAATAATCAACTTCCGAGTCAAAAAAACACAGTTTGTTTAAGTTAAAAGATAAAAATTAAACAAAACCCTCTTGTTGCATTGTCGTGTCATTAATGTTATCTGATTACATGATATTGTTGATATGCACAGTACAGTTGTGATAATAGATCCAATGTGGTTATTGACCAAAATCAAACCTCAAGGGTAAAAAAATCAGTATATGTATATATCCTAGTATGTTTAAAGAATCCCTGATTGTAACAGAGAATCCCATCCATTAACAATATAATGAAAGAAACATATATATGAGACAATCTCCAATAAAGTGCACGTGCAATAAATATTGGAATTCAAACAAGTTGGATGAATATTCATAATTTAAAACATTCTTCAGCCATTAATAACATACCCCAGGATAAAATCAACTGTACATACACATAAAGTGCAAGTGCACCTGTGCAAACATAGCAAACCATGTGCAAATAGCATAAAGTTTAGCAGCAAAAAGAAGGGGGGAGAAAGGGTAGTCAGGATGAAAATACTATCATACAGTGTTAGAACCTTACAGTACTAGGGATCACCTAATTAAATAAATAAATAATAGGATATTCATAAAATCGTTCGTAAAACCCGGACAATAAAACCTCAGTAAAAACCCAAAGACAACCCCAAGGGGATAAAATTAGGTTAAAACCAAAGCAAAGACCGATATCTAAGAACGACAGAATGAAGACCAACAAAAACTAATCTACAGCGAAAGAAATACTGGTCAAGAAAAATACGTCACATACTGACACAAGAAAAACCATCACTAAATGACATCATCATAGGAAGTTATGTATATCCTCCCCTGTATTAAGGCCATTGGGCATCTTGGTATCTAATAATAGTATGTAATGGGTTTCAAGTTGTCTGAGGTGTTTTTCCCTGTTGCCTCCTCTCGGCAATTTTGGTACCGCATCAATCACGAAGTATTTTAAGTTGTTCAAATTGTTATGATGAACTAATTTAAAATGGCGTGCAACAGGGTAGCTAGGGTCAGAAATGACTATAGCACGTAGATGTTGTAGAATCCGTGTTGATACCTGCAGTTTTGTGCTGCCAATATACTTTAAATTGCAGGAACACTCAAGTATATATACTGCATGATCAGTTTTACACGTAAAGAAACCCTTAAAAATAATGGGATTCTGTTCAAATGCACTCATGAATTCACAGGTGTTAATACCAAATTTGCACGCTCGGCACGAACTGCACTTAAAAAAACCCTTGCGATTAGACAACCAAGTGTTAGTACTAGTGACCTCAGGACTGGTCCTCACCAGGGCATCCCTCATAGAGGGTGCTCGTCTGAAAGTGATCTGAGGTAGATCTGGCACTAGCTGTGACATAGTAAGATCAGTTTTCACTATAGGCCAGTTTTCATAGATGAGTTTCCTTTGGTCCTTGTCCTGACTGCTAAAAGAAGTGATAAATCGAATAGAGTCAGGCTCACTGGATTCACTATTAGTGCTATAAATGGTTTTGTGAGTGGTAGTTCTAGTAACCATGTCAAGGTACTCACTACGGTTTGTGGTATTAGCTTTAGCTAATGCTGATTCTAGATCCTTTCTTTTATACCCACGAGCTAAGAATCTCAGGAAAGATTCATCCTGGCAAGTGATGCAATCAGATTCTGAACTACATATTCGCTTGATGCGAAGAAACTCACCATAAGGAATACTTTTGAGCAGATGATAAGGATGGGAGCTCTGGGCATGGAATACAGCGTTACCAGCTGCGCTCTTATGATGTAATTTGGTCTGTATGCTGTTATCCCTAATATACAGTTCTACATCAAGGAATTCAACACGATCTGCACTGATCTGAGCAGTGAATTCAAGATTCAAATCATTGTCATTGACCAACTTCACAAACTCGTTAGCTGACTCAATTGAACCATTCCAGATAATGCAAATATCGTCAATAAATCTCCACCAGCGTATAACATGGGCCAAGTATAATTCACCATGAGTGCGTCTGAGGACATGCTCCTCCCACCAGCCCACGTGTAAACACGCGTAACTGGGAGAGAAGCACGCCCCCATAGCTACGCCCTGTAGCTGCTGAAATAAATCATTGTTAAACATAAAATAGTTATTATGTAAACATAACTCAATCATACGTAACAACATGGCATTATGTTGGTGGAAGATGATGTTTCTCTTATCCAGATAAAATTTAACTGCCTGTAAACCATCCAAGTGACGTATACTGGTGTAAAGGGAACAAATATCCATAACAATGAAAAGGTATCCCTCTTGCCAAGTTGTAGTCAGTACAGTGGAAAGAAAATGACCAGTGTCTTTGATGTATGACGGCAATTCCTCAACAAATTCATGGAGGAAAAAATCCACATATTTAGATATATTATCACAGAGACTATGTTGTGCCTACACAATATATATATTACTTAGTCCTCTCTGCAGGAGCTGCAGGCTCACACCCATACTTTTTTTCCTTCACCCTTCCAGTATTCTAAACCCATTTTGTTTGGCTTTTAGGACTCTGTGCACTTCACCACTGCTAACCAGTGTTAACACGCTTGTCCTCTCTCCTTTAAACAAGGTAAAATTGGCTTAAACTCAACTGGCACATTCAATTTATATATTTTTTCCTAGAAAATTGGTACTACATGTAGCCAGGGCCTGTAAAATAAATGCTACTAATGGACCTGCTATTCTATGAAGAAACAAGGAAAACGCCAAGGATACATAGGGACCAAGGTTACACAATGTTTTCTGCATAATGTGCCTGTACTGTATATATAACTTCTAAAGGCCTGACCTGTGGCTATATGTATATTTTGATGAGAAGTGTATGTCTTCTGTATACGTCACTTACAATCGCCTGAGTATTTTGCATTCTGTGGTCTCTCTTGACATAGAAATCCGCAAGTAGGAATGTCATACTCCATGTGGAATAAAAGCACCTGAAACCCTTTGAATTTGAAGTCTGTGGACTTCTTGTGATGAGAAGTGTGTATGGTATGGATAGACGGGATGGTTAGTTCCTGTCTTGTCGAAGTCACCCTGCTAGGGTCTGGGGCTCTTGTTTGTGGAGAACTCTTTTTGTTTGAATTTGATAAAAGGAGCCTGACCTGCCCGGCTCCACTGAAGGATTCATCCCAAGTAAAATGGTAAGAGAGGTGGGAAGGGGATGCCAGGTTCAGTATGGAATTCCTACTTGCAGATTCTGAATGGATTTAAAGCACAATAATGAGATGTAAAGCAAATGGCAGACTCACTATTTAAGATGCAAGAACTTTGCTGTGCATTTGAACTGCATTTATTGAAAACCAAAACTGCAGCATTTCCATAATGAACTGGGAATGGCATGAATACGCTGTCATGAGAAGTTAATTATTTTATTGGTTAAAATGCGCATTTCAAAAGAAAACCACAGGTTGACCAATAAACAAAAAGGTAGTTTTTGTCTTTAAGATACACATATTCATTCAAAATGGAGATATTGCTCACCTGTGATCAATGCTCTGAAGAGAGCTGAAACGCGTAAGTTTTTTAATTTTTTTAATTTTATTTAAAGATTGTACATCAGAACATAAAAACACACAGTGGGGCACATTCACAAGGCAATATTGCTGCGTTAGCGGCAATTTTCTGCCGATAAAGGGCGATATTTTTATCGCACTATTCTCAAGCTGTCGCTAACATCCGTTAGCGACAGTTTTCTGCCGTTAGCAACCACTTACAACATCCCCTATCATGTTAGCGATACTTATCACTAATGATATTCTAAGGGCCATTAGCTGCAGGAACTTAAGACCAGAAAAAAGGAGGTCTTAAAAATTAGAAAAATAGTTGTATATATGGGAGACAAGCCCAGAGCCTCATGTGAAAACCCACTGAGGCCTTGGAGGTACTAATCATGCAGTTTGGAGCACCAAGAAGGCCACAACAGACACTGCCACAGCCACCTCCCCCAGGACCACCGCCGAGGCTGCGCAGAATAAGACAGTGTGTCCATCGCCGACGCATCAGCCTCCCCGACCTAATGCCAGAGGATGTAATTGCCCACTACAGGTTCAAAAGGACAGCCATCCTCCACATCCTGACACATATAGCCCACAGGCTGACAGCACCAAAATAGCGGATAACCAACATCCCTCCACAAACAAAGATGCTGGCTATGCTGCACCTGTTGGCCTCTGGTACCTTCCAACCAACAACTGCCAGAGTTGGTGGAGTCTCACAGCCAGCCCTATCAAAGTTCCTCACAACAGTTTTGGATGGCATCATCACCCTGATACCCCAGCACCTTCTCTACCCCAATACTGCGCAGGAACAGCTTGAGACCAAGCAAAGGTTCTACACCATAGCTGGCTTCCCGCATGTGTTCGGGGCAATTGACTGCACACTTGTTCTACTTGTGCCACCTTCCAAAACTGCGCATATATACCTTAACAGAAAGCACACACATTCCATCAATGTGCAGGCAATAATGGATCACCAGGGCCTGTTCACACTTGTCGTAGTATAAATTCCCAGGCAGTGTGCATGATTTCTACATCTTCTGTCAGTCCATCATCAATCAGTGCTTTGAGGATGGCACATATGGAAATGCACTGCTTGTTGGTAAGTACCAACTGAACACAACACACACCTCAACTCCACAATCATGGAACACCTAACTGTAAGAATGCACACATTACAAACTCACATCCAACATGACAATCTGCATGCCCACCTACCAGACACGACAACACAAGTAACTGTGTTAACTGTTGTCAGCCATGTAGACAAACCATACCCAAAGGCATAGCCCCTCTGCTACACATTAGCAAATGTTGTGAGAGATGGCAACCAAGTATGTGCAATGTAGGTCCTCGACCTACGAAGAAAGAAGGTGTACAAGGCTGAGTGTGGCAGTGGTGTGCTGGACAATCTTGATTGTGCAGAGCACAGACATGTCCAAGTGGGCATATAGTGAGTCTCACCTGTCCAGCCTGATGGCAATGACAGCATTGGTGACTGTCCAACATGACAGGGGCAGAAACCATGTGAAGGCAGCATGTAGGATGCAGAGCCTGTCGAAGCAGCTGCTGGCCACTTCATAGACCAGTATGTACATGGAGAGGGAGGAGTCAAGTACAATAGCTAGGTATCTAGAGTTGATGTGGGTTGGGCTGGCAAAGGCGGTGGCCCACCAGGTGTTGTCTCATGCCGATGGTGTGGTCAGGAGGATGAGGACTAATGTCCCCTCTTCGTAGAGCACACCCCAGCTGTTGAACATCCATGTTGCAACGTGCTGCAATCCTCCCTGGAACCCCAGTCTGGTGTTTGGGGGGTGCCTTGTTGAGGGTGAGAATGAGCTAGGTGTCCTTGTAGGTTTTGATGTCCAATGTTTCCCTCCTTTTAGCTCAAGTTCTACTCCAGGCCTCTGCAGATGTATCTTCAATGTTGCATGTGAACAAAGTGGTTTTCATAGCAGGCTGTATGTTGGAGTGCCATATTGGGGCAAGTGTGCATGTGCAGTTGGAGATACATGGTTGAAAAATCTGGCCTGCACTGCTGGCGTTGCCTGCAGTGGTGTGGGTGTTGCTGTTGATGATGGAATGTACCCGATCCTCGTTCACTCAGCTCCTGTAAGTCTGTATGGCACCTGCTGTGGGTTTGTGTGTCATGGGGTATCATGAAGAGGAACTGTACTCTGTGCTGGTCACACCATGTGTGTTGAGTGGTGTAGTTGAAGTGGACGTAGTTTCCACATGGGAAGATGGGGTCAAATGTGTGCCTTGCCTTGCGGAGCAGTGCTGAGAAGAGTTGGCTCAGTTCGATGTTAGCAAGCATCAGCCACAGGGTAATGGATTTTGAGTACATGTGGTATGTAAGGTGGAATCTCTGATCATGGCTGAGTACGTTGCCCATGGAGTAGATGACGTGGCGTATGACGACGTTGATGGTGAATGCTAAGTGTTCCTGCCCTCCGTGGGCCCTGCAGCTGAGGGTGCCGCTGACTGTTGCCTTGTGGCAGGTCTGGAACGGAAACTGCAGGTGTTGTGCTGTGGGGAATGTGTAGCAGCAGTGGCAGCTGCTGAAGAGAACGTGAGCCGTGTTTGGTGTGGCCCATTGGCCCCTAAACATTCTCCTGGCGTTGACTGCGAGTAGTGCAGATGTGTGGCAGCGTTAGACATTATGAGAGCCAGGGACCCTGCTTGTGTGGGTGTCAGGTTTGGGGACATGTGCAGACAGGTCTGACATTGGTGCACTGGTGGAGTGCTAGTAAAGCAACCGCGCAGTGCACACAAGTGAATATGCTTGGGGGAGGTACAAGCATCTATGAGGCAATGAAATTTGCATTGATGCTGGTCAATTGGCCAGAAGATACACTTGGCAAGCATTAATCACAAAGAAGCACCAATCACACACAACTAAACTATTAACACTGCCCACACAGCATGCATAACTACTAATGGACACATCTCTCAATCACATGCTACATCCATGAAAATTAAAAAATTGCTATTAACCACCTAACATCTTCTGTAGCAGCTTATCAGTGTATCCCAGTAAGGCCAACAGGGGCTCGGGCTCAAATGAGAGCCCGTGATGTCACTTAAGGTTTGTAAAATCTGTTCCCAAAATTTCTCCACTCCCGGGCTGTACCAGGCTGCATGAATGAATCCCACCCCCCCAACCCCACATCAGGCACAGTTCGCTGTCTCCCTAGGGCCATACCGGTGCAGCCTCTATGGGGAGTAATACATTCTATTAAGAAATTTGAAGTGAATAAGGTGGTGACTAACGTTCAACGTTATGTGTTGAGTGACTTCACAGCAGTATCGCCAGGTGCTTTCATTTAAGGCCACACCCATGTCATATTGCCACTCCAGTTTAGCTTTGGTGAATTGTGACCTTCTGTGTTCTATTAACATGTCATAAATAATGGAGACCATCTTACTGGGAGAGGCAGTGCGCAAAAGAAAGGAGAGAGCACCCAGTTCAGGGGGTTCCTGCATATCCTCGCCGAGCAGCTCGCGCATTGTATGCTGCACTCTGTAAAAGTGAAATCGTGCCAACGGTGTGCAGTCCAGACCCTCTGTTTTGATCTCCTCCCACCCATCGGCTCAGCCCTCAAAAAATAAAAGATTGCCTATCTTTTTAATACCAACTAATGCGAGGGCCCGTTGGACTCCTTTTTCAGTACTGATAGAGAGCCAGACACACCACTCCACTGGGGTCAACGGAGAATATAAGAGAGCACCTACCTGTCTTTTCAGTAAGTTCTACCAGGCATGGCCCGTGGAGCTGATGGAGTCTAGGATCCCAGAACACCTCATGGGAGGCTGAAACAGCATTAGGGGAAGAGGAGAGGGCAAAGCCGCCACACGCTCTATCTGCAGATGTGGGAGATCCTGTGGACCATGTACCCAGAAATGTGCATTTGATGCCTGTACTACTCTATAGTAAAATTCAAGATCTGGAGCACCAGACCACCCATGGAGTATGGTAGTGTGAGGGTTTCTCATTTGATTCACAAGTGTTTTCCAGTCCAGGCCAATCTTACCATCAGAGAGCGAATGGCTGCAAACATATGTTTAGGAAGCACAATGGGGATGTTTAAAAACAAGAACAAGGATCTGGGCAATACAACCATCTTCAACAGCTAGATGTGACCCATTAAGGACAACGGCAGGCGGATCCATCGGTCTACATCCACTTTCAGCCTGGCGACTGCTCTACCGTAATTCTCGCTAATCACCAACTCCGAGTCTGCATGATCCTGGATTCCTATGTACCGCACAGGGTCCACGGTCCACTTCAGGGGGAATTCTAATTCAATGGGTGTCATGACTGGGGTCAGGGGAAAAATGATAGATTTAGCACAATTAATTTGAGACCCGAAATACCGCCGTAGTGGGTCACCTCCCACAGCACTGGGGTTAAGTTATACTCCAGGTCACAGACGTATAGTAACATGTCATTGGCGAACGCCGATACAATGAGATTGTAATGAGTAATGCAGATCCCCCTATGACAGTGATACTCCCATAGGGCAGCTGCCAGCGGTTCCACAACCAAGGCATACAACAGCAGGGATAAAGGACAGCCCTGCTTAGTGCCCCTCACAATCTCGATAGGTCCAGTAACCACATCTCCAATTCTGACTCTGGGGGCTGGAGAGATGTAGAGAAGTGACACTAGATTGAGGAAAACCTCTCCTATGCCGAATCGTCTCAGCACCGCTTTCATAAAGATTCACTCTTCTGAATCGACAGCCTTTTCGGCATCAAGGAAGACAGCAGCCGCCTTGACTTCCGGCTCAACATGTTGAATTGCTCCAAAGACTGTCCTCACATTATAAGACAAAGTGCACCCCGGTACTAAGCGTGCCTGCTCCGGCCCGACCAGGATAGGGATCAGCTGCGCTAGCCTGTTTGCCAAAACCTTTGCGAATATTTTGGTATCAACGTTTAAAGTGACAGTGGCCTGTAAGATGAGCACTCATTCTGGGGCTTTCCTGACTTTAAAATTGTAACAATTAAGGCCTCCCTCATAGAGGGGGCATCATGCCACTCTCCCCCATCTCCTCAAAGAGCGTGATCACGTGCGGGCTGAGTAGCTCTATAAATGCTTTATAAAACATCACAGTGACACCATCCTGCCCTGGTGCTCTGCCTTTTTGCATAGAGTTAAGCGCTGTGCGTAATTCGCTGAGATATAGTGGTCCTATTAAATATTCCCTGTGCTCGTTGGTAAGCCATGGCAATTTAATATGCTCCAAGTAATCCAGTATTAGTGCATCGTCAACTAGCGTCTTGGAGCGATACAGCTCCGAGTAATATTGGCTGAATCTGCCAGCTATCTGCTCCGAGTCATTCAGAGCACGTCCCTCTGCATCTAATAGCACAGTCACTGCGCCTGGAAACACGTAAGGTTTTAAAGTAAACTAGTGCATATCTTAATCATGGAATAAAAGCACCTGAAACCCTTTGAATTTGGAGTCAGCATACTTTGTGTGATCAGAAGTGTGTGTGATCTATATGTATATATATATTCACTGAAAAAACCATAGGTTTCAGGGACGTTATGGTTAGTTGGAGATATCACTCGTATAAAACCATAGAAATTCAGCTGTTATAGTTAGTAGACCTAACAATAACTCGCGCCCCCGCAATGCACTGCTGATGACATCACATCTTACATCACTCAAGACATGCTCAGTGACATCACTGATGATCTCACTGATGACATCTCAAATGACATCACTGATGACATCACTGATGACCTCATCCAGTGAATGTGTGTTTCTATAAAGTATAAAAATATGTTTTAAATATATATATATGCCAAGATGTATTTAAGTATGAGTGGGTGAATAAGTGTCTGAATGGATGACTTAGTAGGTGTGTGACTGACTGTATAAATGAGTGATTAAATGTGTCTTACGGAATGCATGGGTTAGAGACTAAACTTAGTGTGTAAGCGGCTGCATGGCTTGGTGAGTAGCTACATGAGTGTCTATATGGGTTATTTATCATTTGTCTGAGTATCTGTATGGGTGCCTGAGTGTCTTTGTGGCTCGGTGGGGGGTGTGTGACTCTGTGCATAGATATGTGAGTGGTTGTTTCACTAGGTGTAAGGTTCAAGAGTGCATCTTGAAACACATATGGAAACACCTGTTTGGGTGGGTGAGTGTTTGTAAGGGTGTGTTGGTGAGTAAATGGATGTCTCAGTGGTGCATGTACGAGTAACTATATATGTTTTAAATAGGGGTGGGTGAGAATTTCCGTTCCGCTCGCGGAAATTGAGACATTTCAACATTTTCGCGTTCCACGCGGAACGCGAAAATGTCGAAATTACCACGATCCGCGACCGGAACGGACATATGCAGGTGCAACAGGATTCATTCTGGCACGATGCTCTTGTCACAAAAATTAAACCTCAACAGGAAGCACTTACAGATATAAATGAAGCAGGTGCCCGAGTTGGAGCTCAAATTCAGTAACGCATTAATCAGCACAAAACATTCGGGAGTAGCTAGGTCGAGGCTGGGCAGGTGTGCTTTTCTCCCCACATCTACCGTCAAAAATTAGCTGTGATCCACGATGGAGCTCTGTGCATCCACGACTTTCTCGAGCTCAACCCCCGTGTAGCTCCTGACGCCAGGAGGTTCTGTCTCCTCGTCTGCTGCTCTGATCGGTCTCTGGCCCTTTATAAACAAGCGGCATGTGAACTGCATGGAAGCCCCGCCACACACACCAGCGGTGGGCATCGTCTTCCCGCCCTTTCCCCCACTATGATGGACAGCTGACTCACGGAACCCCGGGGCCTGTCGGCGCCGCGGCAACATTAAAGACACACATGGTCACTGTAGACAACTCTTCTGGCCCTTTACGCAGCTGTAGTGTAGGAAAAGCACTATACATTTACCCAACGAGGTAGCACTTACTGATTAGCCAGTAGAAAGTACTCCGAGTCCAGTTATCTTATCTCTCCCGTCAAAAATTAGCTGTGATCCTTGATGGAGCTCTGTGCATCCACGACTTTCTCGAGCGCAATCCCCGTGTAGTTCCTGACACCAGGAGGTTCTGTCTCCTCGTCTGCTGCTCTGATCGGTCTCTGGCCCTTTAAACAACCGGCATGTGAACTGCATGGAAGCCACACACACCAGCGGTGGGCATCGTCTTCCTGCCCTGTCCCCCACTATGACGGACAGCTGACTCGAGGGCACCCAACCGGAAGCACTAATCTCCGCGATCTCGTGAAATATCGCGAGATCGCGGAGATTTTGTGCCGTTTCGCGATATTTGGGAAAAGGCACTTCCAGTAATTCCGCCCACCCCTAGTTTTAAAGCATTATACGTGAGTGTTGGAGTGTATAAATGACTATATGTGAGAGTGAGTGATTGCAAGAGTATCTGTATGGATGAGTGTGTGTTTCTATGAGTGATTGTTACAATGGTATTGTGGTACGATACATTTATTTAATTCGCGCAGATCAATAACCAATCGATATACTGGCGGGGCTTTTGGATCAGTTCGTTTAAGAATCGGAATTATCGGGGAATTACATACATTGGAGTCGGTTTCCACAACCACTCCTTGGGTAATAAGCTCGTCAATGATTTGCAGTAAAGCCACTACAGCATCTGGGGGTAACTTGTATTGTCGCATTCGTGGTAGTACCACTCCTGTCTTTAGTGTGACTCGATATGGTGTAATGTTCATGCAACTAACATCTGTAGGGCCTTGTGCCCATAAATATGTGGGTAAAGTCTGTAGTCGGTGATCCATGTCTCGGGACACATAGTGCCCTTTGAAATCACGTAAAAACAATCTTACTCCTTCCGGAGAACAACATATTATAGCTCCTAGAGCTTTCAATGTTTTTATACTTAACAGGTTTTCTGGACATGATTTTGTAAGCAATAAATCTGTAGTTCGTGTCAAGGGACCAATCGTAAGTGGAAGAGGCTGTGATACTTCGTTAATGATAGGTTTTCCTGAAAAACCAAGGGAAATATTCTGTGAGCCTGAGAGGGGTGCCCCTGGAACTTCACTACGTTTTATGGTTGTTCGGCTTGCCCCTGTATCAAGTAAAAATTTTCTATCTTGGCCTAATAGTTCACTGTGTACATAAGGTCCTTCTTGATCTACAGGGACCTCGATAAGGGGTAAGCCAACTTCCCTCTCTAGGCTGTTTCATGAGTATCGTTGATAATCAGGATAGTCATACTGTGCGGTCTGGTACATCTGTCGTGTCGTTGTTGGTGTGGCAGCAATAGGCTGCGGTGATGGAGCTGGCATAGACTGTTGCGGAGCTGGCATGGCCTGTGCATGCTGCGGGGCTCCTTGTTGGTTCTGATCCTGTCTAAGTGGCCGTGGTCTTTCTTTTGTATTACCTATGGCGATATTATGTTTTAAAACTGGACAATCGTGTACATAATGACCTGGCTGTTTACAATAGTTGCATGTCCCTTTTACAGAACCTGCTGAAACACTGGACTGTGTCATACCCTTTTTATGACCGTCAGCTGGAACTGTCTGGGAAACTAGCATTTTCATTTTCGTGTCTTTCATGCGTCTTTGTTCATGTTCTTGTTCCTCTCTAATTCTATTGTGATGGTACTGTAGCATTTGTAACATTTGTGACGGAGTGTTACCTTGCCAGGTACTCTCGAATTTCAATACTCTATTCTTAACTTGGGGCAAGGCATTTTCAACTAATTTTGTCACAAACAGATGTGGATACGATTCGCTACTTGCTTTTATTCCACTATTTATACCAAAACATTTTTCGAATCGGGCATAAAAATCACTAGTGTCTTCATCTTGCTTTTGTTTACAGGCTGATATTGCACCCCAGACTTCCTTTTTCGTAGTTAATAAACGTGGCAGTACCTGTACTAATAAACCTGGTAGTATTTTGGTCTTTTCCCCAAGCCCTAAACCAGGACCTCGAGCTGTTTCTTCGTTTTCTAATGCTGTCCAATCTATCTTTTGGTCTCCCACCTCCCAATCCTTTTCTTTGAGTTTTTCATAAATGCCCGCAGGCATTAATACCTTTAATATTTTCATAATGTCGGGATAGGTATACTCTCCCATGAGCAGCATGTCTTTAATTTCACGGTGGAAACTCGCTGGGTCTTTGTCATGACTGGGTACCACTTTCTTCATTTCTAATAGTTCTATTTTAGATATGGGTGTGTATACAAACACACGTTTAAACTGATTGTCATCACCTTTTATCGGGTGCACTTCGCGTAAGGGATTCTGTCTATCCATATAATACGTCGTTCTTTCCTTGATGGGCAGTGAGACATGTTCGGGGCATACAAAAAGAATGTACTGCTTTCTGGATTTTAGTATTTCTCTAATTAACTCAGTACCTGAACCTCTCCATTTATTCGTGAGTAATTCAGTCAATATATCAGGTAAGGGACTAGGATCGGAGTGTTGGCTTTTATATAATATAAGGAGTTGTTGAATCATGTAGATACCAGCTAAACGCTGTTCATCTGGGGTGAGGTTCAAAAACGTGTGCGCTAGTGTATCATCACTATATTTTCCGGGACTGTCAACCCAGTGAACGGCTGACCTGGCTAATTCTTGTTCGTCCATAGAATCGAGTATATGATAACCCCTTCGTTCTCGGAGTAATTTGTCAGCGGCTTGGAACGAATGTTCGGGGGACCTTATATTTATTAATAGATTTTCTCGGACTTTATTTGAATTCTCCTTACTTTTCTCTTCCTGTCTGAGTGCTTTTTCTGTACGTCTATACGATTCTTTACGCCATAATTTTCATGATGCAATCTGCATCCCAGGTCCCAGCTGCGGGCCACCTCTGACTTTCTGGTAATTCCTTGGTGTAGTCTACCCATAAATCAAGAAATAATATGGCGTCTAGGCCATGCTTATGATACATGAAGTACCCTGGAGTGTCCCTAGGAGGAATGGGAACAGCTTCTTCGAGTACCCCTTTTCTAGTTTTGATCTGTCTTAATTTCGAAAAGAGCGGCATATTGAGAACTGATCTGAGACCTAATTTTGAACACGTTTAATACAACAAAACACAACAATGAACAGTCATTCACACCACAATATGCAGAACGTATTTAAAACATTTAACATTTAATATTTAATGAACAACAATGATGGCCATTTAGGGAACTAGTCACTAAGCATAATACTCGGCACTAACTAGGTATTCTGAATTATATACTAGACATACTAGATATACTGCTAAACAGTACAGATACACTGCTGAAACAGTGCAGACCGGATTTGTGTACCCAAACCCGTCTTGACCGGCACAACCTATGTGCACGTCAGAACGCCTCCCCGGCAATGGTACTCACCGGGTAGCTCGGAACGGAAGGCCTCGGAACTGAACTGAACTGGACTTGGACCGGACTGGACTCGACTCGAAACTTCGGAACTTCGGAACCTGGTGGGCCTCTGTATACCTCGGATCTTGCTCTCTCAGCTAGGCTCTGGTCGGGATACTTCGCACTTCTCACCGCCTCGTCTGGGTGTTGATCGCAGCCTCAGTTACCCCCGCTCGGCAGGAGGGAGATACAGGAAATCCTGTGGGTACGCGTTGTTGTCCGTCCAGCTGTGGCAGGAGACCGGGCCTGCAACGCACCTCCGGCGCGTGAGATGAGAAAGTGTCCCTATTCGGGCGCCACCTCGTGTATCCCACATCCAAGTTTTCGTTCGAGATCCCGGAAGAAGAAAGAAGAACAAATGATGTTATATGAACAGATTGATGGATTGATGAAGATTGATATCTCCTAAGGGCCAGTAGGGGACAAGGAGGGAATGTGGAAATATGGATTTTTATGGTCGGTTATGTCCCCTATCTTGGACCCCAACGGTTTCATGTATAAATCACAAGTACATGTATGTTCCCTCCAGTTCCAGTTATGAAGACGCAAACACATGTGCGTCCACCGTCAACATGTCCTCTTTCAGATCCGCCATGAATGGGCTGGATATTCTATTCCTAAGTATGAAAGGCCACCGGCTTTATATGGTTCATTTATCCCATTTTACAGTCCAGGCGAGTAGGCCCTGATTCTGCCACCAAGCCTTTTCCTGCCTTCTGCCTCTGAAAGCTCCAGTCTGAGCCTGCATCTGTGACCATGAACTTTGTCCTACTCCCTGTGCGGCTAACGGTGCCTGATCCAGCCCGTAGCCTGCCAGAAAACTGTACTTCACCTTCAAGATTATCTCCTCCGCCCCTCATCCAATGCATTCCTGTCTAGCAGTTTAGGTAAACATTCCTCCAGCTACCGTGCAAAGGGGCCAGGCAAATTAAGTACCGGTAATTAAATTATTTACCACATATATGTACCATATATGTGGTAAATAATTTAATTACCGGTACTTTATTTGATGCGGAAAATTAATAAGAATAGCTCAGTAAAATAAGAGGCAGAATCCGTGGTATTTAGAGATTCGGAACGGGCTTTATTCCAATAACAATTCGAATTGTTGGCTTCATATTCCATCACCACGGAGGTTCAGGAAGTGAAGGACAATACATTATTGACAGGTAATCATTTTTATAGAAGAGGCATTACAGTGAAACAGATGCAGGAGGCGTAACAGTTGATAACAGAGATAAAGATATACATGCGTAACTGAAATCGGTGTAACTAGGCGTAACCAAAGAACGTCATTAGGTATGATGTCACAAATTGGTGGTTCCATGAAAGAATTTCGCAATGTCAGCAAAAATACTTGGCAGAGATGCGCGCGCGGCAGCATGACGTGTGATTTGACGTGCAACTAGGGGGAGAATGGGACTTGACATTTAGCTCTACATGTGGAGACAAAAGTCTGGGGTTATGTCAACCTAATCCCAAATCATATCTAATATCCTATGTTTAAAGAACTGTGTTATCCAAAAAGAGAGGTCTCTTAGGATAGAATCTTATTCTATACTGACTATACTGACTGTTAGTGCGTGTACAAGCGTCTAAGTGTCTACACTAGATGCGAGGGGGTAGGAATATTCCATGGTAACAGGGGTTTATGAATTACTTGCATGAGGACAGCGAGGCCTGGCCCCTTTGCACGGTAGCTGGAGGAATGTTTACCTAAACTGCTAGACAGGAATGCATCGGATGAGGGGCGGAGGAGATAATCTTGAAGGTGAAGTACAGTTTTCTGGCAGGCTACGGGCTGGATCAGGCACCGTTAGCCGCACAGGGAGTAGGACAAAGTTCATGGTCACAGATGCAGGCTCAGACTGGAGCTTTCAGAGGCAGAAGGCAGGAAAAGGCTTGGTGGCAGAATCAGGGCCTACTCGCCTGGACTGTAAAATGGGATAAATGAACCATATAAAGCCGGTGGCCTTTCATACTTAGGAATAGAATATCCAGCCCATTCATGGCGGATCTGAAAGAGGACATGTTGACGGTGGACGCACATGTGTTTGCGTCTTCATAACTGGAACTGGAGGGAACATACATGTACTTGTGATTTATACATGAAACCGTTGGGGTCCAAGATAGGGGACATAACCGACCATAAAAATCCATATTTCCACATTCCCTCCTTGTCCCCTACTGGCCCTTAGGAGATATCAATCTTCATCAATCCATCGATCTGTTCATATAACATCATTTGTTCTTCTTTCTTCTTCCGGGATCTCGAACGAAAACTTGGATGTGGGATACACGAGGTGGCACACAGACCACAAATCGCTGGCCCACATTGTAGACATAAGCAGCAACTGAATAGTATGAGAAAGCCAATACCTAGGAAGGAGAGCATTCTCCATCCCCAGGCTGACAACACGCCCCAGAACCAACCGGACCAAGTCCAGGTGCCTGGACTCTGGTGTATCTGGCTTACAATCTTATGAAGGCGGGTTATGGCTTTATATACTGACGGTGAATTTTCTGGTATGAAAATGCAACAACTTGATCCGATGACCCTACAAGCTCCGCCCCTATCGGCCAGGATGACGTCAAGGACAAGACGATTCTGAAGCACAACAATCCGCATAGCAGACTGTTCTTCTGTTAAATTGCCTAAGGCGGAAATAGTTTCGTTCACTACTGCTTCAAGGGTTCTGGTTAATCTACGTATCAATTTACTATTTGTGACTGTACCTATATAGGGAAAGAAACCTTTATTGAAATCTGTGTATTTTTCCCATGCTGTTTCAGTGTAATCGACGATTGGGAGATCTCTCTGCTGTCTATTGTGTACTAAATGAGTATTTCTATGATAATCAGGAGGAGCTAGAAAAACAGGGGGTAGGAGGAATGCTATGTAACAGGTACCATCCCAATCTAGAGGTAGGCGGATATATGCGGTCTGGCCACATATAAAGTAGGAATGACGAGAAGCTCTAAATGTAGACTTGCCTTGATCACTGAATTTTATCACAGTGGTGCATTTACTATGGCCCATGTGTATGGAGCCATTCTTTCTTATACATAGTTCCCCTTTTACTGGGAATACGGACATGGCGGGCAAGATTGGTGTAGCTTCAGATTCAACGTTCAGGATCATGAGGTTAAGTGTAAAATTACCTAATCCATATACTTCATTTTCTAGATCAGTTCCTGTTCTTTTGGGAAGTCCCTCCTTGTTAGGGTAGCAGACTTTAAGCAAAACTAAGTTCAGGTTTCCCCATACCCAGTTGTCTTGATAGACTGCGGAATTCGAATCTAGGGAATTAATCAAACTAAACCATGCTCCACAGGAGCCATTGTGTGTGAACGGATAAGGAAAGAGGGGCAAAACTCCCTTATAGTTCTGATAGGGAGGGAGTCGGCCACATATCCAACAATTTGTGGCATTGCTGGTTTGATGGGAATGATGTAGCATACTAATGAAAGTGTTATTGCGCAGCGCAAATCTATAGGACAACTCGTGCGGTGGTAATTCACTAAAAGAATGTTCAGCAGTAATATTGTAAACATGTTTAGAAATAGGATAATATATGTGCAACAATATACTTGCAGCGATTATTAAAAGACTTAAGAAAAACAAGATTAATAACGTCACTGTGCAATGACTACACAGTGATTTACAGTACGCATGCTTTTTCAACTGCATCTTTCGGTTTCTTTCTCTATTCAGGTCTAGGGGATACATGTCAGAGACAAATTCGACCGATTCACCTTGGAGAGGACTTAAACAATCAAATTATCTGACTTATTAGACCGTAATTTTAGTTTGTATAGTTCCTTATCGCTTTGTTCAACCAAAGGGAGCTTTGAGTCAATCGGTGAAGACACGCGAGGTGTAACGTTTACATCAGACGGTAGTCCATGAAATTTCTTGATATGACTTGAATGTAACCATCCTTTGCGACCCTCGATCTTCACGGCTGTCCTCGTGGTGAGTAGTACAAGTTGAGGCGATTTCCACCTAGGATCCAGCTGAGTCTTCCGGTCAAAATTACGCACTAACACCAGGTCCCCGGGAACTACGTCATGGGGTTTCACCTCGGTGTTGTCGGGAAAGGCTGCAGCTACCTGTGAACGACAAGATTGTAGTGCAGACATCAAGGAAGCCAGGTAATCTGTCAGCATATTACAGTCAACATCAGTTATTTTGCGTGGTATAGGCGTCCCCCACATATTTGGTGGTCTGCCAAAGATCACCTCATAAGGGGATAGCCCTGTTCGAGAGTGCGCCACCATTCTCATGTAAAAGAGTGCAACTGGTAAGGCTACTACCCAATCGACACCTTTCTCTCTACATATTTTGGACAATCTAATTTTCAGAGTTTGATTATGTCGTTCCACGAGACCTGCTGCCTCGGGGTGTCGGACACAGTGAAATCTCCATTGATAGCCTAACAAAAGTGAAACGTGTTTCATTAGTTCGGATGAGAACGGCTGGCCGTTATCTGAGTAGACAACACGTGGTAAACCGTACCGTGGGAAGAATTCTCGAACCAACTGTTTGGCAGTAGTCGGGGCAGTGTAATCTGAGACCGGGTAGGCTTCTGTCCAACGGGAAAGAGCACAGACAACTACAAGAACATATTTGAATCCTCGACATCGTTCCATCTGGATATAATCCATCTGGAGGACTTCAAAAGGGTGATCAGGAGGCTGAAATCCACCCTGTTCTACGGGAATGCTTTTACCTGGGTTAAACTGACAACAGATCATACAGGTACGAACTTTTTGTTTAGCTGCTGCTCGTAAATGTTTGTTGAACCAAATGTGTTGAATGCTGTCTAGCATAGCTTTTTCTCCTAGGTGCGCTGGACTATGTATTGTATTAATGATAACTTGAACCATAGAGTCGGGAAGAAACCATATAGATTTTTCCTTCGTCATCCATCCTTGATTCGTTTGGATCCCTCCTAATTCAGTCCATTTCTTTATTTCATCTGGTGTAGCATGTGTCTGTATGTCAATTACGTCAAGAGCGGGATCCTTAACCGTCATGCAATGTGTTGGTGTCAGAACTATTGTCTTTGTCATGTCAGATGTGTGAGTTTGATTCTGAGCAGTCTGTTTAGCTGTTCTGTCAGCTAGGTTTTTGCCTTGGGAAATGATATCAGTAACTTTCGTATGAGCTTTACATTTCATAATTGATATTGCAGTGGGTAGATGTATTGCATCTAATAAGGCATGAATGAGGGGTCCGTGCTGAATGTGGGCACCGTGAGAAGTTAAATAACCTCTCTCTCGCCACAGTACGCCGAAGTCATGTACAACTCCGAATGCATAACGTGAATCAGTGTATATGTTGACTTTCTTATTTGTGGCTTGAATACAGGCTTGTGTCAGAGCGATGAGCTCTGCTGCTTGAGCTGACAAGGTGTTTATGCAATTTGTTTCAATGACTTCAGTGTCTGTTGTGACTGCATACGCGGCCACTAGCTCTCCTGTACTTGTTCTCATACATGAACCATCTACATACAACGTCAGGTCTGGATCTGACAATGGGATATCTGTCAAGTCTTGTCTGGGTTTCGTCGTGATAGTAATAACTTCGATACAATCATGTGCTAGTGGGTCTGTTCCGTTTACTGGCAAAAGTGTGGCAGGATTCAATGTACTACAACGTCTGATTTCTATGTGTGGCTGAAATAATGTCAATTCGTAACCGGTAAGTCTTGCTATAGTCAAGTGTTGTGTTTGCGTTCGGTTCACAAGAACCTCTACTGCGTGTGGTACTTGTACTGTCAATGGATGTCTTAACACTATGGCATCGCTTTGTCTGATTGCTAAAGCTGTCGCTGCCACTGATTTCAGGCACGCAGGCAGAGCCTGAGCTACGGGATCTAATGTACTAGAAAAATAAGCACATGGTTTGTGTGATCCTGCTTGTTCCTGTGTGAGTACTGACAAAGCAGTACCTTCGCGTTCTGTAACAAAGAGTGTAAACTGTTTACTGTAACATGGTGTTGCTAGGACAGGTGCTTGACATAAAGCTTTCTTTAGGCTTTCAAAAGCTTGTGTATGTTCCTGAGTCCAAGGGAGGACAGTCGATGTGGCCGCCTCCTGTGTTGTCAACTGAATGAGTGGTTTTGCTAGACATGCATACTGAGGGATCCACTGCCTACAATATGAAGTGAGGCCTATAAAAGCCCGTACCTCCTTTTGTGTCTTGGGTATTGGCATGTTAGCAATTAACTGGATGCGATCTGACGTAAGCTGCCTTCCCTCCTTGGACAGCGAGTGCCCAAGGTAAACAACTCGCTGGACACAGAATTGCAGCTTAGAAGGGGACACCTTGTGCCCCTTTTCGGCCAAAAATTGTAAAACCGTCAGTGAAGCTTTGTCACATTCAGTTTCGCTTCTAGCGGTGATCAGCAGATCATCGACATATTGAAGCAGGGCAGTGTTGACTGGCATGTGGATACTGTCAAGTTCTCGTTTCAGTGCTTGGCTATAGATGCTGGGGCTTTCTGTGAATCCTTGAGGTGCGCGTGTGAATTTAAAGCTTCGTCCATTTAAACTAAATCCGAACAAGTATTGGCTTTCCGGATCTATTGGGACGCTGAAAAAGGCATTCTTGAGATCAATTACAGTAAAGAATGTTGCTTCGGAATCAATGGCTGTCAGTAATGAAGAAATGTCTGGAACTACGGGGTATTGTGGTACGATACATTTATTTAATTCGCGCAGATCAATAACCAATCGATATATTGGCGGGGCTTTTGGATCAGTTCGTTTAAGAATCGGAATTATCGGGGAATTACATACATTGGAGTCGGTTTCCACAACCACTCCTTGGGTAATAAGCTCGTCAATGATTTGCAGTAAAGCCACTACAGCATCTGGGGGTAACTTGTATTGTCGCATTCGTGGTAGTACCACTCCTGTCTTTAGTGTGACTCGATATGGTGTAATGTTCATGCAACCAACATCTGTAGGGCCTTGTGCCCATAAATGTGTGGGTAAAGTCTGTAGTCGGTGATCCATGTCTCGGGACACATAGTGCCCTTTGAAATCACGTAAAAACAATCTTACTCCTTCCGGAGAACAACATATTATAGCTCCTAGAGCTTTCAATGTTTTTATACCTAACAGGTTTTCTGGACATGATTTTGTAAGCAATAAATCTGTAGTTCGTGTCAAGGGACCAATCGTAAGTGGAGGAGGCTGTGATACTTCGTTAATGATAGGTTTTCCTGGAAAACCAAGGGAAATATTCTGTGAGCCTGAGAGGGGTGCCCCTGGAACTTCACTACGTTTTATGGTTGTTCGGCTTGCCCCTGTATCAAGTAAAAATTTTCTATCTTGGCCTAATAGTTCACTGTGTACATAAGGTCCTTCTTGATCTACAGGGACCTCGATAAGGGGTAAGCCAACTTCCCTCTCTAGGCTGTTTCATGAGTATCGTTGATAATCAGGATAGTCATACTGTGCGGTCTGGTACATCTGTCGTGTCGTTGTTGGTGTGGCAGCAATAGGCTGCGGTGATGGAGCTGGCATAGACAGTTACGGAGCTGGCATGGCCTGTGCATGCTGCGGGGCTCCTTGTTGGTTCTGATCCTGTCTAAGTGGCCGTGGTCTTTCTTTTGTATTACCTATGGCGATATTATGTTTTAAAACTGGACAATCGTGTACATAATGACCTGGCTGTTTACAATAGTTGCATGTCCCTTTTACAGAACCTGCTGAAACACTGGACTGTGTCATACCCTTTTTATGACCGTCAGCTGGAACTGTCTGGGAAACTAGCATTTTCATTTTCGTGTCTTTCATGCGTCTTTGTTCATGTTCTTGTTCCTCTATAATTCTATTGTGATGGTACTGTAGCATTTGTAACATTTGTGACGGAGTGTTACCTTGCCAGGTACTCTCGAATTTCAATACTCTATTCTTAACTTGGGGCAAGGCATTTTCAACTAATTTTGTCACAAACAGATGTGGATACGATTCGCTACTTGCTTTTATTCCACTATTTATACCAAAACATTTTTCGAATCGGGCATAAAAATCACTAGTGTCTTCATCTTGCTTTTGTTTACAGGCTGATATTGCACCCCAGTCTTCCTTTTTCGTAGTTAATAAACGTGGCAGTACCTGTACTAATAAACCTGGTAGTATTTTGGTCTTTTCCCCAAGCCCTAAACCTGGACCTCGAGCTGTTTCTTCGTTTTCTAATGCTGTCCAATCTATCTTTTGGTCTCCCACCTCCCAATCCTTTTCTTTGAGTTTTTCATAAATGCCCGCAGGCATTAATACCTTTAATATTTTCATAATGTCGGGATAGGTATACTCTCCCATGAGCAGCATGTCTTTAATTTCACGGTGGAAACCCGCTGGGTCTTTGTCATGACTGGGTACCACTTTCTTCATTTCTAATAGTTCCATTTTAGATATGGGTGTGTATACAAACACACGTTTAAACTGATTGTCATCACCTTTTATCGGGTGCACTTCGCGTAAGGGATTCTGTCTATCCATATAATACGTCGTTCTTTCCTTGATGGGCAGTGAGACATGTTCGGGGCATACAAAAAGAATGTACTGCTTTCTGGATTTTAGTATTTCTCTAATTAACTCAGTACCTGAACCTCTCCATTTATTCGTGAGTAATTCAGTCAATATATCAGGTAAGGGACTAGGATCGGAGTGTTGGCTTTTATATAATATAAGGAGTTGTTGAATCATGTAGATACCAGCTAAACGCTGTTCATCTGGGGTGAGGTTCAAAAACGTGTGCGCTAGTGTATCATCACTATATTTTCCGGGGCTGTCAACCCAGTGAACGGCTGACCTGGCTAATTCTTGTTCGTCCATAGAATCGAGTATATGATAACCCCTTCGTTCTCGTAGTAATTTGTCAGCGGCTTGGAACGAATGTTCGGGGGACCTTATATTTATTATAGGGGTTTGTAAATTTCTGTTATTTTCTGGACGTATCGGACGTATCGGATCAGTAAAGCCTCTAGTATTATTACAAGATCTTCCTCTACCTACATAGGCCATGGTTTCTAACTGTCCTGTGGGCAGTTCTAATTCTTCCTCCTCCTCGTTTTGTTCAGGCTGGTCTACCGCCAATCTTTCTTCGTGTATTCGTTCTACTTCTTTGCGGATCTTTCGGCACATAGCTACTATACTTAATAATCTATCATGTCTCCCCTCTGATATATTCCGACTCCATGTGGTAAGAATTCGCATTTCCTCCGGATTTACCCCTGGTCGGTCTTGATTTCTGATCACACAATTTATGAGGAAACGTAACAGTTCCCCCTGTATCTCCACTTTCTGGTACTCCATGGCTCTATTAATACTTTCAGAATCTCGCCCTGACTGGACAAAGTGATATATATTTTCTAAATGTGTAGTCATTCCTGGTAGCCTCCCTAAATATATTGCAGCTCGTCGGATACGTAATGATGCCAGCAGCATTTCGTCCTCTTTGCCGGGCACAGGGTCATATCTACAATCTACTAGAAGTTCCTTAAGCATGTCGGGAGTTACTAGTTTGGGCGTACGTTGGTGGGCTAATTCTTGAAAGGAAAGTTTATTTACTCTGGGTGGCGTGGAAAAAATGTTTGTCGTACCTCCTGTAGCACCGCCTGGGGTGCTGGATGTGAAAGGATTCGTTGAACGTGATATAGCAACCATAGGTGTGGGTACAGCTGTAGAAACAGATGTGCTTGCCGGAACTTGTGTCGGAGTTTGTTGTTGCGGAGGTACAGACGGAGGGTCTTGGCGTTGAACCCCCTCGGCAGACGGTCTATGTGGTGCAGTATTAGCATACTCGGGAGCTGCGTCGTCTAAATAAGAGGAAAGGAAAACATGTTCTGCGGTTCTGGGATGCCCTTTGGGATGTGCTTTTATCGGAAACAATGGAGGTGGCAAGTCTTTTGGTATCTCCGGAGTAGCCTTAGGTAACCCTTCGGCCAGAAGAGGATACATACCATTCATAAGGGCATTTCTTTGTCTGTCTACTTGTTCTGCTTTTGCTCGGGTACCTTCTTCAATTAATAGATTTTCTCGGACTTTATTTGAATTCTCCTTACTTTTCTCTTCCTGTCTGAGTGCTTTTTCTGTACGTCTATACGATTCTTTACGCCATAATTCAATGGCATCTTTCTGTGATTGTCTAGCTTTCTTTTTCCATAATTCTTCCTCTATTTTCATGATGCAATCTGCATCCCAGGTCCCAGCTGCGGGCCACCTCTGACTTTCTGGTAATTCCTTGGTGTAGTCTACCCATAAATCAAGAAATAATATGGCGTCTAGGCCATGTTTATGATACATGAAGTACCCTGGAGTGTCCCTAGGAGGAATGGGAACAGCTTCTTCGAGTACCCCTTTTCTAGTTTTGATCTGTCTTAATTTCGAAAAGAGCGGCATATTGAGAACTGATCTGAGACCTAATTTTGAACACGTTTAATACAACAAAACACAACAATGAACAGTCATTCACACCACAATATGCAGAACGTATTTAAAACATTTAACATTTAATATTTAATGAACAACAATGATGGCCATTTAGGGAACTAGTCACTAAGCATAATACTCGGCACTAACTAGGTATTCTGAATTATATACTAGACATACTAGATATACTGCTAAACAGTACAGATACACTGCTGAAACAGTGCAGACCGGATTTGTGTACCCAAACCCGTCTTGACCGGCACAACCTATGTGCACGTCAGAACGCCTCCCCGGCAATGGTACTCACCGGGTAGCTCGGAACGGAAGGCCTCGGAACTGAACTGAACTGGACTTGGACCGGACTGGACTCGACTCGAAACTTCGGGACTTCGGAACCTGGTGGGCCTCTGTATACCTCTGATCTTGCTCTCTCAGCTAGGCTCTGGTCGTGATACTTCGCACTTCTCACCGCCTCGTCTGGGTGTTGATCGCAGCCTCAGTTACCCCCGCTCGGCAGGAGGGAGATACAGGAAATCCTGTGGGTACGCGTTGTTGTCCGTCCAGCTGTGGCAGGAGACCGGGCCTGCAACGCACCTCCGGCGCGTGAGATGAGAAATCGCCCGAATAGGGACACTTTCTCATCTCACGCGCCGGAGGTGCGTTGCAGGCCCGGTCTCCTGCCACAGCTGGACGGACAACAACGCGTACCCACAGGATTTCCTGTATCTCCCTCCTGCCGAGCGGGGGTAACTGAGGCTGCGATCAACACCCAGACGAGGCGGTGAGAAGTGCGAAGTATCCCGACCAGAGCCTAGCTGAGAGAGCAAGATCCGAGGTATACAGAGGCCCACCAGGTTCCGAAGTTCCGAAGTTTCGAGTCGAGTCCAGTCCGGTCCAAGTCCAGTTCAGTTCAGTTCCGAGGCCTTCCGTTCCGAGCTACCCGGTGAGTACCATTGCCGGGGAGGCGTTCTGACGTGCACATAGGTTGTGCCGGTCAAGACGGGTTTGGGTACACAAATCCGGTCTGCACTGTTTCAGCAGTGTATCTGTACTGTTTAGCAGTATATCTAGTATGTCTAGTATATAATTCAGAATACCTAGTTAGTGCCGAGTATTATGCTTAGTGACTAGTTCCCTAAATGGCCATCATTGTTGTTCATTAAATATTAAATGTTAAATGTTTTAAATACGTTCTGCATATTGTGGTGTGAATGACTGTTCATTGTTGTGTTTTGTTGTATTAAACGTGTTCAAAATTAGGTCTCAGATCAGTTCTCAATATGCCGCTCTTTTCGAAATTAAGACAGATCAAAACTAGAAAAGGGGTACTCGAAGAAGCTGTTCCCATTCCTCCTAGGGACACTCCAGGGTACTTCATGTATCATAAGCATGGCCTAGACGCCATATTATTTCTTGATTTATGGGTAGACTACACCAAGGAATTACCAGAAAGTCAGAGGTGGCCCGCAGCTGGGACCTGGGATGCAGATTGCATCATGAAAATAGAGGAAGAATTAGGGAAAAAGAAAGCTAGACAATCACAGAAAGATGCCATTGAATTATGGCGTAAAGAATCGTATAGACGTATAGAAAAAGCACTCAGACAGGAAGAGAAAAGTAAGGAGAATACAAATAAAGTCCGAGAAAATCTATTAATTGAAGAAGGTACCCGAGCAAAAGCAGAACAAGTAGACAGACAAAGAAATGCCCTTATGAATGGTATGTATCCTCTTCTGGCCGAAGGGTTACCTAAGGCTACTCCGGAGATACCAAAAGACTTGCCACCTCCATTGTTTCCGATAAAAGCACATCCCAGAGGGCATCCCAGAACCGCAGAAGATGTTTTCCTTTCCTCTTATTTAGACGACGCAGCTCCCGAGTATGCTAATACTGCACCACATAGACCGTCTGCCGAGGGGGTTCAACGCCAAGACCCTCCGTCTGTACCTCCGCAACAACAAACTCCGACACAAGTTCCGACAGCACATCTGTTTCTACAGCTGTACCCACACCTATGGTTGCTATATCACGTTCAACGAATCCTTTCACACCCAGCACCCCAGGCGGTGCTACAGGAGGTACGACAAATATTTTTTCGACGCCACCCAGAGTAAATAAACTTTCCTTTCAAGAATTAGCCCACGAACGTACGCCCAAACTAGTAACTCCCGACATGCTTAAGGAACTTCTAGTAGATTGTAGATATGACCCTGTGCCCGGCAAAGAGGACGAAATGCTGCTGGCATCATTACGTATCCGACGAGCTGCAATATATTTAGGGAGGCTACCAGGAATGACTACACATTTAGAAAATATATATCACTTTGTCCAGTCAGGGCGAGATTCTGAAAGTATTAATAGAGCCATGGAGTACCAGAAAGTGGAGATACAGGGGGAACTGTTACGTTTCCTCATAAATTGTGTGATCAGAAATCAAGACCGACCAGGGGTAAATCCGGAGGAAATGCGAATTCTTACCACATGGAGTCGGAATATATCAGAGGGGAGACATGATAGATTATTAAGTATAGTAGCTATGTGCCGAAAGATCCGCAAAGAAGTAGAACGAATACACGAAGAAAGATTGGCGGTAGACCAGCCTGAACAAAACGAGGAGGAGGAAGAATTAGAACTGCCCACAGGACAGTTAGAAACCATGGCCTATGTAGGTAGAGGAAGATCTTGTAATAATACTAGAGGCTTTACTGATCCGATACGTCCGATACGTCCAGAAAATAACAGAAATTTCCAAACCCCTACAATAAATATAAGGTCCCCCGAACATTCGTTCCAAGCCGCTGACAAATTACTCCGAGAACGAAGGGGTTATCATATACTCGATTCTATGGACGAACAAGAATTAGCCAGGTCAGCCGTTCACTGGGTTGACAGTCCCGGAAAATATAGTGATGATACACTAGCGCACACGTTTTTGAACCTCACCCCAGATGAACAGCGTTTAGCTGGTATCTACATGATTCAACAACTCCTTATATTATATAAAAGCCAACACTCCGATCCTAGTCCCTTACCTGATATATTGACTGAATTACTCACGAATAAATGGAGAGGTTCAGGTACTGAGTTAATTAGAGAAATACTAAAATCCAGAAAGCAGTACATTCTTTTTGTATGCCCCGAACATGTCTCACTGCCCATCAAGGAAAGAACGACGTATTATATGGATAGACAGAATCCCTTACGCGAAGTGCACCCGATAAAAGGTGATGACAATCAGTTTAAACGTGTGTTTGTATACACACCCATATCTAAAATGGAACTATTAGAAATGAAGAAAGTGGTACCCAGTCATGACAAAGACCCAGCGGGTTTCCACCGTGAAATTAAAGACATGCTGCTCATGGGAGAGTATACCTATCCCGACATTATGAAAATATTAAAGGTATTAATGCCTGCGGGCATTTATGAAAAACTCAAAGAAAAGGATTGGGAGGTGGGAGACCAAAAGATAGATTGGACAGCATTAGAAAACGAAGAAACAGCTCGAGGTCCTGGTTTAGGGCTTGGGGAAAAGACCAAAATACTACCAGGTTTATTAGTACAGGTACTGCCACGTTTATTAACTACGAAAAAGGAAGACTGGGGTGCAATATCAGCCTGTAAACAAAAGCAAGATGAAGACACTAGTGATTTTTATGCCCGATTCGAAAAATGTTTTGGTATAAATAGTGGAATAAAAGCAAGTAGCGAATCGTATCCACATCTGTTTGTGACAAAATTAGTTGAAAATGCCTTGCCCCAAGTTAAGAATAGAGTATTGAAATTCGAGAGTACCTGGCAAGGTAACACTCCGTCACAAATGTTACAAATGCTACAGTACCATCACAATAGAATTAGAGAGGAACAAGAACATGAACGAAGACGCATGAAAGATACGAAAATGAAAATGCTAGTTTCCCAGACAGTTCCAGCTGACGGTCATAAAAAGGGTATGACACAGTCCAGTGTTTCAGCAGGTTCTGTAAAAGGGACATGCAACTATTGTAAACAGCCAGGTCATTATGTACACGATTGTCCAGTTTTAAAACATAATATCGCCATAGGTAATACAAAAGAAAGACCACGGCCACTTAGACAGGATCAGAACCAACAAGGAGCCCCGCAGCATGCACAGTCCATGCCAGCTCCGCAACAGTCTATGCCAGCTCCACCACCGCAGCCTATTGCTGCCACACAAACAACGACACAACAGATGTACCAGACCGCACAGTATGACTATCCTGATTATCAACGATACTCATGAAACAGCCTAGAGAGGGAAGTTGGCTTACCCCTTATCGAGGTCCCTGTGGATCAAGAAGGACCTTATGTACACAGTGAACTATTAGGCCAAGATAGAAAATTTTTACTTGATACAGGGGCAAGCCGAACAACCATAAAACGTAGTGAAGTTCCAGGGGCACCCCTCTCAGGCTCACAGAATATTTCCCTTGGTTTTTCAGGAAAACCTATCATTAACGAAGTATCACAGCCTCTTCCACTTACGATTGGTCCCTTGACACGAACTACAGATTTATTGCTTACAAAATCATGTCCAGAAAACCTGTTAGGTATAAAAACATTGAAAGCTCTAGGAGCTATAATATGTTGTTCTCCGGAAGGAGTAAGATTGTTTTTACGTGATTTCAAAGGGCACTATGTGTCCCGAGACATGGATCACCGACTACAGACTTTACCCACATATTTATGGGCACAAGGCCCTACAGATGTTGGTTGCATGAACATTACACCATATCGAGTCACACTAAAGACAGGAGTGGTACTACCACGAATGCGACAATACAAGTTACCCCCAGATGCTGTAGTGGCTTTACTGCAAATCATTGACGAGCTTATTACCCAAGGAGTGGTTGTGGAAACCGACTCCAATGTATGTAATTCCCCGATAATTCCGATTCTTAACCGAACTGATCCAAAAGCCCCGCCAGTATATCGATTGGTTATTGATCTGCGCGAATTAAATAAATGTATCGTACCACAATACCCCGTAGTTCCAGACATTTCTTCATTACTGACAGCAATTGATTCCGAAGCAACATTCTTTACTGTAATTGATCTCAAGAATGCCTTTTTCAGCGTCCCAATAGATCCGGAAAGCCAATACTTGTTCGAATTTAGTTTAAATGGACGAAGCTTTAAATTCACACGCGCACCTCAAGGATTCACAGAAAGCCCCAGCATCTATAGCCAAGCACTGAAACGAGAACTTGACAGTATCCACATGCCAGTCAACACTGCCCTGCTTCAATATGTCGATGATCTGCTGATCACCGCTAGAAGCGAACCTGAATGTGAAAAAGCCTCACTGACGGTTTTACAATTTTTGGCCGAAAAGGGGCACAAGGTGTCCCCTTCTAAGCTGCAATTCTGTGTCCAGCGAGTTGTTTACCTTGGGCACTCGCTGTCCAAGGAGGGAAGGCAGCTTACGTCAGATCGCATCCAGTTAATTGCTAACATGCCAATACCCAAGACACAAAAGGAGGTACGGGCTTTTATAGGCCTCACTTCATATTGTAGGCAGTGGCTCCCTCAGTATGCATTTCTAGCAAAACCACTCATTCAGTTGACAACACAGGAGGCGGCCACATCGACTGTCCTCCCTTGGACTCAGGAACATACACAAGCTTTTGAAAGCCTAAAGAAAGCTTTATGTCAAGCACCTGTCCTAGCAACACCATGTTACAGTAAACAGTTTACACTCTTTGTTACAGAACGCGAAGGTACTGCTTTGTCAGTACTCACACAGGAACAAGCAGGATCACACAAACCATGTGCTTATTTTTCTAGTACATTAGATCCAGTAGCTCAGGCTCTGCCTGCGTGCCTGAAATCAGTGGCAGCGACAGCTTTAGCAATCAGACAAAGCGATGCCATAGTGTTAGGACATCCATTGACAGTACAAGTACCACACGCAGTAGAGGTTCTTGTGAACCGAACGCAAACACAACACTTGACTATAGCAAGACTTACCGGTTACGAATTGACATTGTTTCAGCCACACATAGAAATCAGACGTTGTAGTACATTGAATCCTGCCACACTTTTGCCAGTAAACGGAACAGACCCACTAGCACATGATTGTATCGAAGTTATTACTATCACGACGAAACCCAGACAAGACTTGACAGATATCCCATTGTCAGATCCAGACCTGACGTTGTATGTAGATGGTTCATGTATGAGAACAAGTACAGGAGAGCTAGTGGCCGCGTATGCAGTCACAACAGACACTGAAGTCATTGAAACAAATTGCATAAACACCTTGTCAGCTCAAGCAGCAGAGCTCATCGCTCTGACACAAGCCTGTATTCAAGCCACAAATAAGAAAGTCAACATATACACTGATTCACGTTATGCATTCGGAGTTGTACATGACTTCGGCGTACTGCGGCGAGAGAGAGGTTATTTAACTTCTCACGGTGCCCACATTCAGCACGGACCCCTCATTCATGCCTTATTAGATGCAATACATCTACCCACTGCAATATCAATTATGAAATGTAAAGCTCATACCAAAGTTACTGATATCATTTCCCAAGGCAATAACCTAGCTGACAGAACAGCTAAACAGACTGCTCAGAATCAAACTCACACATCTGACATGACAAAGACAATAGTTCTGACACCAACACATTGCATGACGGTTAAGGATCCCGCTCTTGACGTAATTGACATACAGACACATGCTACACCAGATGAAATAAAGAAATGGACTGAATTAGGAGGGATCCAAACGAATCAAGGATGGATGACGAAGGAAAAATCTATATGGTTTCTTCCCGACTCTATGGTTCAAGTTATCATTAATACAATACATAGTCCAGCGCACCTAGGAGAAAAAGCTATGCTAGACAGCATTCAACACATTTGGTTCAACAAACATTTACGAGCAGCAGCTAAACAAAAAGTTCGTACCTGTATGATCTGTTGTCAGTTTAACCCAGGTAAAAGCATTCCCGTAGAACAGGGTGGATTTCAGCCTCCTGATCACCCTTTTGAAGTCCTCCAGATGGATTATATCCAGATGGAACGATGTCGAGGATTCAAATATGTTCTTGTAGTTGTCTGTGCTCTTTCCCGTTGGACAGAAGCCTACCCGGTCTCAGATTACACTGCCCCGACTACTGCCAAACAGTTGGTTCGAGAATTCTTCCCACGGTACGGTTTACCACGTGTTGTCTACTCAGATAACGGCCAGCCGTTCTCATCCGAACTAATGAAACACGTTTCACTTTTGTTAGGCTATCAATGGAGATTTCACTGTGTCCGACACCCCGAGGCAGCAGGTCTCGTGGAACGACATAATCAAACTCTGAAAATTAGATTGTCCAAAATATGTAGACAGAAAGGTGTCGATTGGGTAGTAGCCTTACCAGTTGCACTCTTTTACATGAGAATGGTGGCGCACTCTCGAACAGGGCTATCCCCTTATGAGGTGATCTTTGGCAGACCACCAAATATGTGGGGGACGCCTATACCACGCAAAATAACTGATGTTGACTGTAATATGCTGACAGATTACCTGGCTTCCTTGATGTCTGCACTACAATCTTGTCGTTCACAGGTAGCTGCAGCCTTTCCCGACAACACTGAGGTGAAACCCCATGACATAGTTCCCGGGGACCTGGTGTTAGTGCGTAATTTTGACCGGAAGACTCAGCTGGATCCTAGGTGGAAATCGCCTCAACTTGTACTGTGCATGTGGAAATATGGATTTTTATGGTCGGTTATGTCCCCTATCTTTGACCCCAACGGTTTCATGTATAAATCACAAGTACATGTATGTTCCCTCCAGTTCCAGTTATGAAGACGCAAACACATGTGCGTCCACCGTCAACATGTCCTCTTTCAGATCCGCCATGAATGGGCTGTATATTCTATTCCTAAGTATGAAAGGCCACCGGCTTTATATGGTTCATTTATCCCATTGTACAGTCCAGGCGAGTAGGCCCTGATTCTGCCACCAAGCCTTTTCCTGCCTTCTGCCTCTGAAAGCTCCAGTCTGAGCCTGCATCTGTGACCATGAACTTTGTCCTACTCCCTGTGCGGCTAACGGTGCCTGATCCAGCCCGTAGCCTGCCAGAAAACTGTACTTCACCTTCAAGATTATCTCCTCCGCCCCTCATCCGATGCATTCCTGTCTAGCAGTTTAGGTAAACATTCCTCCAGCTACCGTGCAAAGGGGCCAGGCCTCGCTGTCCTCATGCAAGTAATTCATAAACCCTGTTACCATGGAATATTCCTACCCCCTCGCATCTAGTGTAGACACTTAGACGCTTGTACACGCACTAACAGTCAGTATAGTCAGTATAGAATAAGATTCTATCCTAAGAGACCTCTCTTTTTGGATAACACAGTTCTTTAAACATAGGATATTAGATATGATTTGGGATTAGGTTGACATAACCCCAGACTTTTGTCTCCACATGTAAAGCTAAATGTCAAGTCCCATTCTCCCCCTAGTTGCACGTCAAATCACACGTCATGCTGCCGCGCGCGCATCTCTGCCAAGTATTTTTGCTGACATTGCGAAATTCTTTCATGGAACCACCCATTTGTGACATCATTCCTAATGACGTTCTTTAGTTACGCCTAGTTACACCCATTTCAGTTACGCATGTATATCTTTATCTCTGTTATCAACTGTTACGCCTCCTGCATCTGTTTCACTGTAATGCCTCTTCTATAAAAATGATTACCTGTCAATAATGTATTGTCCTTCACTTCCTGAACCTCCGTGGTGATGGAATATGAAGCCAACAATTCGAATTGTTATTGGAATAAAGCCCGTTCCGAATCTCTAATACCACGGATTCTGCCTCTTATTTTACTGAGCTATTCTTATTAATTTTCCGCATCAAATTAAGTACCGGTAATTAAATTATTTACCACATATATGGCGCCCGAATAGGGACACTTTCTCATCTCACGCGCCGGAGGTGCGTTGCAGGCCCGGTCTCCTGCCACAGCTGGACGGACAACAACGCGTACCCACAGGATTTCCTGTATCTCCCTCCTGCCGAGCGGGGGTAACTGAGGCTGCGATCAACACCCAGACGAGGCGGTGAGAAGTGCGAAGTATCCCGACCAGAGCCTAGCTGAGAGAGCAAGATCCGAGGTATACAGAGGCCCACCAGGTTCCGAAGTCCCGAAGTTTCGAGTCGAGTCCAGTCCGGTCCAAGTCCAGTTCAGTTCAGTTCCGAGGCCTTCCGTTCCGAGCTACCCGGTGAGTACCATTGCCGGGGAGGCGTTCTGACGTGCACATAGGTTGTGCCAGTCAAGACGGGTTTGGGTACACAAATCCGGTCTGCACTGTTTCAGCAGTGTATCTGTACTGTTTAGCAGTATATCTAGTATGTCTAGTATATAATTCAGAATACCTAGTTAGTGCCGAGTATTATGCTTAGTGACTAGTTCCCTAAATGGCCATCATTGTTGTTCATTAAATATTAAATGTTAAATGTTTTAAATACGTTCTGCATATTGTGGTGTGAATGACTGTTCATTGTTGTGTTTTGTTGTATTAAACGTGTTCAAAATTAGGTCTCAGATCAGTTCTCAATATGCCGCTCTTTTCGAAATTAAGACAGATCAAAACTAGAAAAGGGGTACTCGAAGAAGCTGTTCCCATTCCTCCTAGGGACACTCCAGGGTACTTCATGTATCATAAGCATGGCCTAGACGCCATATTATTTCTTGATTTATGGGTAGACTACACCAAGGAATTACCAGAAAGTCAGAGGTGGCCCGCAGCTGGGACCTGGGATGCAGATTGCATCATGAAAATAGAGGAAGAATTATGGAAAAAGAAAGCTAGACAATCACAGAAAGATGCCATTGAATTATGGCGTAAAGAATCGTATAGACGTACAGAAAAAGCACTCAGACAGGAAGAGAAAAGTAAGGAGAATTCAAATAAAGTCCGAGAAAATCTATTAATTGAAGAAGGTACCCGAGCAAAAGCAGAACAAGTAGACAGACAAAGAAATGCCCTTATGAATGGTATGTATCCTCTTCTGGCCGAAGGGTTACCTAAGGCTACTCCGGAGATACCAAAAGACTTGCCACCTCCATTGTTTCCGATAAAAGCACATCCCAAAGGGCATCCCAGAACCGCAGAAGATGTTTTCCTTTCCTCTTATTTAGACGACGCAGCTCCCGAGTATGCTAATACTGCACCACATAGACCGCCTGCCGAGGGGGTTCAACGCCAAGACCCTCCGTCTGTACCTCCGCAACAACAAACTCCGACACAAGTTCCGGCAAGCACATCTGTTTCTACAGCTGTACCCACACCTATGGTTGCTATATCACGTTCAACGAATCCTTTCACATCCAGCACCCCAGGCGGTGCTACAGGAGGTACGACAAACATTTTTTCCACGCCACCCAGAGTAAATAAACTTTCCTTTCAAGAATTAGCCCACCAACGTACGCCCAAACTAGTAACTCCCGACATGCTTAAGGAACTTCTAGTAGATTGTAGATATGACCCTGTGCCCGGCAAAGAGGACGAAATGCTGCTGGCATCATTACGTATCCGACGAGCTGCAATATATTTAGGGAGGCTACCAGGAATGACTACACATTTAGAAAATATATATCACTTTGTCCAGTCAGGGCGAGATTCTGAAAGTATTAATAGAGCCATGGAGTACCAGAAAGTGGAGATACAGGGGGAACTGTTACGTTTCCTCATAAATTGTGTGATCAGAAATCAAGACCGACCAGGGGTAAATCCGGAGGAAATGCGAATTCTTACCACATGGAGTCGGAATATATCAGAGGGGAGACATGATAGATTATTAAGTATAGTAGCTATGTGCAGAAAGATCCGCAAAGAAGTAGAACGAATACACGAAGAAAGATTGGCGGTAGACCAGCCTGAACAAAACGAGGAGGAGGAAGAATTAGAACTGCCCACAGGACAGTTAGAAACCATGGCCTATGTAGGTAGAGGAAGATCTTGTAATAATACTAGAGGCTTTACTGATCCGATACGTCCGATACGTCCAGAAAATAACAGAAATTTCCAAACCCCTATAATAAATATAAGGTCCCCCGAACATTCGTTCCAAGCCGCTGACAAATTACTCCGAGAACGAAGGGGTTATCATATACTCGATTCTATGGACGAACAAGAATTAGCCAGGTCAGCCGTTCACTGGGTTGACAGTCCCGGAAAATATAGTGATGATACACTAGCGCACACGTTTTTGAACCTCACCCCAGATGAACAGCGTTTAGCTGGTATCTACATGATTCAACAACTCCTTATATTATATAAAAGCCAACACTCCGATCCTAGTCCCTTACCTGATATATTGACTGAATTACTCACGAATAAATGGAGAGGTTCAGGTACTGAGTTAATTAGAGAAATACTAAAATCCAGAAAGCAGTACATTCTTTTTGTATGCCCCGAACATGTCTCACTGCCCATCAAGGAAAGAACGACGTATTATATGGATAGACAGAATCCCTTACGCGAAGTGCACCCGATAAAAGGTGATGACAATCAGTTTAAACGTGTGTTTGTATACACACCCATATCTAAAATGGAACTATTAGAAATGAAGAAAGTGGTACCCAGTCATGACAAAGACCCAGCGGGTTTCCACCGTGAAATTAAAGACATGCTGCTCATGGGAGAGTATACCTATCCCGACATTATGAAAATATTAAAGGTATTAATGCCTGCGGGCATTTATGAAAAACTCAAAGAAAAGGATTGGGAGGTGGGAGACCAAAAGATAGATTGGACAGCATTAGAAAACGAAGAAACAGCTCGAGGTCCAGGTTTAGGGCTTGGGGAAAAGACCAAAATACTACCAGGTTTATTAGTACAGGTACTGCCACGTTTATTAACTACGAAAAAGGAAGACTGGGGTGCAATATCAGCCTGTAAACAAAAGCAAGATGAAGACACTAGTGATTTTTATGCCCGATTCGAAAAATGTTTTGGTATAAATAGTGGAATAAAAGCAAGTAGCGAATCGTATCCACATCTGTTTGTGACAAAATTAGTTGAAAATGCCTTGCCCCAAGTTAAGAATAGAGTATTGAAATTCGAGAGTACCTGGCAAGGTAACACTCCGTCACAAATGTTACAAATGCTACAGTACCATCACAATAGAATTATAGAGGAACAAGAACATGAACAAAGACGCATGAAAGACACGAAAATGAAAATGCTAGTTTCCCAGACAGTTCCAGCTGACGGTCATAAAAAGGGTATGACACAGTCCAGTGTTTCAGCAGGTTCTGTAAAAGGGACATGCAACTATTGTAAACAGCCAGGTCATTATGTACACGATTGTCCAGTTTTAAAACATAATATCGCCATAGGTAATACAAAAGAAAGACCACGGCCACTTAGACAGGATCAGAACCAACAAGGAGCCCCGCAGCATGCACAGGCCATGCCAGCTCCGCAACAGTCTATGCCAGCTCCATCACCGCAGCCTATTGCTGCCACACCAACAACGACACGACAGATGTACCAGACCGCACAGTATGACTATCCTGATTATCAACGATACTCATGAAACAGCCTAGAGAGGGAAGTTGGCTTACCCCTTATCGAGGTCCCTGTAGATCAAGAAGGACCTTATGTACACAGTGAACTATTAGGCCAAGATAGAAAATTTTTACTTGATACAGGGGCAAGCCGAACAACCATAAAACGTAGTGAAGTTCCAGGGGCACCCCTCTCAGGCTCACAGAATATTTCCCTTGGTTTTTCAGGAAAACCTATCATTAACGAAGTATCACAGCCTCCTCCACTTACGATTGGTCCCTTGACACGAACTACAGATTTATTGCTTACAAAATCATGTCCAGAAAACCTGTTAGGTATAAAAACATTGAAAGCTCTAGGAGCTATAATATGTTGTTCTCCGGAAGGAGTAAGATTGTTTTTACGTGATTTCAAAGGGCACTATGTGTCCCGAGACATGGATCACCGACTACAGACTTTACCCACACATTTATGGGCACAAGGCCCTACAGATGTTGGTTGCATGAACATTACACCATATCGAGTCACACTAAAGACAGGAGTGGTACTACCACGAATGCGACAATACAAGTTACCCCCAGATGCTGTAGTGGCTTTACTGCAAATCATTGACGAGCTTATTACCCAAGGAGTGGTTGTGGAAACCGACTCCAATGTATGTAATTCCCCGATAATTCCGATTCTTAAACGAACTGATCCAAAAGCCCCGCCAATATATCGATTGGTTATTGATCTGCGCGAATTAAATAAATGTATCGTACCACAATACCCCGTAGTTCCAGACATTTCTTCATTACTGACAGCCATTGATTCCGAAGCAACATTCTTTACTGTAATTGATCTCAAGAATGCCTTTTTCAGCGTCCCAATAGATCCGGAAAGCCAATACTTGTTCGGATTTAGTTTAAATGGACGAAGCTTTAAATTCACACGCGCACCTCAAGGATTCACAGAAAGCCCCAGCATCTATAGCCAAGCACTGAAACGAGAACTTGACAGTATCCACATGCCAGTCAACACTGCCCTGCTTCAATATGTCGATGATCTGCTGATCACCGCTAGAAGCGAAACTGAATGTGAAAAAGCTTCACTGACGGTTTTACAATTTTTGGCCGAAAAGGGGCACAAGGTGTCCCCTTCTAAGCTGCAATTCTGTGTCCAGCGAGTTGTTTACCTTGGGCACTCGCTGTCCAAGGAGGGAAGGCAGCTTACGTCAGATCGCATCCAGTTAATTGCTAACATGCCAATACCCAAGACACAAAAGGAGGTACGGGCTTTTATAGGCCTCACTTCATATTGTAGGCAGTGGATCCCTCAGTATGCATGTCTAGCAAAACCACTCATTCAGTTGACAACACAGGAGGCGGCCACATCGACTGTCCTCCCTTGGACTCAGGAACATACACAAGCTTTTGAAAGCCTAAAGAAAGCTTTATGTCAAGCACCTGTCCTAGCAACACCATGTTACAGTAAACAGTTTACACTCTTTGTTACAGAACGCGAAGGTACTGCTTTGTCAGTACTCACACAGGAACAAGCAGGATCACACAAACCATGTGCTTATTTTTCTAGTACATTAGATCCCGTAGCTCAGGCTCTGCCTGCGTGCCTGAAATCAGTGGCAGCGACAGCTTTAGCAATCAGACAAAGCGATGCCATAGTGTTAGGACATCCATTGACAGTACAAGTACCACACGCAGTAGAGGTTCTTGTGAACCGAACGCAAACACAACACTTGACTATAGCAAGACTTACCGGTTACGAATTGACATTATTTCAGCCACACATAGAAATCAGACGTTGTAGTACATTGAATCCTGCCACACTTTTGCCAGTAAACGGAACAGACCCACTAGCACATGATTGTATCGAAGTTATTACTATCACGACGAAACCCAGACAAGACTTGACAGATATCCCATTGTCAGATCCAGACCTGACGTTGTATGTAGATGGTTCATGTATGAGAACAAGTACAGGAGAGCTAGTGGCCGCGTATGCAGTCACAACAGACACTGAAGTCATTGAAACAAATTGCATAAACACCTTGTCAGCTCAAGCAGCAGAGCTCATCGCTCTGACACAAGCCTGTATTCAAGCCACAAATAAGAAAGTCAACATATACACTGATTCACGTTATGCATTCGGAGTTGTACATGACTTCGGCGTACTGTGGCGAGAGAGAGGTTATTTAACTTCTCACGGTGCCCACATTCAGCACGGACCCCTCATTCATGCCTTATTAGATGCAATACATCTACCCACTGCAATATCAATTATGAAATGTAAAGCTCATACGAAAGTTACTGATATCATTTCCCAAGGCAAAAACCTAGCTGACAGAACAGCTAAACAGACTGCTCAGAATCAAACTCACACATCTGACATGACAAAGACAATAGTTCTGACACCAACACATTGCATGACGGTTAAGGATCCCGCTCTTGACGTAATTGACATACAGACACATGCTACACCAGATGAAATAAAGAAATGGACTGAATTAGGAGGGATCCAAACGAATCAAGGATGGATGACGAAGGAAAAATCTATATGGTTTCTTCCCGACTCTATGGTTCAAGTTATCATTAATACAATACATAGTCCAGCGCACCTAGGAGAAAAAGCTATGCTAGACAGCATTCAACACATTTGGTTCAACAAACATTTACGAGCAGCAGCTAAACAAAAAGTTCGTACCTGTATGATCTGTTGTCAGTTTAACCCAGGTAAAAGCATTCCCGTAGAACAGGGTGGATTTCAGCCTCCTGATCACCCTTTTGAAGTCCTCCAGATGGATTATATCCAGATGGAACGATGTCGAGGATTCAAATATGTTCTTGTAGTTGTCTGTGCTCTTTCCCGTTGGACAGAAGCCTACCCGGTCTCAGATTACACTGCCCGACTACTGCCAAACAGTTGGTTCGAGAATTCTTCCCACGGTACGGTTTACCACGTGTTGTCTACTCAGATAACGGCCAGCCGTTCTCATCCGAACTAATATAACACGTTTCACTTTTGTTAGGCTATCAATGGAGATTTCACTGTGTCCGACACCCCGAGGCAGCAGGTCTCGTGGAACGACATAATCAAACTCTGAAAATTAGATTGTCCAAAATATGTAGAGAGAAAGGTGTCGATTGGGTAGTAGCCTTACCAGTTGCACTCTTTTACATGAGAATGGTGGCGCACTCTCGAACAGGGCTATCCCCTTATGAGGTGATCTTTGGCAGACCACCAAATATGTGGGGGACGCCTATACCACGCAAAATAACTGATGTTGACTGTAATATGCTGACAGATTACCTGGCTTCCTTGATGTCTGCGCTACAATCTTGTCGTTCACAGGTAGCTGCAGCCTTTCCCGACAACACCGAGGTGAAACCCCATGATGTAGTTCCCGGGGACCTGGTGTTAGTGCGTAATTTTGACAGGAAGACTCAGCTGGATCCTAGGTGGAAATCGCCTCAACTTGTACTACTCACCACGAGGACAGCCGTGAAGATCGAGGGTCGCAAAGGATGGTTACATTCAAGTCATATCAAGAAATTTCATGGACTACCGTCTGATGTAAACGTTACACCTCGCGTGTCTTCACCGATGGACTCAAAGCTCCCTTTGGTTGAACAAAGCGATAAGGAACTATACAAACTAAAATTACGGTCAAATAAGTCAGACAATTTGATTGTTTAAGTCCTCTCCAAGGTGAATCGGTCGAATTTGTCTCTGACATGTATCCCCTAGACCTGAATAGAGAAAGAAGCCGAAAGATGCAGTTGAAAAAGCATGCGTACTGTAAATCACTGTGTAGTCATTGCACAGTGACGTTATTAATCTTGTTTTTCTTAAGTCTTTTAATAATCGCTGCAAGTATATTGTTGCACATATATTATCCTATTTCTAAACATGTTTACAATATTACTGCTGAACATTCTTTTAGTGAATTACCCCCGCATGAGTTGTCCTATAGATTTGCGCTGCGCAATAACACTTTCATTAGTATGCTACATCATTCCCATCAAACCAGCAATGCCACAAATTGTTGGATATGTGGCCGACTCCCTCCCTATCAGAACTATAAGGGAGTTTTGCCCCTCTTTCCTTATCCGTTCACACACAATGGCTCCTGTGGAGCATGGTTTAGTTTGATTAATTCCCTAGATTCGAATTCCGCAGTCTATCAAGACGACTGGGTATGGGGAAACCTGAACTTAGTTTTGCTTAAAGTCTGCTACCCTAACAAGGAGGGACTTCCCAAAAGAACAGGAACTGATCTAGAAAATGAAGTATATGGATTAGGTAATTTTACACTTAACCTCATGATCCTGAACGTTGAATCTGAAGCTATACCAATCTTGCCCGCCATGTCCGTATTCCCAGTAAAAGGGGAACTATGTATAAGAAAGAATGGCTCCTTACACATGGGCCATAGTAAATGCACCACTGTGATAAAATTCAGTGATCAAGGCAAGTCTACATTTAGAGCTTCTCGTCATTCCTACTTTATATGTGGCCAGACCGCATATATACGCCTACCTCTAGATTGGGATGGTACCTGTTACATAGCATTTCTCCTACCACCTGTTTTTCTAGCTCCTCCTGATTATCATAGAAATACTCATTTAGTACACAATAGACAGCAGAGAGATCTCCCAATCGTCGATTACACTGAAACAGCATGGGAAAAATACACAGATTTCAATAAAGGTTTCTTTCCCTATATAGGTACAGTCACAAATAGTAAATTGATACGTAGATTAACCAGAACCCTTGAAGCAGTAGTGAACGAAACTATTTCCGCCTTAGGCAATTTAACAGAAGAACAGTCTGCTATGCGGATTGTTGTGCTTCAGAATCGTCTTGTCCTTGACGTCATCCTGGCCGATAGGGGCGGAGCTTGTAGGGTCATCGGATCAAGTTGTTGCATTTTCATACCAGAAAATTCACCGTCAGTATATAAAGCCATAACCAGCCTTCATAAGATTGTAAGCCAGATACACCAGAGTCCAGGCACCTGGACTTGGTCCGGTTGGTTCTGGGGCGTGTTGTCAGCCTGGGGATGGAGAATGCTCTCCTTCCTAGGTATTGGCTTTCTCATACTATTCAGTTGCTGCTTATGTCTACAATGTGGGCCAGCGATTTGTGGTCTGTGTGCCACCTCGTGTATCCCACATCCAAGTTTTCGTTCGAGATCCCGGAAGAAGAAAGAAGAACAAATGATGTTATATGAACAGATCGATGGATTGATGAAGATTGATATCTCCTAAGGGCCAGTAGGGGACAAGGAGGGAATGTGGAAATATGGATTTTTATGGTCGGTTATGTCCCCTATCTTGGACCCCAACGGTTTCATGTATAAATCACAAGTACATGTATGTTCCCTCCAGTTCCAGTTATGAAGACGCAAACACATGTGCGTCCACCGTCAACATGTCCTCTTTCAGATCCGCCATGAATGGGCTGGATATTCTATTCCTAAGTATGAAAGGCCACCGGCTTTATATGGTTCATTTATCCCATTTTACAGTCCAGGCGAGTAGGCCCTGATTCTGCCACCAAGCCTTTTCCTGCCTTCTGCCTCTGAAAGCTCCAGTCTGAGCCTGCATCTGTGACCATGAACTTTGTCCTACTCCCTGTGCGGCTAACGGTGCCTGATCCAGCCCGTAGCCTGCCAGAAAACTGTACTTCACCTTCAAGATTATCTCCTCCGCCCCTCATCCGATGCATTCCTGTCTAGCAGTTTAGGTAAACATTCCTCCAGCTACCGTGCAAAGGGGCCAGGCCTCGCTGTCCTCATGCAAGTAATTCATAAACCCTGTTACCATGGAATATTCCTACCCCCTCGCATCTAGTGTAGACACTTAGACACTTGTACACGCACTAACAGTCAGTATAGTCAGTATAGAATAAGATTCTATCCTAAGAGACCTCTCTTTTTGGATAACACAGTTCTTTAAACATAGGATATTAGATATGATTTGGGATTAGGTTGACATAACCCCAGACTTTTGTCTCCACATGTAGAGCTAAATGTCAAGTCCCATTCTCCCCCTAGTTGCACGTCAAATCACACGTCATGCTGCCGCGCGCGCATCTCTGCCAAGTATTTTTGCTGACATTGCGAAATTCTTTCATGGAACCACCCATTTGTGACATCATACCTAATGACGTTCTTTAGTTACGCCTAGTTACACCCATTTCAGTTACGCATGTATATCTTTATCTCTGTTATCAACTGTTACGCCTCCTGCATCTGTTTCACTGTAATGCCTCTTCTATAAAAATGATTACCTGTCAATAATGTATTGTCCTTCACTTCCTGAACCTCCGTGGTGATGGAATATGAAGCCAACAATTCGAATTGTTATTGGAATAAAGCCCGTTCCGAATCTCTAATACCACGGATTCTGCCTCTTATTTTACTGAGCTATTCTTATTAATTTTCCGCATCAAATTAAGTACCGGTAATTAAATTATTTACCACAGTGAGTATGTGTTAGTAACTCTATAAATAAGTGTGGTGGTGTGTGTATGACTGTAGAAGCAAGGCAATGGGTATTTGATAGTTTATTTGCATGACTGACCAGGTGTATGAGTAACTCTTTGGGTGAATGGCAGTTTGTGAGTGTCTATATGGGTTTATGAATGGATATATCAGTGGCTGTATAGATGAAAGACTGTGTGTATGAGTGACTGTATGGGTTAGTGGGTGTATGTGTGTGTATGTGTATGAATCACTGAGCAGGTATGCACTAACTGCTATTGGTCTGTCTATGGTTTCGATATTGGTGGTCTGTATTTTAGAGTGGATGTATGAAAGGTTTTATTAGTGTATGAGGCGGTGCATCAGATGATCACGGGATGATGTCATCAGTGATGTCATCAATGATGTCATTTGAGATGTCATCAGTCATGTCACTGAGCATGTCATGAGTGATGTTATGTGACGTCATGAGCAGTGCATTGCAGGGGCGCGAGTTATAGTTAGGTCTACTTACTATAATGGCCAAATTTCTATGGTTTCATACGAGTGAAATCTCCAACTATCTATAAAGTCCCTAAAACCTATGGTTTTTTCAGTGAATTTCAAAGGTTTTTTAAATGCCAATTTCTAACTATGCCTACAAAGGTAGGACATGTGAAGAAAGAGGAAGAAAAGCACAGAAGAAGCAAGACAAATGCAGAAAGAGGCAACAGAAGTCCAGAAAGACGAAGAAAAGTGCAGGAAGAAAGTGCAGGAAGAAGAAGAGATGGGCAGAAGGAACCAACAGAGGAGCAGAAAGAGGCCTTGGTACAAAATCATTCTGTGCCCACAACTTTTTCAGATGGGTACTGGTGGTAACTGACTCTGACTAACCAGGCCTAGAGCCAGTGCAATGCTAAAAGACACTTATAATACAGTGAAAACACCTACATACGCTAGGGAACAGTATGCATTGGGGTACCCCTGTGATTAGCATGACCTCCTCTGTTAGGCCCTAGTACATAATAGGGCAGGGGGATTAACACTACCTCTCCATCAGAGGTGCAGAAATATGCTACTTTAACTAGTAGTCGCGTTTGCAGAGTGGTGGAGAAAGGGTGCTGGGCGTCCAACCAACGCTCAGGAATTCTGCTGCATCGGACTTACAGGAGGTACCAGGAGGGTTTCTTGGCCCCCAAACTCCCTCAGGACTAAATTGGACTTCATCCCCCACCCCGTAGTCTGCCACTAGGCACGTTTGCAGAGTGGTAGAGAAAGGGGGCCATTGTCTCCAAAGACGTCTTAGCAGTCCCACTGTGTGGGACTTACTGGAGGTAACAAGAGAGGTAGTTGGCCACCAAGGACATTGTTGGGGGCCAACTTCCCAAACTATTACTTCCAGTCAGTCCCACACCACACAGCAGCATTGGTAAGTACTCGTACCAGGCCACGCCCACTTTGCCCACCACTCTACAAACACGCTTCCTGGCTTGCTCCGGGATGGGGAAGGAAGTCCCCTTCACTGCTGGGGGTTCTTTAGGGGCCAACTAGCCTACTTTTTACCTCCAGTAAGCCCCACGCAGTGGGATTGGTTAGAGGTAGACAAAGGACATGCCCCCTTTCTTCCACCACTCTGCAAACACCCCCCTTGGTGTGTTGTAAGTTGGTGGATTAAGTCACCTTGAATCCTGAGGGTCCCTGGGTTCCAACTAGCCCACTAGGTACCTCCAGTAAGTCCCACAGAGCTGCATTGCAGGGAGGTGTAAAAAGGGGCACAGCCTGGACCACCTCTCTGCAACGCAGGCCTGTGGTGCTTACTGGAGGCACCTGGTGGGATAGTTGGACCCCAGGGGCCCTTAGGATTGAAGGGGAATTAATTCCCTAACTTAAAACGGTGCCACAGGGCTTGTTTGCACATATGTCACCTCAGGCCCCGCCCCCTCCCTTCACCACTGTGCACACTAGCCCCGTGGCGCGTTTTAAGTTGGGGGATTAAGTCCCCTTGAATCCTGAGGGTCCCTGGGGTCCAACTAGCCCACAAGGTACCTCCAGTAAGCGCCACAGAGCTGTGTTGCAGAGAGGTGTAAAGAGGGGCATGGCCTTGGCCCCCACAATCACAATATAACATGCTCCCAGCACTTGGCCCACCCGGGGGTTAAATATCAACGAAGTGTGGAAGCCCGCGCTTCATTTTTTTTATTTTTGAGGCAGGATCCGCGGATCCTCCGTGACTTTTGCCGATTTGTTTAAAAAAAGACGCTTTTTTTGGCCCTGTGGTTCCTTATGGGACCCCCTAAGCAGGCCTAGGGTGTCAGGGTATTTCTACCCTGCCCCCTTTTCTTGTTTTACGCGTTTGTTTTTCTGTTTTCTTGTGTCTCGGTTCTACCGAGTCACAAGATAGCTGCCAACCTTTCCTGGTTTGGAGTGTTGACAGCCAATTAGAATAAAGCTCATGGTCGGGAGGGTCCGCGGATCCAACCGCCCCTCTAAATATCGAAACCTTTATTTTTTTAATTTCTCAGGAACTACTGAACGGATTTACACCATTTAATAAAAAGGTCTCTTTCTGAATCAAGGGCTACCTTTTTGCCAAATTTGGTGTAATTCCGTTCTGCAGTTCGAGCTGTAGCACATTTTGGGCCCCCCTTTTTTCTCGGCCCCCACTTGATGAATCACCCTGAAACTTTCAAGACAGGAGCTGACCGGAGCGCCCCACGAGTTTTGAAAATTTCGCAAAGATTCGTCATCCGGCGCCAAAGTTATTGGGAAACAAAAACGCTTTTCCTATGGAAACTAGGTCCTAACTATAACTATCTACTGGCGACTGCCAGTAGATTATATATATATATATATATATATAAATATGTGTGTGTGTGTGTGTGTGTGTATGTATATATATATATATAGATATATATATAGCCATAGCAAAAGAAAAAACGGTGTTAGTCCATAAAATCATTAAGTCTCAAACTCCACAGCTTAGATTTCAAACTAATTTATTATGGCAACGCATTTCACCCTCACTCGGGATTCATCACAACCAATTAAATTAAAAAACTTAAAACAGATATCCAATTACTATGTATATTAATATATTATATGTGGTATATTTAGTATATCAATGTGAATTAATTCTAGCTATTTATCTATCTTCTTATCTATCTAGTGCTCTCTTTATACACCGTTTGGTTGAAACGCGTCAGCAGTAATAATATTCTCTGATTTACATGGAGCGCGGGCAATCTTTGCAGCGCGGCAGTGTGAGCGAAAATTCAGCATATATAGATAGATAGATAGATAGATAGATAGATAGATAGATAGATAGATAGAAAGATATATATATAGATAGATAGATAGATAGATAGATAGATAGATAGATAGATAGATAGATAGATAGATAGATAGATAGATAGATAGATAGATAGATAGATAGATAGATAGATAGATAGATAGATAGATAGATAGATAGATAGATAGATAGAGATATAGATATTAAACCTACAATATATAAGTTAAAATATTTTCGGTTCAAGTACTTAACTACTTACTGAGAAGTAACAGAATTGAGATGTAAAGGTATTTGAAGTAAAATACTCCAAATGTAATGTCATGCAATGTAATGGCATTCCTGATGGAAACGCCTCTTTGTAATGACTCCTATTGCAAGGGTCTCTGATGTAATATCTGGCATTTGAACCAATATACCATGAGCTCCCTTTCATGATTTTAGATAGAATCCAAAAATTACCATGACGTTTCTATGCAATTATTTGTAAGGAGCATGTATATTTGGGTATGTTTGCAGAATGTTTCCTTCTGCCTATTGTGTCAAAAGTAAGTTATTAATTCGGGAAGAGGCTCCCTTAACACCTTAATGAACACACCCTTGTTAGGTCTCAGCACAGTTTTCAGTGAAACTCTGCTTGACCGCTAGTAGCTGCTGCACAAGCATCATGCAAATCCTTAGATAAATGAGTGTTAAGTACAAGTGGCACTAACAAAGTTAAAGTCGTGAAAACAAACCACATAATACAATTCCCAAATCAGTTGAGAAATATTTATAACAAATGTAATGAGCAAAAAGACACCATGAAGATTAAAAGGGGAAATGGAAATACTCATTTTTTAATTTTCAAAGAGTGTTTATAAAATGTAAAGCTCCAATTAAAATATCGGTTTGTGTTTGACAATGACTTACTTGCAATTTCAGGCTCACAGGGATGGGGCAGAGGTCACATACACCAAATGGGTTCACCAAGTCAAAACATTACCTTCGGTCTTTCCCTTCTTATTCCTATCTTCATAATATTTCGCTTCGGTGTCCATATCGCGCTCACCAATTGTATCACATTATGGATCCCTGTTGGACTTGCATATCCTTGTATTTTTGTTGTTTTTTTGTGCTTTATTCATATCAGTAAAAATAATTTTTCCCAAAAAAGGGAACCATCTTTTTTTCATCCCCTCAGCATGCAAGCAGAAGGCCAGCCATTTAACCTTGTAGAGCAGTTCCAGTCCCTGTGTATCAGCATGAGTCAGGAGGTCTTGGGTCTTCTTTTATTTCCAGCTTTCCTGCTGTTTCCAAGTCTTGCCTTTCAACGTCCAATACATTTCTGAGGGAGGGGTTATGAGGTGGCAATCTTATCCTTTGCACTAGGTAATGATTGGAGAATTTCCTACACATAATCCAGACTATTCTTTCACAATAATGCCACCTCCCTTTTCAAGATTTCCGCTTTGAATTACCGCAAAAAAATAATAGAAACTCGAAATGCAAGATGACTATTCACTTTATCCATCTGGAGGTGCATGGACCCTTTATTATTTAGTCCCCTATTGAAGTGGGAGCCCTCTCGTATGTTAGGGTCTACACTTGTGGTCTTTTCTGCTGGGTTGGAGCCAGAAAATCAACAATGGCCCTGAGAATTAATGAAAGAAACTCTTGATAGCCACAGTCAGCGATGCGGTAAGCGCAAGATAAGTGGCTTTAATAAAAAATATTCATATTTTACCTATTTCGTCATCTGTCGACTTCCCCCCCGCCCCCCGCCCACCGCTCTTACCAGAACCAGCCACCATGAGCAAAGGTCTTGTTTGGTGGGGGAATTTACATTGCCTGATTTTCTCTTCAATGCAGAGTATTATGTATTCAGATCTTGTAACATCGATTGTCAAATTGTCAGGTAAAGGGAGACTTTGGCTAGATATGTCACACTTATAAAAGATCTCAGCAACATGATGTGTTTATTAAAATGTTTATTAGACAATAGGGGTCGCAGATGAATCATAAAGAAAGCTGCTGACTCTTCAAATGTCCACAAATTCTCCATAAGTTGGCAGAGGTAGCACACGGTGTCATGTTTACATGTGAGTACACATGTAACATTACACTTTGCTCTTTTGTACCAGAGTAGATACACCTTAACTAACATTAATCTACCAGCCTAGTATAGATGAAAGGCTGTTCCACTCTCACTGAGAATCAAACCTGTGGCTATCAGGTGCTGAGTTTCATGCTCACTGTATTAACACGCCAAGCTATCTTAGAAGCACAAATACGGGACACAAGCAGATACACATGCATATCATTGATGAAAGATAGTACATTAGTGAGCATAAGGTAAGAAAGTAGCATATTTCACAGAAATCATGCGATCTTATTGTTCAGTTTGGGTTTGGGTTAATTCATTATGTACATGGTATCACATACCATAAGTGCCATCATAGTACTAAAGGGAAAAAACAACACCAGCAAGACAGACAGGTTTGCAGATAGTTTTCACATTTGACGTTATGTTTTGGGGGGAATATTATGCCTTCTTAGAGAATCTGGGGAGTGTTTTTCCGTCATATCTTTGTATATGCTTCATAATTATCCGTACCGAGTATGCTAGTTTTTCATCATGAAATTATCGGTTTGCTGACATTTACTTTCCAACTGTTTTATGAGTCTCTATTAATCAGCAGAGGCACTTGGTGAAAGACGAATACCTCTTTCATATGAACTTTGGCAGAGCCTTAGTTCAGTACAGTCATAGGGTAAAGGCTAGCCCACTGATAGGACAGGGCCCTGTCGCCTGCCAGGGTTAGTTGCATCTCCAAACAATGACTGGCACTCTGTTACACTGCAGCATTTTAAAGAAAAGCAAACTGAAAAGGCGTGGCCCTAAGTTCTCGTCCCAAAGTTATATGTCGCAGAAATGAAAAATGTCTACGCAAGTGTCCCGAACAAAAACGGAAGCCGAATAATATCTCATGCAAACATGAAACATTGTGCTAATTCAGACTGAATGGAAGTACAAATGATGGTCAAATAATAATGAATGGGCTATCAATGCTTGTCGGCTGTCCATCGCTGATTAGCTACATCCAAGTTATCACAATAGGTGATTAGTTGTTGACTATTTTGGTCAAGAAAGCACTGTGATTATTTTGAATGCATTTGATAGTGACTGTAGTGTGGCATATGCTTTCTAAGGATTATATCGCCACATCTGAGGATTGGCTGGTGGCCGACTGGCTGGCGAGGATTTCCGAGGCTGTGGCCTCTACTCCCTGTAAGAAGACCACACAACCACTTTTGAGATCACAGCTTTCTGGGAGGTACCTCTTAACCTACCGTGAAACTTTTGGCTGTGCTGTAGTCTCAGTGAAATGCTTAGCGTGAGACACGTTTTTTGACCCTGCTTGACTTTTCAGTTTGTTTATTTACAAGCAAGCTCTCAATGGAGGTTTGTTTTAGTGCAAAACAAGCAATCAAAAGGCCCCCAAGTGCAGAGAGGTTTGTCTCAGAACATCAGGGCAGTTCACTCACATCCATGCCTGTTGACCCTCGGCGAGACACGATGGTTGAGCTAGCAAATCTAATAATGGACTCCTGCCCTAATTGGGCAGGTGACTGCCTCTATGACCCAGTGGTCCTGTGGTGGGCTGACCACCGGGTCAAGGGTTTCCACCGGCGGAGTCAGTCTCTGTTTTTTCGATGCAAACTCTGTGGTTTTGACATCTCTAAATGGAACAAGGTAGCCGTGACCTTGGTCTAAATCAACCCAATCCTTCTCCTATCTTACTGAATTCTCCAAGAAGACTAAAGATCTGGCTTTTCAATTAATCAACCTACCATAGGCTGGGCTAGGCACACACACCAGCTCAGCACCAGGATACCCTAGCAGTTGATGGTGCACTTTACAAAGGCACATAACATAACAATGTCTTATCAAGATAGCAATAGTGTTGCTGTATGATTCTCAAATGCAAAGGAAAATTATTTAACAAATAAACATGCAAACAAAGTCTGTTAAGGAGGTGATCTGGAAAGCCTGGCTAGACTTGGGCACAGTAAAAGGTGCATGAACACAGCCATACATGCAGTGAGGCAAATCAGATGTGTAACAGTGGAAAGATAATTGACACATTAAAAAGAATAAGGAAGCTAAAACGCAACCAACAGAATATGCTCTAGTATTCAACTGATTTGAAGGTGTAGAATTAATTTCTCTAGAAGGTATTGTTTGATGTCTGACAATATTGGCACCGTGCCCCTTAATGTTGGGACAGCAATAATTCCTGTTGTGAATGTAATTGAACCCACACCTTGGAGTGGGAGCAGATGGGGTCACTTAGAAATTGGGTTACTGGTTGACTGGGGTGCGAGCCCTGGTCAAGCAGCAACCACAATCCTAGTTAGGGTAAGGCACAAGCAACCCCAAATTAACCTTCGCTCAACCCCCTAGTAGCTTGGCACAGAGTAGTTAGACTTAACTCAGAGGCAATATGTAAAATATCTGTACCACACTTCAAACAGTAAAACATTGAAAACACCACACAAAAATATCCCACACCTGGTTAGAACAATAGTGCTTAATTTAATAACTAAAGCAAGACAAAAATCCAATCAGTAGAACCGGAGTTATGAATTTGTAAAGAATAAGCTGAAAAATTGGTCCAAAAGCAGAAAGCGCCAATTGTGACTATCTAGTTGCACTGGACCGGCCCAAAATCAAAAGTTCAGGCCAACCACGATGGATCTCGGGTCAGATACAGTCGCAGATTAGTCCCATTGAAGGTTTACCTTCTCAAGTTTTGTGCCAAGAGTTCCGTTCATGTTGGAGAGGGTTGCGGAGCGCAAGGAGAGCATTGCAGGAAGTTGTCGGCAAGGCACGAAGAGCAGGCTGTGTTTCTCAGACAGATGAGCTGGTGTTTTGTATTGGCGGTTCCCCACAGGTGGTCGATACTGCTGTGTAAAGTAACAGCCTAGTTGCAGCTTGCACTGGATTTCATGCGAGATGCGCTGTTTCCGTGCAAACAGGCCCATTCATGGTCATGAAGAGCTTAAAAGTTTGATTTGGGAGCCCTCGAGAAGCACCAGGGGTCCAGGACCTGAGAACACCACTTGGGGGTCAGGAACTCCCTGCAGCTGGGTCCAGCAGATGTTTAGGGAGAATTTTTATGTCCCTGAGGCTCAGATCAGGAGGCCAGCAGACTAGCTATTTAGAGTCACTTTGGGGGCCTGGGTTCAAGATGAAGTTGCAGGTCCAGTTCTTCTTCCCCAGGCCAGGGGGCAGCAGGTAGCAAGTCAGCACAGCAGGGCAGCATTACCTGTAGTGGTGGCGCCTGAGATTCAGTATTTATACACAGTTGTGCCTTTGAATTGGGGAGAAGCTTTTTTAGGTAGGCCTTTGAAGTGCACAGATGCCTTGCCTTCCGGGTCCTGGCTCATGACTAACTACAGGGGTTGTACATTCCTTAGTATGGAGTCAGGACACAGCCTATTCATGTGTAAGTGGGGCAGTGCTCAGCTCCTCCCTCACACCCATCCAGTCACACCTAGGTTCCCCATTGTTTGTGGCTGTCTAGGAGGAATACACAAAGCACAACTGTCACCCACACCCCATCATCTGACCCAGAGACAATCTGCAGGCACCAAATGGCTAAGGCAAGAAAATGGCAACTTTCTGAAATAAATAAAATAAAAAATAAATTCGGACTTCCCAGTTGATAAGGATTTTAAATTAGGATTCCAGAGACACCAAACATGAACCAGGTACCTTTTCCGATTTGGAAATTATTCGTAGAAAATTTAATAAGGTAATTCCAATGTTATTGTATGGGAGTGGTAGGCCTTGCAGTAGTGAAAAAGAATTTAAGAGTGTTTCACTACCAGGACATGTAAAACACAACAGTACACGTCCTACTTCTTAAATACATTGCGTTCTGTCCTCTGGGAAGGTTTGTGTCTGGCAAAAGGTTTATTTTGCCAGGTTGACATGACAGTATAAAACTGCACACACACAGGCTGAAATGGCAGGTCTGAGACATGCTTTAAGGACTACTTAAGTGGTGGCATAATAAGGGCTGCAAACCTACTAGTAGCATTAAATTTACAGCTCCTGGGCACACGTAGAGCCAATTTACTAGGGGATTATAAGTAAATTAAATATGTCAATTGAATATAAACCAATCTTAACAGGTTTTAAGGAAAGGGCACAAGCACTGTAGCTGTGCTAAAATGCACACAGTTCTAAGGCCAGCAAAAACGAATACAGTGAAAAATATGAGGAGGTAGGTAAAATGTTTGGGAGTGACCCTTCGGAGAGGGCCAGGTCCAATAGGGTCTCATTAGATTGGGAAGAAAGTGAAAACTTGATTTTTGCCAGGCTGATCATTTTCCTCTTAATTTCTAGGACCTTCATTGTTAGTGGCTACTTAATCTTAGTGGGACTGGTAAGAACAGTTACAAGTTGATAGGACTTATGAGAGGTGCTGGTACACCACTGATCTATTTACATTCATCTGGATATTTCAGCTGCTAAACACAGACATTTAGGTTTCTCTAGGGTGGAGGGGGGTAAGAAGTGACTCATTGACAAGATTATTTGTAATTATGGTCTTTACTGCATATTTTAATAAAAAGACTGAAAAATATATTTTGTGAATAAAAGCTAACTGTAGATTTTAAGTTGCTTTAAGTCTGTTGTGCCATTGATTTAATTCCACATTTATGTGTGCTGTTCTTACTAGTAATGTGATCCTGGTTACTCCCTGACATTATACAGTGCCACCATTTTGTTATGGCCTGCACCTCTCTCAGTGAAGATACTGCTCTATGAAATACAGATAATGACAACTCTCCAAATAACCTCATACCTTTAAGGACATTATCTGTTTTAAATACAGAATTTATCACCACTATTCTGAGACACAGTTGCAGAGTAAAATGAAAAAGTATGTAGTTTGGTTACCAAAGTAAACCAATAGCTGGATTTGGGGCCTTTCCTATTACAGCCTAAGCTCTAAATTGCGTTTGTTGCTTGGATACTGTTTATGGATTGCATGTTGACAGCTATTCTCGATGGACTCCCAGGGTTATACTTCCAAAAGCGTTGTATCTTTATATTTTTATACAAAAATCCACCGCCCATCAAGCTGAACTGCAGCATGATTGAAGCATCAAAACCTGTCAAAAAATAATTGTTGCATCAAATCGAAAGCTAACATTAGCTTCAGAGGATACCTACCCGGCTGAGAGCAGAGATTCATTTTCTCGAATCTACTGTGGAAGTAAACGTGAATTCTTGTCATAGGAGCTTAAAGCACTATATATGTAATGCAAATGTAAACTTTTTAAGACAAAACATAACCCTTAACCAACTGCTTTAAAAAATATTTATTTATTTTGGCATAAGACTTAACAGTATATACTAAAGATAAAAAGTATCCATCAAATCACTGAATAGAGCAAGACAATAAAATGGACATGAAAAGAGAGAAAACAAAGCAATCCCTATGATGAAAAACCCATTCAAAGCCATAGGATTCCACAAATTGTAATATCCAAGTTCTTTCATAAATAATCAACTTGCTTGTCTAAGGCTATAAACAAAATTATAATTCTAAAACAAAAACAGACAAAAAATATATATGTAAACATACAGATTTTGTACTTGAGGTCGTCCCTTTCACTACAAAACTATGCTTCAAGTCTTCTCCCACTTTGTGTGTTTGCTGTATAATGCAAAACACGTACCAAGTTGGAAAACGAGGCGGAATGTAAACATTTCTCCTCATTACGCCTGCCTCAAGGAAGCGTAAGATTTTGGCAACAATTTCTGTCTACCAATGTTTGTATAAGGATTTGCCTTGAAACCCATCGGTGGTTGCATGAGAATGCCCATGCGCCGTCCATGGAATGCTCCCTTGACGCACAGTAACACAAAACGCAGCACAACTTTGGATTATATTATGATGCTATTTAACACAAATGCTGGCTTGGGTGGGGTACTAAGTGCAACCTTAATACTTGGCACTTGGTTTATGTTACAAAAGTGATGCAAACCTAGTGCAAAGCATTAATAAACATAGGATTGAGTGTCAATACGTATGAGTGAGTGAGATTAAGAGTGAATGCAAGTGAGTGAGATAGTGAATAAGAATGAGTGCAAGGAGGTGTAATAGAGTGAGAGTGAGTGAGAGAATGAATGTGAGTGTGAAAGAGAATGTCATGTGATGCTTGCAAGTTTGTCAGAGGCCCTGGCATAATGAAGGTAATTATTTTGTGATAGCGACACCCAGGGTAAAATACTGGTGTGGGCATATTTGCAGCAACGTTTTAGCATAACAGACATCTATGACAAAATCCTAGCACTGGCACACAGGGGATTGTTCTTGGAATAAAGAGCACTAATGGTAAAACACAGGTACTAGCATACTAGAGGAAATTCATGGAATAGAGGGTACTTGTGGAAAAATGCTGGCATGCTCGAGAACCTTCTTGACCTCTGGACCCTAATGGCAAAAAGCAGGTACTAAAAAAAGGAGGTCATTATTAGCATAAAAGGGGTATATGGGAAGGGGACACCTATGACAAAATGCTGGCTCTAGCACAACAGAGGAAATGTTTGACAAATGTATGCACTCATACCACATTTTGAAAAACAACTAGGCAAATTCCTAAGGAACGTCAGGTTTCATTGACTTGGCACACCATGAAAGGATTTGAATAATTAATGAGTGGCCATTCAGCACCTACAGCATTTTAATACATTTTTGTGAAACATGGATGTTAAGATGCACAATTTCACCCCATTGGGTAGGAGGTACCCCTAGACAATGTCTGACAATGGCTGGCTTCTTTGCTGTGGTTGCTCATTTTAATTCAGAGCAAGTATTATGACCCAGAACTTTCAAAGATCAAGTCAGCACTATAATATAGGTGGTATTTGAAACAAACATGTGGCTGATGTTAATTATTTTCATGCTAGGTTCATATGTAATATGCCTCCCTGGAAAAAATCAGGGTCAAACATCATATGATGTCGCTTCCTATGATGTAATTAGGGTCGAAGGATATGTGATGTCACTTGCGCAAACACTAGTATTTTGGTGAAACACCTATGAATTCAGCATATATCTGGTCCTTGTATGACTCCAAACCAACATGACTTTTATAAAAGAAGAAGGTTATGTACCAAAGAGCCCCTTCTTACACTGTTATGAGTTTCTTATATCCTGTACAGTCCATTTGCTTTTTTTTTGTCTCTTGGGCAAATCTTAACTAATGCTAGAGGGGTTCTGCTGTTACTCTCCAAGTTCATGGAGCTTCAATGTCCTCGCTATATGCTTTAATTATAGTATTGAGGTTCCTTCATCAGAGCACATAATCTCCATCTGATATTTCAGATAAATAACTGCCTCTTTGGTCCTTTGCAATCAAACCCAGTATAATATTGGCACTGCGGAAGTATTATAAGAGAGAGAGGTGATTCCTTGTTCCACACATAGAGTGGCCAGGTACCGGCCCAAATTCACAAGAGATCTCAAACATTGTTTTTCAACTTTTTGCAGAGTCAAGTAATGGCCCCATAATTTGGCACGATCAGAGGATTGAAGCTATACATATGTACCAAAGTAGATTGGGATTGAGCACCAAACTTCTGGTCTGGTTATACCTCACAATAGGATCAGTAGTTTGCCTCAATATTAAGACAGTCTTATTTCTGTGCTGGGACCATTTTACCTTACTGTCAAAACGGAAACCAAGATCGTCAAATAAAGCCACTAGTTCCGGGGGGGGGGGGGGGGGGGAGGCAAGGGGGGAAAGATTGCAAATTATAATTTTGGCTTGGCTTCGGCTTTAGGATCATTGATTTCATCTGTGACACATGTATTATCAATTGCTTCTTTTTCTAATAATTTGTGCAGTGTGTAATCAGTGCTGGGTAAGAGTAAGAAGGTCTGCATCATCTGCATATGGTAAAATAGGTGTTTTAACTCACTGCTAAAATCCACCAATTTGCATACCTTTGTAATCTCCGGTCAGCGTGCTACATAATTGTGCCATCATAACAGACTGATTAAGCCCTTGTTAAATTGAGATGAGATAGTCATACCATGTCCATAGTAAAAAGGGTATCATTTCTTATCCTTGCCCTTGTAGATGGTATGAAGCAAATAGCATTAACTTAATTAAAGGTGCATTTTTTTCCAAAGATCTTTATATTTTTTTGTAACAGTTAATATTTATGCACGACAGCATAAAATAAAAAAATTGACACCACTTTTTATTATTACGTATTTGTAACTAGGACACATTTCTACAACTGGAAAATATATTTGCGACTTATGATTACTTACTGAAATGCATAAATATAAAATAGAAAGCAAACATGTAAGGAATGGCTCTTAAGGAGGATATTTGGAAAGATTGGAGACATGTGGGTACAGTAAAAGGTGCATGAACACAGCCATGCATACAGTGAGACATATCCGATGGGTAACAATGGAAAGGGAAGTGACTTGTCAAAAAAAAGATTAAAGCAGCCAAGATCACAGGAATTCAAAATTAACTTTATCAACAAACCAGTGGTTACTTGCTATTTATTATCCCCTCTCGATCAAACACAAACATTCTAGAGGTGCGAGAGGACAGCACACAAACACCCTTTCACCATAAACCCATGCCGTCTCTCAACACATACAAAAACAGCAGTTGATGGTCCCAGTCGGGGTGACCAATGCAAAAACAACAGTTGATGGACAGAATGCAGAACAATGTCATACCTTCACCCCAGTACAGAGATCTGGGCCTAAATCCACCATTTTTTTGCTCACCATGCCATTCCAGTTTGAACCCAGCCATATGCAAATCAGTCTTGACCCTGTGCCTCATGGGAACAGTCCAGCCCGAACTGCCAAGCCCGGTCCTTCCTGGACTGGAAACAAGCATCCTAGGACCGGTTTCAACACAGCCACATAATGTCTCTGCGAAATCTAAAAGCATGTTATTACCAAGAAAATGGCAAAGCAGTGCCAGTGCACTGTTTCCTCCATCTGGCCGTACAATATCTCCTTGAAGTTCTACATTCCCATTGGATACTAAGAATTGTGTGCCTCGGAGTGGGTATTTATACAAAACAGATCCCATGAATTATGTGACTTGCCTCTTCCTGTCTGCCTTGTTGCAACTTCAGCATTGGCCCATTTATCTACATCCTTACCACACTTTCATATCTGCCAACCCTAATGGCAAGTCCAACAAGCATTGGCATAGCCAATAGGTCTCGCTTTTGGGACCTTATAAGTATTTAGTTATGCAACTGTTGCATGGCTAAACACTTATAAGGTCCCAAAAGCGAGACCTATTGGTTATGCCAATGCTGGTTTCTTTTTAACAGGGGTTAATTGGATGAAGGAGTATCACTGCACTCTGTTCAACTACTGCATGGGTTCTCCAGGTGAGCAAATGTTACCAATGTCCGTGGATGCATGGATCCCAACCGTTTCATTTTGTTGGACACAAGCAGACAAACTGGTCCCCGCTATTGATAGCCTGCTTTCAGTTCAAGCAATCTCTTTTGTGATCAACCCCACTGCACGCTCCAGGAAAGAATCAATAGTTGCAACAGTAGTTACAGGAGCAAACTACTCAGGTTTTCTCTTTCTCATATTAGCAGGTGGAATAAGCCACTAAAATGACAAACACAAAAGGGGGGGCCCCAGCCTCTTGCGGGCAATGACTGGCGTAGATGGGCCCACTCTTGGCCCGGTCTTCACCTGGGCATGCCCCCGGGCTCATCCCGTGCAGCGGGAGACAATCAAGCGCTAAACAGCACATGGAGGATGTGGCCCCTCCTCCTCCAGCAAGCAGACAGGTCTACTGGGACTCGTAGTCCCTAGGCGGCGGCAGCAGCAGGAATGGATTAGGTGTCCTCCCTGTCCATGGTCAGTTGCCCTTTTCTGTATTTATTTTTGTTTGTCCTTTACAAAATATTTGTCATATTTCATAACAATATTTCTTAACCATTAGGAAGCCCACCTTTCTTAAAAATAGCTGAACAGGGGGTAACTTATCAGATTGCCTCCCAGTGCTTGGCATCGATGACCAGCTGCACTTGGAGATTGTCATCAATCTTTTCACCGGTACTATGGGTGATGACCCTGGTGCTGATATTTTTAATTCTGGCGCTCTTTCTTGCATGTCAGAGCTCCTACAGCTCACGAAATTCATTTAGTAACCGAATCTCGTCTATCTCAGTTGCAGTGCTTACTTAATTTGAGCAGGTGGATCACGGTGCTCGGCACCGGCACATAATTGTCAGCCCCGGCGCTTGTGACAGTCTGCTTGTGGCGGTGTCTGGCTAATTTAGAGATGACCACAACAACAGTTATTAATTCAATATGCATTAAAAATGCCTATCACCTGCCGCCCAAGCCAGTCTTATAGCTTTAGGGGCCCGAAATAGTCCGAATTGTAACACTTGCAGGAGTGTGATGGTTAGTAGTTGTGCTGTACTGTCATTGGCAGCACTGCCAGGGTCAATGTTTGGTGCATGCTTCAGTGATCTTCTGATCAGAACCCTGGCACTTATTGTTTACAAATTAAGCGCTGGGTCAGTTGCTCCTACTGGACTCATCTTTATCCTCTTAGGTACTGTTGCCTTAGATCTTTCAAAGTATGACCAATGTTTTTGGGACTAAAGAGGGCCATTGTACGAAAGCAAAAGTAAACTAGGTGGAGCCTGTAGGGTGACGTCAATACCAAATGAATCTCTCTTCTCCCCTAATCCAATAATACCTTACTTGACTACCCGAATAAAGGTCCTTAATTTTTTTAAATAACAGCTTTTGAAGGAGTTTGTACTGCTTCAGATAGCGAAGGAAACGCTTGTGTTTCTCTCTCGTCCTTTCACCCTCAGCCCGCCCCCTCACGTGACATTTTACTGTAATCCTTGCACACAGGGCCATGCTGCTGAATATGCGATAAGAAGATGGCCCAGACAGGTGAGCGCTTGACCACCCACAACTGTGCCAGTCACAAGCTTGAATCCGGAAAGAGTCGACTTATTTCCTTATCTTGAATGCCATTAAGCTGTGAAATATTGTCTAACATTCAAGGGCTTGATAGGTGCGGTTTGTCATTAACATTACTCATGTGAGTCCATAAGAAAGGCCCTGAGTGCAGAAGATCCAGATAAAGGCTGCTCACACACAGTAAAAGACACATTTTTCCACCTTCTGAGCCCCACTCATCTGTTATTGACGCCTGGCGGTAGGCAGTGGATGAGCGGTGGGCCAGGCTGGCCTGCCTTGGCTGACTGGGGTCCTTGGGTATATAGCCTGCATGGTATGCCTAGAAGAAAACATGCTTGATAAGATGGCTCAGCAGTTTAGTGCACCTTCTTGATCTGCAGGTCATGAGTTCAGAATCCTCCATAGCCAATTCGGTGTTACATGCCCAGCGGCCGTGAAAGGAAAGTGATCGCGATCAAACATCAAAGCTGCCGTGCAGCCGCGAAAGTGAAAGTAATGCCGGTCAAGCGCGGCGCGCGCCCGCGCACATGCACTGTAGCTCTAGGCTGGCCTGGTAGCACTTTTTTGAGCCCTCTCAATAAGTCTCGCCAGACCAGCGCATGCGCTGGGTCAGGCGAGACCTAAAAACCTAGAGGTGGGCTTATTATCTTTATTGCGTGTGAATTGCCCCAGCAGATACGAGAGCGGAATCAGTTTCAATTGTGTCAATATTATCTTTAATCGCCGTGTTTATATCACCCCCAAACTTCTTAATTATAGAGCATTCCTATACCATATGAAAAAAGTTTGTCACTGGTGTTCTTGACCTAGGGCCACCTGCATCGGCTCCCCTGTAAATTTTCCCTGTGTGCTCAGAGGAGAGGTATGTGTGCTCTGGTAATTCAAATGGGTGCACTTAAAACGTGCGTTTTTGAACACTGTAGGAGTGTATTCTAGAAATCTTTGCAACCAAACCTGTGTTATCTCTTGTAAATTATGTCTGTCCACCTGTTACGTACATTTGTTCTCTCTGACAAGTATAGCCGCAGTATTATATTTCTATCAATGTTACAGCTTTCTTCCCATACCCATGTGCTTGACGTAAACTGGAACTGGCCTCGAGTGATGTGATAAACCTCACATATTAAAAGTGTGTAGAATAATGTCATGTTTGTACTGGTCTCTATTGGTGCAAATGTCTGCCTCAGACCATGGGCTCTATCATATATGTGTGTGGTCTCTCTTAAACTTGGGTGTAACCACAACAGAGTATGGTGGATTACCAAGTCCCTGTCTCACACATCTCATCCAAGAGAAGTTAACCACTCACAAGACTTTTGGTATCCGTAAACTACATTTGTTCGAGGCCAACAGCAACCCACACTTCCATGTAATGCATTTTGTGATTCATCCCTTTTGGGATTCTCACAGGTGTCCAACCAACTCTCCAACCACTGCAACTAACCTAAGTAATATGCTTCATATTGCAAGATTCAAAGTCTCTCTTCATTCGTGGGACTTTGGGTTATTTGTAATCCAGCTCCCCGTCTCCCGATGCCCCATTTCAAAGTTATCAACACACCACGTAACTCTCTTTAATAAAGCACCTTGCAATATCTCCAGTAAAGTAAAAAAAGAGTGACATAAGTCTGGGTAGTGCCAGCATATTAGTAATGGCCAGCCTATCAGAAGGATCAGGGGCAATCTAGTCCACAAGGAAATAGCTCGGCGTATAAGCGTCATAGTCCTAACAAGATTATGAGCATTTAGGTGTTCATCAGAATGCTAGACATCCACCCTTAAGTATCAAGCAGGGGACATCTAGTTCTATTCATGGACAGATAGCACTCTGATTGGAAAATTACATAACTCCATCCAATTTCATTACTTTTTTTATTGATTTTATTTTTAGTGTTTTATAGAGCGCTAACTTGACCCGTGAGGGCATCAGAGCGCTTTACAAGGTTTAAATTTACAGACAGGGGCATAACACAGGCCCCCGCATCCCCCACAGTGTGGGGGGGGCCCCCAAGCTCCAGGGGGCCCCCTCAGCACTGCACATTGGCCGGAGAGCTCCTGATTAAGTCTGGAGGGGGCCCCTCCACGTATCTTGCAGGGGGGCCTGCTCAATTATCGTTACGCCACTGTTTACAGAAGTGAACAAAAAGACTTAGAAATACAGAAGTATACACAACGATTGGAGCGGGGCAGGGGTGCTGGACACATGGGGGATTAGAGGGACACGTGTGTGTGGCAACCGTTACAGTTAATCAGTATAAAACCCCACAGTTTCTTGGTGGAGTGAGTAGTTGATCTGAGGAAAAGGCGATAGTTTTAGATTAGTCAGGCTCTCCGTGGTGGTTGAAGGCAGAGATTAGGTGAGGAATTTACCCATGAGGAAAGTTTTGGCCTCCTTTTTGAAGCATGCCAGAGAAGGTATTCTTCTGATGTCGGGTGGGAGAGAGTTCCAAATTCTAGGTGCGGCCCCAGAAAAAGCTCGATTATAGGTTTTTTTCTTACGAAAATGGGCAGGTTGGAGCAAGAGGTCTCTGGTGGATTCGGGAGTTCCTGCTTCTTCCAGATGCCACTAGTTTCTGTGCAAGATAAGCACGGGAGTTTGCGTATAGAGCCTTGTGTGTAATGCATGCCAGTTTCAGCTGTATTCTGGCCTCAAGGGGCAGCCAGTTCAAAGCTTTCAGATGTGGAGAGATGTGGTCGGATTTCCTAGTGCTGGTGAGTAGTCTGGCGGCCGCGTTGAGGCAGGCTTTTAAAGGTGCCAGGGAGATCTTGGGTAAACCCGAGAGGGTGGAACAGCCATATTCCAGCCTGGAGATGACTAGTGCTTGGACTGCCATTTTTAGGTCGGGAGCATCGATGAAGGGTTTCAGCTTCCTTAGGTAGCTCAGGTGGAACTTTGCTGATTTAGCCATTGAGTTAATGAGGTCCCACATGCTCAGGTTGCAGTCGAGGATTATTCCCAGAGATTTGGCTGACTCCACGATGGTCGGTGGGCAGTTTAAGGCGGTGATGGCCTTGATCCACATCTGAATCTCCGGGTTGGCTTTTGTTGGGGAGATTAGGAGAAATGTGTTTTCTTTGCGTTGAGATTGAATTGGTTAGAGGCGGGCCATTGAACGGTCATTTTCAGGGCCTCATTCAGGGAGAGGATCTACTCAAGTAATGAAATTTGAATGTATATTTGGGTGTCGTCTAACCCTGGGCGTAGTGGGCGTAGTGAGGCTACGTGGAGCATTACGGAGTGGGGGCAAATCTACGCCCACCCACACACTCCGCGTAGCCCCACTACGCGCCGCCCGCCTCCCTCCCGCCCTCATTTTAAACTTACTTAGAACCTTACAAATAAAGAAAATTACTTACCTGAGCTGCCGCGTCCCGGGGCTCCATCTTCCTGCTTCCTGGCTAGCTTCTTCCTCACGAATGTGCATGCGCATTTCTCGGGAGAAATGCGCGGGCGCCCGCGCATGCGCAGGTAAGGTAAGTAATTTTCTTTATTTGTAAGGTTCTAAGTAATTTTAAAATGAGGGCGGGAGGGAGGCGGGTGGCGGGCAACTCTGCTCTGCCATGGCTTTTGCATAGTCTGCCTGCTACGCCTACTTTGCGAAGCGCGAAGTAGGCAGCACTACGCACACTCCGCGGGCGGAGCGGAGCACTGCGCCCACCCTTAGTGTCGTCCGCATACATATGGTAAGATATGTTAACAATGCAAAGTATTTTGGTAAGCGGCTCTAAGTAGAGATTAAAGAGGGTGGGGGACAGGGTTGATCCTTGAGGGACTCCATCCGTGACCGGGGAGGGAGCTGATAGGTTGCCGTTAATTAGGAATCTCTGTGATCGGTTATGGAGGAAGGACCTGAACCATTTTAAAACAGAGCCATCCAAACCCTATCCTGAGATTGACGCGTTCGAGTAGTTTTTCATGGTTGACCGTGTCAAAGGCCGAGGATAGATCTAGGAGAATTAGAAGGCAGGTTTTACCTTGGTCTAGGGCTTGGAGGGCGTCTTCCATGATGTGGAACATGGTAGTTTCAGTGCTGTGCCCCGGTCTGAATCCAGATTGGAAGTCACCCAGTAGGTGGAAGTTGTTGATGTGTTGACTTAGTTGCTGTTGAACGCACTTCTCTAACACTTTGGCTAACAGCGGGATATTGGAGATAGGTCTGAAGTTGTCAGGGGAGGCTGGATCCAGCGATGGTTTTTTTAAAAAGGGGAGGACTTGGCCGGCTTTCAGAAAGTCAGGAATGGATCCCTGTTGGAGAGAGGCGTTGATTATTGCAGTCCAGCTAGGAACAATGGATTGGGTGGCAGCAGCGAGGCAGTTGGATGGTAGGGGGGTCATTAAAGTGATTATTGGGGTTTAAGGTAGAGAGGATTTTAGAGACGGAGTCTTCTTCATAGTACTTGAAGTCGGTCCAGCGTGCTTGATTTTTATGTGAGGCCAGTGTGGGTAGCACGGAGAGAGCTGGCAGGTCAGGAAGGGGTTGAGAATATGTAGCGGCACTGAGTTCATTTCCTAAGGCTGTGATTTTATCAGCGAAAAAAGAGGAGAACTCCTCAGATGATATGAGATACTTAAGAGTTTCTTTCGTTGTTTTAGCCGGCTTATTTGATTGGTGTTTGACCATTTCAAAGAGTTTGTGGGGTCTATTTTTGGCATTTCCCAGTTCTGATCTGAAGTATTCTTTTTTTGAATTGAGGATGTTCTTGTTGTAGGCGTTTCTTGCCTGGCGGAGAAGTTTTAGATGCCCAGCAGAGGGGTGCTGTCTCCAAATTCTTTCGGATTGCCAGAGGGATCTCCTCTCCATGTTGAGGGAACCAGTGAACCAGGGGTTTCTGTCTTTGATTAGTATTCTTTTTAGTTTAAGTGGGGCAAGGTCATCCAGAATGATCGATATAGTCGCTGAGTAATGATCATTGAGGTCTCTGACCGTAGTTATGTGTGAGGGGGGAGCTCAGTTTCCTGTGGTCAAGGTTCTTGGTGTCTCTGATCCAGCATTTGGGAATCACAGGTTGCGGTGCCTTTGCCTTGTGGGTCCTGGGTAAAAGGAAGGCAATGGCGTGGTGGTCAGAACAGTCACATGGGTCTATGGAGATAAGCTTGACTGAAGATTCCTTAGAGATGATCCAGTCCAAGATGGCCCCTTTTGAGTGAGTTGGCAGTGAGCAGGCTTGAGTCAGGGCTTGATCAGTTAGGAAGTCTTTGATGGCGCTGACATGAGGATCCTTAGGATCCTTCCAATGCAGGTTGAAATCACCGAAATTACAATTCTGAATACCCACCAATATCCTTCAGGGAGGACCTCAGTCAGTCTAGTCCAATGATTTCCTTCCGCAGGTGCAGCAACATATGATATGCATGTAGCCTAATTTCATGCCACCTCTCTAGTTCACCTATGCCCCATTCTCGTCCCCTTTCATGAAACAAGCAGGCAAGTCGCTCCATGGACTAAGAAAAGAAGAATGAGGACAGGGGCCAACTCTCTTTGGTACCCGTTTGAAGTTTTGACTATTATAAAAAAAGATTCATTTAGGTTTAACCCTGGCCATTGGTGACAAATATAATATTGTTACCCACTTCAAATAAAATACTATTATGCCCGGATTCCACAGTACTTCTTGTACATTGTTGGACTTGGCCCTTCTGGCAGGTTCACCCCTGAACTTTTTTGCTTTTTATTGGTGACTTGGTGTGGTGATTTTTGGTTTCTGCGCACTTTCCCTGTGTCCCAGGGTAAAGTGCGTGCGCGCTCTGAGTGCATGTGGTGAGATAGGCCTGCCCTCCCATAGGAATGCATGGGGAATGTATGTGTCCCTAGTAGTTCCTGATGCATGGGGTGTGCAGGCCCGAGTTTGGTATGTGCGGACTCGTGTGATTGAATGCTGCGCGATGATGTGTGCGGCGTGCATGTACCCAGTGTGGAAGTGCCACTTCTAGAAGTGGGCACTTCGGTGTGCAGTGTGAAATGTGTGCCTTGTCGCATGATTGGCTGGTTGAGGTCATGTGACGGGCTAGGGATTCCCCAGAGTCAGGATGAGTCACCCAGTGGTGAATGGGGAGATCAGCAGCTAGATGGGTGGGAGGAGTACACCTGGGTCCTGAATAGGGCAGGGTTTTCCCCACACAATGATGGCTCCGCCCCCTGTGGTGCGACTGACGACCCTAGCCCTGCCAGTGAATAGAGTGAGGGGCTGAGCACATCAAGGGTGCTCCCCAACCAGCTGTGACTGGTTTTCCCCCTCACCCTGAACCCAGAACAAAGGGTTTTATTGTATAAAAATGGGGCTGTGTCCCCACAGAAACTGTTCTCTGCCAGGATCCTACTTTGAGGGGGGGCCTGCTGCTGCTGGGCGCCAGGAGAGACCGCCACTGGGGACTGCCTCCCTGCTGGAGGGCCCTGTGAGCTGGCCCCTGGGCCCAGTCTTTGCCCCCTACCCCTACAAGACTTTCCCTGGACTTTGCATTGCTGGAGGAGAGCTTTTCCTCTGCCTCCTGGACGCCTTTATTCCCAGGGACCTGGCCTTTAAGCGCTGGGAGCACCTCATTTGGCCCCTAAAGTGCCTGGAAGCGCTTTTATTTGCCTTTAGTGCTCGGAGTGCTTTAATTCTGAAAGCCGGTGCCCACCTGGCATTTGCCCGTTCTAAACTCATCCTGAAGTCCCCTGCCAGGGACATTGCCGTGGTCGTCGGCGGGTGCCTACCCCGCTTAATTGTTTATTGCATTGGCGGGTGCCCACCCCGCTTATTGGTTTTAATTACGAGGAAGCCTACCCCTCTCACCGCCGCAGCCGGGCTTCATCCGGAAGTCAGGCAGCCTTAGTTGGGACGGGGGCGGGGCTTCAAGCAGGAAGCGACGGGAGCCTACCCCGCGCTCCTGCGCTGCGAGGGAAAGGAAATCCCGAAGCCGGAGCCCGGCAGGCTCAGCTCCCCATTCCCGGGTCGCAGGAGGGGGCCCGGGTGACCAAAGATCCGCGCCGCAGAGGAAGACCCCCGAGTGAGGAGACGCCGCCTCTCTAACCAAAGGTGAATGCGGGCGTCCCTGGGGGTCCCCCCTCTGCAGCGCCCAGTGCTTCTCCCTGCTGCTCGGCCCGCAGAGGCAGCCCCCACCACGGGGCCGCCTGGTTGTACTCTCCAACGCGGGGGGCAGGATTGGAAGAGCCGAGTGAGGCTCCAACCACGGGGCATTACTCTCCTGAGTCCCTGAGCAGGACTCCAACGTTTTAGGCGGCATTTATTGTTTAGAGCCTGCGAGGCTCGGGGGGCATTTTGTTCAGAGCCGTGAAGGCTCCAACGACGGGGGCATTTCGTTTATGCTCAGAGCGGCCCCGGAAGGCAGCGGGCCGCTCCAACGATATCGGGGGCCACATTCGGGTTCCAGAGCCCACGAGGCTCCAACAACGGCACATTATTTATTTCAGAGCCGCTCTCGGCCCTACGGCGTTTGGGGCATAAGTGTTCTTGAGCCACGAAGGCTCTAGGGGGCATTTCCTGTTGTCTTGAGCCCACGAGGCTCCAACGAAGGGGCAGAGTATTGGTTTAGAGCCCACGTGGTTCCTACGACGTCTTGAGGGCATTAGACATGCCCAGAGCCTGGTGAGGCTCCAGCGTTGGCCCCATCATTTGTCTAGAGTGACATACTTGTGTAAAAGGGCACAGTGGCGCCCATGCCCCTTTTCCCAGCTGCCCAGCACTTAGTGGGCAGCTGCAACGTTTAGGTTGTGCGCCCTGGTTTGCGCAGCCTGCGCAGGGTGCCCTGACATTGGGACACAGGGCGTCCTTGCCCCTACAAAGCCAGTTGGCCTAGGGACTGCCACAGATAGTGGCTAATGTGAGTTTTTGCGCCATTGTTCCTTTCCTGCACCTCTGAATGTGTTTATGCGTCATGTGCTTTGCTTTACACCTCTGAATGTATTTTATGCATCATGTGTTTATGTGCTTAGACCCCTACAGGTAGAGTGATACTTAGGTGGTTGTTTTTCTCATAGTACAGGTGGTGCTAGTGAGGTCCTGATTCCTTGCGCAGTATTTTCCTAAGGTGGTTAGGGTTGCGTAGGTGGTACTTACCTGATACCAGTAGTTACTGGTTGTGTGCTATATATGTTATTTTGTACTACAGTATTTTATATCCTATGTGCTAATTTCTACAAAGTGCTAATTCCTGACAGTGGTCCATGTGGCCCTGTCCCCTGTATATATAATCCCTTGTAAATTCTGCCCGTGCCTGTTGGCACATTGTAAAGTGTGTGTTTTTATCTGATGTGTTGTGTATAATACAAAGGCTATTTTTATAGAATACCTTGTGTGGAGTTTCCTTTGTGGTGGGCCTTGGGTGTTGTTGCTGGGTGCGCGCGCAAACGCTTTACACATCGCCTCAGGGATAAGCCTGTCTGCTCGTGCCAAGCTACCAAGGGGGTGAGCAGGGGTTATCTTTGGCGTGTAACTCCCCAGCCCTGACTAGAGTGGTGGTTTCTGCCTGGCTTTGGCGCAAGCCCTAGCCAACCGGAAATCCCATTTCTAACATTGGTGATCAGCGGTGAGATTTGGACTTGCGTTTGCGCTGTACCGCAGCAGCAACTGGCCGCACTACAAAACTCTGCATTTAGATAAACCACATGGTATAGGGATTATTGTTCTAAGTTTGTTTTTAAATGTCATTTCTTTGGAAATGTGTTTCTTGTGCACTGTGAGTTAGGTGTCCCTAGCTCGGGAGGGTAGATCATCCCCCTTAGTGCATTGTGTTTTATGGATTCACCAGAGGGTGGGATCCAGTGGTGGCAGCGTAATAGTGTCCTGTACATTTGTCCCCCGCCCTGCGCCCAGAGTTGGTACCTGTGTCACGTGGTGGTCAGGTTGAGGAATCAGGGGTGGTAGAAACTGCCTTACCAGTCCGAGGGGAGGGTTGTGTGTGGATGAATGGTGTGTGGCACTAGGCAAGTGAGTGTGAGTTCTCGGGGATAGAGAGCTTGCTGAATCCTTTGTGAATTGTGTGCTCCTGTGTTAAGCTCAGACCCCTAGATTCCCTGTGTGATCTTTTCTCTAGAACGTCTGCCAGAATGGAGCCTGCTTTTGATCCCAGTGATCTAGTTTATTACAGTATGCAGGAGTTGGAAAGGTTCTGTAGAGAGAGAAACATAGGGGTGAGAGAGTCAGACACTGTGTACGAACTGAGCAACCACATGATTGGATGGCAAGCAGGTGAATGGAAACGTGAGCGCAGTGAGGAAGACAGGGCCCGGACCTCTCACCTGGAGGGTGGTGGGTCTGTGGGGAGCCCTGGAGATTCAGAAGAAGATGACAGTATCTGGACGCCAGTAGAGAGTGAGGACCCTGTGGGTAGGGAGTCCCTTGCTGGGTCCAGCATAGGAGATAGCGCCTCATCCCTTTCCCTGTCTCCTGAGCATAGTGGTAGTTTTCTGGATTCCCCAGTGAGGGTGGAGTCCAGTGGTGGCAGCGATATAGAGTGCAGTACAGAGAGTCCCATTCCCAGTTCCCCGAGTATGGTACCTGTTTCCCAAGAGGAGGAGTATAGGTTGAAATTCAGGGGCAGTAGGAAACTGTCTCACCAGTCTTGGGAGGAGTTTTTGGAGGGATGTAATGAGGCACTGTCCGATTGGGTGGAGCAGAACTCGGAACGTACTTATAACGGCCTGTATGATCTGGTTCTCAAAGAACACCTGCTCAGTTGTTGTGTGCCGGGGTTGCGCCAACACCTGTTGGGGTGTGGATTGTCTGAGCCATTTGAGCTCGCAGAAAAAGCAGACCATTGGGAAAGTGCTAGAGGTCCTCTAGTGTCATTAGTGAGTGATTCCAACAATAGTGGGTCAGAGATCCTCCAGCCCAACGTGGTGGAGGAGGCTCAGTGTAGCCCAGCTAGGTCCCAGGATAGCGAGGAGGGTGTAGGGGCTCACTGCCTGGCTCAGTGGAGCAGGAGTGAGGGGGTGACCGAGGGTCCCCAGACGCCCGAAACCCTGCCTCAGGACTTGGATGGTTTCATGAGGGAACACCAAGTTGGGGACCTAGGCTGTCCTGTTAGTCCACTTGAGGAAGATCTCCTAGTGAGTAGAGGACCTGGAGCGCCTGTAAACAGGGCTCCTGTGGTTCTGGAGTCTGGCAGTCCCGCTCCGGTAGGGAGGGTACAGGAGTCCAGCATGAGTGATTGGGGGATGAGGTCCCCAGTGGAAGAGCCGGTGGGTCAGGGACTTCCCAGTTGGGCTAGGATCCTGTGTAGTGACCAGGGTGACACCACTTCTGTTCTGGGGGACCTCCGCGCACTGTCAGGTGAACAGGGGACGGGAGATCAGCGCCAGACAGACAGTCGCTCAACATATGTGTCATTTGATAGCCTCAGGGGGATGGAGTGGAAATCCCCAGAAGTCCTGGAGTGCCAGGCGATTATTCCACCAAAGGTTCTAGGCCGGAGGTTGGAAGGCCAGGTTCGGGATCAGCCTGACCTGAAGGGTGGGACGTCTGTAATCAGCGTCCCGACCGGTTCTTCTTCCAGAGGTACCGCCCCAGTTGGTAGGGAGCAGGGTTCTGGAAGGGGGTGCAGAGGGTGGGAGAGCCCACCTCTGGCCCCGGTACAACCTGAGGGGTTAAACCCTGGGTTGGAATGGCGTTCTAGGTGTACCCCTCGCCAGAGGAGGAGGAACCCTAGGAGAAGAGGTAGGGGGAGGAGAGCCTTCCCTGAGATTCCTGGTCCACCTGAGGGTCTAGACCCTAGGCTGGAGAACCAGTGGCAGTCTAGTCCTGTCTTGCAGAGAGGAAAAGTGGAGAATGGCCGCTATGTGCCAGGGGTTACTACCCCCCACTCTGTGATTAGGCAAGGACCGGTGGCAACTGGGTGGCCTAGGGCCTGGTCTTGGCCGCGGACAGCTTGGGAGTACCAGTGGGGTAGCCCAGTTGGTCCAGACAGTGGTGTTAGAAAGAATTCCATGGGTTCACCGTGGCGTAGAACTGGAGGGTGTCCCTGCAGTTGCGGGCCCGCGTCCGTGTTCTATCGCCCCAAGCAGGGAAGTCCATCACGGTGGTGATTGGGCTGCCCTGTGTTTTGGCTGGAAGGGGGTTGTGTTGGACTTGGCCATTCTGGCAGGTTCACCCCTGAACTTTTTTGCTTTTTATTGGTGACTTGGTGTGGTGATTTTTGGTTTCTGCGCACTTTCCCTGTGTCCCAGGGTAAAGTGCGTGCGCGCTCTGAGTGCATGTGGTGAGATAGGCCTGCCCTCCCATAGGAATGCATGGGGAATGTATGTGTCCCTAGTAGTTCCTGATGCGTGGGGTGTGCAGGCCCGAGTTTGGTATGTGCGGACTCGTGTGATTGAATGCTGCGCGATGATGTGTGCGGCGTGCATGTACCTAGTGTGGAAGTGCCACTACTAGAAGTGGGCACTTCGGTGTGCAGTGTGAAATGTGTGCCTTGTCGCATGATTGGCTGGTTGAGGTCATGTGACGGGCTAGGGATTCCCCAGAGTCAGGATGAGTCACCCAGTGGTGAATGGGGAGATCAGCAGCTAGATGGGTGGGAGGAGTACACCTGGGTCCTGAATAGGGCAGGGTTTTCCCCACACAATGATGGCTCCGCCCCCTGTGGTGCGACTGACGACCCTAGCCCTGCCAGTGAATAGAGTGAGGGACTGAGCACATCAAGGGTGCTCCCCAACCAGCTGCGACTGGTTTTCCCCCTCACCCTGAACCCAGAACAAAGGGTTTTATTGTATAAAAATGGGGCTGTGTCCCCACAGAAACTGTTCTCTGCCAGGATCCTACTTTGAGGGGGGGCCTGCTGCTGCTGGGCGCCAGGAGAGACCGCCACTGGGGACGGCCTCCCTGCTGGAGGGCCCTGTGAGCTGGCCCCTGGGCCCAGTCTTTGCCCCCTACCCCTACAAGACTTTCCCTGGACTTTGCATTGCTGGAGGAGAGCTTTTCCTCTGCCTCCTGGACGCCTTTATTCCCAGGGACCTGGCCTTTAAGTGCTGGGAGCACCTCATTTGGCCCCTAAAGCGCCTGGAAGTGCTTTTATTTGCCTTTTGCGCTCGGAGCGCTTTAATTCTGAAAGCCGGTGCCCACCCGGCATTTGCCCGTTCTAAACTCATCCTGAAGTCCCCTGGCAGGTGCCCACCCTGCCAGGGACATTGCCGTAGTCGTCGGCGGGTGCCTACCCCGCTTAATTGTTTATTGCGTTGGTGGGTGCCCACCCCGCGTATTGGTTTTAATTACGAGGAAGCCTACCCCTCTCACCGCCGCAGCCGGGCTTCATCTGGAAGTCAGGCAGCCTTCGTTGGGACGGGGGTGGGGCTTCAAGCAGGAAGCGACGGGAGCCTACCCCGCGCTCCTGCGCTGCGAGGGAAAGGAAATCCCAAAGCCCGGAGCCCGGCAGGCTCAGCTCCCCAGTCCCGGGTCCCAGGAGGGGGCCCGGGTGACCAAAGATCCGCGCCGCAGAGGAAGACCCCCGAGTGAGGAGACGCCGCCTCTCTAACCAAAGGTGAGTGCGGGCGTCCCTGGGGGTCCCCCCTCTGCAGCGCCCAGTGCTTCTCCCTGCTGCTCGGCCCGCAGAGGCAGCCCCCACCACGGGGCCGCCTGGTTGAACTCTCCAACGCGGGGGGGCAGGATTGGAAGAGCCGAGTGAGGCTCCAACCACGGGGCATTACTCTCCTGAGTCCCTGAGCAGGACTCCAACGTTTTAGGCGGAATTTATTGTTTAGAGCCTGCGAGGCTCGGGGGGCATTTTGTTCAGAGCCGTGAAGGCTGCAACGACGGGGGCATTTCGTTTATGCTCAGAGCGGCCCCGGAAGGCAGCGGGCCACTCCAACGATATCGGGGGCCACATTCGGGTTCCAGAGCCCACGAGGCTCCAACAACGGCACATTATTTGTTTCAGAGCCGCTCTCGGCCCTACGGCGTTTGGGGCATAAGTGTTCTTGAGCCACGAAGGCTCTAGGGGGCATTTCCTGTTGTCTTGAGCCCACGAGGCTCCAACGAAGGGGCAGAGTATTGGTTTAGAGCCCACGTGGTTCCTACGACATCTTGGGGGCATTAGACATGCCCAGAGCCTGGTGAGGCTCCAGCGTTGGCCCCATCATTTGTCTAGAGTGACATACTTGTGTAAAAGGGCACAGTGGCGCCCATGCCCCTTTTCCCAGCTGCCCAGCACTTAGTGGGCAGCTGCAACGTTTAGGTTGTGCGCCCTGGTTTGCGCAGCCTGCGCAGGGCGCCCTGACATTGGGACACAGGGCGTCCTTGCCCCTACAAAGCCAGTTGGCCTAGGGACTGCCACAGATAGTGGCTAATGTGAGTTTTTGCGCCATTGTTCCTTTCCTGCACCTCTGAATGTGTTTATGCGTCATGTGCTTTGCTTTACACCTCTGAATGTATTTTATGCATCATGTGTTTATGTGCTTAGACCCCTACAGGTAGAGTGATACTTAGGTGGTTGTTTTTCTCATAGTACAGGTGGTGCTAGTGAGGTCCTGATTCCCTGCGCAGTATTTTCCTAAGGTGGTTAGGGTTGCGTAGGTGGTACTTACCTGATACCAGTAGTTACTGGTTGTGTGCTATATATGGTATTTTGTACTACAGTATTTTATATCCTATGTGCTAATTTCTACAAAGTGCTAATTCCTGACAGTGGTCCATGTGGCCCTGTCCCCTGTATATATAATCCCTTGTAAATTCTGCCCGTGCCTGTTGGCACATTGTAAAGTGTGTGTTTTTATCTGATGTGTTGTGTATAATACAAAGGCTATTTTTATAGAATACCTTGTGTGGAGTTTCCTTTGTGGTGGGCCTTGGGTGTTGTTGCTGGGTGCGCGCGCAAACGCTTTACACATCGCCTCAGGGATAAGCCTGTCTGCTCGTGCCAAGCTACCAAGGGGGTGAGCAGGGGTTATCTTTGGCGTGTAACTCCCCAGCCCTGACTAGAGTGGTGGTTTCTGCCTGGCTTTGGCGCAAGCCCTAGCCAACCGGAAATCCCATTTCTAACATACATGTATCGAGTTCAGGGTATTGTGTACTTTTTCTATATCTAGCGAATCATCAGAAATTAGGAAACATGTTATGCTCTGCTATGAAGCCAAATCAAATCAAATTAGCTTTATTCGGTTAAAAAAATTAAAATCATAAAAGCAAGTGCAGCAAAACCATACATTCAATAAAATCAACAACAAATAAAGATAAAAAGTAAAATAAAGCATCAGCAATTTCCTTTATATAATTCTAAAAGTACAAAGGTTGTTACACAGTACATCATAGCAATTAATAGGTAACGTAAAACTCATCAGAGTCTAAATCACAGCTATTCCATAACATTATGGCAACCTTCAGGAAACTAAGTATGCTAAAAATAAGATCCCCTGAAAGCATCTGTAAATATATAAGAGCTAGCCTAGCTTGTGAAAAACAGGCCCTTCCAAAATAGGAACAAGATATGCCTTCCGGGGCTTAGCATAACATTTACAGAACATAGTATAAAGTGCATGGTATCTTGTGGAGACCTATTGTCGCAGCCGCAGGATGTGAATTTATACCCCCTGTACTTTCCCTGGGGATAGCCTAACAAAAAAGGCAATAAATCCAGTTGAAATATAGTTAAGAAATATATCATGCCATTTGTTTATAAAAAAAGAAGATATGGTTCTGTAGCCGACACTGTCCTCAACAAAATATGACTTCGGACACACGATTTTGCCAGTTCAATCCAATCTCTACCAAGCATAGTCAGCCTTACAGATCCCTACTGGTGAGCTAAACAGATCACCCCTGCCTAGTTCTGAAAGGAGGCCCTGATATACTTGAGCCATGGGATATGTAATGCGTGATCCAAGGACACAGTTTTGCAGAATCTCCTTACTTAATTTAGTACCTGGCCTTGAACAAATCTTCAGCCGAAGTGCAAGGATGATAAAGGCCATAATGTCTGATACAAAGCCTACGCCTAATTCCTCATGTACAGGAAAAGTGGAGGTACTTTGAGAAAGGCACAAAAGCCTACTTAAAAACGTATGTTCCACTATTTGCAGCTCAGCATGGTTAAGCAACCCCAGATTTCACTCCCATGGGTTACTTTGGAGGTAGATTTTGCACTATAAATCTGCAAGAGAGCCCTGGTGGGTCTATTCTAGTCCCAATCTAATCTTGTAGCAAAGGTAAAGACTGCTGCATTTGCACTTTTAGCGTCATCTCTTTTCCTGGGAAGTAGAGAGTGCCAAATTAATGCTGAGTCAAACAGCAAACCCAGATATGACAATACTCTAGTTTTGGGGAGAACACAGTATCCTGGGTTAAAACTAGTTGTTTTGGTGGATCTGGGATGAACTAACATCACAAAGGACTTCTTCTCATTAATCATTAAGACTAGTTCTTCCATGAACCTAGCAAAGGAGGTCAACAAGGACTCTAAGCCTATAGAAGTTTTAGCCATGAGGACTGCGTCATCCTTGTTTAATAATACCGGTAGACTACGTGACCCTACTTGCCGGTAATATGATTTTCATCAACCAAGACCAGTACTAATCTGAAATGTATAGATTAAACAGAAACAGGGCTAAATTACAACCCTGTCGACCCCACTACTGATGCTAAACTATGTAAACACTGTAGGTATTTAGAGAAGCGGACTGGACCCTAAGTGTCCATGTGGAGGTCTCTTAGAAACAAAACAATGTCCTGCTCTACCCCCAAGGACAACATCATTTGGCACTGTTTTGATCAGTTAACCCGATCAAACGTGGATGAAAGGATCATAAAACCTATGTATGGATCTGATGTATGGATCAGATATAAATTCAGACACCAATCTACAGTGGACCTTCCTGCGAAATACCCATACTGGGCATCTGATAACACATTATTTTCCACAGCCCAACCCGAAGGTCTCTCAAATAAGATATTACCTACAACCTTCACTACATAGTTTAGTAGGGAGATAGGCCTATAGCAAGTGGGACTATCTCTGTCCCCCTTTTTAAAGCTTGACACAATGATGGACATAGCCCAAGACTGTGGGCCGCCAACCAATACCACAGTATTAATAAGGGCAGTCAAAACAGCCACCCAAACATACACATCATTTCTGCAAATAAAAGGCAGAATACCATCCAACCCTGGTGCTTTGTTAATGGATAAGGCCATGATACTCTTTTCTACTTCCTCGCAGGAGAAAGTCAACATGGCAGAGTCTGTCAACTCATCTACCCTGTCCCAGGGTTCCAACTGGCCTATATTATAAATATCCTTGAAATGAGACACCCATGAATCTCCAGTAATGTGTGCCTCCACAGAAGCTGCCAACTCCAGGGTAAATAAGAGACCATTTATAGTGCCACAGAATTGTGTGCTACAATTCAAGGTACTTGCCTCGATTAGGTCTGCCCAAGTCTTCTCCCTTATATCATTTTTATGCTTTGCTTGTTCCTTTTTGTACAAACCACGACACTTCTTTACTATGGCTGAATCCCAGGGGTTATGACTCAAGGCACACTTAATCTCCCCCAGCGTTTTTTAACAATCAGAATCAAACCATCTGGGAGAGTTAGTGGACGTTTGGGACTTGGGTGCCTCCAGGAGAGCGGACACTAATTTGGAGATCTCAGAGAAGGATTTTAAAATATCTTGTGCATTATTTGTAGTGGAAATATCTGGGACTTATAGAGGTCCTCAGGTATTATCTAGTACCACTCAAGTTTCCTCTCCTGACTTAAAGCCTTAGCAACCCTTTGAGCACAAACCTTTTAATCAGGGCAGACCAACAGATAGAGACACACACAGGATTATGGTCACTGAAAGGGTTAATCGGTATCCAAAATTCAGAGATATGTGTCAGGAGTGTTGTGGAAACAAAAATGAAATCTATGTACGATTCATAACCTCTTCCTTCTGATCAACGACATCTTATCCATTGTAAAAGCAAAATTGAGCTCATTCAGCAATGTGTTTAGACTAGTACCCTGTTGAGAATGTTCTAAATGTGTACCAGGCACAAGAGGGCAACCAGCATCTAAAACCCCTGTTTCCTTAGTGACCCCACATAGGTGAACATTAAAATCTCCTGCCACCATAATATATGACGAAAATGTTATTAAACCCATCAGATCTATTGCAAAAGAGTCTAATGCATGCACACTACATTCATCAAGAGTTTTGGCATTATAATTATGAAACATTACCAACTTATGTGGACCAGAGGATAATAATAAAGCATGCAGGGTAGCAACTCCAGTTCATAACACTTCAAACCTCCCTTGTAATGCCAGCGAGACAAAAGTAATCAGCCCATTACATTCAGCATGCATGCTAATCGACATCAACTACCTTGTCCATGTCCTCATTCTCTTCAAAATAGAATCATATGTGGTTACCCAGAGCAGTTGCAAATGATGTGTCTAACAATGCCTTTGGGTGCAATTGCGATGTCGGAGTAGATATCATGCCCCATCATAATATTAATATTTTAAGTGGGATGGGGTCTTATAATGTATGACTTAAATATGCCTTATCAACAACACTTACCCCTAACTCTGATGTGCACAAAAATAGATCAATTCTGGCGTGACGGTGGATTATCCCGAATATTCTTGTGGAATCAGATACGTTTCTTTCTCCATGTGCCACATGGTTGTCTATGTGTATATAAATATAGCTAAGGAATATGATGTTAGGCCTTGTGCAGAGGCGGAAATGACCTATTAATCTCTGAGTCTCGTATATGATTGAAATCACTTTCCCAGATGCATAATGACCATGGACTATGGAATAACTATACACAATGTATCAAGAAACCATGCATGATTGGAATTCAGTGCATACAGACAGGCTAATGTATGTGAATCACCATCCATGTCCACATGTTTGAGTTGTATCAGGTATGGAACTGGTGGTGGAATTTATCAATGCTCCCCCAGCAAATGGTGAACAGGTGGTGCTCACTATTTGTCTTCTCCATTTCCTTTACAGTTTATCTAGTTCACAGGTTGGGAAATGTGTTTCCTGAATACATGTTATATGCGTATTGTGATGTTTTAAATAGGCATTTATCTGATAACATTTTGCTATGGTACCTATCTCCTTGACATTCAATGTCATAATGTGATATGTATTGTGTTGCATTGTGCCTTAACCCATTCTACTCAAGATAAAGGGAACTAGATAGCGTTGGTAAATCTTCTAGGGGTTTGTCTCTGCCACACCATGTGCATTATGTTTTGGGTACATGCAAGGCCCATTTCAGAAACCAAACTTGTACCCAAATCCCATTACCAGGCAGTAGCGTGAACATAGCTCTAGCCCCAGCTACATAATTAAAGAACAAATGTTTATGCTCAGTTCCTATTTAAAGGATTTTAATATTTAGGAGGTGGGAACATTGAAAAATAAATACACCAATTTTACTCCCCACTCCATCCATAACACATTTTGAAGTACAAACTCCTTCAATTAACATGCCCCTCCCACCTTCTTCCTGAATCTTGTTTATCAAATCATGGTGTACCAAATAACATTATGACTATTCTTGCGCATTATTCGAAGAATCTCATCTGATGCCATCAGCGTTGCCACTGGTCATGATGCAGCCCCATGGGAGCTCTCCACTTCTGAACTGGAGGCGAACCCCCTTTCAAGCTGTGCCTTATCAGATGCCTCTTAGCAGATGACAGTCTACCTCAGTACATTGACAACCATACTTGTTCTCTCATGTCCTGCTTGTTCTTTTGTGGGCCTGCCAGCGGTCCTTCTGGATCTTTTCCTGTTTTGTCTCCCATCAGATTACTGCTCACATACATTTTGATCAATGAAGTGTATTCCCTGGACCCCAGCCATTCTTTCACTTTATCAGCTGGCATAAACATGTGAGTATGCTCATTGTCAGTCCTTTTTTGGCATACATAGTGTTCCTTAGCGCGAACACTCAAAATGCCCTAGCACGTGGTTATAATTTTTACCACACACTTTCACTTTCACTCACGTTAATTGAGAGGTCCTGAAAAAAGCCCCATTTATTTTTTAGTGGGCTGAAACATGTTGACCAATATTGTCAAGTAATTGGCTACACATAGTATCCTTTATCCACTCTCCTGTTTTTAAACCTACCCCGGATCTCCAAGAATAAACTAAGAAGTAGAATCTGGAGGCATTTTTACATTCATTTCACTTCATCACATTTCATCTACACCTCAAAACCTGTTCCACTGTATACAGGTGTTGTAGCACAGCTGAGTAGCATTCGGCTACTCAGCTGGGACCTGATGACGAAGCATGACACCAACCAGGTTGGTGTGTAAGGGTTTTCTTAAAAAACCAATGAGGTGCCAGACATTACCGTGTCAGCCATTTGATGTGGCCTTCTTAGTTGGTTTAAATTGAATCTACGGACAAGGACGGCCGTCCACATGTCCTGCCTTCTCTCTTGTTTTTTGTATTCTCACCATCAACCACTCAAAGCTTTGCAGAGCATATTTGAGGTATAATTGGTGCAAAAGGTCTTTTGGCATGCATTAATTTAAAATGTTGTGATTGCGTTGCAGTAGTGTAATCTGGATAACTCGAAATGCAGCTATTATCCAAAATTCAGGGGCCCCTGTTCCTTGTAAATTGCAGTATATGGTCACGATACCAAATACCCAAGCACCTCTTTGAATGTGCATCTGTTGAAAACGGCTGAATGGATTCATACCAAATCACAAAAACACGTTTTATCAGTACATTTGTACTTTTTTGCCCAAAAATACCATTTAGCTATTTTTTCTGAGTTTCCTATGGGAGTTAACGTGGGAAATCAACATCTGCCATCGTTGTTTGCATGGTCTGCAACTGTGAGTTATGTTGTTGTGCAGTGAAAACATAAGTATTACAATTCAGTTGTTTTGAGCCTCATACATAACTCATTTACTAAATGGTTTTTTTTCCAGTGAATTCCATTTTTTTAATGATTTTCTTTATTTCCAAACCCAATGCAGCCCAATACACCTGCGCATGGACTTTGGCACCAGGGGTTGGGCATAGATTCAAGACTGAGGCTAGGCCGTATGCCTGATCTGCCATAGCTGCACAACCTAAGCTGTGCAGAGCCGTTGAACATGCAAAGCGTGGGTTGGCTGCAAGTCTTAGCTTGCGATGAGGCCCTGCGCCTAAACTACTGCAAATACCCAAACCACTTTGCACAGCTTTCTGCCATGCTCTTTGCTTCTGTTTTTTTTTTAAGTGTCTGAAACCTGCAAGTTGGAAGCACCTCGTGAGTCAGACACATAAATGTCCATTGATATCAGGTCTATAACAACATTTTAACCTTCATTGTTTCAGTGAATACATATCTATATTACATGCTGGTGGTCGCCAGTAGGCAGGTATAGTTAGGACCTAGTTGCCATAGGAAAAGCAGTTTTTCACTTGCTTATAACTTTGGCCCGGTTTAACCAATCTTATCAAAATTTTCCAAAAAAAGTGTCTATGTTGGCTTAGTTCTGTATGGAATGTTTCTTCTGAGTGATCCTTCAAAAGAGGGCCAAGAAAAGGGGGGCAGATATTCCTATAATGATTTTGAACAGTACTACAGCCTGAACTACTGGATGGAATTGCACCAAATATGGCAGAGATGTAGCTCTTAGTCCAGAAAGAGCCCTTTTTGAGATTTGGTGTAAATACGTTCTGTATATCTAGGGATGCAAACCCTCTGCGGATCCCCCATGGTGGACCCATGAATTCATGCGCCACCAGCAATGCCATGATTGGCAGAACACAACACTGACTGGGAGGAAGTGGCCTCCATTTTTAGTATCAGGGAACAGTCCCGGGGTCTTAAAATGTATCTGCAAAATGAATAAAAGCCTCAGGGTAGAGGTACCCTGACCCCATGGGTGTGTCAGATGCATTTCAGAGGAACCTATGTTGGGTACAAATTTGATTTATGTCATTTATTTTCCAGTTCAGGAATCCACGGAGCCCCCGTGAGGCTCAATGTGGCCACCATGTGAGTGTGTGAAAAATCCACGAATCCTGATGCATTTTGAAGAAAACACATTTAGACCCATTCAGACACCCCTACATGTACTCTAAAACTCATTTACAGACCCGCACAGGTAGTCATGCATCCAATACACAAGGAGAGGACCAGAGGAATTTTAGCGACCAACAGGGGCCGATTCCCCACTATACAACTAGAAAACACAATAGTAGCCCCCTGGGTTTAGTTCAATGTTAAACTGTTGGGGTATCCCTTTCTTAGGAGGAGCAGCACACGCCTAGTCATAGCCTGCACAAAGACTAGACTCATAGTGCGAGGATATCCTCTATGATGAAGCATGCCACCTAAGGGTGGGTGAGGGGAATTGTCCTAAGAAAGGGATACCCCAACACTTTAACATTGAACTAGACCCAGAGGCCTACTAGGGTGCTTTCTAGTCATGCACCCACTCACAGACCTATGCAGGCATTCACACACCTACTCAGAGAGCTATGCAGGTAATCTCTCACTGACTCAAAGATGGACATAAGCACTCACCCACCCCCTCATAGTCCTATGCAGGCTTTCACAAACCCACTCACTGACCCATGCAGACACTCACACATACACTCACAGACCTACATGGACACTCATGTACCCACTCACAGACCCACACAGACACTCAGACATCCACTGACAGACCCACTCAGACACTCACACACCAACTGGAAGGCCCCCACAGGAACTCACACATATACCCACAGACACACACAGACACTTGCACACCAACTCACAGACCCACTCAGGCACTCACAGACTCACATAGGTACTCACATACCCATTCACTGACCTGCACATTGATACAGACTCACAAACCCATGCAGACACTCACAGACCCACACACATACCTATGTAGGCAGTTACACACCCACTCACAGACCCACACACACTCACAGTTCTATGCAGGCACTTTTACACCCACTCCCAGTCCCACATGGGCAGTCACACACCCACTCACAGACCTATGCAGCTACTCATAGACCCATTCACAGTCCCACTCAAGCACTCACACACTTACTGACAGACCCACACAGCCACTCACACACCCACTGATAGACTCACACAGGCACTCTTACCCCACCTATTAACAGACCCATAAAGTCACTCAAACACCCTCTCACACAGACATTCTCACATAAACTCATGGAACCACACAGATGCTCATGCATCTACTCTGAGACCCACTCACACAACCACTCAGAGATCTATTCAGATACTCTCACACCCACTCACAGACCCACATAGACATTCATGCAGCCACTCACAGACCCTCTCAGACACTCATGCACCCACTCAGAGACCCACTCAGATATTCTCATACCTACTCACAGACTACTTAGACACACATGCCACCATCCACAGACCCACTCAGACACTCTCACACCCTTTTACAGACACTCTCAGACACTCACACACCCACTCACAGAATCACTCAGATACTCACTCCTACTCACAGACCCACTCAGATATTCTCACACCCACTCAGACACTCTCACAGCCACTCACAGACCCACACAGACGCTCATGCAACCACTCAGAGACCCACCCAGACACTCATGCACCCACTCAAAGACCCATTGAGACACACTCAGACCCACTCACAGACTCACCTGCACTGTCCCATACCCACTCGCAGAACCACTCAGTCATGCACCTATTCAGAGACCCAATCAGACACTTTCACTACCACTCACATACCTGCACAAACATTCATGCACTCACTCACAGACCCACTCAGACACTACCACACCCACTCCCACACCCACCCAGACACTCATGCACCTACTCACAGACCCACTTAGAAACTCATGCACCCATTCACAGACCCATTCAGATACTCTTGCACCCACTCATTAACCAACTTAGACACTCTCACACCCACTCATAGACACACTCACACTCGCTCACAGATCCACTCAGACACTCAACCACCCACTAACTGCAATGATGTTCACAAACCCACTCACACACCCACACAGACATTCATATACCCACTCAGAGACCCACTCTGACACTCTCACACCCGCTCACAGAATCACTCAGATACTCACTCCTACTCACAGACCCACTCAGATACTCTCACACCCACTCAGACACTCTCACAACCACTCACAGACCCACACAGACACTCATGCACCCACTCAAAGACCCACTGAGACACACTCATACCCACTCACAGACTCACTTGCACTGTCTCATACCCAATCACAGAACCACTCAGTCATGCACCTATTCAGAGATCCACTCAGACACTTTCACAACCACTCACATACCTACTCAGACACTAACACAACCACTCACAGACCTGCTCAAGCATTCATGCACCCACTCACAGACCCACTCAGACACTCACACACCCACTCACACACCCACCTAGACATTCATGCACCTACTCACAGATCCACTTAGAACTCATTCACCCATTCATAGACCCATTCAGACACTCTTGCACCAACTCATTAACCAACTTAGTCACTCTCACACCCACTCATAGACACTCTCACACTCACTCACAGATCCACTCAGACACTCAAGCACCCACTAACAGACCTGCAAAGATGCTCACAAACCCACTCACAGACCCACACAGACATTCATATACCCACTCAGACACCCACTCTGACACTATCATACCCACTCACAGACTGATTCAAACACTTTAGACGAGGTGGAATTAGCATTGGCAGATAGTTCAAATAGTAAAGCCCCGGGACCAGACAGTATTCCACTTGACATCTATAAGGATAACGTCACCCTGTGGGCACCGCTCCTGACCAACGTTTTAAACAGTTGTAACATCAAGGGTTTTCCAACTACCTGGCAGGAAGCTATTGTAGTCCCCATCTTAAAGAAGGGGGACAGAAACGATCCTAAATGCTATAGGCCAATCTCCCTCCTTGACTCGCTAATGAAGGTAGCGGGCAGAATTCTTTTAAATCGCCTCCAATCATGGGCTGAGGAGAAAAACGCTCTTTTGAAATTCCAGTACGGCTTTAGGTCAGGTCTTGGCACTGTCGAACAAGGCCTAAACTTGGACTTAGTAATAGGTAAATATTCGGCAGCAAAGAGGGGAAATTTATTTATGACCTTTGTAGACCTCAGCTCGGCCTTCGACTGCTTGAATCATGATATTTTGTGGGCTACCTTAGCAGATCTTGGTATTGATTTTAATATTCTTAATTTTTTGGAAGAGCTATATAGAGGAGCAGGGGCTAAAGTCCGCTATGGAAAACTGGGAGAATGCACGCCCAAATTCCCAATTGAGAAAGGTGTCCGCCAGGGATGTATCCTGGCTCCTTTTCTTTTTAATATATATATAAATGGGGTGGCAGACCATTTATTAAAAACAGAGGTGGACTACCCGCAAATAGATGGTGAACGTGTCCCTATCTTTCTGTATGCCGATGACGCGGTCATTATGGCCCGAACACAAACCGGCCTCCAGAAGGCCTTAACCAGATTCTCGGCATACATGGGAGATAGGGGCCTTAGGATTAATATTGGAAAGACCTTCACTATGTGCTCCTCAAACAAGGTAAATATTACCTGTAATATTCACTTAGAAAAATCAAAGATATGCTTAATCGATACCTTTTCCTATTTAGGAATTGTTTTTAACAAGAGGGGCACCTGGAGATCAGCGATCACGACTAGGAATTTAGCGTTTTCACGGGCTATTGGCGCTCTGAAGCAATTCGCAAATAAGCTAGGGGGTAGGCCAGTACGCATCCTGATCGACATATATAAGGCAAAATGGTTATCGATGGCTGTGTACAGAGCTGGTATATGGGGGGTTGCAGATTGCCATGAAATTCAAATAAAGGAAAATGGTTTTCTCTGCTACCTGCTCGCTGTTCCCCGCTCCACCTCTTCCTATGTTTGTCACAAAGAACTAGCCTTGTCTTTTATCTCGGATCTAATTAAAATCAGTCCTATATTGTTGTGGCATAAGATCTGGACTACAGCAGAAACTGCTCTTAATAGGGCGATTATTGCTGATTGTATCAAACTTGAAGGCTCTAAAAAGATCCAGTGGCTCTCTTATGTTCAGGAATTTTTTAAGAATATCGGACGCCTTGAATTCTATGATTCCCCGAGATAATGTCTTCGATCTCCAGACAGGCTCAGAAAGAAGTTTGCCTTGCCCATCTAGAAGATCGACGCTAGTGCCTCAAGGGAAAAAAGGCCTCTGTTGTTTATCATCAATTCCTGCTGCAAAATCCTGGGCTACCGCTTTATTTGTCACCCGATCAGACAAGTTATAGCAGAATGCTCTTAGCTCGTTTGAGAACTGGAAGTTTTTTCAGGATGTTAACTTTTCCTACCCAAAATGATTGGTCATCGCAATTAACGACTTGTCCGTGTGATGATTCTTCCACCCAATCAATCATTCACTCCGTTTTGTTCTGTAGATTTTACGAGTGGGGGCGGAAAAGATATTTACTACCTCTTCTTAAACTTTGGAACCTGAGACAATGCAGACCAGCATTATTTAAATTATCTGATGAAATGACTATTACCGCTGTGTCTAGGTACCTGAAATATGTGATTAGATGCAGATCCACCATGGTTTGATTGAAATCCTCATGAGTGTGTATGACTGTTGTTTTATCCTTGCACCCTTGGAGCAAGGGGTTTTGGTATTTACGAACTATGTATTGTATATAGATTTTTAAACATTAATTGTTACTGTTTTACGGGTTGTAATTACTCTATCTGCTTTTATGATTTTAATGTAAAATCGAATAAAGCTATCATTGATTTGATTTGATTTGATTTGAATCCACTCACAGACCCACTCGGACACTCATGCACCTACTCACAGTCCCACTCAGACACGCTCACACCCACTCATAGCCCTACTCATAAAGTCACACACCTACTCACAAACCGAACCAGACACTCTCACACCCACTGACAGACCCACTCAGACACTCTCACACCTACTCACAGATCAACTCAGAAACTCCTGCACCAACTCACATACCCACACAACCACTATACATCCCTTCATAGACCCATATAGCCAATCACACACCCATTCGCACACTCATATTGCCACTCACACCCAGTCTAAAGAAACATACAGCCACTCACACATCATCCTCTAGGTTACAGTTACAAAAATAAAATGTAAAAAAACTTGAAAATTCACTAATAAAAAGAAAGCAAAGGTTAAAGGGACACTATAGTTAGGCTTAGATTTCACACAGACAAACCATAGAATTTCAGCAGTTATAGTTACCTGAGCCTACTATAGCTTATGCCCTGAAATATACTGCTGTTATGACCTGATTATTACTTCACTCACGACATGGTCAGTGACATCTCTGACGACACTTCGAATGACATCACTGATTACATCCTCTACAGAACCACTCCCACTCACACCGATATACAACCTCTCTGTTGGAGCCGGCCTCGTGGCGTGGTCCTGTTCCCCCTCGCTCAGCTGCACAAGGTCCCATGCACCTCGGGGCTCCTCCATCTTGGATTACACGTCACTCCACGTGACCACCTCCGTGACCCTGCTCTACCTGGCCTCGGTCCCAGTGAGGCCCGACATCGAGGCGCCCACCCCTGGCCCGGGGGATACCACGTGAGCCCTTCCCACTCCCGGCGGAGGGCAGTATCGATGGGACCCCCAACCGTCCTTCCACACCTAGGTGCGACCGCCCCACAGCTCTCTGGGGCCTGGCGCCTCTCCTGCTGGGCGTCTGGCCGCACCCTACCCGGCCTCTCCGCCCTCCTGGGCGCAAGGGTCCGGACATCAAAGGGCTCAAGACCTATATCTGGGCGACCCGACAACAAGATGACAGTTGTATCCTGGAGTCAAGAGCCCTGCTGATCGGATCGCAGCTGACCCTACGGAGAAAGACTCTTCCTGAAACTACCTGCTGAGCCCTGCTGACGACGTCGCGGCTCCATCGTGCTTACAAGACTTTCATGAACCTTTGGGGCCCTGCTGACGCCGTCGCGGCCCGACCTTGTTGCAACAGACCATCAGAGCCCAGCTGACCTCATCGCGGCTCGACCGAAGCGGACCTACCACCGGAGCCCTGCTGACTGTGTCGCGGCTCGACCCAAGTGGAACTACCACCCGAGCCCTGCTGACGCCGTCGCGGCTCTCCACGTCCGAGCCGCTCTGAGACCAGCATCCAAGGTCTGGCGCGGAGCCCTCCCGTACCTGGTTGGTACTAAGACTGTCCCGCTACCCTATTCCTTCCAAGACATTGAGACTCTTACTGGATCTCTCGATCCCACTGTACATATTGAACGTGCTCCTTTTTTTATATAAAGAACCAAGATAAGCAACTGATACGGAGTCCTGTGTGGTGGTGTTACTGGGCCTAGTACGATTATAGGAGAAGGACCTCTCCTAGGAGGCTTCTCAGCGGCGCTCGGCTATAACTTGGCGGTAGGATGTCGTCAAAGAGTACTACAAGAACGACGACATCCAGCAGTGGTTCCGAGCTTACGAGGTAGCCATGACCTCCCATCGGGTACCCCGGAAGGATTGGGGTGCCGGCCTATGGGGGAGGTTCCTCAGCGAGGGCCGTGATACCCTGCTGCAACTCCCCGACGCAGTGATGACCTCCTACGATCACATGAAGGAAGCCCTACTCACCCGCTACGGACTATCAGCCGAGATGTACCGGCAGCGCTTCCGGGACTGCAAGAAGCTCCCCGGTACCACCTGGGTCGAGTACGTGGACTTCTTCAGCCGGGCTTTTGAAGGGTGGATAAAAGGGAGCAAGGTCACCTCGTACAATGAACTGTTCGACCTCATTGTCTGGGAGCACCTCGCCAACAACTGCTTTGTGGAACTAAGGCAACACCTCCTGGACAGTAAGTTGACCGAGCCCCGGAAGCTCACCGCCGAAGCAGACCGATGGGTCAACACAAGGGTCCCCCGGAACCCCATGGGGGACTACCAAAGGAGTACCACGGGGCCCCCTCGCCAGCGGGGCGGAGGAGGGGGGTCCCACCGCAGCCGAGAATTCCCGGCCGGACCACCCAGAAGACCGCCACGAGGCCAAGCCGCCAACCACACGTCCCCGACCCTGGGCCGAAGGGGGACCCCCATCGCCCGACCGGAACCCCGACCACCAGTGACCTGCTTCAGCTGCCAGCAGACTGGCCACTATGCGAGCGACCCGGCCTGCCCCGTGAACCGACGAAACGGGACCGCTGGGCCCCCTCCCCGACAAATAACCGCCGCTGCCCTGGGGGAAGGAGAAGAAGAGGAGGAAAACCGCGAGGACGGGTCCCCCGAGTGGGAACCAGCTGCCATGTCGCTCGTCTGCCTGGGCTCCCGAGAAATGGTGCCCCGAGCGGCCATCCCAAGCAACACCCAGAAGTACCAGCAGTGGGTCACCATTAACGGACGACGGGCCGAAGCCCTCCGGGACACTGGGGCTAGCGTGACCTAGTGACCCCCGAACAAATCCTGCCACATGTCCTATGCCCTGTCCGGACCGTGGACAACACCGAAAGCATGTGCCGGATGGCCAGGATCCCCTTCGAGTGGGGAGGAGTGTCCAGCACCCTAAAAGTGACTGTCCGCGACGACGCCCCCGTGGACTGCCTCCTGGGGAATGACCTAGAGAGCTCCCCCTGGGCCCAGGTGGAGCGCCGAGAGCATCTGGGGATGCTAGGGCTGCCTGAGTGGGCCTGCGCCACCACCCGGTCCATGACCGCCCAACCCGCCGCTGCCGCGGCACCGACCAGCCTACGGGCCCAGAACTATCACCCTCCTCCGGCACGGAGGAACCCGACGATGAGGCCGGGCCGTCCGAACTGTCTCCCGACGAGGCCGCCTCCCTCAGCGAGATCCCCAAGCTGGCTCAGTGGCGCCACGATGGGGGCCCCACCCGCGAACAATTCCAGCAGGAACAGAAGGCCTGCCCGTCCCTCGAGGGGGCCCGACAGCAAGCGGCCGCCCAGGCCTCGGGGGACCCCACGGGAACCCACTGGGTCTATTGGGACAATGACTTACTATACAGCGAGCAGAAAGTTGCCGATCTGGGAGCCGGCCGGGTGTTGGTGGTTCCCCTCCGGTTCCGGGAGTTCCTCCTGAACCTGGCGCATGATGTGCCCCTCGCCGGACACCTCGGGCGGGACAAGACTTACAGCCGTCTAGTGACCCATTTCTATTGGCCCCGAATGCGGAGAGACGTGGACCACCACTGCCGGTCGTGCCAGACCTGCCAGGCTAGCGGGAAAACTGGGGGTCGAGTTAAAGCCCCCCTCCAACCATTTCCAGCCGTCCACACCCCGTTTGAACGAGTGGGGATCGACATCGTGGGGCCCCTCGACCCCCGAACCGCCCTAGGACACCGCTTCATCCTGGTACTGGTCGACCACGCCACCCGATACCCGGAGGCCATCCCACTCCGCACTGTGACAGCTCCAGTGGTGGGCCGGGCCCTGATGGGCATCTTCTCCAGGGTGGGGTTCCCCCGAGAAGTGGTGAGCGACAGGGGTACGAACTTTATTTCAAAGTACAGGAAATCCCTCTGGCAACAATGTGGGGTCACCTACAGATTCACTACCCCTTACCACCCCCAGGGGAACGGACTGGTCAAGCGGTTCAACAGGACCCTAAAAGGGATGATCCAGGGTCTAGAAGAGCCCCTGCAGAGGAGGTGGGATGTCCTGCTGCCCTGCCTCCTGTTCGCCTATCGAGAGGTACCGCAGAAATCCCTGGGCTTCAGCCCCTTCGAACTATTGTATGGGCACCCCGTCCGAGGGCCCCTCAGCCTGGTCAAGGAGGGCTGGGAGGCGAACGTCCCAGATGCCCCCCCCGACGTCTACCGGTACCTCCTGACCCTGCGGAACCAGACTCGGAAGTTCCATTCCCTGGCAGAAGCCAACCTCGACGCCAGCCAAGAAGACATGAAGCGCTGGTATGACGCAAACGCCTCGACCATCGAGTTCGAGCCAGGCCAGCAAGTCTGGGTCATGTCACCCGTGGACCCCTGCGCCCTGCAGGACAAGTGGACCGGGCCCTTCAAGGTGGTTGAGAGGAAGAGCCCCGTCACCTACCTAGTCGACATGGAGTCCCCGAGGAACCCCCTCCGGGTCCTGCACGCCAACCGGCTCAAGCCCCACTTTGCCCGAACTGAACTAAGCCTGCTGTTGGCTACTGATGATGGGGGCGAAAGCGACTCCGAGCCCCTGCCCGACCTCCTGGGGTCCTCGGGCCAAGACGGTTCCTTAGAGGGAGTCCACCTCTCCGACACGCTGACCCCAGAACAGCGCCATGACTGCCGGAGGCTGCTGCAACCCTTCGCTGCCCTCTTCTCTCTCACGCCCGGGGTGACCCCCTGGTGCGTAAACGACGTGGATACCAGGGACAGCCCCCCTGTGCGACATCGCGCCTACAGAGTACCTGACCGAGTCCGGGCCTGCATACAGACCGAGGTCGCCAAGATGCTCGCCCTCGCAGTCATCGAGCCCTCCGACAGCCCGTGGGCCAGCCCGGTGGTCTTGGTGCCGAAGGCCGCCGCCCCCGGTACTTCTCCGGAACTCCGATTTTGTGTAGACTACCGGGGCCTGAACAAAGTCACCAAGACCGACGCCCACCCCCTGCCCCGGGCAGACAAGCTGATCGATCGCTTAGGGGCCGCCCGCTACCTAAGCACCTTTGATCTCACCGCTGGGTACTGGCAGATCAAGCTCACTCCCGGCCCCCAGGAACGATCCGCCTTTTCCACCCCCGATGGGCACTACCACTTTCGGGTGATGCCCTTCGGTATGAAGAACGCCCCAGCGACCTTTCAGAGGCTGGTAAACAAGGTCCTGGCCGGGCTAGAAACCTTCAGCGCGGCCTACCTCGACGACATTGCAGTCTTCAGCGACCATTGGGCCGCGCACTTGGGACACCTCGGCAAAGTCCTGGCCGCTCTCCAAAGGGCCGGGCTCACAATTAAGGCCAGCAAGTGCCAGATCGGTCAAGGATCTGTGACCTATCTGGGCCACCAGGTGGGGAGTGGCCAGGTAGCGCCCCTCCAGTTGAAGGTCGATGCCATCCAGGCGTGGGAGCCCCCCGCAACCCAGACCACTGTCCGGGCCTTCTTAGGCCTCACAGGCTACTACCGGCGATTCATTAAGGATTATGGCAGCATTGTGGGCCCCCTTATGGAGCTCCCTTCCAAGAAACAGCCCAAGGTGGTGCACTGGACGCCCCGCTGCCAGACCGCTTTTGAAGCCCTCAAGGCGGCCATGTGTGCTGCCCCGGTGCTACAGGCCCCTGACTACAGCAAGGAATTTGTGGTGCAGACCGACGCATCCGAGTACGGGGTCGGGGCGGTCCTCTCCCAGATGGATGCCGAGGGCCTCGACCGACCTGTGGCCTTTATCAGCCGCCGACTGCTGCCACGAGAACAGAGGTGGAGCACCATCGAGCGGGAGGCCTTCGCTGTGGTATGGGCTCTCAAGAAGCTCCGGCCCTACCTTTTCGGCACCCACTTCAGGGTCCAGACTGACCACCGGCCCTTGCGGTGGCTCATGCAAATGCGGGGCGAGAACCCCAAGCTGTTGCGATGGTCCATCTCGCTGCAAGGGATGGACCTCACCGTGGAACACCGGCCCGGCAACGACCACGCCAATGCTGACGGCCTGTCCCGATTCTTCCGCCTCGGCGAGGAGAACCCCCAAGGAGATGGGTGACTCTCCCTGCCTTCAGCTGGGGGGGACGAGTGTTGGAGCCGGCCTCGTGGCGTGGTCCTGTTCCCCCTCGCTCAGCTTCACGAGGTCCCATGCACCTCGGGGCTCCTCCATCTTGGATTACACGTCACTCCACGTGACCACCTCCGTGACCCTGCTCTACCCGGCCTCGGTCCCAGCGAGGCCCGACATCGAGGCGCCCACCCCTGGCCCGGGGGATACCACGTGAGCCCTTCCCACTCCCAGCGGAGGGCAGTATCGATGGGACCCCCAACCGTCCTTCCACACCTAGGTGCGACCGCCCCACAGCTCTCTGGGGCCTGGCGCCTCTCCTGCTGGGCGTCTGGCCGCGCCCTACCCGGCCTCTCCGCCCTCCTGGGCGCAAGGGTCCGGACATCAAAGGGCTCAAGACCTATATCTGGGGCGACCCGACAACAAGATGACAGTTGTATCCTGGAGTCAAGAGCCCTGCTGATCGGATCGCGGCTGACCCTACAGAGAAAGACTCTTCCTGAAACTACCTGCTGAGCCCTGCTGACGACGTCGCGGCTCCATCGTGCTTACAAGACTTTCACGAACCTTTGGGGCCCTGCTGACGCCGTCGCGGCCCGATCTTGTTGCAACAGACCATCAGAGCCCAGCTGACCTCGTCGCTGCTCGACCCAAGCGGAACTACCACCCGAGCCCTGCTGACGCCGTCGCGGCTCTCCACGTCCGTGCCGCTCTGAGACCAGCATCCAAGGTCTGGCGCAGAGCCCTCCCGTACCTGGTTGGTACTAAGACTGTCCCGCTACCCTATTCCTTCCAAGACATTGAGACTCTTACTGGATCTCTCGATCCCACTGTACATATTGAACGTGCTCCTTTTTTTAGATAATTTCTCATACACCCACTCAGTCACCTACACAATCACTCTCATACCCATTCAGAGATGCATACAAGTACTCACAAAACCACTCACTCCTCATAGAGCCACTCACACACCCTACTCACTCACTAATACAGCCACTCACACAATCAGTCACTCACCCACATCACTGGTGGCATCTCAAATGACATGTGTGTGCACATATATATTCACTGAAAACAACAAAAGTTACTAGGAATTTCATGTTAGGCTCATATTTCACTCATGCAAATCCATAGAAATTCATGGGTCATAGTTACGGGAGCTAACTATAACTTAAGCCCCCACAATGCACTCACATATTACCTCATTCATGACATGGCCACTGACATCACTGACAACACCAGTGATGACATCATTCAGTGAGTGTATTTTGTAAATGTTCCTTAGAATTAAAGATATATACTAAGCTACTGCATATGCTAAATTACTGTTCTTTCTGCACTACTAATCAGTGATACTATTTCTAACATATGTCATCTGAGTGGCTTTGTGGCTGTCTGTATCAGTGTGTGAGTGGGTGCCTAAGTGGCTGTATGATCTGTCATTGGGTGTGTGAGTGGCTGCATAGGTCTACCAGTGGTTATGTGAGTGAATATATGGGACTGCTAATGGGTGTGTGAGTGGTTTAATGGGTGTGTGATTGGGTGTGTGAGTGATTGTAAGGGTGTGTGAGGGGTTGTATGGGTGCATGAATAGGTGTGGGAGTCATTGTATGTTTGTAACGGGTTGAATGGATATGTGAGCAGGTGCCTGAGTTGCCATGTGGTTATGTGAGTAGTGTGAGTGGTTGTATGGGTATATGAGGGGGTGTGTGAGTAGTTGTCCGGTTGTGTGAGTGGATATGTGAGTGGTTGTACGAGTGTGTAAGTAGGTGTTTGAGTGGTGGTATGAGTCAGTGAGTGGGCGTATGAGTAGCTTAGTGGGTTTGTGATTGGTTTTGTGGTTGGTTGTATGGGTGTGTGAGTGGGTGTTTGGGTGTTTGAGTGGGTATGTGAGTAGGCATGTAAGTGGTTCTATAGATAGGTGGGTATGTAAGTGAATGTATGAATCTGTGAGTGGGTATGTGAGTGTTTGTGTAGTTGTGCAATTGGGTTTGTGGTTGGTTGTATGGGTGTATGGGGTAGGTGTGTGAGTGAATGTATGAGTGGCTTTGGGGATGATGTAATCAGTGATATCATTTAAGGTATGATCAGTGTTGGAGCCGGCCTCGTGGCGTGGTCCTGTTCCCCCTCGCTAAGCCGCACGAGGTCCCATGCACCTCGGGGCTCCTCCATTTTGGATTATACGTCACTCCACGTGACCACCTACGTGACCCCGCTCCACCCGGCCTCTGTCCCAGCGAGGCCCGACATCGAGGCGCCAACCCCTGGCCCGGGGGATACCACGTGAACCCTTCCCACTCCCGGCGGAGGGCAGTATCGATGGGACCCCCAACCGTCCTTCCACACCTAGGTGCGATCGCCCCACAGCTCTCTGGGGCCTGGCGCCTCTCCTGCTGGGCGTCTGGCCGCTCCCTACCCGGCCTCTCCGCCCCCGCCGGGCGCAAGGGTCCGGACATCAAAGGGCTCCAGTCCTATATCTGGGGCGACCCGACAACAGGACAACAGTTGTATCCTGGAGTCAAGAGCCCTGCTGATCGGATCGCGGCTGACCCTACGGAAGAAGACTCATCCTGAACCCACACTCTGAGCCCTGCTGACGACTTCGCGGCTCCACCGTGCTTAAAGACCTACACGAACCTTTGGGGCCCTGCTGACGCTGTCGCGGCCCGACCTTGTTGAACCTTACCATCAGAGCCCAGCTGACCTCGTCGCGGCTCGACCGAAGCGGACCTACCACCGGAGCCCTGCTGACTGTGTCGTGGCTCGACCCAAGTGGAACTACCACCCGAGCCCTGCAGACGCGTCACGGCTCCCCACGTCCGAGCCGCTCTGAGACCAGCACTCAAGGTCTGGCGCAGAGCCCTCCCATACCTGGTTGGTACTAAGACTGTCCTGCTACCCTATCCCTCTAAAAGACATTGAGACTCTTACTGGATCCCTCGATCCCACTGTAAATATTGAACGTACTACTGCTGATAAAGAACCAAATCAAGCAACTGATATTGAGTCCTGTGTGGTGGTATTACTGGGCCTAGTACGATCATAGGAGAAAGACCTCCCCGAGGGGGCTTCTCAGCGGCGCTCGGCTATAACTTTGCGGTAGGAAGGTGCCCCGGGATAGTCTCCCCGACTCCCCGGTGGTCCTCCCTCCAACATTTGGTGGCCAGCGACGGGATCCGAGCCAGACGCAATCGTACAGGCAAGTAACGCACCCACTACCTAACCAGACGGAAAGAAAAGGGAACCATGGACGGCCAAGAGGCAACCGTGGCCGCAGCCTTCCAGCCGGAAAGGTTGGAAGAATACACCCACAAAGAACTGAAACAATTCTGCAAGGACAAAGGGATCCCAACCACAGGATTGGGCACCAAGGAAGAAATGCAGAAAGCCCTGAAAGCCTGGGCAGAACCCAAGACCACTCCACCCCAAGCCGAAGGGACCTCGGCCCGGGACGGAAACCTGCCGACCCCAACCCCGACAGATGGGGGGCGAAACGTCCCAGAAACCAACCTTTCCCACGAAGAAATGCGAGAACGGGAGAGGATCCGGACACACGAAATGGACCTCGCCCGACTCCGGCTGGACGGTGAGCTCCTACTGGCGGAGAAGAAAATAGCCTTGGAGCAACTACGGCTGCAAGAGGAAATCGAGGAAAAGAAACGGCATCGGGAACTAGAGGAGAGACGGCTAACCCTCGAGCACGAGAGGAGCCTCAAGGAACTTGAACTAAAATCTAAAACGGGGGAGACCAGCACCCCCGGAGCCCGGGACGCTCTGCCACTGACCGAGCCAAAGGTCCATATCCCCAAGGATGTCGTCAAGGAATACTATAAAAATGACGACATCCAGCAATGGTTCCGAGCATACGAAGTAGCCATGACCTCCCATCGGGTACCCCGGAAGGATTGGGGTGCCGGCCTATGGGGGAGGTTCCTCAGCGAGGGCCGGGATACCCTGCTGCAACTCCCCGACGCGGTGATGACATCATACGACCACATGAAAGAAGCCCTACTCACACGCTACGGACTATCAGCCGAGATGTACCGGCAGCGCTTCCGGGACTGCAAGAAGCTCCCCGGTACCACGTGGGTCGAATACGTGGACTTCTTCAGCCGAGCCTTTGAAGGATGGATAAAAGGGAGCAAGGTCACCTCATACAATGAACTGTTCGACCTCATTGTCTGGGAGCACCTCGTCAACAACTGCTTTGTTGAACTAAGGCAACACCTCCTGGACAATAAACTGACCGAGCCCCGGAAGCTCGCCGCCGAAGCAGACCGATGGGTCAACACCCGGGTCCCCCGGAACCCCGTGTGGGACTACCAATGGAGTACCACGGGACCTCCCCGCCAGCGAGGCGGAGGAGGGGGATCCCACCGCAGTCGAGAATTCCCGGCCGGGCCGCCCAGAAGCCCGCCACGAGGCCAAGCCACCCACAACACGTCCCCGACCCTGGGCCGAAGGGGGACCCCTATCGCACGGCCTGGACCACGACCGACAGTGACCTGCTTCGGCTGCCAGCAGACCGGCCACTATGCAAGCGACCCGGCCTGCCCCGTGAACCGACGGAACGGGACCACTGGGCCCCCTCCCCGGCAAATAGCCGCCGCAGCCCTGGGGGAGGGAGAAGACGAGGAGGAAAACCACGACGGCGGGTCCCCCGAGTGGGAACCAGCTGCCATGTTGCTTGTATGCCTGGGCTCCCGAGAAATGGTGCCCCGACCTGCCATCCCAAGCAACACCCAGAAGTACCAGCAGTGGGTCACCATCAATGGACGATGGGCCGAAGCCCCCCGGGACACTGGGGCCAGTGTGACCGCTGTCCGCTGCCACCTGGTGACCCCCGAACAAATCCTGCCACATGTCCTATGCCCTGTCCGGACCGCGGACAACACCGAGAGCATGTGCCGGATGGCCAGGATCCCCTTCGAGTGGGGAGGAGTGTCCGGCACCCTAAAAGTAACTGTCCACGACAACGCACCAGTGGACTGCCTCCTGGGGAATGACCTAGAGAGCTCCCCCTGGGCCCAGGTGGAACGCCGAGAGCATCTGGGGATGCTAGGACTGCCCGAGTGGGCCTGCGCCACCACCCGGTCCATGACTGACCAACCAGCCGCTGCCACGGCCCCCGACAAGCCGACGGGCCCCGAACTACCACCCTCCACCGGCACGGAGGAACCTGACGAGGAGGCCGGGCCATCCGAACTTTCTCCTGACGAGGCCGCCTCCCTCAGCGAGATCCCCGAGCTGGCCCAGTGGCGCCACGACGGGGGCCCCACCCGCAAACAATTCCAGCAAGAGCAGAAGTCCTGCCCGTCCCTCGAGGGGGCCCGACAGCAAGCGGCCGCCCAGGCCGCGGGGGACCCCACGGGAACCCACTGGGTCTATTGGGACAATGACTTATTGTATAGCGAGCAGAAAGTCGCCGAACTAGGGGCCGGCCGGGTGTTGGTGGTCCCCCTCCGATTTCGAGAGTTCCTCCTGAACCTGGCGCATGACGTGCCCCTCGCCGGACACCTCGGGCGGGACAAAACTTACAGCCGCCTAGTGACCCATTTCTATTGGCCCCGAATGAGAAGAGACGTGGACCATCACTGCCGGTCCTGCCCGACCTGCCAGGCTAGCGGGAAGACTGGGGGTCGAGTGAAAGCCCCCCTACAACCATTTCCAGCCGTCCACACCCCGTTCGAACGAGTGGGGATCGACATCGTGGGGCCCCTCGACCCCCGAACCGCCCTGGGACACCGCTTCATCCTGGTACTGGTCGACCACGCCACCCGATACCCCGAGGCCATCCCACTCCGCACCGTGACAGCTCCAGTGGTGGGCCGGGCCCTGATGGGCATCTTCTCCAGGGTGGGGTTCCCCTGAGAAGTGGTGAGCGACAGGGGTACGAACTTCATTTCAAAGTACATGAGATCCCTCTGGCAACAGTGTGGGGTCACCTATAAGTTCACCACCCCTTACCACCCCCAGGGGAACGGACTGGTCGAGCGGTTCAACAGAACCCTGAAGGGGATGATCAAGGGCCTGGAAGAGCCCCTGAGGAGGAGATGGGATGTCCTGCTGCCCTGCCTCCTGTTCGCCTATCGGGAGGTACCACAGAAATCCCTGGGCTTCAGACCCTTCGAACTATTGTATGGGCACCCCGTCCGAGGGCCCCTCAGCCTGGTCAAGGAGGGCTGGGAGGCGCAAGTCCAAGATGCCCCTCCCGACGTCTACCGGTACCTCCTGACCCTGCGGAACCAGACTCGGAAGTTCCGGGCCCTGGCAGAAGCCAACCTCGAAGCCAGCCAAGAAGACATGAAACGCTGGTATGACGAAAATGCCTCAACCATCGAGTTCGAGCCGGGCCAGCAAGTCTGGGTCATGTCACCCGTGGACCCCTGCGCCCTGCAGGACAAGTGGACCGGGCCCTTCAAGGTAGTTGAGAGGAAGAGCCCCGTCACGTACCTGGTCGACATGGAGTCCCCGAGGAACCCCCTCCGGGTCCTTCACGCCAACCGGCTCAAGCCCCACTTTGCCCGAACTGAACTAAGCCTGCTGCTGGCTACCGACGATGGGGGCGAAAGTGACTCTGAGCCCCTACCAGACCTCCTGGGGTCCTCGGGCCAAGACGGCTCCTTGGAGGGCGTCCGCCTCTCCGCCACCCTGACACCAGAACAGCGCCATGACTGCCAGAAGCTGCTGCAACCCTTCGCTGCCCTCTTCTCTCTCACGCCCGGGGTGACCCCCTGGTGCGTCCACGAGGTGGATACTGGGGACAGCCCCCCTGTGCGACACCGCGCTTACAGAGTACCTGACCGAGTCCGAGCCTGCATACAGACCGAGGTCTCCAAGATGCTCGCCCTCGGAGTCATCGAGCCATCAGACAGTCCGTGGGCCAGCCCGGTAGTCTTGGTGCCGAAGGCCGCCGCCCCCGGCACTGCCCCGGAAATCAGATTTTGTGTCGACTACCGGGGCCTGAACGCAGTCACCAAGACCGATGCCCACCCCTTGCCACGAGCAGACGAGCTGATCGATCGCTTAGGGGCCGCCCGCTACCTAAGCACCTTTGATCTCACTGCTGGGTACTGGCAGATCAAGCTCACTCCCGGCGCCCAGGAACGATCCGCCTTTTCCACCCCTGATGGGCACTACCACTTTCGGGTAATGCCCTTCGGTATGAAGAACGCCCCAGCGACCTTTCAGAGGCTAGTGAACAAGGTCCTGGCCGGACTAGAAGCCTTCAGCGCGGCCTACCTCGACGACATTGCAGTCTTCAGCGACCACTGGGCCGCGCACCTAGGACACCTCGGGGAGGTCCTGGCCGCTCTCCAAAGAGCCGGGCTCACAATTAAGGCCAGCAAATGCCAGATCGGTCAAGGATCTGTGACCTATCTGGGCCACCAGGTGGGGAGTGGCCAGGTGGCGCCCCTCCAGTTAAAGGTCGACGCCATCCAGGCGTGGGAGCCCCCCACAACCCAAACCGCTGTCCGGGCCTTCTTAGGCCTCACAGGCTACTACCGACGATTCATTAAGGATTATGGCAGCATTGTGGGCCCCCTTACGGAGCTCACTTCCAAGAAACAGCCCAAGTCGGTGCACTGGACGCCCCGCTGTCAGACCGCTTTTGAGGCCCTCAAGGCGGCCATGTGCGCTGCCCCTGTGCTACAGGCCCCTGACTACAGCAAGGAATTTGTAGTCCAGACCGATGCCTCACAGTACGGGGTCGGGGCGGTCCTCTCCCAGATGGACACCGAGGGCCTCGACCGACCTGTGGCCTTTATCAGCCGCCGACTGCTGCCACGAGAACAGAGGTGGAGCACCATCAAGCGGGAGGCCTTCGCCGTGGTATGGGCTCTCAAGAAGCTCCGGCCCTACCTTTTCGGCACCCACTTCAGGGTCCAAACTGACCACCGGCCCTTGCGGTGGCTCATGCAAATGCGGGCCGAGAACCCCAAGTTGTTGCGATGGTCCATCTCGCTGCAAGGGATGGACTTCACCGTGGAACATCGGCCCGGCAACGACCACGCCAATGCTGATGGCCTGTCCAGATTCTTCCGCCTCGGCGAGGAGAACCCCCAAGGAGATGGGTGACACTCCCTGCCTTCAGCTGGGGGGGACGCGTGTTGGAGCCGGCCTCGTGGCGTGGTCCTGTTCCCCCTCGCTAAGCCGCACAAGGTCCCATGCACCTCGGGGCTCCTCCATTTTGGATTATACGTCACTCCACGTGACCACCTACGTAACCCCGCTCCACCCGGCCTCTGTCCCAGCGAGGCCCGACATCGAGGCACCAACCCCTGGCCCGGGGGATACCACGTGAACCCTTCCCACTCCCGGCGGAGGGCAGTATCGATGGGACCCCCAACCGTCCTTCCACACCTAGGTGCGATCCCCCCACAGCTCTCTGGGGCCTGGCGCCTCTCCTGCTGGGTGTCTGGCCGCTCCCTACCCGGCCTCTCCGCCCCCTCCGGGCGCAAGGGTCCGGACATCAAAGGGCTCCAGTCCTATATCTGGGGCGACCCGACAACAGGACAACAGTTGTATCCTGGAGTCAAGAGCCCTGCTGATCGGATCGCGGCTGACCCTACGGAAGAAGACTCATCCTGAACCCACACTCTGAGCCCTGCTGACGACGTCACGGCTCCACCGTGCTTAAAGACCTACACGAACCTTTGGGGCCCTGCTGACGCTGTCGCGGCCCGACCTTGTTGAACCTTACCATCAGAGCCCAGCTGACCTCGTCGCGGCTCGACCGAAGCGGACCTACCACCGGAGCCCTGCTGACTGTGTCGCGGCTCGACCCAAGCGGAACTACCACCCGAGCCCTGCAGACGCCGTCGCGGCTCCCCACGTCCGAGCCGCTCTGAGACCAGCACTCAAGGTCTGGGGCAGAGCCCTCCCGTACCTGGTTGGTACTAAGACTGTCCTGCTACCCTATCCCTCTAAAAGACATTGAGACTCTTACTGGATCCCTCGATCCCACTGTAAATATTGAACGTACTACTGTTGATAAAGAACCAAATCAAGCAACTGATATTGAGTCCTGTGTGGTGGTATTACTGGACCTAGTACGATCATAGGAGAAAGACCTCCCCGAGGGGGCTTCTTAGCGGCGCTCGGCTATAACTTTGCGGTAGGAAGGTGCCCCGGGATAGTCTCCCCGACTCCCTGGTGGTCCTCCCTCCAACAATCAGTGATGTCAACAGTGGTGTCACTGATCATTGTCATGAGTGTTGTAATATGTGAGGGCATAAGCAGTGCATTGTGGGGGTGTATGTTATAGCAAGTTCAGGTAATTATAACTGCTAAATTTCTATGATTTTGTTCATGTGAAAACTGAGCCTAACTATACCGACCCTGCAACCTTTGGTGTTTTTCTAATTCTATTTCCTAACTGTAATCTCCCTGTAACCTTTGTTTTTTTCGTGAATTTCTGTTTTTTTACTGCCATTTCCTAACTATAACGTCCCTGTATCCTTCAGCTTTTTAAGTGAATTTCTGAGTGTTTTATTTTTAATTGTTTTGGCTAACTCTAACATCCCTGTAAACTTTGTTTTTCAGTGAATTTGTTAGGTTTTTTCAATTTTATTTTCTAACTGTAACCTGTAACCTTTGAGAGTAGGTGTTTGAGTGGCTGTATAGGTCAGTGTATGGGTGTGTGAGTGGCTGAATGGGCCTGTGAGTGTGTGTATGAGTGGCTATATGCATGTATGTGTGAGTGGGTATTTGAGTGGTATTAAGGGTGTATGAGTCTATGAGTGGGTGTGTAAGTGAGTATGTGAGTGTCTGTATAGGTATATGAGTGAGTGTGTGAGTAGTGTTGAGGTTGTGTACATGGATTTTTGAGTTGGGGAGCGAGTGTGTGAGTGGCTGTATGGGTCTATGAGTGGGTGTATGATTACCTGTGAGGTTGCCTGAGAGGGTTTGTGAGTGTCTTTATGATCTGTGATGGGTATGTGAGTGGCTGTATGGGTCTGAGTGGATGTGTGGGCAGCTGTATGGTCTATAAGTGAGGGTATGAGTGGTTTTATGGGTGGGAGATTGACTGTATGAGTCTGTAAGTAGGTGCGAGAGTAGCTGTAGGGTCTGTGAGTGGTGTTGTGTGTGTGAGTAGGTATGTGAGTAGCTGTATATGTCTGTGAGTTGATAGGTGAGTAGTTATGTGGGTGGGTAAGTGGGTGTGTAAGTAGATGTATGGATCTGTGATTAGGTTTGTGTGTGGCTGTATTGGTGTGTGGGTGAATGTTTTGCATTGGTCTATGAGTGGATGTGAGAGTGCCAGGATGGATGTGTGAGTCGGTCTCTGAGTGTTTGTATGGGTATCTAAGTAGCTGTGTGAATGACTGGGCCAGAACTAAACCTCAACTGCCCCTTTATCCAACAAGATTCCACAGTTTTGTACAAAATATATATTTTTTACTGGTTAATTAGTCAGTGCTACCTTGTTGGGTTACTGTCTAGTGCATATTCCACACTACAGCTGCATATGTGGACCACAAGGCAATGTGATTGTTCCTTGTGAGTCTTCATCCAGAAATCTGTGATAACTTGAATCTTCCTATAGAGAAGGCAATTAGACTACAAGAGGTAAATCTCCATGAAACAATGGTCTTTCCTCTTAACAATATGAATTAAGTGCTTCTTTGTTTGGTGGAGATGTCCTCATATTGCATCAAGAACGTGTCACCAAAATCAGCGGGAAACACGCCAGGGGGTCTTTTGTTAAGTTGTCCATTATCCTGAAAAAGGTAGGAAGACCTTTGCAAACTACTAAGGTGTATGGGGTGTGGTCAAACAGACAGAGCTTCCAGGTGGTTTGTAGATTTGCATACTCATAGTAAAGGGAGAAACATGGAACTGAACAAGAAAGAATGCACTCCCTATTCATGGGGAAGGGTGAGCCACATTGCCCCTCTTCCCAGGCTGATGTTGGCCCTGCTATGCTTGGTGCCCTTGAGCCAGCCAGTGCACCCAGTGTGCAGTGTTGGGGACCACTGGGGAGTGCCTTATTGCCACTGCAGTCCGTGCTGGCTCCCCACCTCTAGCAGGAGCAGGCATTACTCCCACACAGAGGAAGCAGCCAAAAATGCTGCTCCCTGCATGAGGGAGAAATCCTTTCACCTGTTTTCCTTCCTGCTTGACAGCGGGCAGGAAAACAGATGAAATGTCGGCTCCCAGCAGGAGCAGTTTTCCTGCTCCCACACACTGAGAGCAGACTTACTGTTTTCTCTTGCTTGGTGGAAGCTGGCAAAGCTCTCACCAAGCAAGAACAAACAGTTATGTCCCAGGGGTGGGCATCCACGGATATAGGGAGCCAGCCCTGGGGCATGGTGGTCCCAGGGCCATTAATGGCACAAGGAGGGGGGCCCCACTCCTTTGTTTTTCTAGGGCCTGCCCCCGGTAGGTGGTTCCCGATCTGAAAGTGGCCCAGGAAGGGGTCCGGCCCCCTTTTTCTGCAATTGGCCAGGCCCCAGGGAGTTGGTGATTCCCAAGCTCATAAAAGGCCCCAGAGGGGGGTCTCTGTAGCTCCCCTCATAAGATCAAAATTTCTTTGCCATGGCCTGGGGTGGTGCCCGTCCCTAGTCCCTTAAAATACATATGTACGGGAGCTGGATGACCACCCTCATTATATTTGCATATAGGCCTGGCCCCAGGTAGGAGGTAGTCCATGGGGCCCTTATCGGCCATGGGGTGGGAGCGGCATGCACCCAGGTCCGGGGGCTAAAATACAAGAAAACACACAAGAGTGTGCTTCTTTAAAAAATGTGCACAAGTTTGTGAAACCCCTCACGATTTTCACAATGTCAACTTTATTTTAATAGGCTTTTTGGTCCAGGCAGAGTCCCCGGGGGCCCAAGTACCAGGCCTAGGGGGTCAGAGTATTTCTACCCTGCCCCTTTTCCTTCATGCCCTAAATTTGATTATGGGAGTTGGATGAGTCCCAGTTTCAAAATGGTTGCCAGCACTTCCTCATTAAAGTGTTGGCAGCCAATCAGATCTCAGCTCCACATATACTAATTTGGTTTTCCCTTAACAAACTCAAAGCTACTGCACAGATTTGCACCAAATCACCAAAAGCATGCTTTCTGGACCAAGATCTAATTCCATTTAGCGGTTCGGGCTGTAGTTGTGTCTAAAATCTCTATGGGAAACTGCATGGGAAAACAAATTTTGGGACCCTCCCTTTTTCTTGGCCCCTGCTTAACTAATCACCCCAAAACTTTCCAGACAGCAGCTGAATTCTTGTGCATACTAGTTTTGAATATTTTGTGAAGATTCATCAAACAGTGTGGAAGCAATTAGCATAACAAAAAAAGCTTTTCCTATGGAACTATATATGTTTCCACTACCACTAGGTAATCATAGTCAGGTCACTGTTAGGAAAATAATTTTTTGTATTGCTTATAACTTTGGTACAGTTTGATGGATCTCTACAAAACATTCAAAAAATGGTGCTACTTTTGACTAGTTTGTACACAGTTTCGGAATGATCTGTCAAGTAGGGGATGAGAAAAAAGGGCGGCCCAAAATATGTAATCCCAATGCATTTTCCATAGACTTCTTTAAGACGGTCTACAGCACAAACTGCTGAATGGAATTGCACACAGGAAGCTAGATCTTGGTCCGCAGAATGTGCCTTTTGTGATTTGGTGTAAATCCGTAAAGTAGTTGTTAAGAAATGAAGGTTAAAAAATAATTTTATATTGGAACCGTTGGGTCCACAAGAGTCTCAAGAGAGTTTCGAGGGATCACTAATTTAAAAATAGAGCGTTCTGATTGGCCCAAGGAAGTTTATTCCCCCTTGGGCATCTCACTCTCTCCTCGAGCTCTGATAGGCTGCCAGTAACATTTGAGATGTCATAAATGATGTCATAGAACAAGTCATTAGCGTTGTAATATGTCAGGTTATAAGCAGTGTATGGTGGGGGCACAAGTCATAGTTAGCTCTACTAGCTATAACTGGTGAATTTCTGAGTTTTTGTTTTTAGTTTCAAACATTAATGTTTTTACTGACAAATTCAACTAACTAGAATGTTACTTTAACCTTTGTTTTTTTCAGTCAATTTCTAAAGTTTTTCTTTGAACAAAAACAGATCTTTTTATCACACCTAACTATAACGTTACTTTAACTATTGATATTTCCAGTGAGTGAAAAAAATATACATATAAAGATGTAAGCAAATGCGTTAAGATATGCCCACTGGGGCAAAACTATGGGTATATTACGTTAAGTGAGATAAGAGTTTCTCTAACGGGTATACAGCGAGTATTGCTTATTCAGCATTGTGATATAAGAGTATTAGTTGTATGAATTTCATCACCTGTTAACGTCTTTTAATTTTTATCATGCTCCTACATTGCATGTGAGTTTGTATAACTAACTACGAGTCTGTTTTCCAATGCACTACAGATGTAGTTTGACACGTGACTAGTCACATGCACAGCTTTAAAATTGTGTTTTTTTTGACAAAACTTTGTTGGTGAACAAGCCTGCTGGTTCAGGCGAAACGCGTCCGACACTGCAGATGATTAAAATCTAATGTGGATTGTCAAGACGTGGCGTCGTCATTCCTTATTTCCTGAAGAGTGTGTCTTTTGATGTTACGGACCTAGCTCGAGAGGTCTGCCTGACGACACGCTCGTTGTTCAGGAGCTGTGGCGGCTGTTTGCAAGCATTTTGGAAGTATTTGTTTGCTGCCGCCCCCCCTTCATGTGAGCAACTCTCTAACGATTGAACAAGGAAACCAGCCTGTGTGGAACGGCGGTCCGGACGAGTCGGAGGACCCGCGGAAGCATCGTAACCCCAGGTGAGCGGTTTTGAAGATACGTGAAGGGAAGCGGGAAAGCCAGCAAAAACAAATTGTATCCGCGTTCAAAAGGAAAAGTGGATGCTGGCGGTTCTTGACACAGATCAAATTGTAGATTTTAAATATGTCGGCAGCAGAGATGAAGGAAAGAGAGGAAGCAGCCCTAACAATTTTTGATGATACCAAACAAGTCACGAAAAAAGGCATAAGAAATATGGGGGGTATGGTGAACAATGACAAAGTTTCAGATGTGATGGCAAGATTAAAGCGCCTAGAGAAATTGAAAAGTGGAGAACTATCAAAATGGTGGGAAGCGAAGTCCCTGCAAAGATATTTGGAAGTTAAAAGAATCTCAAGAGGTCTGAGAATTTTGATGGCCCCAACTTATGAAGACCCAAAACCCAACATGTTGTGTGAGTGGGCAGATAACAATCAAGAATCTTCTCGCAGAATGCTCGCGATACTGATAAAATACGCAGATATTGACCGCATCAAAATAATGGAGGAGATTGGTCAAATAACGGAAATGTTAGACAAAGAAGCAGACCAAGAGCTAATAACGAAATTTAAGAAAGATATGATGGAGCGGCTGCGTAAATTAGAAGTATCGATTAAGGAACGGAAAGCACAAAAATGTATGCGAGATAAAGGCGACTACGAGAGGGGACAAATCTATACGTTCGTTAAAAGATTTGAGAATGTCTGCAGGCAAAAATTGAATCCTGAGTTTAAAGCTACAGGCGAGGCACAATCGGGCCTCAGCAGTCTTCAAAGTTCAGAGGTTGAAACATCAGCGGATGAAGGGCAAAGTGGCAGCATGGGCAAAAAAATTCCTTCAGTCATAGAGGAGTTTGGTTTTTTACAAGAAGAAAGGAGGTTCAACCTCCGACCGAGAACCATGACAAATTACGCAGGACCAGGAAGGGGAAAAGGCAGAGGAAACAGAGGCGTAAAGGGGTCAAACAATGCCAACGCAGATGGGAAGAGCAAGAAAAAGTAAACGATGAAATGCAGGCTGCGAACCAAACAGCAGTGATCAATTTGACGTCCATTCCTCTGTCTGTGAAAGAACAGAAAGTTCTACAATTAGGACTGTCCTACTGCCCACCATTAGAATTTGATAATGTTTCCACGAGAATTGATACATTCAAATACACACAAATGTTAAAATTGAAAAAACATTTTGTACTAAATCCAGGAAAATATAGAAGACTTTTGTTTCCTTAAGTGGGTCTGACCCATTTATTTGCAGGGGTTTTCCTTGGGTTGGTACCTCTGACCTAGCAGCACCACTTTTATTTGTTGATAGTGAACATTCACAGTGCACACGTTTGAGCGCCAGCTTCCTTTATCCCCATCCAACCCTCTCACATTGTTATTTCAGGAAAATATAGAACACCGGGCGTGCATAGGAATGTGGGTGTGCAAGGAGAACTAAGCAACCTACAGGTGCACGATATGGATCTAATGGTTGAATTGGAACAAATGGGAACAATTAGTACCAATGATGAAATTACGACACCGGATGAAGAACATATAACCAAAGAGGAGGGGGATTAATATTGGTGATAGTGAGACTACTAACTTTCGGCCACGCTCAAGATTTACTCCCATGTCTATGAGAGACTCGATAGATGTCTTCAATGAGTTGGTAGTTAATGATTTAAAAAACTTGGAGAAATGTACTGGTGCAATACATAAAAAATGGTCACAACAGCAGAAAGATTGTATGGATCTTATTAAGAAACTATCCACAAACGATGATTGCATAGGGTAAATTGCTGATAAGGGTGGGAATATAGTCCTTTGGGGCAGACAAAAATACTTGTATGAAGCGTATAAACAGCTTAATAACAGAGCTAATTATGTCAGAGTTCCCTTAAATATCATGACAGCTAGTCACCAACTTTACAATACACAATTGCAACAATGGTATGAACAGAGTCTGCTAACTCGTGAAGAGTTATTGTACTTGAAAATCAATAATCCAATTGTACCCATTTTTGATCTAATATCCAAGGTACACAGGGATTTAAATAACCCACCGGGTAGGCCAATTATTTCGGCCATCGGCAGTGCCTTAGAGAATACCTCCAAATTCATTGACTCCTTCTTATGCCCAATGGTGAAATTGCTACCCTCTTTTATTCAAGATACGAGTGACATTTTGAAAGGTATCTATGAGTTACCATGGGAAAAAGATATGTTTTTAATGACCATTGATGTAACAACACTTTACACGAGCATCAGGCATGAGGATGGTCTTAATGCCATCAAATATTTCTTGGGTGCACGTTTTATCGCTTTATGGTCCCATACACAAATGCTGATCTCAATGGTAGATACCTGTCTAAAGAACAACTTTTTTCTTTTTAATGGGGAATTGTTCCATCAGTTATGTGGTACTGCAATGGGCACCTTCTTCACCCCCAGCTATGCAAATATGCATATGGGCTGGTGGGAGGAGCAGGTGATCCGGAACAAGTACCAGGAGGAATGGCATAATAACATCCTTCATTGGAGTCGGTATATAGATGACTTATTTGTCGTCTGGAAAGGCACTGAATCATCAGCTAGGCAATTCGTGAAACAACTGCAATCTAATAGTTTAAATTTGAAGTTCACAAGCACTATTAGTGATAAAGAAGTACATTTTCTTGACCTTACAGTGTATGTAAAAAATTCTAAATTGCATACTAAAATTTATCGAAAACCTACGACAGGGAATACGTTGCTTCACTCAACAAGTTTCCATTCCCATAATCTCATCAGAAGCATCCCCTATGGGGAATGCTTGAGAACTATGCGTAATTGCAGTGAGCCTGAAGTGAGGGAGACAGAACTGATGAATCTACATTCCCGCTTCAATTCTCGAGGCTATGGGGAAGATTGTATTCAAGCAGCCATTTATAAGGTCAAGAATAAAACAAGGGAAGATATTTTGTTTAAACAAGTTGGGCCTAGCAAAAAATCTAAAAACAGGGAAGACGAAACAAATGAGTGCAGAATGATAACGACCTATAATAAACAAGTAAGGAGTATTTTGGCAAAACACTGGCATTTGATCCGTAATGACCCTGTGTTAAGTAAGATCACACCAGCTAGACCTTTGATAACCTTCCGGAGAGCGAAATCTTTTAAGCAAATGCTTGTGAGCAATATGGTACCTAAACCCATATCTGTACGTCCCAAAACATCTTGGCTGCAGCGCAAAAATGGTTTTATTAAAAGTACAAAGTGCAAAGCATGTCAACATGGTAAGAATACAACAAAGTTTGTAGCAGGTTGCTCTAAAACTGAAAAGAATATTAATGGGCAATTTGATTGCAAAACAGATTTTGCTGTATATGTATTGAGCTGCCCATGCAATCTACTATACGTGGGTAGCACAATTCTTCCAGTTCATAGAACAATTTTACAGCATCTTCCAGCCATTAAAAATGGGGACAAGGCATATCCTGTGGCTCATCACTTTGCAAAATACCATGAGAACAATGTATCAGGCCTCACATACTTTGTTATTGACGCGATTGCTCCATATATTAGAGGGGATGATAGAGAAAAAAACCTAAGAAAACTAGAATCCTGCTATATTTTGGAGCTTAATAGTAGAGTCCCATCAGGCCTTAACATGGAAGAGGACCTGTATACACATTTATAAGGTACTTAGCTAAGGTGTCATCGCAGTGAGCTGAATGTAAATATATAACACTATAAATGGATTAATCTCTCTGAAATTCTGTTTTAATACATGGTTTATATCATTTTATTGTTTTGTTAGTTTATTCACTGGGGGTTACTTTTATTTTATTTTGCACTGTATGCGATAAAACTATATCTGCGACAACAAGTCACAGACACGATTGCAGCATATGCCCACTTGGGCAGAACTAGAAAGACGTAAGCAAGTGCATTAAGATATGCCCACTGGGGCAAAACTACGGGTATATTACGTTAAGTGAGATAAGAGTTTCTCTAACGGGTATACAGCGACTATTGCTTATTTTGCATTGTGATATAAGAGTATTAGTTGTATGTATTTCATCAACTGTTAATGTCTTTACATTTTTATCATGCGCTTGCATTGTATGTGAGTTTGGAAAACAAACTACGAGTCTGTTTTCCAATGCACTGCAGATGTAGTTTGACATGTGACTAGTCACATGCACAGCTTTAAAATGGTGGTTTTTTGAAAAAACTTTGTTGGGGAACAATCCTGCTGGTTCAGGCGAAACGCGTCTGACACTGCTGATGAATAAAATCTAATGTGGATTGTCAAAATGTGGCTTCGTCATTACTTATTTCCTGAGGAGTGTGTCTTTTGATACTACAGACCTAGCTTGAGAGGTCCTTCTGACGACACGCCCGCTATTCAGGAGCTGCGGCGGCTGTTCGCAAGCATTTTGGAAGTATATATACATATATATATATATATATATATATATATATATATATATATATATATATATCGTGACTAGTATTCCTTTTCCAGAAGTATCCCACACACACTCACTGGTATATCGGTGTTGCAAATTCAGTTTTAATTACAGCAACAGCATTTTTTGAAAAGTCCAGAATGAAACGCGTTTGGTTTTGGACTTGTCCAAAAATGCTGTTGCCGTAATTAAAACTGAATTTGCAACACCGATATACCAGTGAGTGCATGTGGAATACTTCTGGGAAAGGAATACTAGTTACGATATAATAACGGCTGGCTCTGCCGTCTCTACGCTGTTCGCACCACCAAGAGCGCCGTGTGGCGAACGAAAGAAAGAGCAGCTGCTGTGGAAAAAAAAAATATATATATATATTCACTGAAAAATCCAAAGGTTTCAGGGGCGTTATAGTTAGGAATTGGCATTTAAAAAACCTTAGAAATTCACTGAAAAAACCATAGGTTTCAGGGGCGTTATAGTTAGCTGGACATTTCCCTCGTACAAAACCCTAGAAATTCCCCTGTTATAGTTAGTTCAGCTAACTATAACTCGCGCCCCCACAATGCACTGCTAATGACGTCACATATTACATCACTCATGACATGGTCAGTGACATCACTCATAACATCACTGATGACATCTCAAATGACATCACTGATGACATCACTGATGATATCATCCAGTGAGTATGTGTTTCTGTACAGTTTTAATATGTTAAATATATATAGGGAAAGGTCTGTTGAAGAATGAGTGGGTGTACAAGTGTGTGAATGGATGATTTTCTAGGTGCATAACTGACTCTATAAGTGAGTCATTAAATGTATCTTACTGCAGACTAGTGACTAAACTGTGGGAATGTCTGTATGTGTCTGTGTGTAGGTGTATAAGTGGCTGCATGGTTTTGTGAATAGCTATATGAGTGTCTATATGGGTTATTGATTGGTTGTCTGAGTATCTATATGGGTGCCTGAATGTTTGGGTGGGTAGGGTGTGTGTGACTCTATGCATAGATGTGTGAGTGGGTGATTCTATGGGTGCATGGTTTTAAGAGTACATCTGTGATGGACTGTATGGTTGGGTGAGTGTATGTATGGGTGTGTTGGGGATTGAATGAATATCTCAGTGGTACATGTGTGACTACATGTGAAAAGCAGTATATATGTGTGTAGGAGTATATAAGTGGGTATATGTGAGAGTGTGTGATTGTGAGAGTGGCTGTATGGATGAGTGTGTGCTTGTATCAATGATTGTATAAGAGTGTAAGAATGTGGTACTATTTTTATGATTAAGTGAACTTGAGTGTATTTAACTGTATAGGTGACTAAATTGGACTGTGTTTAATTACTTCCACGACTGACTAGGTGTGTCAGTACCTCAATGGATGATTGGCGCTGTGTGACTGTCTATATAGGTGTATAAATGCATATGATAGTCTTGTATGGAGTGACTGTAAGTATGAGTGACTGTACAGGTGAGTGAGTGGAGGTGTATGTAGACCTAAGAGTTAATGAGTGGGTATGTAGTTATTGGTATTGGAGTATCTATGGTTTTTTTTTGTTTTTTTTATTGTTCCCTGAAGTTCATTGTTTGGTTTCTCCTGTTTTTTTTGTGGGTGTTTTTTTGCAGAAAAACCCCAAAATTTTAAAAATTGTTCAGAAAACCCCCCCAAAAATAAAAAACAAAAAGAAGAAAAAAAAGTTTCTTTTAAGAACTAACTTTCCTGGTTTAAAAAAAGAGCTAAATTTCTTTGTTAGTGTGTGAAAGTTTAGATGAATGTATGTGTAGTATTTAATTGACTGAATGAATGCATTAGTAGCGTATGGTGAATGTATAAGTGCAGCGCTATGAGGAAGTGCTGCA